>NW_024366591.1:4353216-5553216 GCF_014805655.1 Passer montanus
GAGGAAGGGAGGGAGGGAGGGAGGGAGGGAGGGGGGCTGGCCAAACCGTCCCAGTCCTCCTCCAACCCTGCCTCTTACAGGGGCTCCAGCCTCCCTTCCCACAGGCCGCATGGCCTTTCCCTCCCCCACCCAGACGCAGCTGGGCAGGGGGGGAGGTCAGACTCACTCACCGGCCGGATCAAAAGAAGAAGTTTCTCTCAGAATGCTCTGCTTTTAACCCCTGTGTGTTCTCAGAAGTGTATCTAAATTTCTAGTGACCACACTAAGTACTTATTTCAAATCTAGCTACTAATCGGTTTGACTCCAACTTTTCCAGAAACTTACTTCCAAGCCAAACCACGACACCTCCCAAAGGTTTAGAATATAGAGCTTGTACTCCAGAAAGCAATGAACTCTCGCTACATTAATTTTGTCAATGCCATCAATGCCATATTAACACCTGAATCCTTCACATGAATGCTCTTTACCCACACTGTGCTTCAGTCAAGCAGCTATGTCTGTCACGTCACAGATAACAGTTTCAAGATTATGTGATTTACCAAAATCACAGGTGAAGTTTGTAGCTGAGGTGCTGCACCTGATTTTCAAGTCCAAGCCTTCTCTTTTTCTAGCAATATATATCTACAACCTCATCTTTCTTTCTATTCTTCTCTACTGAGATGAATGGTCTCCTTTTCTTCCCTGCTAGAACAAAGTCCAAACAGATAGTAATGACAACTTCTTCCACTCCAGCAGAAACACTGTAGATCCAGGGAGGAGTCTGGCCATTTTTCCCATCACAACTGATAATCCCTTTCTAGGGCCACAAAAAGGGAAGCCAAAGAAGAGCTTTAGGAGTCATAAAGATGTCATTGCAGGAACACTTCAAGCAAATAAGTGACTTAGACTAATTGCCTAGGGCCAGTCCCATAGACAGGGTTCCAAAGGAGCTGGCCAGAGCCTGTACCAGATAGTAAGTCCAGCCCAGATGTTGAGGAGAACAACACTCACAGCCTTAGCCCAAATATTCTACCTTGATAAACCCATGACAATAAAGAAATAGATCCAAGCATGACTCACTATGGTGATCACCTTGGATCAGTCAACACTAGGAACGTTATCAGGATATTAACTGATAAACTTGTGGGAGGACATCATTTTCCCCCCATCACATTTACCGCAGGTCTGGTAGAAAAAGAAGAGAGACATTTACAGAAGAATCAAATATTCTCTTTCATAACAAAGAGCAATATATTTTTAGGCTTTAAAAAATTATATTACTTCTACATGTCAACCCTTCAGATTTTTTCTGTAATACATATCTATTTTAAATTAAGTAATTTCATTTCAAAAACTATTGTATTGTGCAGTTACTTCTTTTTCTTACCTTCCTTTTCTTTTGGACCTTTATCCTGTAGTTAAATAGTATGCTGCATTAACCACATTATAGTAAGAGTTGAAGTGTACATATTTCTTTGTATTTTTTTGTTGAAATATTACTCCTGTACCCTAAAGCTATACCCTTTCTACTTGCTTAGTAGTCAACACCTTTGATACTTTCTGTCTTCAGCATTATTATTGCCCAAATTTCTGAAGTCCGTCAAAGGCAGAAAAGCATTGAAGAAAAGTACCTCCAGATGCATCAGAGCTCCAATACCAGAAAGATCTGCAATTATTTGAAAGTTACCAATTTATAGAGTAAAAACAAGCAGTATTATCTATGTGCAAATAATGATGCACAGAACTCTGAGCAACACAATGTAATTTCGAAGTTGTGCCTTACTGAGCAGGGGTTGCACCAGCTGTCCTTCAGGGGTTGTTTGATATTACAATTTCCATAATCAAAATTTCGTATGAATAAGCAAACAAATGCTGCGGATTTTTCAGGTTTTCTTGGTTTTGGAGCTATTTTTGCCACTCGGAAAAGTATTTGGGGAGGGAGAATGTTTCCTTTAACTTGTCCAGTCTAATGGTCCTCTAACCACCACCTGTCTCTTTGTCAGAAATCATTCAAACAATTCTTCAGTTTCTAAAAAGGAAGAATTATAATTCTTGAAAGCAACCTAGAAACTTTTCATTCATTTATGCCTCTCCAAGGAGCTTCTGACATACAGCACAGTAGAAGTAGAGCTGTTTACAGTATGCCTTGCTTGCCTTGCCTTCATGGGACTGTTCTGCCAGCAAGCAACTTCACTACTTAGATATAAATAAATACAAATCTAAAATATTTGTAATAATATATATAATAATAACAAATATATCTAATCATCATAGAAACCCATTTCTATAATTTGATGTCTTCTGCTAAGTTTTTCTGACATCCAGAGAGATAACATTTCAAAGGCTGAGCCCAATTATCCCATTACCTACAAAGCTCTGCAAAAGACTTCAGAGTATGTAAACGAGCACTAAAGAAGAGAGGCAACAAATACAGGCTGGATGAGAAAAAAAATGCACTGATTATTAACTGTAAGCAAAGCAATCTAATACTTTCCTGAATTCTAGAAATAATAATAAAACTGCCCTCAGAAAGAGTAAGTCCCTTTCCTATGGTCTAGACATAGTCAAAATTGACACCTATGCTGTCAGTATTAGTGGAGGAAGAAGATACCGAAACCATCTGGAAACAGACACAGTTAATCATTAACTTGACATGATGATGATCAGAAGCTGAATGAGAGAAAATTTTTATTTACTAGATCTACGAGTCTAGATAGCTAAAAAACTAATTAAGACATCAGGTTTCTATTCAGAAAGTATTTGCAGATGAAGTATCAAATTTTAAACGAGATATCGAAGTACATTTTCTTTCACTCCACCAGTCTGTTGAAGTACAAAAACCTAATTGAAAGAAAACCAAAACCTGCTTTTCTGAAACTCTATGTATTCATCTGCAATGTGAGAGATAAATGCTAACATCAGTCAGTCCAATCCACTTGATCTCATTTAGGCAAGCACTTTTTGTAGCTTTTATTGTTCAATGGTCCAGAAAGTGACTGTTTAAAAATATTGTGTAAAATTACATCTTCTTCTTGCATATGTTCATACTCAAAATTAATTTGTTTCACTGTCAGAAAGCAAGTTTCTTCCAACCTGTGATTCTACACCTAGAAGACATACAAAAGCATTTTTATCCTGCAATGTGCACAGAAAAAGGACACAATTACTTTCCATAATTCTGCTGAAGATGGGCAGGAAAGCAACAATTTTGTGTATGCACATGTAACTATTAAGCTCTGTAAAAGCAGAGAGAGAACAACCCATACCCCTATCTTTATTGTTGAATATGTCAAATAACTAGAAAGTCCAACTGGGAGCTATTTTCAACCAGGAATATATCTGCAAACATCAGGTGTAGCTCACAAATAATTTTTGGAGACAAATCCAAACAGGAAAAATCACATATTCTATTAATATAATTCAAAGAGGAACACCTGAAAAATATATTTTCAGAATGAATGATACTTCAAAAGCATCAGCAAACTTTTCTTCACGACTTAATAAAAGGAAATGCATTTTAAAATCCTGAATTTGCATTTCCTTGTGCCAAAGCATGCTATTAAATCAATTTAAGGTACAATTAAATTAATTGTATGTTGATTTAATAATAAACTTTGGGATAGTCAGTTATACCTCCTATACATACAGAAGATTCTGTTGCATACGCAGTTTTATGCCAGAAATATATATTTAGAGTTGGTTCTGCAAATATAACACAACAAACTATCGAGGAAAGAAATATTTACCTAACCAGGACTAAAAGGTTCTTCATGTGGGAAAAAGAGCCTGCTGCTTAAACCTCTGTTCTAATGACAACAATTATAAAATAAAATCTGAGGAAAATGTAGTCAGTGCACATAAGCCCTGACGAGATAATACCACATCTCCAATTGTTATTGTTTTCAACATATTTGCAAAATGACGTGGAATTTTGAGTTCTTTCTTAAAAGTTCAGCACCTTTCTTATAAGCAAAAAAAAAAAAAAAATACCCCACAGCTTTAATTAAGCCAGTGTAACTGAACTTCGAAGAAACAAGATGGAATAACGACTACTACTGAACACTACTTCACTCATTTTCTGTTCAAAAGTCTTTATGATGAGATTACATAAAAGCTGTACTTTAGAAAGTCAGACAAGGGCTTTAATCTATCTCTTTATACCTCTGACAAGCTTGAATATAACTTTCTTCAACCATGCAGCCTCTTCAAATCAGCCTTCCAAGCAAATTTCTCCTGCCCACACCTTCCAATTAGGCCTCTATTAAAAATAGAAAAAACCCCAAATCTAGTGTTTCTGAGGTAAAAAGAATAATAGAGAAGCAGAAATAAAGACAAAAAGAAAAGATGTGCCTTTTGTACTTCATGGAACAGCTCACTGAGTTCTCAGTCCCTCAAAGTAAAAGCCCCACTTGCAGTTCCTTCTGCCGATCACTATATGCTACAACTGCACCTACATCTACTCCAAACTCAAAATCAAGATGGTTTGGATGTTTTTCAAGTCACTCCATCAGCTATTTTTTTCATTTCCTGTCTGTTTCCTCCTCTCCTGCAACATGCTGTCATTTTCCCATTTCTCAAATGAAATATTTGGTTTTCAGAACAATCTTCTGTCCAGGAAAGTTTACTGATAAATTCTGCAAATAACTTCTAACTTGCTATATACCTATGATTTAAACAAGATATTTATGAAAACTTTCTTCTAATTCTTCTGAAACAACAAAGAAGAATTTAACCAAACAGTGACTATGTCAGACTGAGACAAATTTTGTACTTGGTCATTTTGCAGAGAAGCCATTTTTCATAAACAATTTGAGAAATTAGCTTTCCTTTGGAAAAAGCCAATGATTCCCTCTAAGCAGCATTAACCAGACTGCTGTTACAAAACATTTAGTAAGCATCATAAGCTTTCTGCTCCAGAGGTATTAAACGTGCTGCTCAGTACCTGGGAATGATCATCTATGCAAATCCAAGTCTCTTTAGGACACTGAAGACCACACCATAGGTGTGTCCATAGATAGTTTCCAAAGGCTATCATGCCTGTAAAAAAAAGTAATACTTAATAAAGACAGCCCTGGAGAGTGTAACCTTTTCATAGAGGCCGGACAATAGATGAACACATAAACTTTTGTAAAAGTCACCCTTATTGCCTCACATTGCAGTGCATGAGCCAGTTTACAAACACATTGTTTTTGTACAAACATGTGTACAAAGATGTTTGACAAAGACCTAAGTCTTGATCCATGTTCCAGAACTCTACTCCTGCAATTAAATACTATATTCTGATATTATATGTTTCTCTTATATTCTCAGGTTTTATATTTCCAGACTTTAATAACTTTTAATTTTTGAATTCTTTTCCTAGAGACAAATGTCACTGCACATTGCTTCACAATTTGGTGTGAATTTGACTCTAGGCTTTAACTTGAGTTTCAGTCAGAAGTATCAGATCCTTAAGGATATAAAAATTATGCTGTTATCAATGTTCAAGCAGTCATGGTACAAAATCCAGAAGAAACACTAAATGCTTTTATTAACTCTACTGTCATCAAGTTTCTTCTACTAAGCAATGAGTGGAGAAAGGCAATACAAGTACTGATGGAATACTTGTTTCCTACCATTAGGAATATTCTCATATTCCAAATCAGATGGATTGGCTCTGCCACCTCACTTTCCTAATTATTAAAGAAAGATGTTTCTAATTCCAAATCATCCATATTTTCTTGCCTGACATTTATTATTAATCAGAATTTTCAGGCATTTGCTTCCTATTCTTGCTTCCTTTCCAGAAAAGTACAGTAAGCATCTGAGAGAGAGAAAACATATCTATCAGAAAGTGAAAAATTATTGGAAAACCAGAGAAAATAATTTTAGGTTACAACTAAAGAAGACCAATGAAACCCTACAAGTATTAACCTGTTTCATTCTCTGCTGCTTCTACCAAGCTTCTGGCACCTCTGTGCATGTCCCACTAAAATCTACAACAAATTTGGCAGCATTTTATTATCTTGGTGCAGGAGTTTTCCTACCAGGAAACCAAAGATTTAAACATTTTAGTTACCTTGTCTGCATTTAGTGAAAATTAAATGCTTCATTTTAATAAACACAGAATTTTGAATTCATTACTCATTTCTTTTAGGTGTTAGTATTAGGAAATATTTTATGCAGCATTTTGTCAAAACAAAAGCCAAAGGATAAAACAAGATAATAAAAAACAGGGCATATTTTCATCAGAATTTTCAAATCACCTTATTTACCACAGTAAATAGATATTTGGAACTAGCAAATTATCCTGCAGAGACCAACTGAATTTACAGAACTGAAAATTCACTGTTAGTCTTAAATGTTCACAGCTAAGACAGTTTTACAGTACAAAATATTACAAATACATGTGGAGGACCATATGATGACTGCAAGCCAGTTCTGAATGTCTTTCTGAAGAACTGAAGCAGCAGAAATGTAAGTTACTAACTTAGCTCAAGAGTCAGAAAATTTTATCTTTGTCTTACTGCAAAAAAATTGGATTAAGGTACCACCCCCTCTACGTAGCACTAACAATGAGGGATGACAGTACAAATATTTCCCTGTATTTACAGATGTGTAATACATCAGGAGAAGAAATACATAAACTGGTGAAGAATCCTAGCAATAGTTTTGAACTGTGCATGGATCAACAGGCCAGTTTGAAGGGGGCCACAAAAGCAAGTCATGGAAAGGTTGTTTCAGATACCACAATAAAGGAATCTGATGATCTACTTGAATATCTGCAGTGGTCCAAAATAAAAAAAAAAAAATATTTGAAAGCCACCAATTACAGCTATAGTAATCAGATACACATTCCTCCATAAGACTACATAACCCTCATGTTTTTATAGCTCAGACATCTGGCATCCTGTACCAGGTTCCACAGGTCTGCTCCCATGTTATGCAAATGCTGCAGCTACACGCTTAGCTCAGAAGAGCTCCATGACTGTGTTGTGTTTTCTCCAAGAGTTTTTCCAGGGGTGACTGGTGCAGTTTCATTACAATAAGTAAATGTGGGTTTTTTTATTCCCCCACACAGAAGAAAAAGCTGGCTTTGAAGAAGGGAGTTGTACAGGTAATACCTTGCCATGGGAACAAGTTGTCCAGAGGGGTTGTGCAGTCATTGGACAGAGCCCTGAACAACCTGGTCTCATTTCAGGGCTGGTCCTGCTTTAACCTGGAAGCTGGCCTAGGGATGTACTGAAGCCCCTTCCCATTGAAGTGCCCCATGATGCTACAAAAAGGCATCAAAGACATGTAGTCAGCTTTTATTTAATTTCTTTCACTCCATTCAGGTAGCTCTAGGTTTGCTTTGCAATTTACTTTTTTTCACATCATTTGTTCTGAGGCTTTACAGAACATTTACATCATATTTGCATGTGTTCCTACAGAAATATAAGAATTTCCAAAAAGCTGTTTGGGTTTGGGGTTTTTTTTCCGTTGTTATAAAGAATGGGACAGAAAGCCTCATGGAAATTCCTGTTTCCAGGAGGTCTTCAGAAAAGTCAGGTTATCAAAAATCTTGGAGAAGAAATTTCTGCAAAAAGTAAAATATTCCTGCTGAGAAATCTAGAGGGAGGTTGTGCCTCATCCCTATGATTACATCTATACTGCTTTTCAGAAGAACAGGCTAAAATTTCCACCAAAAATTGCTGGGAAATTTGTTTGCAAATTGATTTCAAAAGTTCAATGAAAACAAAAATAGAACAGAAGGCTTCTATGTATTTATTCTCCCTGTTCCTTCCCACCCTTTCAATTTTCAGACTGAAAGAGCAAATTCTGTTATTAAAGAATTTGATACTGCTAAAGAAGGAACACTTACAACTGAAATATAGCATCAGAACCAGGCAACTACATAATCACTTATCAGAAATCCTTGTACTTTAACAACCTCACCCTGCATTTAGGGAACAAAAGATTCAAGAAGCTATTCTGTTTGTTTGCCATCTATTAGAGAATGAATACAGCCTTCTCATAATGTTGGTGATTTGCTAAATGTCCCTGTGAAGCACAAAAGCCTGCTGTCCAGTTTGCAGACCTAGTGGAATAAGGCACAAGCTGCCATTTTGCAGCACTCTGATTTCAAAGCCTTCTCAGAAGAGTCCATTTCTTTGTGCTTTTTATCTACATAGGCATTATTTGCTTTGTCCTTTCAGAGGTCACCTAAAGGTACCATTTAATCTTGAGACAGCTTGTGGGTCTGTATTTCTTCATCTGATAATATAACCTATATTTCTCTCTTTGCTTAGTGGTCAAGCAGCTTGCTGAACTGATTTTGATGTGTAATATTCAGTCTTAATTGTTTATTCGTTGCATTTTATCAAATTTCTCTCTGATGCATTGTAAGCAGGTCTGGTTACTTTATATATCTGAACTTCGGCTGCAGAGCCCTACTGCTCTCTCACTTGCTCACAACCATCATCTAAAGCTGCTGCAGAAGCAGTCTGTATTCCTATTGCCGCACGCTCACCTTGCTTCTTTTGGACTGCTATGCAGTAAAACTTCAGTGTGCTGGTTGTTAAAACCGGTTGTGCTTCATTGCATGGACTATGTCTCACCTACTTCCTGCAGTACCCCATTTCTTGTCTTACTTGTCACTGGCATATATTTTTTGTATTTCTGCATTATTTTTCTTTTATTCCTTTTATTTTTTTAATGTTAGCAGTGACGGTATTGTTGAATCAGCAGTTCTGAGAGAGCTAAAGCAATAATCAAGTACCATTTTCCTTCTACTTCCCCTTTCCAGCACATTGTGGTCCCCAAGCAGCTTCACTGGGGAGAAGAGGAAATGACTGCAGCTCCAGTTGCATCTCTCACCCCATCCCATAACTGAGATGGACCAAGAGGACTCAAGGGGCCATAATACTGCTCCTACTGAGGCAAGGCTCATCAGGACTGGATTAAGCAAGAAACACCTTGGCTACAAACAGCCAAAGCACCTTGGTGTGACAGCAGTGACAGTTTGCTAGGCCAGATTTACAAAATTAAGCCACCTGTGATTGGAGAAGCAGGAGTCAGAGATCAGCCCCCATGTTCCCTCACTGGCTCCAAGAACCATTCCATTCTTCGTATTGCCATTTTCCTCACAGAAAAATGAAAACCAAAGCCCTTCCCTCCCTCCCCTTCCTCATTAAAAATTATCTTCTCCACTCCAGGAAGCAACTTCAGCAAACTGGAGGGATTTGAGCAGTGGGAAAAACCTTGCTAAACATGTGCCTCCAACCCAAAGGAAACACTGGGTCACTGCAGGTCTTCTTTTATGACACTGGAAGTTGATGACTGGCATTTTTACATTACAATGTGCTATAATTTGAAGCTTTTTGCTCAGCTGATTGCAATACTTTTGCTGCCCTTCCCCTAGGCTCTTCTGAACACAGAATTAGCTCCCCAAAACCCCTTTTCCACAGGAGTGTTTTCTGTTGTCTTCAGAGGTCGAATGCCATTGACGATGCATAGCTGGGCGACAAAGGTTTCGGCGTAAATCTAAGCCTGCACTTCAGATTCAGTGAGAGGTAGCTGGTGGCACTTGAGCTGCATGTCTCGGAACCTGCCCACTTTGGTGGCAGCCTGAGACAGGGCAAGAACGCGTAAGTGTGTCTGCCAACCTGCAGCTGCTCTGCAAGCAGCTAGAGGCCGGCAGCTCGGGGTGGGGAGGCGGCGGCAGGAGAGGAACCTCATACAAACAGAAGGTGCGTGCTGACGTTAATCTCCGCTAACGAAGCCTGCACAGAGCCCGTGCTCTGAGTCATCCAGCGCAGCGGCGAGCCGAGAGAGAGCTCATGAATCAAAGGGCCCTGCAGAAAGCTCATGAATCAAACCACCATGCCGTAACGAGGGGAAGCGGTGCGGACAGGGGAAGGAAGGGAAGGAGAGCAGGACAGGGCTTGCGTCAGACCCGCAGCCGCTGCCTCCGCGCTGCCCCTGCCTCTGCTGCCCGCGGCCCTGCGGGCGCCCTTACCTGGCCCCGGAGCCCTGGCCGGAGGCCTTGCCCAACCGGACCGTGCCGGGGCAGCTAGCGGAGTGCGGGAGGGCCCCAGCAGGGCACAGCTCCTCCGTGTACACGACTCCCGGCAGGAAAGGACCGCTGTTACACAGGGCAGCCTCTGGAGAGTGGGGAGTGGCCAAAGCAAGCACCTGGGGACAGCGCTGTGACTGCGGGCAAGTCTTCTTCACCATTTTGTTCAATTAGGTGCCCACGTGTAAGGAAGATCAGAGCAGAAGCAACCAACTACGTAGAGCAGGCTCTAAAGGTAATTTTTTTGCAGCTTCATCGATGTGAAAAACACCAAATGGCACAATCACATTTACCCATTTACCACAACAGCAGCACATGGGCTCAGAGACTCCCTTCCTCTCCAGTCAGTTGAAGATTTGTGACAGGTGGACAACTGCTGGGGAATTGGTTGAAGTTCTTTTGTATAATGAAATGTAAGTCTTTATAAAAAGCATGTCAAAGAAGAGAACCATAAACCATCCTTCTGCATAATATATACCAGGCAGCAAACCGTAAGTATCTGACCATAACAAAACGAGGGTTTTTTTCACAATTCCAACCTGCTTTTCTCTTGGCTGAATTCTCAACTCACATGCCTCAGTGGCTGGGTGGTGACGGATTTGATGTGGCTGTTCCAGGTGCTGGAGCAATAACACACATCTCCACACACACAAAATCCCGGGTTATTGCAAGGTAGGCCAGGAAAGAAAGCCAAGATCTGCAACAAATGTTGCAGTCTTCCCAGGCTGCCAGGAGCAAAGGCCTTGGAGTCCAAATACTCAGGTCTCTCCTTGAGGGAAAAAGACAGCTTAAGCTGATGGAAGATGCATTCAGAGCCCAAATGCCTTGCAGAAGTGGCAGATAGTGCCACTATTGAGAGCAAATGTGTTCTCAATAAAGGTTGCTGTCAGGCTTTTTTTGTTGTTGTTCTTTATTTATTTCTTGGAGAGAAAAAAAATAATAGAAAAGCAGGCCTTTTTGGTGACTGATGCAGAAGGGCTGACTATATAAATGCCATAGTAAAACACACAGTATGGCCATCAAAATCATGGGCCTTGGGAGCAGGAGTAACTATTAGCCACTCCAAGCAGAGTCATCCAGCAAGAACAGGAGCTTTCCTGTGTGAATGAAGTAGTTTGCTTAGGGCTCACCTGAAAGATGAGTGGGGTTTGTGATGATAAACAAGCACAAAAACCTTGTTCATGGGATGCTCACTTGATAGATACTAGCTTACTAGCACTTTCAAGAGAGACAAGCAAGAAGGAAACTGGCATGAAAAAAAAACCCACCAACTTTGCAAGCTTTTCCGTGTTGTTAAGACAGTGCAGAAAACAACAGTGAGCATCTGAGATCAAAGGGCTCTAGTGATTTTAAAAGGGTCTCTCTCAGGTGGCAGAGAAGTTAGAGTTGCTCAAGGAAAAGAAACAAAAAAAACCAAACTATTTAAGTTATCTCCTTAGAACAGCACAGCCCCTCAGGAACAGCTATGCATATATCTTTTTTCTTAAAAGGTCTGGTCCCAGCACATAATTTCAAGTATTAAAATAAATTCTATCATGTAGCCATCACTTGAAGCTCAGTTATTTTGCAAACAGAAATCACTTCACTCTGCCTGGTCCTGAGTTTGCTAGAAGATGCTTGGTTCTGTTATTCCAATGTCAAGCAAAAAAACCATATGCCCTGCCCCTCCGGGGCATATGTGGGGGCATTAACTAGGGCTCAGTGGCTCACTAACTACCACTGTGCAGCTCTCAAAGTGAACAAGCTCATTTCTGTCACAGTCATATTTTCTGGAAAAATCCCTTCGCCTAAGATTTTACTCCTGGGAAGCTGAAAAGCCTCAGAGAAAAAGGAAAACAATAATAATCTCGTTTGCTTCTCCTGTGTTTTGCTGCTTTGGAATGTGTTTGGACATAGTTTACCAACAGGTGGTTGTTTCATTGGTTTCATGTGAATTGTTTTGACTTATTGGCCAATCAGGGTCAAGCTGTGTCAAGACTCTGGAAAGAGTCACGAATTTTCATTATTATCTTTCCAGCCTTCTGTAAGTATCCTTTCTCTATGCTTTAGTATAGTATAGTTTAGTATTCTTTAATATAATATAGTATCATAATAAATCAGCCTTCTGTGAACATCGAGTCAGATTCATAATTTGTTCCTGCCACAAGGGCACCCCACAAATACAATACATTTCTGTCCCAGAGATTCTGCAGAACAGATGAGTCCACTTCACTGTGGGTCTCATTATGGATAAGAGGAAGAATTGCAGGTGTCTGAAATTATCTGTACTTTATGACCCAACAGAGTTGATCTGGAGGGTTCATGCATGTCTCTATGTCAAGATAAATGAACATAAAGGAAATTTAGGCTGGAGGGAAGGGAAAGACAGATAGCCTCAAGCCTGACAAAGATGAGATACAAAACACAAAACTGACCACAATGGAAATTGATCTGTGAAGATCAAAACTGTTTTACGCAAGTTTAACAGTGAGTTTGCCCAAGTTTTGACACTCAGAGTCAGAGGCAAAGAGTAATTGAGCTACACTGACTTAATAGGGAAATTAAGTATTCAGAAAGCAAAGGTAGTGAGTACCATCTTCCTGGGCTTGAAATCACTATCAGCTTGAAGCTAATTCTGCTATTCCTCCTACAGCATCACAATTTTTATTTAGGAAATTCATGCTCTGTATCTAGTTCTGCACTGAACTTTGAAACTGAAACCTCTACTCTTAAGGGCTGGAGAGGACCTGCAGCTTTCAATCAGTCCAGTTTGTAGTGACCAGGTTTTGTCAGTTTTGGAATAGAAAAAGCTGACAGAGGAAACCAAAGCAGAATTGCCCAAATATGATTTCATGAGCTTTTTTTACTTTTGTCAGTCCAAAAGTGTAACTGCAAACCCAGGGGAACAGGATGATGGGCTGAATTGCTGCTGCTAGTTTCATTTGAGCTTTTAGTTATGGTGTATTTGGTAATTTCACACTAACAGTTCATTAGTGCCACTGCAACAGCAAGGCACTCTGCAGACCACTAGCTATAGCAAAATAACATTCCTCTCCAGCTTTTATTCTGGTACCACTGTTAGCAGGATTGAGGTGGGGTTTTCCTCCTCCCTGTGCAAAGAACAATTAAAAGGTATGGCAAGTGTCTCCCTGGCTGCAGCCTGGCTAGGAGGGGCCAGTTTTCTTCTGGCACCAATGGCAATGTGCAGAGAGAAGCACCCAACTGGTAGAGTTTCACTAGCTGAAACGGAGAGGCTACACACAGTAGTTTTAGGTCAGAACACAGGAGGCTTGCCAATACATTGATTTTATATTGCTGTCATTCAAGCAGTTAAACACAACTGCAAACTCTGGAAGGTTTCCCACTCTTTGCTGAAGCTTCTTCCCAATACACTGGTAACTGGTAAACAGATGGTACAACAGATACGGTGTCAGCTCCCTCCTTGTTGGAAATGCAGCTATCCAACATTTAGTCAACCTGCCTACTGTGAGAAATGACTGAATTAGAAGTAAAATCATGCTTCCATTTCCCTTTCAGTTTTAACTACTGCTCATACGCAGTCTGTGCCTTTTGTATCTCTAACAGAGTCCAAAATTCACTTTTCTCAAGGAAGTCTCTCTCTCTGTAACTTTCCCATTGTGGCTGTTGTGGCAAAAGGTAGTAAAAACTCCCCCCTTTTCTGTCTTCTGCAACCAGTCTAGGATAAACAGTCATTCAGGCTGGCAGCATTTTCCTCCTCCAAGCTGTATCCAAGGAAGAATACAGACACCGCAAACAGTGTCATGAACTCCAACACTCACCAACCAGCAAGACTGCCAGAAGCATCTGGTGCTATTTCGAGGAAAAGTTTTCTGTTTGTTTCTAGTTGGGTTTCCTCTGTGCCTCGCTGCCATCTCTGAGGCCCCCCCAGCCCTTCTCTGCAGCTTCATCAAACTCTGCTTCTTGATCAAATTTTCTTGCACCCTCCAACAACTCCTTTGTTCTTTCCTGTGACTCCCATATCACATTTGCCTAGCTGTACACACTTTCATTGGCCTCCCACCACCTTTCTGTCCTCTCATAAGAAGGCTTGTCTTCCCTCCGTGTAAGGCTTTATTTCATTAATACCTTGTTGCCTGCTTCCCTCAAAGCCAAACAAAATCACATCTTGGTCTTAATTCTGCACTTCTAGCAAAGCATGTATCTATAAATGCCTTATATGAAGACATACCTATGATTTGGAACAACTTGCCAAGCAAATCTCCATTTTCTTTATGTACCAAGCTCTTTAAAAGTTACTTGACATGGTGACTTGACAAAAAGCACAAGGTTTTAAACAGGCTCCATTACCTTTGCCAGAAGTGGATACAGCAAGGTTTGGGGAAGTTTATGTGTGTGTTTTTAGTTCCAGGCTAGTCAGTATATTACAGAAAACAGATGTACCTCCAGTTACCTAGAGACTGCATAACCAGGGGGGCTCAAGTGACACTGTAAAACCACTCCACAGGAATACCATTTAGTTGCTCAGTTCAGCAAACCCTGCTGGTGAATTTCCCCTCCTTATAAATTGCACTTGCCTATTCATTACTTCCTATATTACAAAAGAAAAAGAAAATAAAAAGTAAAAAAGCTTTATAAATTTATGGAGATATATACCCTTATTATGTCTGAGATTTAAACACACAAGTCAGAAAAGTCAAAATTCTATTTTTTCTGCTTCCATTCCTTTATCTATTATTTCCCCATCATCAAGGTGTGCTCCTTCCTGTGAACCCTGACATCAAGCACATATGGACAAAAAGCTTTGTTATTTTCAAAATGCTGCTGCAGTGTCGACTTCAGCAGCTCAGCCTCACAGCCTACTCCTGTGATACAGCAATGTATTTGTTACTACTTTCACGAGTGAACTGTGCACACCCAAAGTGTGAAGCTTTTCTTCTCTGCTTCAGTGCCTAAAGCTTGGTTCCTTTTCCAGAGAGGCCAAATGCCTATAAACACGCTCCCTTCTCAGGGAGCTGCACCTCTGCAAAGTAAACAGTGTTCATGTGAGTGCCTAAATACATGTCCAATTGCCTGTCTTTAGGCACCTGAGTCTGGAAATGCTGGTCTGAGTGAACAGGCCCTGCTTGTGCCATGAATCACTCTGCAGAGCAAGGTTAGGACAGAGGAATACCCAAGTCTTAATTTAATTCTCTCAACCATCGTGCTGCTTAAATGAGAAACCCAAGTGGGAATCTTAGTTACAGTAATATACTCACCAAACATATTGTATTGATTTATTTGAATTTCTTTAGAAGTAGAATCACCAGCTTGGAGAACAAAAACAATCCTGCACAAAATGGATAAAGGCTACACAGTCTGGTGTAAAAGGAGTCCTTTTACACCCTTTCACAGCCTTTCACAATAAGAATGCACCACATTTGGATCCAAGGACTCCCGTGGGTTTCCCGAGCCACAGAGATGCCAGAGCCCTAGCAGCATGCAGCACCACATTACAAACCTACTCCCTTTCTCAGATTTTTCTTAGCTAGCTTTTTTCTACCTGCATTCAGATGACAAAGTGTTTGAGCATGAATTATCATCAGTATGGATATGTGATTTTATGCCCTTGGTCTCCATTCTCCTGCTACACACAGGTCATCTGATCATCAAGTTTAGCAGAGGAGGAGTGTGCCAGAGCTGACAGTCCCTGTTTTTCATAGTCTCCTTTCTGGTATGATAGATGGGACATATTTTAATCTTCTTCAGTCCCTGCCCTTCATCCAGTAGAATCAGACTGGGAGAAAATTATATGTAAACTAGCAGAAAACTCTTTGGGAAAAAAACAATTACAGCAAAATCAGGGCTGCTCTCAAGCTTAAGCCCCTCTGCACAGCCTGGTGGCAGCCAAAGCCAGAAGTAAACTTAAACAGCAGCCATCAGACAGATCTTCATGTAAGGATGCACCAGTTATAAAACAAACACATTTGAAAGGGAAAATATAGAGATCTGAAGTTAAGCCTAGTTTTGTTTTTTCAGTTTGACCTAGCAGCTTCCCAAAACTGCCTTTTGGGACACCAACTTCCTTCTTCCCTTACATCTGCAAAGGACAACCTCAGAAAATAGAAGAGAAATATTTAGAAAAGCTTTGCATAAAACCATTCCCAGACAGAGCTCTCTCTAGAGCCCAGAAGGACAGGCGATAGCATCAGTTTGCCAGGTCTGGCAAAGCAACACAACCGCTTAGACGTGACTGTGTTTGTTTGTCTCACTGGTAGCACAACCCTGAATCCTGCTGTCACATACCTCTGAGCACTTCAGGCCAGGGAATGTCACTCAAGATTGCTGGTAAATTGTTATCTGTATTACAGTTGCAGAGGTGATGCTTGCAGACGTAACCCTGAGCAAATCTGAGCAAATTACCCTGGTAATTTGGAGGGGGATGGGGAGAACAGCAGCAGTCAGCTGGGAGCTGATCAAGATGCCTCATGCACAACCATTTGCCTTCTACAGCTGCTAGGGCTCAAGCTAGGACCTGTACTCAGCAAGACAGGTTATGAATACACAGAAGAAAGATGATTGCTACCTGAAAATGTTCCTTGAATCCTTGGTGCCACAAAATATTTCTTTTAGCTCCCTTTTCTTGATCTGCACTGCTCAGTGCTGCTGCAGCAAGGCCTAATTTGTACTTCGAACTAGCTGACACATTGAATTAAAAAGCCCACTTGAAATAACACACCTTTTTGTGCTCATTCCAAAGCCTGCTGATGTGTTGTGGTGGTGGCCTTTATTCACACAATACCTTAGGCCCTCGGTGTGTTTCACCAATAAGATCCTTCTCTCTGATTATTAGGACACAGTGACGTCAGCTGAGCGTGCTTGTCACCTACATGAGGTAGAACCATTAGCATAGATCATCATCAAAAGACACTTAGACAAATTTGCCTCACCTTGGGCTTGCCTCAAGCTACCACATCAGTTGACTGCTGAGGTACCACATCAGTTGACTGCTTTCTGCAGCTTGGTTCAAGTGCAATAACTCTTCCAGCTGTGGAACTCAGCAAGACACCTGAACCCAGCCAATATTCCACTAGGGTGAATTATTTCAGCCCTTTCACAATAAGCAGAAAACCCACATGACTAGTCTGCATTTATTCCTTTTAACTAGTTTTGCTTTCCCCTGCCTACATACTGTTCCTTGACTTCTAAAAATCTGAGGAATAGAGGATACCACTGGGAAATGCATAAAACTTAATTTAGCAGTGAAGTCAAAGTTTACAAAAGTAAAGGAAGAGTACAGCCAGATTTGGTCTCTTCCCCCCCCCCGCTTCTCATAAACAGCTAAAATTAGCCAAAACCTACAACTTCAGGGGAAAGGGAGGCAGCGAGGAGTGGGGAGAAAATGCACAACTATTCCCATGTCAAGTCACATCTAGTGAAAATGTTTGGTCAAAAAGACTAGGAATTTTTTTTAAACAATGTAAGGTTTTATATTAACATTTCCTAACTATAATAATTTCAGAAATGCTGATGTGCTTCATTTCCACACTATTACACATGTCAATGTTTTGCTATAACACAGCATTTTTAAATGACTAAAAATTAAAATGAGGAAAAGAAGTTAAAAATATTAAATAGATTGAATACTGAATGTTTCACATTTATACAAAATATTTAGAATTCCCACTATGCCATTTTTATGATTTGACAACTAATCCAGGAAATCCTGGTTGTAGGAATGCTGTAATTAATGCACCCAGTCTATTTGCTGAAGTTCTAAATTGAAAATATTCTCTCCCTCAGGTAATGTAACCTCACGTTAAACAAGGCCAGCAGAAAAACAAATTGTGGGGTGTCTACCAATTCAACCTATGTGAAAGCCTATTAACCCATTTGACTTGTAGTGGTGTTGATGTTTGCACCTGACAATAAAGTGCTCTCAAATCCAAGAGAAAACTGTTTCAGATCACTGCTTTCTTCACACATCTCTGGATAACTAATCTGGGAAAGCTCCTCTGGGGTTTTCAACCAAGAGATCAAAGTACAGCATTTCCTAACACTTTCCTGCCATGTCTGGGCACAGTCTTTTCACCAGCTGAGATACAACAAGAATTATTACCATCAATTGTCTTCTCAAGGAATAGGCAGTTTAGAGACAAGAAAAATCTCCACACCCTACCTAATCACCTATTCAGCTCTGCGCAAAGCAGGCAGTGGATAATATGAAATGAAACTGTGAAGAGCTCTCATTTTCCTGAGCAGCTAAAGTGCAGTTTTAAACATGTAATAGGTATTTTACCTTTACCATTAACAAACAGAATACATAAAATATGACTGCCTTGATATCTGCTGGGCACTTGAGCTTAGACTTTCATTAATGACCTTGTTAGCAATAAGAGATACACAGTGTGCTGCATTATGAAAATTTTCATAAACCTGTGCTTTTGGGAGCTACTGTATATCAGCTATATGCCTGTTTCTTTGAACTTACTGTAGGTAATCTAATCAAAATGCTAACAAGCCTGTTTTCATATGATCACAGAAAAAACCCTGCACACTAAGAAAAACAAGTGATAAGCAACAGATACTCCTATCTGTCCCTTCATGCACATTAGAGTGATTCTGAAGAAGACATCTGTATTTTGCAGGGAGTGACAGCAAAACCAGCAGACATGACTGCAGTCAAGAAATCACAATCCAACACTCCCAGAGGCTGGAGTTAGTATCTCCAATAGCTCAAATTCTAGTTACTGATCAGCTCCACCTTCACCCCCACTTATTTTGAGCAGGCCACATAAAATCAAATGTTAACAATTGCTGAGCATCTAAAAATCTATAAAGTATGGAAGAGTAGAAAAAAAACCTGAGGGGGTGGGATCTCAAACCAAATTGAATTTGAGAGGGAAGAGAGAGAAAGGCTGCTTTTTTACTCCTCATGCCTTACCACAAGTAGCTTCTCAATCCTATGGACCTCCTCAGCTAAGTCTCCTTCTTAGGAACATTGAAGTAACCCCAGAGAAAACTAGTCATTGTTGGACACTCAAAGAATATAAGGCACATCAGCAATTCGCTTAGCAAAAGCAATTTGCAGTTTTCACTTTCTTGGTTGATTGCTTGGAGTTTATATTTTTAAAATACCCACTAATCTGTCTTCTGTATTTTGCTGTATCATGTATATTTTTCCTCTGGGTTCTTATATCTTCCTTGTTTTGTTCTAAGATCATCATTAAAATTTTATCCTGAAATTTAAGAAATGAGAGTTGTTGCATGCCTCAAAGCTTCAAAACCAAAAATAACTCAGTCATTGGAGGAGGTAAAGGGATATATTTTTGTTTTGTTTGGGGATTTTTTTTTTTTCTTCTAGTTGAAAAGTAGCCTAGTTGAAAAGTAGGATACACAATATCCTCTTGTGTATGTCACAAGTTTCCATTTTAAAACATCATGCTCATAGGCCTGAGAATAAGAGGAATAAAAGCACTGAGACATTGTTTTTCCACCCTAACAACATGAAGAATAAACTGTTTCTCTGAATACATTTGGGGGAAAAATAGTTCTTGGACAGGAATTTAATGTGCCAAGTTTAAATTCTCTGCAAACCAAGATTGCAGAATTGCCCACCTTTGAAACAATAGTCCAAAAGTAATGCATCCTTCACCGAAACATTGAAAGTGATACTGCTGGGAGAGAGACTGAATGCATGTAAATTAAAGACATATTGCAAGATTTGATCAGTCCTGTCCAGCATTCTTAAAGCATTATTAAAACATGAGATCTGAGCAGACATCATCTATCTGAATAAGTTTGTTTAAAGTTAGAGGTTGTTTATTAAATATTATTTGTGCACTGTTAACTTCATAGGGAGAAATATTAAACATGTCTGGGATTCACAGAGTACACAAAACAGACACCAAAATTGTACAGTTTGATACATAACTTCCTATAGTGGATAAATCCATTAACATCTGCTAAATATGTAGAAGACTTATTACATTTTCATATGGTTTACTTACTATGTAGACTTCCCAGTTTGGCAAACAAAGTCTGACTATGGGGAAATCTTATTTTATTATTTTAAATCCTTTTGGGTTTAAAATAACCTTTGGAGGATGCATGAATATTTTCTCACTACCTTCCCTGTCACCTGATGGGGGGAATAGTCCTTGAACTGTTAAACTTGCTTGAATAGAGAATTTGTGTCTCATGTCCTGTTTAGAGGATGGAATCTTTGTATTTCTCTTGGCAGTTCCCAGAGCAAGGTACAATCCTGCATATTATATCTCTCCAGAATTTTGCTGATGGATTCAGAGAGTCAACATAGATTCCAATACAGTGCAAGACCCTCCCAACCCCTGTGGGAGAACTCAGCAGGTTCTCCTCCCGGGGCATAGTGAAGTCAGACATTTATTCTGGCATCCAGAAAACTCTTTCTGAAATCTGCAAGAAATTTGGTAAGTTCCCATTGTCTGGGAAACTGATTAAATACTGGGTTTTTTTTTTTCCTGCGACCAGGCAATAATGCTCTATGTCAGATGTAGAAAATTTGGGCACAGGGAAATACTAGTTTTGGGAAGTAAGGGAAATAAAGTTGCCTTCCCCCTGCTTCATTTCTGTCATTCTTGTTCATGTAAATGACCAGTTAAGCTTCATCAGCAACAGTGAAATTGATTTCCCTTGTTTTGGATGAACATTTGAAAGAAGCTTAATTCAGAAACCAGAGAAAGCTCGAATTTTTCCTGTTCAATGCCAGAAATGTGCATCTCCAGTACCTATCAAGAGCATGGCTGAAAATACATCAGGGACCGACTGCTACTCTCCAGAAGCCTAACTAGCAGTTGCTGCCATTTACTTTATCACATGAGCAATCAGGAGAGGCTTTTAGCCCAGGAATTATCATAAAGAAGTAAAATATTTCTTAAACAAAAAGATAATTTTTTCCTAGCAAGCTCTCTATACATGTCACTTCTGATCTTGGGCTAATAAATCCTTTACTTGAAATAGGCTTATTTACATAAACAATCTTTCTTTTCCTTCTTTCCGACCCTTACTACATTCCTTTAAACTTTCTTAGAAAATGGGGCTTAGTTTTAGGTGAATATTTGTTATCAGGAATTTGTAAATGGTTCTGGCAAGAATGTAGGAACAGGTGTATCTTGGAAGGAACCTAGCCATACAGGATAATATTTAACAGTTTAACTGAAATGCTGATTTATCAGTACAGCCTTCCACTTCCACAGTTACTTCTTTCTGGAGAATTATTATTGGACAATACCTCCAACTCTAAATGGCTGTTTTCAGCCATACAAACACTTAAGGTTATGTCAATTCAATTGTTCTTTTATACCCCTTAAATCCAGCTTCATCCCAAACTTTCAGTCATGATTTGACATCATAACTCACCAAGGTCTCCAGGACAGGCAGACCTTTTTACATAATTTTTTAAGCTTTTCTTAGGTTCTCTAGACTGACCAGTGTCAGAGATTGACAAACAAGTATGTATACTGATAAAACGGACACTTTCCTCCTAACTTAGTATCTCAGCATCTTGGTGAAATAAACATTAATTTGAATGTAAAAAGCCCTGGGTCTGTTACAGTATTTATTATTTAACGTTTGTGTGTTAGAACCACAGATGGAAAGTCAATAAGCAATAGCTATTGGGGAAAAACATTATTATTCCTTGTACAAATACATCCCTAAAATAAGTTATAATATTCTCCTGCCAAAATGGAACAGATAATGATTTTCTTCCAGTCTGAGAAGTCTCAGATCACAGATGGCCAGCTGAATAGCAGCTCAAGTAATACTAAGCAATGAACAGCTGCTAACAATGAGGAAATTGTGCTTATACGGCCTGATACAATGCCCATTGAAATCAATGAAAATCATATAAACAAAAGCGAGTGCCCTACTGGCACTATTCTTTGGCAACAAGCTAAAAAATCAGATTACAAAATATTATTTAATTCTCCCCACCAGAATACTCACTGCCTTCACAAGGAAACAAACTTTTATATCCAGGCAAATCTAGAAGCACCCAAGTGAGGGCAACTGCATTTAAAATGCTGAAGTATGTTAAAATAAAAGTATTACGTGTCTTAAAGAGAATTATGTTTTCATTTAGAATGACTACAAACATTAAGGGATCTAGTTGATTTTCTCCCAGATCACAGGCACATTGTAGAAAAAAATAATATCTATATCTATAATATCTATATCTATCTGAAATAATATCAATATCTAATTTTGAAAGACCACTACCTGTAATCCTTCCTTTCATTACATGTTTATTAGGAAATGACCCTACTCTTGGTTAGAGCACCACCACTGCTATTCCTATTAATATGCATCTATGAAGAATGCATAAGAGATCAGCTGTCTACCTTGTGTGTGTTGTAGTCATTGCTTTAGCTGGATGAAGGTGGCTACCAACCAACAAGGAAGAAAGTCAGAGAACTAGAACAGCTCAGTTTTTGGAACACCATACAAAATAAATATCTTGTGGGTTTCCTTAAATCAACAAGTATGAAGTGGCAGGTATCCAATTTTTAAAGTGCTTAGAAGGAGCAGCACTGAAAGCCTAAACATAACTTTACAAACTTTCTATCCCTGTCCTAACCCACAGTTCAGTGCCGAACAAGATCATGGAACAGTTCCTCCTGGAAATGTCACATGCTAAGGCACATGAAAAATAAGGAGGTGACTGGTGACAACTGGTGACACCATGGCTTCTTCACTAAGGGCAAACCATGCCCTTAGTTTGCCACACATATCAGTGACCTTCTAGGGTGGGGTTACAGCAATGGTGGACAAGGGAAGGGCAACAGAAGACAACTACCCGGACTTGTGCAAAGCACTTGACACTACCTGCAAAATATCCAGGAAAATAAACTGGAGAGGTATGGATCTGATGGATGGACCACTCAGTGGATAAGTAATTGGCTGGATGGTTGCACTCAGGGAGTTGTGGTCAATGCCCAATTGGAGACCAGTGACGAGTGGCATTACTCAGGGGTTGGGACAGGAACTGGCACTGTTAATTTTTTTTGTCAACATAGAGAGTGGGATTGAGTGCACCTTCAGAAAGTTTTTAGATCACTTGTTGTAGCTGTATCAAAATTCTCCAATCTCTGCTTGCATTGTCCAAATCATCCTGTTCTGAGGCTTCAGAAAGAGCCAGAAGACATGGCTAATCACCAGAATTACTAATTATTTTGTTTAAAAAAATGAAAAAGATTGGACTGGGAGCACCAAGGGACTAGAGGAAGCCTCAGCAATGATGAGCATAACAGAGCTTAAACTGCGCAAGGGAAATGTACTAACCAGCATAAGATGGGTGCTAACTCCCCGATAGCATTTCTGTCACTCACAGCATGCACATGCCACTCCTGCCACCTGGAACTGACAATTTTGGTTCCGAGCCAACTTGAAAGGACACTTCTGTTTGGGAGCTCCTCCTCAGGGATAACGTGTTCCTGCTGAGTGAAAGGTCTTCTGGCTGGTCTAGCACTGCCAGGCAAAATCCCTGCCCAGCACAATCTGGCCTGAAGCCCTGCTGCTACCACTACTGTGCCATTATATCCTGTAGGGCCAGCAGGAGCTTTCCCAATGTGGAATATTCTTCCACAGTTTAGGCTGTCCTGGGCAAAAAAGACCAAGAGCATAAGACAGAAGCACTCCTGCTATGGCTGCTACCTGTTACAAAGGAAAACACACCTTCTGGCATTTTGGTTGAGAGCTGGGCAGGTCCAGGAAACTCCATTTTGATTTTTCAGTCTGCCATGATCTGTCAGCAGCCTGACATGATACACTGAGCTAATCACATCTGCCCCAGAGGCTGACATGCAGCCTCTGGCCTATAGCATCCTAAATGGAAGTGTTTGCCAGGAAAAAGATAAAAAGGAAAATATCAGCTCAAAAAAACAGTTATGGATGATGCAAATGAAGGCACTGACTGATGCAGGAGGATGAAGCCCCACACACTGTCTTCACCAAATATCCAGACAAGGGTTCTCATGTGGGCAAAACAGTTCAGGCTTTCCACACCAGCACACACTCTTACACACTCAATGCCACACAAAAATCAAGTAAATGATGAGTCTAAATGAGTTTGCTGAGATGGGCTTCATCTCTTTTTGACAGCACCAGACCAGAGGATGAGGACCCTCAATTACACTTTTAGGATATGTTTGGGTATCCTGAATTCTGCCCAGGTTCCTCAGAGAGCTGATCCTCTCCCTGAGGGCCTTGGACCTAAAGCACCAAGAGATTAGTGTCCAATAGGAAGCTAGTGGCACACCTAAGGACTGAATTTGGGTCTCCCAAATTATAGATGTACTTTGAGGCCACTGGACCAGCCTCAGTTGCTAATAATTAGAAGTTTAATGTAATTACTGAAACTGCAACCAAATTTTACTCAGACTGATCAGTATCTAATTTTGAAAGTAGTTACATGTACTGACAGGCTGATTACAGCTTTATTCAACCATTTTAGACTCAAATTTAAAATAAAATATACTGAGATTGTATCACATGATAAATTGTAGTCAGCTCTCAAGTCTGTTTCTTTCAGATTTAATTCTAACATTGTGAAGCTGACAGCATCACACAGCTTGAAAGACAAGTATTATACATTCCTATAACAGAAGCTTGACAAAGGGACAGATAACACTTGCTTTGAGGCCTGGAACGTCCCAAGCTACAGGCTCCAAATGACAGTCTGGCTACTGATTCACTTTAAAATATGTTGAAAACTCACATGTATCTACTTACAAATTCTCACATGTATTGTTAGCTAGGATTTCTTGTTCTACAGAAAAAGAAATGCATTTTATATAGCAATTTTGGTTGTCACCAGTTCAGAATGACCTGTATGTTTCCATTCACATATAAAGCAATTCTTGCACATGTGTGGCAGCAACACAGTGCTAACATATCTCCTTGCATTTAAAAACAAACCTCTACACATCATACAAGTGCCCTTGACACAAGTTCTCATAGCATAGCTGTATGCATCCCATGTGTGAAGTTTTCATCTGTGCTCTGACGCTGCTCTGAAACTGCTACCACGTTTACTTTCCCTTTGGGTTTCCAGTGAAGTTTCGCGTTTGCTTTTCTAAGCCTGCTTTTATTTGGACTTGTTTCAATGCTGGCCTTCACGGAGCCGGGAGAGAAGAGGCAACTGTTGGAGAGTTTGTGCCCTCTGGTGTTCAGCGGTGGGTACGGGAGCCCGACAGTCCGGGGTTCGGTGCTACCTTAGCATCCGAACCTCGGCTGGCTCTAAACGCACCTCACTTCGACAGGATAAAGCACCTCGCCTCCTCTCCTTCACCGTGGTGTTCTCAGCAACACGCTGGACAGAGATCATGGTCTCCTTTTAAGATCATTTGCACAGTTTACTGGCAAGATTTTAGCTGTGGGGATGATTTCAGCAAGATCTGTATCAACTCAGCAGTTTCCAAAACCAATGAAAACTCTGGATGTGGCATGACTTTGTGTTTTCATTAGTTCAAATCAGCAAAATTGTACAATGGGTAAATTCAGAAGAACAAATCATTTATTGACCAAATTCCCCGAGTTCCAAAACTGAGGATATACTCTTCAGCCTATACTAAAATACAGAAGCTCCCATCAGCATGATTTTCAGACGGCTGGTTCACATTTCCCGCTATCACGGCTGTAGTAAATTCTTCAGAATCCCAACTAAAATCAAGTTCATGGGCATAACATTAACACTCAGGTATGCCCATGAGCACTACATCTTTGCCAGAGATGACTCAATTACAAATTTCATCAGGCAAATTCTGAATAGAAAGCTGAACTTATTCTCCTTCTAAAATCCACCCAGATTCTACAGTTCCTTCTAAAGATGGTCAGATGTAGAGTTGTTCACTTTGGTGAGATTTAAAGTAGTTTGCAAGGATTTTAGTGATCACAGTCCTCAATCAGCACCATTCCACTGTCTAAGCTATATACCTGATGCATTGCCATTGCTCAGAAAGTCTCATTTTTGGAAAAAGATTCTCACCTCAGCTCCTATGACTGATAATGATACCAGAGAAGACTACCCCCTATCATTTGTAGCATCCACACCTGAATAACAGCAAGAGAGTTTTTGGAGGAATCCAGTGGCATCTGTGCCTATGACCTCTCAAACAGGCTCTTCCACCCTGCTTACACCCATGAACCTGCTACAACAGCTCCTTTCCGCTTTGCACTGGCTGCAGGCAAATTATAAAGCTAGTTTAAATTCATATTCTGACTTAAATTACCAAGGTCCTTTTATTTATTCTTTTGGAGGAACCATTTTCCTCCAGTTTTCACAACCTTCCCAGTATTCTGATGGAGCTGTTCTTCTTAGGGTGTTAAAGGAAAATACAGTAATGAAGATCTCATTTACAAAGGTGCCTGAATCTCAGAAAATGAATCTTTCACCATAACCTTCAAAAGAGTACATTACCAGTTTTCACCACTATAAGAAACCACCCTAAAAAAAGGAAAAAAACTCATAGAAATGCCAAAAAACAGAAAGAAAAAAAATTAAAAAGGAAAAAGAAAAAGGGCAAAAGTTAACAGATCTGGATTTAATAAACTGTTTCAGTAGAAAGTTAGGAGCCTAAACACTGAATCTGAGCCTAACAGCCCTTTGCTACAATTATATTCATTTGAATGTTGAGCACTCATTAAATGAGTATCATTAAATGACAGCATTCAGACAGCGCACTGCAGTAATAATTCAGAGTGTTTACATTTCAACAAAGCCTTCTCTCGTGTGTTCTAAACATAACAGCAGATTTAGACATTTTATTAACACAGCAGATTTGTTTTTAATTAAGGAATTCTGCAGCAGTGAACTTTGATCACTTAATATTTTAAATCTGAAAGCATCACTATTATAGCATGTTAAGAGGTTATTCTCTGTATACTTCATACTCAGTGTAAGTAACATTTTCCCCAAAATTGCCATAGTGCCAGCAGACATTGCACAAAGAGAGTGGCAACATTGTCCTTACCTGCAGCACTGCAAGAAAGCTCTACCTGTGACTCAGGAAAATAAGCACAGACACCTGCTTTCAGGATTGATCATTATCAGCTTCTGCATCCCTGGGAAATTCTGTATCTTTTAAACATAGCTGAAATCAATTTGCAGCTGCCAAGGAAAGTGGAGGGATTTTGCTTTCGTGTTGTCGGATTCATTTTCTTGACTGTCAATCATACAATAATTTTCACAATTCCAGCACTACAGTCTAACAAGTGCAATAATCTATGGCCCAGACCTCTTGCCAAGGAGGAGTGAGTTAAGCTGAAAGATAGGACACAAGAAAGGAGGAAAGAAGTGTATGTTTCACCTGATTTGACCAGTATGCAATTTACACTTGAAAGGAAAACTGAAGAAAGCTCGATCTGGTAGAAACAGTTGGCAGCAGGGCCTGTTTGCAGCTAAGAAGCCAAAAGAAGGATTGTATGGCAACAAGACTTTTGGTTCCCGCTGAATTTCAAATCACAGCATTATGTTTAACCTCAGAACATCTGAAAGGAAACGATGAAGACGCATCAATCACCAATTAGTCATTATTTCTTGGACAGTCCATGGAAAACAAAGATGCTAGGTCAGATCAGAGTTTTGTAGCTTCTAACAAAGCCATGGAGCTTTCCTCAGCAGCCCCTGGCTCTTCTATTCCAGCTGGACATACCCAGGATGGTACATGAAGGGTGGCAAGTCTTACCCTGTACTGAACTTTCAAGTATCTCACATTAACCAGGGCACACACCCTCTCCAGCAAGTGGGCTGCTTCCAGTGCTTACCTGGCTACTAAACCAGAATGCCATCATCAATCTCTGCCCTTTGCTAGTCTCTAAAATTTTCTTTCCTCTATTGTCACAACCAGGCTTGTTCACGCAACACTGTGAAGCATTTCCAGGTGTTCTAAAACCAAATCAGGAACAGAACATGAAAAGGATCTTCCCTGCACCAGTTGCTCCACAGGTAACAGCAGATATGAAACAGGACAACCCCATGCAGTCTGTGAGCAACCCACATGCTAAAATTACAGGCAGTGCACCATGTCTGTAACAGCTTCTGTCATTCTCCCTCAATTTCTGATTGATTAAAGGCCTTAATGATACTATTGGCAAAACCTCTCAATTTAAGCTCAAACTCATCCTTTAATAACACAGATGGTTTATCTGACCTTTAGCATCTAATCTGGATTTCTGTGATGTGGCATGTGTCCTCTGTGAAGTCCTAGCACTGTGTGGAGCAGCACAGTGCTGACTACTTTGCTTTGCCTTCTACCACTCGGGGATAATTTAATCCTTTCTTCTGCAAACCTCCCCAGGTCTGAACACTGCCTGACAATGATGATGAGGACAGCAAGAAGCATGGAAAACAGAATACTGCAGGAGCACCCTGACAGCAAGTATTTGTGTCACTGTTCAAAATAAGCATGTAATGCTTATTGTATTACAGAATTTAATAAGATATAATAAACTGTAATCAGATATTTCAGGTGTAATATAAAGTAAATGCATTATAAATGCTGGAGAGTAACTAGAATTGATTAAACTGGATAATGCTGTTAAATTATATTTACTGCTAAAAGGAAATATTTTTGTTAACCTGGCACACAAAACTGACAGTGTATTCAGAATAGTTTTGCTTGCAGACAAAATAATATATTACCATCTTTTTTCAATGGTTAAAATTATGAAAATACACCACAGATTTTTTCCAAATAATAAAAATTGCTAGCGACTGAAAATATACAATTGTCTAACATGTAAACCATCTATGTGACTTGCTGTGGCAGTATCTGACTGCCAAAACTCATGAGATTTTCTATGTCCACTGTCATTCTGGCTGGTTTTGGACAGAAGTTGTTTCTGTAACACTTCAAACTAAATCTGTTCCAAGAAGAGTCAGGAAGAAGCAGCATACCATACAGTTTCCTAATCACATATTTATTAACAAAAAAAAACCAAAAAAAAAAAACCCCAAAACCAACAACAACAAAAATGTAAAACACCAAGACAATCTGTTAGTTGCACTGGAACACAGCAAACCTGTAGCATGGGCTGTGAACCAAGATAGAAAATTGCCCCATCTGCTCTTTCTACTCTTATATATGAAATATAGAAAATGCTTCCCACAGAATGCCATTGACAAAGTATGGCGGCTATTACCCTCAGGGCAGAAGCCCAGTGGGGAATGCCGCCGGCCAGGATAGCTCAGCGGGGGGCTCAGGCAACCCAGGCAAGCTATAGTGATTTGCAGCTCTTTCAGCTCTTTAGTGATTTCAGCTCTTTCAGCTTGCCTGGGGCCGTCGCCCTATGTATCGCCGCAGCAGCAGACGCAGAGAGAGAGGGAGAAGCGCTGTATGGGTTCCGCAGGGTTCTTTTATTTGGGTCTCTGCGAAGGGTCCAGTGACAGCTCTCCTCTCCCGAACCGGGCAGAGTTAGGGGTTTTTATACCCTACAGGGGTTTTGAAAACTGTCCAATAGTAAGGGTCAGGGGAAAAGTGACCTATGGATATACAGGGAGATAAACAGGATCCAAAAGGCAGAAGAGAGGGGCTTCTAAAGCCTTAGTCATGCTGACTTTGGTATTTCCTAGCTCAGGCCTCTGACCGCCAAGGAAGCCGTGCAGGCCTTGTGCCTGCTACAACAAAGTGTTACAACCAAAGAGCTTGCAAGCTAGCTGCTCCTACTCTGGCAAAACAATATGAAATAAATAATATCGACAGAGGGTCCACACCACGAAGGCAAAAACAGATAAGCGGCATTACTCCAGGAGGTAAATTATATTTGGTAATATACAGCAGTTGCCTGTAGAGGATAAGATCTTTTCCTCATATCTAACTGCAAAATTATCCCATGAACTAGGGAAGATTAATTTTTGGCCAATTTATTTTTTTAATCCTTTAAACCTCTGTCACTCCCACAACAACATCAATATCTTGTGTATGAAAGGTGACGTGTTGCTATTATGCTGGACTTAGGTATTTGGTTACTGACTGGTCAGAACATGGGAGGACTGACCACCTGCAGGCTGTTAAATACAGTATCACATAGTTGAATTTTGCCCAATGTTTTTTTGTTTATTTTTTTCTTCGGGAACTAATTTGGGTCTTTATCTTCCATCAGCATTGCAATGGAAAGTAATGAAACTAGTCCTACTTTAAACTTCCATCCCTTTTCTAACTTTAGGTACATTTAGCCTGAGAGTTCAAAAGTCAAGAGAGAGAAGAGGAAAAAGGAAACAGCGGAGGGAGGAGACCCAGACACACTTCAGCACAGCTTCCCTAAGAAACTAAGCTTTAGTGTGACAGGATTCTTCTGTGCCTGGTACGTATCACAGCTGCACAGGGCTAGTGTACAGTCCTCTCCCTCAGATAAGTATCTCCAGGTGACTTCAAAGGGGCCTACCCATGCTCCTTAATTTCTCAGCAGCCAAGTGCATGCATCCGCACACTGGACTTTCACAGCGGGACACAGCTACTAATGATGACAGCCAGCAGTGAATCCAACCTCAGTTCAATCTGAAGAGCAGTTCAGTTCTTCAGTGGAACTGAAGAACAAAGAGTTTATGCTGAGCATCTAGGCAAGTTTCGCTTCCTGGTGCTGGGCCCACAGGAAGGCAGAGAGGAGAGCACAGAGTCGGCATGCAGAAACACAACAGTGGAGGCAGAGAATGAGCACCATTGTCTCATCAGCTGATTATAGACTATGTGATGCACAGGCTAGGCTGTGAACTAAGCTTAGCAACAGCATCACTGAAAGAGACACAATTTAGCTTACCAACAAATAATAAAAAGCAAGGGTATAGCAACAGGATCACTATGCTAGCAAACAAGACAAAAAAATCATCAATAAAGGTAAATACAAAGAAAAATATGGTTTTTATATTAGCTTTCCTCACATGTTTTAGTTTTGTTTCTTAGTCTGTGCCTTGAGATACAAAAAAAAAAAAAAAAATTGAATTAATCAGGTCAACTGTACAATTTGGTTTGTTCCTGAGAATGCAGATTAATTATGCCTACATTGACAATGTTCCAGAGTAGTTTCTCAATCACAACAATAAAACAGGTGTTACATTTCATAGATCTCTCCCCTCCTTACTCCCACACACTTGATTCTTTTCCATTCTCAACTCCCCCCCTTTCAAGGGATATAGAGATCTAAGGCTCATCCTCTCCTTCCAGCTGAGTGCAGCACTGGGAAAAAAAAAAAACAGGTGAATCTCATAAAGAGGGTTCATGATAAAAGGTGTTAAGAGAAAGCTCTGCTTAAACCACTTCTGGTACAAAGGAGGGTTACAAAGCCTAAGGAGGGCCTCTAAGAGTTTGCTCTGCAATATTTTCAGCCAGCAGATAGGAAAGCAATACAGCTGTGCTCCGCTGCAGTCACCGAGCAGGGTAAAGGACACAGAAACAATAAATAACAGGCATTTTAGTAAATGTAACTGTTTCCCAAGAAACAGTGGGACATACCTACCCCCTAACAGATTTCCGGGTTGATTGTCCTTAAATATGTTAGATAGCTGAAGGTCTTATATTTTGGTCGCAAATTAGTGCGTGCAAATAAGAAGCCTTTGTCTTTCATTGCTATCATGGTAGGATATGCCAAAAAGACCACAGGACTCCTCCGAGGCTTTTCCTCGCTGCATTTTGTATCTTCACCATGTTTCCAGTCCACAGAACATTGAAGTAAATGGGAAAAGTCCTACAGATTTTATCAACTTCCAACTCAGAGGCAGTTGGGGGTTTTTTTCAGTATTCATTTAAGCAAGCTTCATAGCCTCTAACTGTGAAACCTCTATTAATTCCAAAGGGACCTACAGAAAGAAGTGTGATAGCTGTCCTGTGTTCAAATATGAAATAACACAGACATATCAAAATAAGAGATCTCCAGAACACTTGTGGAGGTATAGCCAAGAGGTGTATTTCCACAAAACCCAAACCAAACAAAAAACCCAAACAAAATCCCCACAAACCACAGACTGTCTCCCTCATCCCTTCAGCTTTTAAACTGCTCAGAGATGCACACATAAATATTTAGTGAATTATTTCTCTACCACACATGTATGCACATTTTCTGTGTTCTATAGACACGTAAAACTATTTTTTCAAAATTTTCAGCAAAATTCTCCCTTTGGCCCATGAAGTAATTGATAATAAATAGTGAGGAATATTTATACAGTCATCACTGCAGTGGTGATGCAAAAACCAAGTAGCCTGCAGAAAGAAAAAAATATAGCAGTCAGGTCCACTCATATTTCACTCTCCCAAAGCCAGAGGATCTGCCAGGGAATCTGTCTGGTGTTTTAAATCTGGTATTTCAGAATATGAGCCTTGTACTGAATCCCCATTGAACAAGAATCTCAGCTGGTGATTTCAGTATAGCTCAACATTTGATTTCTACCATTATAATCTGAAATATATCCCAATATGACGTGACTGGCAATTGATGCAGCATTGTCTGAACATGGCTGAAGTGACAGTCAAAGTGGCAGAATCCACTTAGTTCTTAGATATGCAGATCTTTCTTTCTCATCATTCCCCAAAGCTCAGATCTTTTTCCCCTGGCTTACACAAAACCTTGATGTCTCATACCATCTGGACAGACTTCATCCTTCTGCAAGCCAACACTGCTCAGCTCTGCTGTTAGATAATGGCTATTCCTTAAATGCAGTTGCACCCTCAAAATAATGGTTGGGGAAGGTGATGACCATTGATTTAGATGTTTATGTGGCTCTGTTTCTTGCCAGATGAGACTGAAAGCAGCAGAATTCAGCAGCTGAGGAAGAAAAAGCAAATGCATAGTTTTGGAGCACAGTCTGAAAGCTTGGATCACCCCTCCAGCAGGACTCCATCTCTTTGAGGACCATCAGCTCCGCTACAAAGGGGTTTTCTTCCTTGTGTCCAGCAGCAGCCTGTGTTCCTTTTGGCTCAGACAACAGATTAACATAGAGGAGCTACTACCCAAGTAAGAGAGCCACAGTAGAACTAAAGGTTCTTTAGAAAGAGCGTTTCTTGACTTAAACAGTCTTTGCTTTTGGGATAATCAGATATTCCCCAGGGGGCATAATTCCCACACCCCCCCCGGGACTTGTTTAAATGCTAAGAAAAAGAAAAGAAACAAAACTTCCTAGAACAACTGTAGTAGCAAAGTAACCTCAAAAGAAACTCTGTCAACTGCCGTATCTAGCTATACTTTGGCAGAAACAAACCCCACAGTATGCCAAATGACTTTCTCTTAGAAAAGTAATTTCTTAATCTAATTTCAGAAGAGAACATACTGTTAACCAATTCCCAAGTAAGAGAGAAGAGTCCAGGAAGCAAAACCGACCAAACTACTATACAAGTAACCACAACATAATTCCTGTTTTCCCTTTGGAGAAATTCACAATATTGTTAAGAAATCTGAATGGGGTTTTGTGCAAATGGAATTATTAAAACCAGCAGGAAATAGCAAAATTTATATTGTTAGGCTCCAATTTCCATGCTGACGCAAATGGTACTCTTGGTTAGAGAAGGTGCTATGAGCCCAGGGTTCATTAAGGTGTTCGTACATACTCGTACTGCTTTTGGAAAGAGCTAAAACTGGGCAGGTAAAACCCTGTGCTGAACTCACTGCTGCATGAGTTAGCATATCTCATTTAGGATATCGTGACTAAATAGAGCTAACACATTTAGTTGTGCATGACACTTGTGGGATACGGTACATGTAAGTTATTATCTCATCTGCTGAATTAGAGCCAAAGACAAAGGTGAAGTACTCTGTCAATTCTCTTCTCCCATTTCAGAAAATAAAATTGTTTTTTTTTCCAAAAAGAGAGAAGACAAATGAGAGAAAATGAGGAAACACCTACCGAACGCTGATGAAACAATACTTTTTCCAACTAGCTGGCTTCACCTCCCTTCTTTTGTTATAGGGCAATACATCAACTGATGTTGTTCATCATCTGCTCGGACTGTGCTGCCATTTCTACACATGCATTTTGAGTATCAGCCACTTCTAAAAAGCTGATTTAACACAGCTTCACAGATTGATTTCATTCTAAGGAAATACTAAAGCATGGTAAACTAAAAAGATGGGAAAGATAACCATGTGAATATCCCTTATTTTAAAGGGATGCTTTGAATATTCAGGGAACAGTTGATTTTTTTTTCCCAGTATTTTTCAAGGAGTATCAAAACACATAATACAGTTGTAGAATGGTACACACTTTCACAGTTCCAAAACCACAAGCATGGCGCCATCCTGATCCCATATCAAGTCCCTAGAGGCTGTCAGCATGAACCAACATTAATATCTTCTTTTATATACAATACATATACTCAAATGTTTCTTAAGTCTGAAGTTCTTTCTGCTGGTTCTGCCATTTAAAGCTCCTCCTATGAATACATGCAATGGGACTAATAGTTAAATATACCTTTTCCTGTGATGCTACAAATTTAAAAGTTAAAGATGATGTTTCAATGGATTTTGAAGACCCTGCTATTAGGAGGAATGAAAGAAAACATACTCTGCAATAACTTCAAATAAAATCTGTATGTACATTTCTAAAAATAGATATAAAAATCATGTCACTTGTGACAGAAGATAACTCATAACACTCTTTGCCTCTATTAAACATAATTTCTAAAAAACGTATGTTGCAAAACTCTTCTCAGTATTGCTTAGGATCAACCTGTTAGTCAAATCAGAAATTTACTGGCATCAAGCAGAAGTCAATTTTTTATTTTTTTTTTACAGCTGCTCCCATTCTATAGGTGAATTACCCATAGACTTTTCACCAACACACTTAAGTTCCTCAAACCATCAGAATCCACCGTGAATGTCTATATCCCAGATGTCTGTATCTTCAAAAGAGATATAAGGAAAACCTCGGTGTTCATCTCTCCCAGACAGGAAACCGAATTTACCTGTTTAGCTATAGATTACAGAATCACAAAAAAACAGATGGACAACACCTCTTCACAAACCAGTTACTGTCACAGAAATCACCCTTGCTCCTAGTGCTACTTATTTTTTTGTCCTCTGTATAAATGCCAATGCTGCTTATTCACTGTAACACAGGAGATATGTTGATGGTCTGAGCACATTGTAACCCAGCCAAAGCATCATGTAACCCTAACAATGGGTAAATTGTCAAGTTTTGTTTTGATTTTTTTTTCTTGGATTTCCACATATCGTTACTATGGGTTCTTTAGTACTCCAAAAACCTGTGTTGCAATGAATTGACCTTTCATATAGGTCCCATAAATTAAGAACTTAAATAACTACATTTATGCAGTTAGAAACAGAATTTTCTGAAAATTGAAATAATGAAATTTAACTTTTCCCTTTTTATGTCCATTGTTTTTACAAAACATGCTACATAGCTATATAATCTCAGCTATAATTTTGTTATCTATCAGTGAGGTAAAAACAGTACAGGAAATCCAAAAGAGAAATACAGATTGGGGTGCTTTCCTCTCACCTACCTTTCTGTCTGCTACAATTTCTAACATAAAGCTATTTGGCTGACAACAATTAAACTCATTAAAAACTCACACTTAAAAAAAGTGGGCCCATTAATCTTATGACAAGATTATTTAAATTTCAGGAAAGGAAGAATAAAGATATACTCTCAGTGATTTTTTTTTAGGAAAACAGTTGTTCTTGCACACAAACATGACCTGAACTGGAGACTGGCAAGCTGTGTTGCTAGGTATTTGAGCACTAGGAGAACTCCGGCTGTCTTAAGTCTCACAGTATGGCTGATGACCAAGCTGGAAAAGAAAAGGCAAATTTCACTCTGGATTAATTTCAGAAAACACTAATTTCTTATTTTAATGGTTAGATAGTTTTAAAATGAGGAAAAAAAAACCATCAAAATGAACAATTCTTAGCTCCTAAAGTACAGTGTTCTGAAAAACTGTGACTAGTGCTTTTAACTGCCTACACAGAGCCCTTGCTTGGTGTAGTGTCACCAAAATCACTGATAATGGTACAGAAAAGGGAATTATTTTGCCAGATCTGGTGTTTCCACCAATGTAGCATCTTGCTTGAAAAGGGAACATACATAATTACTTGCAATTTCTATAGGCTTCTCATAAATATTTAAGTAGTACAAGTCTCTCTTGCTTAGCTGCACATACATTTAAGCTACTGTCCCAAAGTCTCAGACAAACACCAGCATCTTTGGAGAGATTTGTATATTAATGAGAAAATCTGGTAAAGTTTAAGTCTTTCTTTGGCTGCAGCCACCTCTGCTATTGTAGAGAATAAAGCAGCTTCTCTAAACATTATCTTCCAAATTGAAGGGAGCATTATTTTACTTCTTTTATAAGCCAAAAACAGGCAAAACCAGCAAACATTTATCAGATAGAAACTGTTGCATAAAATAACTATTCTATAATGCAGGAAAAAGGGGATCCCTGTTTTCTGGTCTAAGTTACTCTCTAGACATCATGGAAATAAATTTTTACTTTTGATACAGTAAATGACAGCACTTTAAACTGCCATGGAAATTGTTTGGGATTTCAAGTGGGCTGTTTCTGTACACTTCATGAATCACTAACTATGAAGAAACATCCTGGGGGCCACTAGAAGGGTCCCTTCTAACTGAAGACACCACAGCTAGAACAGAAATCAAGGACTGCCTTCGAATCTTAATGCTTTGAACAGCTGGGAACATGGTGTCAAGTCTCCCTTTCTAGGAGTAAAGGAAGAAGGAAGAAAGGGAAAGAAAGAAATTAAATTACATCAGAATTTAAGTAAAAGAAACTCCTATTTCCCCTGTGTTTTGAGAAATGTATTTTTCTGCTGGAGGATTTCAGAGGAACACACAAGATGTTAAAATGACAAGAGCATCAGTGTTTTCAGGAACTTATACTATGAATGTATTGTCCAGACTGTGCATTCACTCCAAAGATCTTTTTATTATCTAGCTCTAATGTAAACAAATATCCACTCTTACAAGACAAGACAGTAATGATGGGACAGCAGAGTTTTGCCCAGTATTCTTCCTCAGAGCAAAGCATACTCTCTTCAATTAGTGTTGAGCAGGACAAAGATGAATGGTGAGCTTCCTTTGTGTGGTTCACAGGACCAAGCCCTGCTGGAATGCAAGTATTGGCCTTTACAATGACAAACTCCAGCTAGCACGACCATGAGGATAATCAGAAGCTGTGTCCCTCTCTCATCTTTGTTATGAATAGAAAGTTGTATTTTTTTTTAAGTTTCAGAGTTAAAAAAAAAACAAGTCAAACCGGTCAGACTTCTTTGGGTGTGCTGCCAAAGAAAAAGCCCCTAATCGCCCGTTAATGGCCGGTGATTAACTATTGTTCCCCTGATGCTGGCCGCTAGCCAAGAAGACACCAAGAGAAACCCTCCAGGGTAAAGAGAATGGGCAGTGACACCAGAACCAACATGCAAATGAGAAATGCATTGCACCCTGGGTTTTTTTACAGTTTTACAGTTTTTACAAGAAAAACCCCTAAAATCACGAGCCAACAAGTGACTTAAGTAATGTCTAAGGATGGGAGCATAGTCCCGTACCTGCTTGAACCTTTTTGTTTCTCACCCTAACCTGAAAAGATACTGATTAAGAAGACATCCCGGAGTGTTAAACAAACAAGCTGAGGACTCTACGACTGACTCTCCCGTGAGGACAGAGTCCCCAGCTCTGTCTGCAGTCCAGCGGACAAAGCTGCATCATCCTCCTTCTTCATGCCACGCCTGGGAGCAACGGCGGTGTGGGCGCAACCCGTCGATTTCTCCCCACCTGAGCTGATTCTTCTTAATAAAGGCATTAAAAAAGGAGAAAGATCTCCTGCCCATTTATTTCAATCTTCCTGCCAAGGATGGCAAAATTCACTTCATTATGGCCATGGCTGACATCCTTGCAATGACTTTGCATGAATGCACATAGACTATAGTTTTACACTCATGATCAAAACCACAGGAAGCAGACTACTGAAAGAGAAGGAAAAAGAAGCATGAAAGAGGAACAAAGAAATATGTAAGAGATCTGATTTTTCCCAGTGGGACAGTATGAGCTAGGACAAGGATTGCCTTTATATAAACTCTGAAATGATATATAAACAAGTAAAAAATAGGGAGTTCAAACAATGACGACAAACTAAATCACTTGAATTCCAAAAGCTTGCTTTTCAACTCTCTAGTTTACTTTTAAATTGTCTTACTTTTTTGTACATTAAGATCAATTGTTTGAGCTAAGAATTCTTACTGAGCTTTGAAAGTAGGAAGATATACAGCATAATGCTTCCAATTCACATTAAAGTCTGTGCACTATTATCTTCTTATTATCTCCTAAAGATTTTTCCAGGCATTTAATTAACATATGACAAGATACCCAAGTTATCGAGAAAAAAGTCACCATTTAATGCACTATCTGTAGCCTTTCAAAAGTTAGTTACCCATTGTTTTTTTCTCCGAATGCACTACCTAGTGCACATCTATTATTCTATTTTAATAGCAAGGCTCTGTCACAGAAATAAAAGGAAATTAGTTATCCAGGTACCCACATTATATTTGCTAATTTGATTCCAGCACAGTGTCTTTCAAAGTCAATGAAACATAGGTAAAGTTCAGAAGGTTTCACCCAAGGACTCTGCTGTGACAAAGGGTGCTACTATCGGCCCACCTGTCAGAGCTCTGGCCAGGACCTTGGGTTCCAGATAAACCCCAGGGAGGCATTATCTTTAAATGAACACAACAGCAACAAAGTGCCTCAGAACATCTCTAGAAAGGTGGTGGAACAATTACTAGGGCCCCAGGAGGTGGGTGCTGCCCATGGGGTCTGTTAGGGTGGGGTCTGTCCACCAGAGCCCATCCTACCACCCACTCCAAACAAGTGCAGGTGGCTGGGGCTGGGCCAGGTTGTGGGGCTGAGACCAGGACTGTGGGGAGCTGGAGATGGGCCTGGCTGCAGCATCGCTTGGGCAGGGACTGATGGCTCTAGAAGGTTGGGCAGGAGCAGTCAGGCCTGGTGGTGCCCACTGACAATAAACACCCCATGCTACTGGTATTTACCAATATTACTGACGGGACTGCCTTGGTCTGTCTGGCCTCAGCTGCTGACCAAATAGCAGCACCTGTGGTCCTTCCTCCCCAGAGACACTATTCAGTACCTGTGGTCACAGCTGGGCACGTGGAGACAAGTCTGGGCATGTCCACAGCTCCAGAGCTTGTGGGCTGGAGCTTGCTGTTGATGCGGGGTCACTCCTCAGGCCTTCCCAAGCTAGAGAAACCTTTGAGGCGAGGTGAAGAAAGGAGTGGGTCCTGATGGAGAGTTCTTAATCCAGAGTTTTTATTTTGGTGGCAAGGCCTCTGAATCTTTCAACAATTCAAATGAACTCTCCAACAGAACCCTGACCACATTGTGTGCTTGCCCTTTTACCTGGGGAGAGGGGCAGGGGAGGGAACACAGGGAGCACCAACCAGATATGAGGGGAGAGGGTCTCAGGTGAGAAGGACACCTGGGTGGGCCAATGGCCCCCCAGGGGGTGGAGAGCATCCTTTGAACCTGCCAATCACTTGATGCTTCCCTTGGAATTTCTGGGTTGATAGACAATGCCCAGCAGGAGTCAAGGGGAAAAGGAGAGGTGATTGACAGCCCACCTGGGGAAAGAAACTTCAGGGAGAAACCAGGGGAAATTGAGGCAAATCATGACACGCATCACAACACCACACCACATTTTCAGAAATCCTCAGTCTTTTGCACATATGCCCTGGACACAGACCATTAGCCTTTCCCACTTTCAGGCTATTCCAATTCAAGCAAAAAAAATTACCCTTGAACAAGAGGCAGGATATATTAACATGCTTCACACTTGTATTTTTTGCATCCCCTTTCTACCAAACTCACGAAGCTCTCCGAGCTGCTAATCCAAGGGTTCTGCTTTTATAATGTGGCTGGAAAAGCCTGCAGCAAGTACAAAAATAAGCAAGACATGCTTTAGGATAAAAAGACACTGTTAAAAGCAAATTCTCCCATTAAACAAGCATCTCTGTTTCTTAATAGCCCCATATCTAGTGCCTTCGACTGCATAAAATCCCTCACTCTTATTTTTTTTCTTCCTTGGAGAAAGGTAGTCTAGTTGCATTTTCCTGCTGCTCATCTCAGCAGTCACAGAATCTTGGTAGTGGGAAAGATAATCCAGTCCAACCACTTGGTGGTGGAGATAATTCAGTCCAACCCCCACTGCTCAAGTAGGGTCAGCTACAGCAGGTTGATCAGGGCTGTGTCTAGTTGATGTTTTTGTACCTCAAGGGATGGAGACTCCACAGCTTTTCTGGGAAATCTGCACCAGTATTCAATCACCATTAAGTTTAAAAAAAATGTTTCTAATATTTAAAACAGTTCCTGACTTTCAGTTTGTGCCCATTGCCTCTTATACCCTTTGTGGACACCACAGAGAAGAATCTAGCTCTGTTTTCTTTACTCCAGTGAATCGGGAATGCAGAGACATTAATCAGATAGCCTGAGTCTTCTGTTTGGTAGACTGAACAGTCCCAGCGCCCTTAGCCTCTTAGATTTCAAATGCCCCAAGCAAGTCCTTAACTACCTGTATGACACTTTGCTGGACTCACCCCAAGCATGTCCACATCTCTTGCCTCTGAGGCAAGCTCAGAACCTTGCTTGGTACTCCAGATGTGTCTCACTAGTGCTGAGAAGAGCGGAAGGATCACCTTCCCCTTATCTACTGATGCTGCTTTCCCTAATGCAGCCCAGAAGATTGCTGACTGACTTTGCCACAAGTGTGCCTTGCTGTTTCATGTCTGTCCTGCTATTCATCACAAAACACAGGTCTTCTGACCAGTCAGCTCCCAGCCTGTGCTGATGCATGGGAGCTCATCCAGACTCAAGACATTTGCATCTGCCTTTGTCAAGCTTCATGTATTTCCTGTTAGCACATTTCTCCAGGCTGTCTGACTTGCAGCATAACCATCAGATGTATCACAGTTCTGTGTCATTTGTCAACTTCTTAGGTCCCATCATTCAGGTCATTAATGAAGATATTAAACAGTATTTGTCTCAGTGTCAATCCCAGTGACTGAACTCCAGCTGGACTTCATCCCACTGGTCACAACCCATCAGCTGAGGAAATCAGCAGTTTTCAGTCCACCTATCTAGCTTGTACTTGTGCACTTATCTACCTTGTACTTCATCAGCTTGTCAATGATGATATCAGAAGAGACAGTTTCAACAGCCTTGTTAAAATCAGGACAAGAACCATCTGCTCCTCTAAGCACATCTCCTGAGCCAGTCGTCTCATCCTATCCAGCTGGTCAAATATTATTTGCCTTTCATAAATCCATGCTAACTACTCCCAATCACCCTCTCATCCTTAATATGCTTTGAAATTATTTCCAGGGGAATTTGGTCCTGGAATGCTTTTACTCATCTCTCTGCTTAGATAGCTGGCATAATGTCTCACTGCCTTGGGTCTTCTGCAGGACTGTTAACATTTAAAGCATCACCAAGCTAGATCTAGTATCAGTTCTGTTCTCCATCCTTTTCACCTAGAAGAATGGAAAGACAAAACCTTTTCCAGCCATGTCATCTGAGTTTCTATTGAGCTCAGAAGCAAAAAGTACTTGTAACAGTCCTCACCAGAGAATAACTACATTTTCAGTTCTTATTTCTTGGTGGAGAAAGGGGAAATCTGAATGCCTGCTACTTTGCAAAAAAACCTGAAACACCTCACAATCTCTCATGTCTTGAAAATGTAAGAAGGAAAGAGCAATAAGAAAAACCTAGACTGCCAAGCAGTTTAAGGGGACAAATCTTATCAGAAAATACTAATGCCAAGTAACAGAAACTTGGGAGGTAGAGCCAAGCAGTTCTACACTCAAACTTAGTCCCATTTCCTTACACTTTTAGGTCCAATTCTACAAGATTTCACTTTTCTGTACACAACTAAGTATGTCTGCCTTAGGAAAGGTAACAAAATGCCACCTTGAATACCTAAATTAAGAACAGTACAGTTTGTGCATTTTGGATTTTTTTTCAACCTCCAGATCAAAGGGATCTCACTTTTCATACATATATATAGAAACATTCAGTATGAGCCTGAATTAATCCACCTATTTAGTAGCCTCAAAATGCTTTAGAGGACTGGGGAGTGCTGACTGATTTATAACATGACCCAGGAGTTATGAAGAGGTCCTCTGATCTCTGTAGTACGTGAGAAACCTCTAAAAGTCCTGTCCAGGCTGGTCCCAGCTATCAGGCTGAAGGCTGGATTCTCAGAAGGTGCAAAGAGGCAGCAGGTGAACAAAGGCAGAAAAGGAAGAGCCACTTCAATTTTTCTCCAAGGCTTTTACTCTGTTTCAGATGACAAGTGCCACATAAAAGTGTGAAATGTTAAAGAAATATAGACACTATCTTTACTGAAGGTCTGTCATCAGACTACACTGATTTATTGAAACCAAGGCCCTCCACAAGAAACACCCAAACCATTCATCAGGAACATGTCTCAGATTCTGGGTGTACTTTATTGCTAAGAGCAATATGAAAATGTTTCTCTTATCTATCTTGCTAAAGAGTACCCATCTGACTCTCAAAGGTAACAATCATATAATAAAAAGATCCAGATAAGTGTCTGACATACCTTACACTATCAATGCAAGTTCAGGAGCCAGTAACACACCAGCTAATCCAAAGCATGCCATTACCCTCTTTTTCTGTATGTCACAAAAACTGGCTCTATCACTGCAGATGAAACCAGTATGAGAACTCAGCTTCCCTTATAATCAGTCTCTGCATGAAGCTTCCTTCTTTGTAGCACTGTGAACAAATTTTCAAGCATCTGGCACTTGACAGCTCTTAAAGAAATTTTCAATGTAACAGCTAAGCAGTAAGGAGGAAAGGTGTTTGAAATTTTTTTTTCTTCCTTAAAGAAGAATTCCCGGTTTAAAAAAAATCCAAACCTCAGATTTCTTTAGCACCTTCAGTGGAACTACCCAGAACTTTTCTTCATTCTTGCTGTGATACATAGGCCTTCCTTTTATTACATTTGAGAAAGAGATGCACACTACACTGTTCAGACTAGCAACAAGTGAAGATCACTTGTGTTTTCTCCTCTCAAGACATGTACAGGTTCCTTCATTATGTATATTTTAATACTCCCCATTTATGTTGCTCTATCATTTGTTTGTGTATGTGTGCCTTTCTTCATATACCACAGGATGGCAGCACATGTTAGAATATAAAGAAAACAGCTAGGCCAGAGACAAAATAAGAGTATTACAGTTGTTTTATACATATTATTTTTACTTGAAACAAAAGGACTAGTTCCTGAATCCAAGTTCCCAAATGCACGTGCAACAAGACATGTTCTCAGGCATGTAAACAGAGTAATGCACAAATCGACAACAAAGCAGGTCAAAGGCATTTAGAAAAATATTATTTAAGGGAATCAAATTATATGGGATGCTATTACAAAAACTAACTCTGCAACTGGCAGGATCTTTTATTTGATCCAAAGTAAATAATAATCAGCAAAACTGAGATGGAGTAAAATTTGCAATTGAGTAGGATTATATTGCTTAAATGTGTTAATATTGAAAAGGCATCCATAAAAACTAAGCCAGAGGAAACAAATTCAAAAATAATCTCAAGAGACAAGTACTCTTCCTGCTTCAGGTATATAAAAAATGCATGCAGAATGTTTTAGATATATGGGTTCACTTGATTGAGGGCACCTGCCACAGGCAACCATTTTTTTAAATTAAATAAATCGTGTATATATCTTGCATGGAGTTCACAATTGGTGCCTCAAAAATTTTTATTACACCTTCCCAGAATGAGAAGCTTCAAAAGAAAATAAGGAAAAGAGGACAATGCATGTGGAAAAGACACAAATAATCTAATAGTGACATTTTCAACTTTTCATGTGAGCTGTAGACTTCAAAAGTAGATATTTGAAAGTTTATATTTATCATTACTACAAAAATTAAAGACTAAGAAACAACAAAGGAAACCTCAAAAGCCAATAAAAACATTTTTAGAATGGGACACACGGTAAGGTTTTAATATAATTTTTGTAGAACCACTTTTAATTGAAAACTATGAAGTAGTTTGAGAGGAACTTGTTTGTACAGTTTCAAGTGATGAAAGGACTGATAAAGAGATGCTACCGCTGTGCAAAGTTATCCCCTCTAACCCTTCAAGAAGTTTAAAAAGATTTATAGTAAATTTATATTAAATATTTATTTTTAATTTGTGCCACATTTGCTTCTGCTTCTAAATTTTTCTGCTTCCTTTCCACCTTACTATTTTGCTTCTCCGTCTGATGCCAAACTAATCAATACAGGCTATGGTAATTATAGGTCATGCCAATTGTTTGCAATGCATCTCTTCCCAAGAAGATAAATTAAACTCATTTGAGGAAGCCATAAACTGGCATGGCTCACTCTATTTCAGGACTCCAGTGAATCAAACTTGCAGTCTTTGCATTGTGACAGCTGGACTTGACACTCCCTCCTGGCCTGTCTCCTTAGAAAAGCATGATAAATTTTGTGATCACTGGACGTAAAATCAGAGGAAGAGTGGGGTTTGTATGTGGCAAAATTGTTACTAGGGAATTAGGAAGGAATGTGAAAAGAAAAACTGGAAAAAAGGGTTATGCCTTTTTTCTCAAGCACAGAGCAATTTGTTTGGCAGACATTTTGGCTGGCCAAAGGAAATTTATACTCATGTTAACTTTCTAAAGAATTTTTTTTAAAAATCATATCTGATGCATGGGAGAAAAGTGACTTCTGGATGCTACCTACAGCTATGCTTCTCGACTGTATCTCCTTGTGTTACAGCCATGGCCTTTTCCCTCAAAAACTAGGGGATAACCATTGTACTTGGCTGCTCTTTCTTAATCTGCTGCCAACTCCTGCCTGTACAATGAGGCAATTACAAGTGCACTGGTATTAGCCCAGTCTGTACAGCTTTTCCTCCCTTCAGGCCACTCTCATCCCACAAATATGACTAAGGTTCTGAAAAAATGAACATTTCCTATAGTCTTTTGCAATCTTCTTGCTGTAAAAATAGATTGCAACCATGCTTATGTCACACTGTTGCTGAGCAACCTTTTTAGCCTCACCCACCCCCTTCATCTCCCTGTTCTCTAATACCTTATTGCTCTTCATCATGATCAGTCTGCAAACTACAACTCACTGGTCAGAAACAGCACTGCCTGCTAAGCTTGCAGGACACTGCCCTTCAATGTTTACAGGTTTAGGGAGATGTACCTCATAGAGTAACCAGAGATCGGATGTTGACCTAGGGGAAAAAAAGGCTAATAGAAAACATGAGGGACAAGGAGAGAAGTCAAAGTGGGGACTGGGAAAAAAAAAAAAAAGATCCTCTCTCTTTAGGAAGCTTACAAAAATAAAATAAAATTTAGATCTCTAATCCCTTCCCCTTCTGTCAAGGTCAGCAAAGTGGAATCAATGACCTTATCATAGTCTCATTTTCCCCAACGAGCTCTGGACAAGGATCTTTCTTTAAAAGAATAAAGATTGTCAGGCAGAACAGCAAGGACTCAGCTGAGCTTTGGAAAAGCTTATTGTTTGAGAGGAAATGACCAGAAAATTAAGCTTGCAAGCACAGCATTCACACACACAGTCATTTGTGTGAATGGGCTCAGCAGAATGTCCAGCAGAGCAGTGGGTAAAGCCTAAATCCATAGAGCTATTTGGAGAGGAACTCAGGTGCTTTTAGAAGTCATAAGGTATTCAGTCTGGCTTTCAGCTGCTGCCCTAAAAGAGGGTGGGTGTCCCATAAAACCGACATCTTAGCTGCCATGTCTTTGCCAATATCTGGGGTACCGCAAGAAATCTAAAACCACATTACATGTATACCTATGTTTTGGTCCCTGAATCATCCCTCAAATATCTGACTTCTATTCAAATACTTTAACCTTTATTTGGTTTAATGAGTGATGAAGAAAAAAATATCCCTCCTAGAATGCTGAAAACTGCATTTATATCCCTGCCAAAGGGTAATACACCTTGCATCTGTGCTGTTCTTATTTTTATTGCGTCATGACTCCACCTTCCCATGAAGTTCTGATCAGTGTGACAGAGAAAGCTTGGCAGGCACCACTAGACCAGGACATCTCCAGAGACAGCTAGAAACCTTACATGTATTTAAAATCATCTCTGAGTGTTAAGCTATGGAAATACAACCAGACTCTGGGGCAAGATTTTCTATGTTCTTTGCAAAGGTTTAATCCATCTCAGTGAGCCTTGTGACTAACCTATCATTCCATCTCTACATCTCAGCTGACTTGCGGTCACAGCCAAGAGATTACCTGACAGTTGTTAGGTTAGTCAGCACCTCCCAAGTCAGCAGTTGATGGGTGTGTTGCCAACATCAACCTTATGAGCAGAGTTAACAGTGAGGTAAGTACTGAAATACCTTTGCCTTTCTAGATAAAAGGTTGCTCAAACTTCAAGAGAGAAATCCTTTTCCAGTTTAAGGTTTAGTTGTGGTTAGTTTCAGCAGAAACAATGAAACACTGCAACAGCTGACATAAGCTTCTCAATGTAGAGGAAACACCATCTACTTTTGTTCATGTACTACTGATTCCTAGTTGATCCAGAATGAAGTGGAACTACATGTAAACTGTAATAGTTACACTAAACACAGAAAATTTCAGTGAACAGATGATCATGAGCTGTTCTGGATTGCTTTCTTCCAGACTACATCAGAAGTTTAATTTCAGTATTTTACATTGAAATAAAAACATATAGCAAAATGGTAGATTTTGTGCAACAGCATTATGAAGGAGTAATAATATTAACAATGATGAACCTTTTTCTTATACAATTAAGGAGCTAAAGATGACAGATACAATCACCTACGCTAACCTCTTCAGCTATTCAATGCACGAAGGAAAGCAAATTTAGATTTGCTTTCAGTGAGCGGTAAGGATGTTATAAAAAAATCTAAATATAGAATATGACCTTGGACAGAAGGACAAGATGTCTCCCTTTAAAATTAACTAGAAATATAAAGAAAAACTCCACAACATATTTCTACAACTAAAACAGATACCTCAGTTAAACTCTATTTGTAAAAATCTGATGGATCGAGGATATCAGGGACTTGAATGTGAAGTAAGTCTGGAACTTCACCAGAGTATAAATTCCAAAATTGTATTTTCAGTAATTATGAGGACTTGCATTAAGAGGTATCAGATCTGCTGGATGAATAACTACCTCAAAATGGATACTAAGAGTAAGATGAAAACCTACCAAGTAATAGAAAATAGGTTGAAATGGTAAAGAATGAGATTCTCCTAATACTAGAGATCAAGCAGGGAAAGCATAAGTGAAAATAATAAAAAATCAAGCCAAGATATACTTTGCTATATAAACAAGAGAACGAAGATAGAGTAAGAAGGGGAACATTGCAGCTAGCACAGTGCAAAAACTAATACAAATACGGTGTCAGGTGAATGCTTTGTCTGTGTTACCAGTAACACAGGGAAACAAACTTTGCAAGCAAGTCAAAAGTCTAATGTACCCCAGAGGCAGGGCACATGTAACCTGGCAAGGTTAAAAAAAAATTGAAAAAAAACCCTGAAGAAATGCTGAAGGCAGCATACAGCAAGTGTGTCTCCATTCATACTACCATAAAATGAAGGTTTCAATTCCCAGGTTGTTTATATGGTTACAAAACAAAGCTAGAGTTTACAGTTGCAGACTTTCAGAGTGATTCAAACTATGTAAAAGAATTTTTTTAAAATTCCAGAAGCTGACTGATGATTCCAGAAGCCAACTGAAGTGCCATACACTTCATTAAAATTACCTTCACAGGATCTGGAACTATTTTAGGAGACAGTGGAGTTTTTAAGTGTCTAAAGCATCTTGCTTGTTTTCTTCTAAAGGTTTATGTCCATTAAGTATCTTGAGTTAAATATATGCCTTTCCCCTGACTGTTTCAGATTAAATAATAAAGTGCATTTATTAAGGAGGAAAAAAAAACCCTTGGGGTGGGCAGGGAGTGATATCCGAAGAGGCCTTTTTCCAACTGTCAACATTTTGAAGCTGAGTAATAATGCAGCCTTGGGGTTGCCATGGGAACATGTTTCATTTCCTAGGTGACAGCAATTGCATGTCGTCACCAGTGAACTGCACTGACTCTGGAAGTATGTCAAGTTCCCTTCAGGTGCTGGCATCCTGAGACTTCCTGCGCATGCCACAGGCCAACACTTCTAACCTGGCTCCCACAGGACCTGGCCACTCATCCTCTCCTGGGAGGAACAGCCTGGTTTGGCCAGGGCAGGAGTAGGGTCCAAGACATTCTGATCTGAAGACCCCAGCAAAGAGCAAGCTCACCCATCCCCTTGGTATTCCCCCACATTGCCTTACAAAACTTCTACAGGCATGGCTTCATTCTCACTTGAGCAGCTCCAATCTCCAGCCCTTTGGCCTTGGATAAGTGCCACCAGCAAGGCTTCCAGTATCAAAAATCACCCAAATCCTTATGTCACATTAGTAACAGACACATTATTTACATCAACTATTGTGGAATCACCTATACTAATAATCAACCTATAAAAACACCCTTCTAGGTTATGATGGTTTTTTTTTAACTTGGAATTTCAGGTTATATGACTGAAGACCCTTCTTTGCAGCATATATGTTCCCCAACACAACTTCAAGGCCACCAGCTGCACAGTAAGACCAGCAGGATTCACTTGCCTGTGAGCAATAGGGAGGGTATATATAGTAAAACAACTTCTCCCTAACAGCTCCTCAGTGCTCATGCACTAGTCCAAAATAAGAAACTCTGATTCTGTAATAATTATTCTGCTCTGGAAGTAGGGTGATAATTTTATTCTGGGATAATTACTCCGTTCCTGAAGTGAAATAATAGTTATAGAATAAAATCATTTTTATTTTGGAATATTTCATCCACATGTGGGAGTTATTCTAGAACAGCTAAATTATACCCTCATAATTAGAAGGGAACAGTCCTGCCAATCAATTTTCCTCATGCAGGCAAATCCTTAAATCATCATGCTTTTGAAAGGAGCAGTGCAGAAGTTGTCATTGCATAACTGGAGACCCCTACTGTTTACTTTCAAGAAGAACCTGCAATCACCTACAATAACTCTGGTTAATAGTTCCCCTAAATCATTTTGAGATGAGTCAGTAAAATAAATTACAAGTACATCAAGTGATTTTCAGAGCATGCTACAAATATTATTACTGGTAGATATTACTTCATCACATGATTTGAAAATAGTATCCATGTCACTGAATGCCTTCTCCCCAATCACATGGTCAGGAATTGCTGCCAAGGGTGGCCCTGGTCTAAACTCAAAGAGCCCTGCCTGTTGAGATAAATGTGGGTAGAGGAATATGCTAGCAGCTGTAGCAGCACTTGATTTCCGAAGGAAATGGAGGCATACCCCAGACTGTGCAGATATTGTGCTATTTATTACCTTAGACAGAAATTTAAATTAAAAACTGCTTACTTGAAAATACATTCAAAATCTGTTTTGACTTTGACCACTGTTTTCTAACCTATACAGCTCTCAAGAAATTAAGAAAGAAGTTCAATGGGCATTAAACTAGGCATAGAAGTCAGAAGGCTCAAAAGTTTATGTTCCCACAGCAACAGTAATTCAGCCGCATTCAAGATACAGTTATTAGAAATGTTGCATATGTTCAGTGTGGCCATGCTAAGATTGCTATGGGAACCTTAACTTTTGAATAGATATGCATACTACCAAAATAAAAACCATACAAATGAAATCATTACAGATTTTACTGGAAAATGGTGCACCCAGTTAGTTCCTCATCTGAAATCTGTTGATGCAGAGCATAAAGACCCTAAGCACTCAAAAATCCAAACACGTGAGAAAATAATCTCTACAATAAGGGGCACCAGAGCAATAACTATCGCTGACACCAATGCTGCAACTTTACTTTAAATTTTAATTTATAGTCAAACAGAATGCAGATTCACTCCAAAACTATAACAGATGAAAAAACAGAAGTTCATGTACAGCTATCACCCTTCCCTCTTTTCCTCAGAGATTTTTAATAAATTACATATTTTGGAAGAACAACTGGAAATTTGCTACTGGCTTTAGTCTTTTCCAGCAAATTTCAATTTAGGGGGAAAAGAAAATCTACCTGTATTCTGACATACACTTACTTAGTAGCTGCAAGTCTGGATTGACTCTCTCACACTATTCTAACTAAACTGTTCATTTCAAAACAGCTTGATTTGGTCAGATCTTTGGTGAAGGAAGTTTTGGTATCTTTAAAAGAGCTTAGTGACAGTAGGCTGCTACCTCAGACTTACTCTCTAGGACACCTGGATGTCCCTTCAGGATAAAAAAAACCAGCTCTACCAGTCCATCCAATTCTCTGTGATGCATGATCTTGGGCAAGCCAGTCTTACTCCCCTAAGCTCATTTCCCTGAGCTGTGAAACAGAGATAAGGACACTCATGTTCCTTTTGATGCACAGGTCCAGTGCGTTAACTAGGTGGCTTTTCTCTCCTGTTTTAAAGAACAACAAAATCTTCAACACAGTCTTTTTACAGTATTTCAACAGAATTCCAGCAGCATCTGAAATAATGGCTCTGCCAACTTTTCATCTAAGAAAAGAAAAACTAAAAGCTCTTTTCTGCCACTCCAGATTTTCAGTTATGCGTGGCATATATGGTTGGTCCCACCCAAAATTCTGTTGAACAAGTTTCTTCCTCAGAGTGACTGCAAGACCACCAAATATTTTTGTCCAAGAAATAGGGCAATTTTCAGAGTCCTGGAACTGCAGAGGCAAGAGAAATAGTGTTCTCCAGTCCAAGTCAATGCAAAAGGCTTTCTTGCTGACATCCTGACAAGTATGCCTGGAATTGTACTAACATCAGCAGGATTTCCTTGCTCATAGTAAAAGTAGGATATTGGCTTTAAAACAAGCCACACAGTTCAAAGAGACCTTAATCTAAATTATTTGAAGTGACTCTGATTTCTTCGCATATACCATAGACTTAATGAAGATTACATGGACCTACCACTTTAACATGTTCTCTGCTTATCATTAATATTTTACTCAACCATGAACTTGAGTTTCCCTAGACTGATTTAGAAACTAAGAAAACAAACTAACACTGGTTAGAATAATGCTTTTACAAGATCAGAGATGTTTCAAATAGGTGGTGACATTCCTTGCTAGTAAATGTGAGACAGAGAGAAAATCTTGCCCAGTATACTCATGACTGAAGTTCTCACAGCAACCAGACCTGTATTATTTGGTCAAAATTAAAGAGTTTATACTCCTTTATATACACTGATTCCTTATGGTCTTCCTCCACCAGACAGGGTACTATATTTCCTAGACTGGAAGAATCAAGACTTCTGTGAATGGAGCCTAAGGAACACAGAGTTTAGGTGGCAGAATTATATTTTCCAATTGTACTTAAGATGCTGCATGAGGGAAGGACAGAAAGCATGGTTTAATTGAAGCTCCTGTTATTTCAAGATGTTTGCAGCTATCCTTCAACAAACTGCCAAATGCTTTAATAACCACTTGCCTTCTGTGTTTAGTCACTTCTCATAAACGGTAATCTGCGTAAATTTCAACCTCCATACCACTATATCCAGTACCCTAAAACCACTCTTGTGCTGTAGCCGTGACCCTCAAATCTCTGCTTACTTTAGATCCAGCCCAGCCTCACAGCATGAAGGATACTTTTGTCTGGATAGGCTCCACTGGTGTCTGAAACTCTCTTTCCTTCTTGAGACAGTTCCATTCCTAATTGCTCTTGCTATGTGGCTTCTCCAACATCCTCTGAAGCTCTACTGTTGAATCCCAATTATTTTCTTCAAAAATTATAGCAGCAAGGATTTAGTCACATGTATGTTCACTCAGTCCATGAAGTGAGAAAAAAGACATCATGTTTTCTAGTGAAATTGTTAAGTTATCTTTAAATTATTTAACATATCTTCTGTTCAATAATAGATCTTAAATGAACTTTGTCAGGCACGTAGGTTGCAAATTTTTGAAAAAATATTCCCACACTTCATGAACTTAAATCTGATGTACTGAGAACAATCCTAGCCTTACCAACTCCCATTTATGACAGGCAGAAATTATTTAGTTGGGTTTTCTGGGACAGCAATGGGAGTCACCAAAAAAGAAGATCCTTCCATGCACTTTGTGTTCATATGTCAATAGCCATCAGCTTGTCACAGTTTTATCATCACAGTTCTATCTACAAAAACTATCTGTACTGTTCAGCATGTTTTTGGCCATTACTTGCCCTCCTGCTCTCTACTTCACTCTTAGAAGCATCTTCCAGTTTCAGAGTTTTTATCTCTGCATTCTGAAATACCATGCGAAGTGTAGCATACTGAAACCATTCTACTAGTTTACAAGCTCCCTATTCACTTCAGCATCCAGTGCTGGTATGACTAAAAAAATAATAATAAATCCAGATTATGTAGTAAATCTCTTCCAGATTCCAGTATCAACCCCAACCATAGACACAACATGGTGAATTTTGGTAAAAATCACTCCCTATTAGCTCTTGCTACCTCTAATAACCACCATACAGCATTCAAACATTTAAATTAGACAGACAACTTCTTCTCTTACCCTTAATTTCCTCTTTCCTTTTGACCCTATCCCTTGCCAAATATAAGCTAGAAATAGTTAATTACTGATTCAAGCTCTTCTCCCTCTCAGTGCCATAACATGGTAAGGGCTAGTGAGGGAGTCAAGTTATATAAGTAAACATAGTGCCTCCTGGCTGGATACAGATGAGTTTCATTTATAATCTGATACCTTGTCAAACATTCCATATCCTGTATGCAAACCATTATGCTAATTTGTTTTATTGAACATCCAAATTCATTACACTCTAAAATGTAAGCATAGAAAAGTTGTTTCTGAAATGTCAAGGAGATTAAGCTCTGCCTAGATGTTTCTGTTTAGATAATACTAAATGCAGAGTGATAGATATCTTAAAGTACACAAGTTCTAATGGACTGTGTGTATAAGGAAACTGAAAACATCTGCATGTCACTTTACAGGTGACTCAGTGCAGGTTTGCTTCCCTTCAGGTCTCATTTCATACTGCTTCTTTAGTGCTCCAGCCATAAGAGCACAGTGGTGTTCTAAAACATATCAGAGAAAATAGCAAGGATTGTACAAAGTCCAGGTAAAGTTTCCATTCTGTGAATAATTTTACTGTATGTCTCTTTTATCAGTGAGATGTCGAATCTCCCTTTTCTTTACTACTGTGTTTGGTGCTCATAACTGAAGAGGATTAATTAAATAAAGAGGACATGCACAAAGTCACATGACTAAAAAGATGATACATCATTGCTGACCAAAGACCAGCCCTAAAATCTGCTACACATAAGTCATGGTAGTTTGTCATCAGTTTACCATTATATTTATTAAAATCAAACTCTGCTTTAAAATGCACTGCTGACCGCCATATCTCAGACAGTTATGCCTGTAGACCTGTATCTGCTTGTCGTGGATTAGGGCAAATCTGGAAGAAAACCTCCAAAGGGCCCCCCCCCAAGAAAACAAACCCACACAGCCCCCTCCCCCCCACCGGTTTGGGAAGGATTCCTTGGAGAGAAGTGGAAAGAATCTGTTTATTTAACAGGCAAAACACCCCCAGCACACAAATGAACAATACTGGATGACAATACTCTTTCACCAATCTGAAAAGGATGACAAATTCAGAAAGTCTTTCCAGGGAGTGGTCACTCTGTTGTTGCTCCCTCCGGCTCTAGGGATAGCTGCTGCAGTCACAAGATGCAAATTCTCAGTGTTTCCCAAGTCCCAGTCCAGAGCAGGTTTGAATGGTTCCAAAAAGGGAAAGGCAAAACAGTCCAGGGAAAAATCTGGACCGCTTAGCTAAACTTACTAACACAAGCAAAAAGCAAAAGCAGAGCGGGAGCAAAGCAGAAGCAGGAGCAGGAGTAAAGCAAAAAGCAAAAGCCACACCCCCTCCGTCTCCAGCCATGGGGGAGCAGGCCGGTAACAACCAAAACAAACCTTGCTCTTGAGAGCCAGTCTTGAAGGCACAGTACATGATATCCAGCATTAACAGAACACACAATTGCGGATACAAGCACCATAACCTCACCCTAGGACACTGTAACATATCTACTTGATGAGAAAAAGACCAAAAACCCTTCAAATATGATGTTGCTCTTTACATACTAAATCTTTTCCCACTCCTGCTGCTGTTGAAGCCCTCTAGACAGTACCTTTTTCTCTGTGTGACAGCCCAACCCTGCTCTGTGTTTACAGCACCTCTCAAATTTCTGTGATCATTCATCATTTCATCATTGCTCCCAACTTTTGTGCCAGAGGTCAACATTAAAACACTACTTGCTGGAGGCCCAAGACCCCATGGAATTCCACTAGTAGGTCCTCACAGAGCAAGCCTGGGGCTTCCCTCTTTGTCTCTGCCTGCCACCTTCCCAACTTTAGATCCTTTTGTATCACGTAGTACCTCTTTTTTCATCTTTCCTTCTGTTCAATCAAACATCCTCTATGAGGCACTGTACTCAAAATTCAACTCTACTGTCTTTGGAGACAGCAGCAATATTTTCCTCTCCATTTAGTGTGTACAGATATCCATCAAGCCACAGAAGAGAACAGCTGTCAACTAGGGAAGCACATGAGAGAAAAGCATCCCCAGACAAGATACCCTCCCAAGTGCCACTCACTAGTCACCTTCCTTCCACTCTTACCAAACCCATCCTTCCTGTCCTGCACGAAAAGCTGCATGTTGCAGCAGCCCTCACTAATTGGTAGGTGCAATGTGTGATTATTTTGCACCTCTTCTTCCCCAGAAACCCAGAACCCAAACCCTCAAAGCATGAGAGAGTTGTCCCTGCTCAGTATCAAATGATGCCACCTCCAGACAAGGTCCTATTAACAGCAGAAAGTCAAATACCAATAAAGAAAAAAAAAAATCTAACCTAAGAGCTGATCATATCCAAGCTGCCAGTGAACAAGGGCTTTGGGCACAAGGCAGGATCAAGCCCCCCAGCTGCAATGTGAAAACAGTGAGACAGATGGTTTTAATTATTTACCCATCCTAATCCTATGAATTTTAACATTTAATAAAAAAAAATTAAGGATTAGAATATATGACATTGACTAGCCATGAACTACAACACAAGTACATTGCCCATTACAGTTATATTTTCACTGCTAATGTAATTTTCTGAATCCTCGCGTTTTATGTAATGTTTGGGAGATTTCACCAAGAGAAAGAATTTTCCACATCCATCCCATATAAGTGATTGCTCATAATAAGGATAAGCAGTCTTATCTTGCACAATTTTCTACAAAATAAACAAAGAACTCAAAACGTCAGAGTTTTTTACAAATTAAACATTAAAAACTATTGGTTAAACACACAACATACAAAGACAAACCTTCCCACCTTACAGAGATCTTTACATGTGCTTGTTTAATACTTGGAGTGTGAAGGTGTCCCTCTTCCAGTTGTGGTGAAGTAATAGCCACAGACTTCAAGCAAGCTGGCAGTATTGCTCAAAAAATTACTCTAGATCTGTCCAGTAGAGGGCAATGACATGCATGCACACGCACACATAGTGTAAAGTTGAATTTTAAATGCACGCTTGTAAAAAACAAAACTCAGTTTAAGAAATTCCTATCGTTCTAAATCATTAATGACTGTTTTATCCATAATATTTATATTCAGGGGTATACATATCTGCCATTTTAATGCCTCAAAGAACTTCCAAATTTAAAATTATACATTAAAAATATTTTTGATGTTTTTGCAAAATTGACCACTCTCTATACAAAAACAAGTCAGCCTTACATAAAGAACAACATATCTTTATTTTACATTTGGCTGCAGGATAAATGCCGGAAGTGTTTTTTGTCTCTTCAGAACACATATTTTAGTTGCTAAAAAAACTTCACTTTTTGTTTCAAATTGGTCCAGAAGGATACTGTTAAATCATTTTCTTCCTGTCACCCACCCACCTACTACAAGGAATGCTCCCAAACATTAAATAAGATACTGTGTTTGCATGAAAAGCTGCTGCTGCTGCATCCCAGCTGTGTCTTTTACAGTGCTCAGGGATTTTTTTTTTAAGTACACTTAGAAATAACCCAAAACTTCATTGGGGTCTGCAGCACATTGAGACTTGTAGGTACAAGGAGGCTGGGGCTGAACTACTGAACCACCCCTGCCAGCTCCTAACAGACCCCAGTAGCAAGGCAAGACTGCAAGCAGTGCCCAGCTCTCCTGTCTCTACAAGGACAAAGGGAGCCCTTCTGGAGAAATAGGTGTGGTAGAAAACCTGACGGACATAAGCCACCACAAGTGCTTGCTTATGTATAGTTGTGACTTGTTTCAAGTGCTGTCACCTCAGATTGTCTAGGCTCCCAAAATTTTCCACGACAATTTTGTATGATCTTAGGTTACATTCTCAGATCTCCTACTCCTGTGCCACAGATACAGAGAGAACACAGTTGTTAAAACACACCTCCAAACAGCAGGCATGAAAAGGAGATGCAACTCACAAGTAATGGTAAATTTTCTGATTTTTTTTTTTTTTTAAGGCAAAGAATGGTTCATATCAACACGTCATTATCTGAACAGTTTTTTCCAGAGTATTCAATTTACATGGCTGAATGTGGTAGTTCCTAGGGCAGCTGGCTGGGACTCAGAATTTGCTGCAAAAGGCCTGCCGTACGCTCCACTCCGGAGGGAGGAACAAGCCTCCCAAAGCCCAAGTACACTGGCTGCTGCCAGAGTTAGCAGGCAGTGGGCGAGAACTCCTCCAGCTCCTTTTATCAAGATGTTCATCTCATGATCTACTGGTTTCCTAACAGCTGCCACAGCTGGAAGTGAGAGAGAGTCCCCCAGCCTGAAGCAGCAAGCATGGAGCAGCTGCCCAGTTCATGAAGTGTGGAGGCCCTGGAGCTTGCCACTGCAGAGAGCATGCCAGCAAGCCACTTGGATTATGATGAAAGCTCATCAAAGTAGAAATTTCTGGGACAACCTTACGCTTTATACAGTTTGGATTTGTCTGTGCAAAAGGGATATTTTTAGAAGATCCACAACTCACTGTGATTTACACCTCAATAACTGACTCTTGCATTTTGCATGGTAACCCCTGCCTGCTCTGGTTACATTCACCTCATATGTTTCACATTTTCTTCATCATAGACACCTCAAAAGTGTTTTCTTTTTCATAAAAATGGCTCCTTGAAGAACTTGATCAAAGTTTTAGAGAAGTGCAGTTATGACGCATGTATTACTCAAATGGTTTATAGCCCTGGGTACAGCCTGTGTACAAAGCACTGGTAGCATTTATCAAGATTGATGGACAGAAGAATTTTCTCATGATTAATGAAAATTCAGGTTAAAAATGTAACAATTTTTATAATTCTTCAAAGAAGATGTCATTTAAACAAATTTAAACTCTCTGAAGAATTTGCTTTAGATGTTCTCAGAAAGAAAAAAAGTTAACATACTGATACTAATTTTTCATGTTAGATATTGACCAAATCTATCTATTTTAAGGGGACAATGGGCTTGGGTTTTCTTACTCTTGTACTTTCTATATATGTTTATGGTACCATTGCAATAAGAGATATTAAAATCTTGTTAAGAAACTGACCTTAATGTGATTTAGCTATGAGAACGCTAGTTAAGTATAATCAATAATGTATCTACTTGAATGATGGAAACTACTAATTTTGATAGAATTAATGTGCCCAGCACTATTGCAGACTTACATCACCAGGAAAGCAAAGTAACAAGATATATCTAGAAAGGATGTATCTACAAATAGCATATTATCATCATCCAACTTCAATCAATGTGTATCTGTCAACATACAGAGGGTTTCTGTATGCTTGGTCTTCTGTAAGCTTGACTTGAGGAAATCCCTTCACATGATGCAAAGCAAACATTTAAGCATTTCACACATGTAACCCAGAAGCATCTGCACATTTTGCTTATGGGTTTGAATTTTTTTTTTCCTTAATGCTGTGAAGATCCTACCTTCAAAGGCCTTTTGGCAAACTATCAGGACAAAAAGACCCTAGCAAATAAAATATGTCCTCTGTGATACACAGGCTCTTGTCAGAAGGTAGCAATTAAGAGGAGCCACAACACCTAGGCTACATGCACCAGGTATGGAATTAAGGTGGTGTGAAAAGTCAGCATGCAGGAACAAAATGTAGGAGGAATTTCAAGACATACCAGTTACCCAGATAAGATGGCACAGGACAAAGCTCAAAGGTTCCTGTATAAATTCCTAACAAATACATAGAAAGAGTCTGCAGCCAGCACACTCATGTGGCACACAGGATGTTCCACACCAGGAAGGCAGAGAGTCACTTTAAGTCTTGCAGTGCAGTTCCAGTCCTTTTACTTTACAGACATGGAAAAAAAATCAAAGCTGCTAGCAAGGAAAGCTATTTTGTGTTAACTAGATAGAAATTTTTTTAATACAGTAAAATCATTCTACTACTCTGCCGTAAGAGAGCAGTTCCCATGACATACCTGTCCTTGAGTCTGGCAGCAATCATTTTTCCTAGCCCAAAATTCAGTGAACCATCTGCTCTACAAGAAAAGGTACTTCCTGCTATAATTAGTATATATTATAATTAGTATACATTCTAGTGAAGCCATTTCTTTTCCCTAAGGCCAGTAACATACTAGCATAGACTGTTGTCAAAAAGCTAGCAGCAGCTAAACCTCACCTCTCAGAGGCAAGCACAGAGCCCAAGTGAGTCCTGTTCCCTTGTCTCACCTCAGCCCCTCCAACTCAATACCCCAAGGAAATGAATTAAGGAACACAGGCATGTAAGGACCCAAAGCAGGGGATTCATCCTCAGTTTCAGCAGTCAGAAGGCTCAAAATATACGTGACCCACAGCTTAGAGATGGTGAGCATGCTGACACTGTTCTGATGACAGTAGAGCTTTGCAGGGCATAAGCAACACAGGCACCACTGAGGCAGGAAGTCTTTAAGCACGGAAGTGAGCAGGCACACAGATATAATTTTGCTGAGTTCATGTCCTATGAACCTCACAGGTGTGGGGAAGGCAAGAGATCCTCCAATACCTAGCCAGCTTGGAAGGAGTCAATCATATCTAGTACAGACCAGTTGAGGCTGAAAAGAGCCTAAGTAAAGAAACCATCGCCCACATGTGCTTTTTTTTGCCTGAGTCATGAGTGGGCTTCTAAAACTACAATGGCTTAGCAAGGTCTGCCAAAAGCCCCAGACAGTGGTTGCTGCAAAACATTCTTTCTGTGGCTGATATTAGTTCTTTCAGACAGGTTCACAGATCCACTGAGCAGGGTAAAGATCTAAAGAACAAAAAGAGCCCTTTTTTACTCCTCCCTGCAACTCATTCTAACCCAACTTTACAAATTTGATATGCTGGATAGTTTTGCAATCAGGATCCACGGACACAGAGGTCTGCTTTGGAAGAAGACTGAACATAGAAATACATTAATTTGGACCATCTTTTTAAAGCATGATACTTGCCTAATTCCACATTCAAGTATTTTAAGGCTAGTTCTGAAAATACCCTGATAGCCTTAACGATTAATATCTTAAGAAGCTATTCAACTGGGTTTTTTTTTCTTTTTATATCACTGAAGCTGAATCAACAAGATTGCAGAGATCTGTCTGAGATCAAAGTAATGACAGAGCTGAATTCAGCCCAGTGGTATTTTTGTTCAAAGGAACAGCACAGAATGGAGAAACGCTGTACTCATGAGTGTTTTGGGACTCCATGAAGGACAAACTCATTAGGCTGAAAAGCAGTACTTTTATCTTTATCTAGTAATTGTATGAATACCATCTTAACCAGTTCACCTGGAGATCCCTTCAGTAACTACTGCTTTCTGAAGAGGTGTTTTTTAAAGACCTTATTACTATATAGGAAAGAAAATGAACACAGCAATTGAAATATATGGAATACCTCAAATGTGAAAAATGAAATATATGCCTAAATGTCATACTTTCACCAGCTCACAGAATCACTTCTCATTTCTTACACAGGATTTTAAGAAAAAAATATATAGGCTCTGCACCTGCCTCCTCTCCCCAAAGGGAACAAAAACTAATTTTAAAAGGCAAGATAAAGGTGCTAAATGCAATTCACAGAAACCATAGAATAATTCAGCTTGGACAGGTCTCTGGAGTTTTCTATTCCAACCTTTTGCAGGACGAAGCTAAAATCAGGGTTTTATCAGGTGGGTCTTGAAAACCTTCAGTGGTGAAAGTTGAACAACCTGCTTCATTGCTTGACTGACTTCAGAGTGAAAAATCTTTTAGTTTATAGCCAACCTAAACCTCTTGTTGCAACTTAGGTCCACTGTCTCTTGTCCTTTTGCCATGCACTGCTCTGAAGAAATTCAGAGATTTTCTCTAGAAATTGGTGGACTACTAGAAGCTCCAGCTGCAGTCACCTCTTCTCTGGGCTGAACAAGCCAAATTACTTCAGCCTCTCTTCACCTGCCATGTGCTCCAGCCATGGCCATTTTGGTGACCCTCCTGTAAACTCTATACAATTTTGCAATGTCTGTCTTGTATTTGGGGATCCAAAACTGGACACAGTACCCCGGGGGCAGCCTAACAATTGCTGAGTAGAGGCACATAACCACATCCCTCCACCTACATGCCATACTTCTGTTACTATAGCCCAGCATGCTGTTAGCTGCTGCCTCCCCTGCCAAGGCATGCTCCTGACTTACAAGCAGTTTGTCTTCCATTAGGCCCATAAGATCTTTTCTGCCAAGTTATTCCCTGGCCTGTATTGTTCCAAGGTAGGGCTTCACCCCAGGTGTGGGACTTGGCATTTGTCCTTGCTAAATGTCATAAAGCTCCTATGGGTCCTTCCATCCAGCCCATCTAGGTCCCTCAATGGTGGCTCTGCCTTTAAGCATTTTGACTGCTTCCTACAAGTTTGGTATCATCTGCAAACTAAGAGCAAGCCCTCCATCAACCCCTCCAGGTCACAACCAAAGATATTAATTGACAGGTGTCAGGATAGACACCTGTGGTACTCAGTTCAAGCAGACTCATTACTGAGAACATATCCATCTAGTACATCCAAACTCTAAGCACTGAGCAAGCAGACGGATTTCAAGGCATAAGATTACAAGTATAGCAGCATATCCAAACTTAATATTTAATCTAGTCACAGAAATCAACGGCTGTTATTTACATGACCTAACTTTATCATTAAGCCTGGTCACCACTGACTTCCTTTTTAGTCAGCAACAGAAAAAAAAAAACCAGCACAAGCTGGGGACCAACTGGTTGGACAGCAGCTCTGCAAAAACAGACGTCAAACAACAGGGTGTTGACAAACTGGAGAAAGTACAGTAGTGGAGCACCAAATGCCTAAGACTGTTACTTAAATTGCTAAAGGTGTTAGATGACATGCCAGGAGAGGCTAGAGGAACTGGATTAGGTTACTTGAAAGAGAGAAAACCAAGAGCCAATTGCTGAATTCAACAGGCTAAAGGTGAATAGCAGAGAAGGTGGCATGAGAGTCTTCTCACAAGTGCACAAGAAAAGAAGAGACAATTTGCCACAAATTGTAATGCTGAAAATTCTGATCAGACATAAGGAAAAAAGAATCAAAGTGGTTCAGCACTGGTAAAGGTGCTCAGAGAGGCTGCAAAATCTTCATTCTTGGACATTTTCAAAACTCAACTGGATAGGCCTTGAGTAATCTGATGTAACTTGGAAGTTAGCCAAGACTTGAGCAAGGGGTTGGATCAGTGACTTTAAGAGGGCACTGCTGATCTAAATTTTTCTGTCATTCTATGAGAAAGGCTCCTTCAGTGGGTGATTCATCTTGTCTTAAAATAGGCATCTAAAATAGATTAGATGAATCACCATCTGGTGGTGCCTGTGTCTCACTGAAAATATTCTCCACTGAATACAAAGAATACTCTGAATACAAAGTCAACCTAAGCTGACCAGCTATGATTAAATGTCTTACAGTAAGACATCTGTAAATTGGAAGAGATGGGAATCATCATTAGTGACTTGTGCCCCAAAATTATAGAGTTCTTGCCTTTTTTACATATTACCCCTTTAGGACATGAATTGCTTTCTTAAAAACCAAACTGAACTTTGGGGGAAGGTGGACAAAACCCTCATATAACAGACAAAAATTAAAGTAACTTAGAGCTACACAGCTATCTTAAACAGTTTGATGCAATATGAGCAATTCCACTCATAACTGCAATGGGTACAGTTTTATGATTATTATTTAATATATTGCACCTATTAAAATAGGTAATATTTTGTCATTAAAGACAGCTGACAAATTAAAAGTTAATATGATGGTTTTCCCTAGCATGAAGAAATTTCTATCTTCACAGCCTTATATATTAAGACCATTGTGGATAAAGGAGAATGAGTTTAAATCTCCAGGTCATACAATTTTTTTTAATTGTTATTATTATTATTAACTGTAAATTATTTAAGAACACAGTTTAGAGCTGTCTGAAATGTTCATTGACAAGAAAAGCCACAGATTTTTAATACAAATAAGTAGAAACCATTGAAGTTGCAAGTGTTTTTTTGGACCTTGGAAACAGTATTTAGCTAGAAAACATTTCTTTCTTCCTAGAAGCTGGAAGGAAAGAAAAAAAAAAAAAGTCTTTTTCCAGCCCTCCACATCAACACAATGACTCTGTTTTCTTCTATCTGAAAAACTGAAGTATAATTAAAAGTATTAAATTAATTTTAAAAGCCACTTTAACAACAATTAATGTCTACAGAACTGTCTTGGTTACATGACTAATAAAATCAGTGTAACTTTTTCCTAAGGGAAATTATATTTTTGCTACATACACTAATTAAGTTCCCTTTTCCATGTTCCACAGATCCTCCCAAAACAAATTTCCCTGTTATTTCCTCGATATCCAGCACCCATTTTTTGGTACATCACACAAGGGTGATGAAGTTCCCTGGCTGCAAAAAATTACCCACAATGATAGCACTACCACAGAAAACTGTGGTTGAAGGCAATTGGAAAAAAAGAAAGAGCAATGAACTTCTACTACATGTGCTTTGTTTGGCTGCAGAAATAATGATGGGTGTGTCAAGATGAAAGCAAGTACTTTCCAAAAAAGACAGTTCTGGCTTTGCCACAGCAGACAAAGTCTATGACACTGTCTCACAGGTCCTCCAACCAGCCCTGCCTGCAAGGAATTCATTCAACACATCCCTGAGCAAGACAAGAGGGGAGTAGAAGGACAGAGAGATAAGTGACAAACATACTTCCTCATAAGAAACAGTCCTGAGCCAAGCACCACCTCTCAAAGCAGCCTATTTGGCAGTTTAGAACTTTCCCCATCACAGTGGAACAAACTCAAAGATGAGTGCTCATGCCCTGTTGTCACTTGGCCATCACTAAGAAAGAGAATGTTCTAAGCATCTTTATAGAATATGAATCAAAACTTAACAAAACTGTTAACATGTATTATGTTCAAAAACAGTCTACAGTGATTAAGAAGAAAAGTCATTCCTACAGAAGTCTTTGCCAAAACCACCAAACCCAAGATTTTACATTTCACTTCTGTTTCAGAACCGCTATTGGAACTTTTAACATTTCAGCTATGCAAATGTGAAAACTTTATTATTTTACAATTAACGGAGACCAGTTCACACATGCTTATTCTGAGAACTAGTCTTTATTCCCAAGGCATTCTATTAGATCATTATAAAGCAGGAAATTCTGTGAACAAAAAAATTTCAGATTCTGGGTTTCATTTTAGGGCATTAAAATTTCTATATTGACACATACCCAATACCATCAGATCTTATTTCTCTTTTGAACTGAGAACTATGAAATATTGAATCCTATGTGAGAATGTGCATAAGATGTCTGGTTTTAAAGAAGCTTGCCCATACTTTTCCTGTAACAAGGCTAGACCAAAAACTGCAGGGGCAAGCTTTGAGTGTGTTTTAGTCTTTACAAATATCTTTCAGCATGTTCAGGCAGTCAGCTTTAATCACACATTCTGGGGAATATTTTTTTTCCTGTATAGTTTCTAGTACTTTGTGCTGACAACTCTCATGCTTTATTATATTTTGGCTTACCCTGAAATGCCATCCTATTTTGCATGACTCAACTTTTGAAATCTCAAATTGATTCACTAACTACTATCCTGAACTACTATCCTGTAAAACTATCCTGTATTAAGTCATCCTATGAAAGCAAGAATCATTCTGTGAAAAGAATAAAAGTCATTCTATGAAAATGCCATCTCCCCCCTCCACACAGGAAAAAGAAAAAAACAGCCATAATTATGAAAACAGAAGAGGAGAAGAGGAGGTATATAATAAATAGCCATTTGTCTGGCTTGGCTATTCAGAACTTTTTCAACCTAATTCCACAGATCAGTAGAAAAAGAAACAGTTTAGTGCTTCGTTATAACTTGTAATGGCTAAACATAGGCTTTCATGTGGGGACAAGTTTGTGATATAACTTGAAATCAAAGTCATCACTGATTTACTTCAGCAAATTTACTAGCCCTGATTGCGACAAAAAAAAATTGGCTCAATTTCAAAGTGAAAGCATTTTTTAAATCAAGCTTTGGAACATAAGAGTGACAGAGAACCATCAGACATATGAAAAATAGTTAACACTCCTGAGCAACAGCTAAGTAACTGCAACCGCCATTTATCAAAACCACACAAATGCCAGTGTCAATCTAGGAAGGCTTTTCAGAATGAAAAAAAATACTTTGAGTTAACAGGACTTCAATTTTTAAAATGTTTTTTTAAAAATAATTAATATGTAAAGGAGGAAAAAAGCTTCCAGATTTTCAAAATTGGGTCAAAACCAGTCTAACTGCATATTAACATTCACAACCACATTGTGTAAGCACTGCTGACATATACATAAGGAAACACTGAAAGCACCTGGAAGGCCAGACTCAAGAGAGTAACATGGAAACACAGAGTCATTCAGTAAAAGCTCTGGCAATTTTCAGACCAAGTCTGAACTCTTCCACTCAAAATTTGCAGAAATTCAGACCTACACCAGAACAATAGCATATCTTCAAGTATATGAAGAGGGACAATATTGGAGCAGAGAATCTGAGAGTAAGTGAGGTAAAACCTTTAGATGTCTGCTTTTAAAGGTTTACTCTTAAAAACATGGAGAATAGGAACTTGCATACTTCCTAAAGAGGGGAGGTAGACAAGACAGACACCTACAGAGCACCAGTCTTCTGATAGAAACATTATAAACTTTACTCAAATGAGGTATCAATTAACTCACCCAGGCCACATGTCACTAATCACAGCAGAGTAACTAGACACATTCAGAGAGATTGCAAGCAAGAGGACAAAAATAATGAAAAGGTACAAAACCACTTAGTGATGATACAATAAATGGGGGGTAAAAGGGAAATATTATTGAAAAGCAGCTTATTCTCTGTCAGCTTTGTCTGATTTTCCAATAGTATGGAAGCATGCAAAATAATTTAGCAATTAAGCATCAACGTTAACTTCATGCCAAAGGAATAAAATGAGAACAGCTATTTTACACCTCTCATGTCCTGAGGTTTAAAAGGATGTACAGAAACATCATGGCGCCATGTTTACATCATTCTGCTCCAGAGCATTCATCCTCTGCTGACAGGCACCAGAAGCTGTTCCTCTAATTTGCTTTCCCCACTTAAGAACTCTTTGCCTGTTCTTTGGGAGAATACAAGACCACCTAGACCACATAGCTTCATCTGCTGTCCAGCATCAACTCTTTTGTCCCTGAACAGTCAAGACCTTTACTCCTACCTTTCAACACAACATAATTTTACCAGTTCCTGCTGGAACTGTTTTGCCTGTTCCAAGCAGCATTCCAGGACACTCCTGAGGCACATAGTAGTTATGGACACCTCCAAGTGACTTCTCCATCACACCCAACTCTGACCAGGCAGTTTCCCAGTGAATGGTTTTCCCTGCTTTGCAGGATAATGCTGACTGGGGAGTATGACTGTGGCAGAACACATTCTCCTAACATGTCAGACTATCTAATACGTTAAAAAAAGAATAGCCTAACTTCATGCTCAATACCTCTCTCTCTGGCTGTTCTTGGCATGCTATTTTTACACATATTAGAATAAAAAATGTTTACAGTGTGTTCAGTAAGCTGAGAGCCAAAGTGAGGCCATCCTTCAAAAATGTTCCGTTTCCTACTCCCACCAAACTGCTCCTACACTACTGTCTGCAACTAGACTAAAGAGTACTAGGATGGAGTTTCAGTTTTTCATAGATTTAGTTTTTGTTACAGTGAACTTGTTCTAAACAAGAAAATTCATCAAAGGCTGCCCTACAATAACAAAAAAATATTTTTAAAAAACCAAACAAAAACAAACAAACAAACAAAAAACACACAAAAAAATCCCCAACAAACAAAAAAAGCAAAAAAAAAATACCCTAACCACAGGAAAAGAAAAAAACAACAAGCCAGAACAATTTCTGAAGGATGGCTTGTGTTATACATAGAAGAATCTAGGGACTTGAATGGATGATTTCCCAGAATGAGTTTAATATTCTGACCACGAATGAGGAGAAAGAACAGAGCAGGTTTGAGAAGGATGATAAAACACAGAGGAAACACTATAGGAAAATAGAATAACATCAAACTGGCTTTGCTAAAACTTATTCTTAGTTTGTCCAAATTGTATCTGTTTGCTGTTGCTCTTCAATGTACTCTCACTGACCTGCACAGCTATAAAGCAGTCATAGAGTACACGTACAATCTGATCATCCTCCACAATAATTTTTAAGCCATAGCATTATTGGTCAAACCTTGATTTACATTTATTTCCTGAGTAATCTAATGAAATTATATACTATATCAACAACAACTATTATTATTATTATTATTATTATTATTATTATTATTATTATTATTTATAGCTGAATTTATAACATAGCTGGAAAACTGTGGATAAAACTATAATCTCCTGACAGATTACTGGCAATTCCAGATCCTTGCCCACTGTGCCCAATAAATGCACATGCGTGACTGCTTTCTTATTGTAAAAATTAAAACTTAAAAAACAAGGCCATAAAAAAACCAAAAAAACAACAGTAAGAGAGTTCAAGAAGTGCATTTCAAGGTGTTTACAATATTTTTTGGTAAATTAAACCACAGCCTTTGGCCACAACATGACCCAAAGCATGATGTAATGGTCCACAAATTAAATACTTTCTATATGTTATGCCTTAGGTATGTACTGCAAAACTTGGCTCCATCATACAAAGAGAAATTTTTATGATCTATGAAAGAACACTTTATTAAAAATAATGACGTTTCAAGAACTTGTAATATTTGCAGAAAAGAACATTTCAGCAAGGAAATACATCTTTGGAGCATTTCTATTTTTACAGTGAGGCAAGTTACATCAGCTTTAAAAAAAAATACCACAACAAAACCAGCCTACACAAATATGTTTCAGGTTGTCTCTTACTACAACATCAACATGAGACTATTCCTAGTGTACATCTGTTCACCACTAGACAAGTTCTGTCACACACATGTCCTTTGACATAAACACTCCTACCTCTGCATGCTTGCACACAAACACTGCACTTACATGTTAAGCTTCTGACACATAATCAATCCTCCAAACTCTGGCACTCTCTCACACAAACAGAGACATGTTTCATACTTTCTCCTGCATCAGAAAACCATGTGAACCATCTGTCACTATTTAATCTCCCAACCCAAACTAAGCAAATATGTCCTATCTCAACCCCAGACGCCCTAGTCAGCCTTTCTAGAAATACACTCTTCACAAATAGAACATTGTTTTTAGTCCTGCCTACCTAACATTAAGATGGAGTTTTCCACTCCATCTCTTCTCTTTTTGCTGCCATGTGACCCAATGAAGGCTCTATTTTGCCTCTCTTTACAGAAGTCAGGCCTCAAGCAGTCCAGGGTTGGATATTGCATAGCCAGGGCCAAGACATGTTTTGCAACAGGCAGCATACCACAAACTACCCACCAAGATCAGTGAGCACCACAGATTTTCCTTTTCGTTCATAACGTCACCCTTCTCTGGTCCCTGATTGGTGAGTGTTTAGGCAAAGGGACACAGAGAAAGAATATTTTTTAAAAGAGACAGTAGTTATCATCAGAAGAAAAGAAAGAAACCTACACTTCAAAACCTTGACTGACTATACTTTCATTTCATCAGTGAAAAAGGAAGAAGCAATTGTATTGTTTGGGGAAAACCTCTCAAAATACAGTCTCAGGACAGAAGGGTCTAAAAGAAGACTGAAAGCTTTGGTGTATAAAAGGCCAGACAAAACACAGAAGAAAAAAGACCACCTTGTTTTAGAGATCTCAGAAGTGTTGCTCAAAACAGCATGCTGGACTTGGAAGGAATGGCATCAAAAGCAAGGCTTAAGTACTTTCAACATTTCAGGAAATGTAACAGTACCCCCCTCCCCCCCATAACCAGTGCAGAAGGTTGCTATTGCTCCCAAAGGTATTTATTAAAGTCTATGAAATAGGTCTCCCAATTAAATGTTAAATCTCCCAATTAAATTAAATCTTTAAACCACTGCTCTTTCTTTCCACAGATGAGAACAGAAGTTCACACCTACGCTTTGTACCAGAGACTCCTCAGGACCTCTGAGGGTGATAGTGCCACACTGGAGCTTATACCAGTCCTGAAAAACTGAAACAAATTCCTTTCTGAAGACAGAGCCTAAAGACAAACCTCAGCATCTCCAATGATGAAAAGTCTCCAAATGAAACCACAGTTTCAGCATGGACCAAGCCCACATCCACTCCTAAGAAAGAAACCAACACATAGTGGATGTTTTGTTGCTTTCTTCTAAAAATGATTAAGTTGGCACACATTTTAAGAAAGGCTTAGATAGATCCAGATTCCAGCTTTACCTAAATATTCACTTTATTAGGGGGAAGGAAGAGGGAGTAGTGTCTGCATACCTTTTGAAAAATAAATTGTTCATGATTTCTGTTTGTACAGTACTTGGGTAACGTCACCTACTAGGGCTGTGACTTATAGCAAAGACTTTGGGAAAGGGGGCACCTCCCTCTTTTGGAAAATGGAGCCACAGTTGAGAAATCTCTGCAGGCAACTAAATTGTTTTATTAACAAGTGAAAGAAAAGCATGGTGAAGCTAACATTTAAAAGTCTAGGAAGCATACACTTTCAGCAGGACTAGTCAGCACACTTTAGAGTGTTACTGCAAAACAGGGTGAGCTTAGGCAAGCAAAACCCTCAAGCATATCATCCTTTTTTGCAAGCAAATTCCCTAGAACTGCCTGTCTTCAGCACATATAGCTAAAGGTACATGCAATGGCATGAGCAGACTTCAGGATAGAGAAACTTGTCTGCTCCATGACCAACTGACCTCAGTGAAATTAGAGTTCCAATTTTTTGTTTGATGTCAAGCTTCTTTCACATTTCGCACCACACACCTCTCACCTAATTGTAGGTAGTGTCTGTGCCCTAATAGAAACTAAATTGAGACAGAAAACTTGTGCAAATAATAAGGATTCTTAGAATTATCCGTGGAAAAAAAATCATATGAAGACTGTTAGCAGCAAATGAAAAAAGTTCCATTATATTCTCCTTAGGTTTTTTTTTACTCAGCTATTGTAATAACCATTACTTTTGAATTGTGTGTAAGTTTTAAAGGAAAGAGACCACTAATTACCCTAGAGAGATACCAGCAAATGAAAGATGGCTGGACAGTGCCTAACCCCCAAATGCTATCCTACTGCTTCATCCCTAGAGAGGTCCTCAAACCTTCTAGTGACAAATTGTGTATGTTTCCAACAGAAAAGGCCAGAATGGAACTATTTCAATGGAGCAGATTGCTATAGGTGGAGAGATTATTTGTAAAGGTGGCTGAGAGATTGTGGTCTTTAACTTCAACCTAAATATTAATGACAAGTGGTCCATATAGTTAGCAAAAAATCAGTGTGGGAACTCAGTACATCACTCCAGATGTCCAGAGCTACCGAGAGGTTCTTTGTAGATTCTTTGTAGATAAGAAATAATAAACTCAACTGAAGACCTAAAAGCAAGAGTCCAGACTCCTCCTTCGGAGCGGGGCCTGCCCAGAACCACTTTTTCCGTGCTGGGGCAGAGACAAGTAACAGCCGACCCCGGCAATCAGGAAAAAACTTTTCCTTTTACAACCTACTACAAAATTTGCTCTCAGTTTTGGTGAGGTTTTTTTTGTTTGGGGGGGGGGGGGTTTGTTGTTGGTGTTTGTTTGTTTGTTTTGGGTTTTTTGGTTGTTTGTTTTGGTTTGGTTTTTTGGGTTTTTTTGGTTGGAACACCATGAAAGCTGCTCCTCATACCTAGGACTTGGATGTTCAGTGAGCCTGCCAGAAAACAACAGGTAACATTTCTCAGGCTGTCTTTGGTCTCTTCTTAGAATATAAGAAAGACCTAAATAATCTAAGTGGAAAAGCATTTAGTCTTCTCTTTTCCAATGCTATCCTACCATGAACCACTGACAGAACCTGCTTCTTTTGATCCCTACACACATGTGAAAACACAAAGGGAACAAAGTCAATAGAGGCTCTTTTCTTAAAGCAGACACTGCTCAGTGCTTTAACTGGTGATAGTCTTCCTCCAGTATATCCTAGTGCTGGGACATACTTCCAGTAAACACAACATGAAGCATATCTCAAATGTCCATTTTATTTAAAACCAAACAATCCTGCCCTTCCCTCCCCTCCCCAAAAAAACACCCCTCCCTTCACTTTCACCTCAAGGCAATGTAAAGGATTTTCCAAGGGGAAGGGTCTGTTTATATTAGCTGTCTGTCACTGAGACAGGAAGCAGGAGAAGCCAGTAACCCTGAAATAAAGCATCTGTTCAAGCTACCGTAAGATTAACTACCCACTTTGGAGGCCAAAGAAAATCTCCCCAGACAAGGGAAAAAAAGTCTGGGAAACTCTAAAGCCAGATTTTCAAACAGTAACTGACTCCCAAAATAATCTGTAGGTAGAACAATTAAAGCAGAGAACATGGCTGCTTGCATCTCCTAGTAAAGAAAGAAATCCACTCACAATAATTTGGATAGTTCACCTCCTGCACTGAAAGGAGCAGTGTAATGTGTTTCAAACACATTACACAACATGTGTAATGTGTTTCAAATGTGAAATTTTCATGAAAAGACAACATAAAACATCCATATGCCATAATAGCTTATTTAATAAAAACATGGGGGGTTGTTACACACTATATTCAAAAGGAAGTATTTATTTTAAAAATTGTTGCTTAGAGTCTCACACCAGATTCAAGTCAATCATCTTAAACATCAAGAATATTCACAGTAGTCCAAACAGCTCAAGTAGGGTTGAGAACAATAAATGAATGTTCGTCTCAATCTGCTTTTCCCATGCAACATCATTTGTTGCTCTAGATCAGTTAAGCAGAGCCCAATTGTTTTGGCCAATGCAATATCTCTAACTTTAACAGTTTTCCCTATGTAAGGATGTGGCTTAATTTAATGTTCTATATTTTGTACCATGTCAGCAAGGATGAAGTGAATAGCAGAAATAAAATTATATTCCTAGCTATGCTAAAATTCAAATTATTGCACTTAATAATTTTGATTTGGAAAAGAAAGCCAATTATCAATATAATATCTAAAATTGCCAACTTCATATCACTTGTAGAAGTTACTATCTTTAAGAAGGAAAAAAAAAAATAATTTAAAAATTGACAGATTCCAGCAACTAGAAGTATCTCTTCATCTCTTCTGGCCTGTAGCTAGCCTGACAAAGTCCTAAGTGATTTCAAAATAAAAAAGCCCAAATGGAACAAATCAGTGTAAGAAATGGCAAAATTTAGTCTACAGAATGAGATGGGAATTGACACCAAAACTCATCTCTCTTTCCCTCTTCACTCCCTAACGGATTCCTTACTAAGCCCCAGATCTGACAAGATGTCCATGCTCTCTAAAGCATGGTAGATTTAGAAAGAGAAGGAGGAGGAAAAGGAGTTTTTACCAGGTTGAAAAAGCAGAAAAAACAAATGAACAAAGATGTGTACAATTACATGTAAGCAGCTCAAAGAGACATTTGGGGCTATTTAGCATCACCCTGATGTATTTGTGCTCTTCACTAATTAACAGATGGCAAGAGAGAATATCAGCTTTTTCCAAGTTCATTGAGCTGATGAAATAACTTTTGACCTCAGCTAAAGGGTTGGACATAATAGCATAATGTCGTAGGTTAAGAAAGAAGTAAGATTTTTAGGAAGTTGTAGTCAAACCAATCAGTGCTTAGATTTAAATATTAACACCTAGTTTAGCCACTGAAAATATAGACCGCCTCTAAGAACTCCCAAAAAAACACTCTCTTAGTTCCAGTCCATAAAAGAAGTCAAACCTCCCCTGCCCAGCTAGGGCTGAGTAAGGGAGGGGAAGCCATGAGGCCAGGTAAAGTAGGCCGGAGCCTTAAGCAGAGGAGGGGAGTGAAAGCTTAGCAAAATAGAAAAACAGAAGAGTCCTGAAAAGCATCACACCCCCACCCCAGGAGAGAGATAGAAAAACACAGTGCCTGTGCTGCCTTGAAATACAATATCGTGCTAGCAGCACAGCTGGCCAAAAAAAGAAGTTAAAAATGCAACACGAAAAAGTGCTTGGCTGCTGTGGGAGTTCTAAGCAAACAAAAGTGAAGATTTTAAACCTTTTCTAAAATAATAAAAACCTTAGAAATACTAATCCTCCTGAACCAAAATAAAGAAAAAAATAAAACAAGAAAAAATAAGCAAGTGTAATAAAAGTTAATACATGTGAAAATTGTCAAAAAAAAATCCTAAGTAAGAAGAAATAATAAAGTAACCTTAAACTAAACTCTTTCTTATATAACCATAAACAAACCAATGTTTTTCCTGTGACCCAAAAACTGCCTTTAAAGAGAAGCAATGCCTTAAAGCAAAAAATAAAGCAATAAAGTAAACCAAAGCAGCTAAAAAAATATAAAATACCCTGTGTCTTCAGTGAAAAAAATAAATCTCTGTTCACAAAGTCCCACGGCCCCAGGGGGTAAATTTAAAAAAAACTAATATCCCGAAGTTGAGAGACTGATGTTTCTGTTAAAACTAAGCAGAGGATCCTTTAAAAAAGAACCCTAAAAGCAGTCTTAGTCCATGTACAATAGCAAAAACACTAAACATTAAAAAAAAAATCACAAAAACAAATATTCCCTGAGCAGTGCCACAAATAACATAAAACCACAAAAAGTTTCAACTGTGTTTCCAAGAGAAGCCTATAGTGCAAAAAGAAACTCTTTTCTCCCTAATAAACTTATAAGTTGATCATTTAAGTAGTAATAATAGACTCAAAAGTTAATTATCTGAAAAATAGTAACAGTATAAAAATCTATAATATTATTTCATGCTGTAAAAGAAAAAAAATTTAAAAGTTTTCATTCTTAGTTTTATGTCTGTTCCTTTTTAACTGTTATAGTTAATAAAGTTTATGTCCTTTATTCCTAAGTTAAAACCTGCTTTACTCTGTTCCTAATCACATCTCACAAAAGCCACTAAAAAAAGTATATTTTCATAGAAGCACTAACATTGTACCAGCCTCAAACCATGACACATAAGACCATCATACATGGTCATAATTTAAATAAAAACAAGTGGAGTCTTCTCAGACATAGCTTGATAGTTAAGGAACAAAAAACTACTTACAAGAAAAAACACAACAAACCACAGAAACACCAACAACAAAAAACACAAATCCCCCCCCAAAAAAAAACCAAAAAAAACCCACAAACCTATCCTGATATTAACGATGTGTAGGCATATCATTACAAGGACTTCAGAAATAACTTTTGAAGTTTTACAAATACCATGCTCCAGACATATTCCATCTCTAGTGACCCCTGGTACCATACCTGTACAGTTCAACAGCACTTGCAACAGCACCACCATGGCATCCCCTTTTATGCACTTACTTAATCTCTCTGATTTCTAATAAAATGAGAAAGTTTAAGAGAACTAAAAGTTACTGAAAATCAGAGCTGTGCCAGCAGTTTCCAGTGATGACCTGACATGATCTTTCCCTCAGCTGATATCCAAGCAGTTAAGGAATTTATATAGTCCAACCCAGCTCATTAATTTGCAAATTAACTTTCTGTATCATGTAATATTCCAGATACATCTGGAGGATGGAAGAAAATGGTTAAGGAAAATCATTAGCTTATATGTTATTGTAGCACTATTCAAATTTTGTAAATTAAGCAGGAAAAACTGGAAAGGAGGAGAACCCAGACAGTGTTCCATAAGAGAATTTGTAGGATCATTTTAGACATAAAAAGTAAAAAATAGTAACACAACCAGCAACAAAGAGCTCCACTGGTCGAACACAACTCTACAGGAAACTTGTACTACTATAGCCTTACTGGTGTGCTCCTCAGTAACACTTACCCATGCCCATTATCTTTTTCTAAATTCTTTAACATGGAATTACATGGAGTGTACAAAAATTTTAAACATTTTAATTTTTTTTTATAGTTAACAATCACTATCACACTATCACCCCCCCCCAAAAAAAAAAAGAAAACCACTCAAGGAAAAAAAAAAAAAACCAAAACCCAAACCAAAAACACCCCACCAGTAAACCATTCCTTGTGATGAACAAGTGGGTTTTGTTTCCCTTAGACTATATTTAGTAGACACCAGGAAAAAAAAAAAAAAAAAAAAACCCAACCACCCTAAAACTATACTCTCTGATAGCAAACAAAAGGTGTGTCTAAGTACCCCCAGAAAGGTGTTTTAACGAGTCAATGAGTTCCTTCTTTTTTAGGGGGTAGTACAAAAATTTGTCACAGCAGACTAAAATACTAAGACCATTTGGTTATTTTCAAATAAATTTAGTTTCAAAGAGAAAGGTTGATCAAAAAAGAATTTATGTATGTCTAATATAATTACTTTTAAAAATACTGACTTCTGGTTTTATTAAAAGGAGGTAGGATACTAAACTCAGTGAAGAGTCACCTTCAAATGGTAATACAGTGCAAAGAACCATCTTACCATATCTGAAAGAGCTATGAGCTATTTCACATTTTAATTTGTATAAACAAACTGGTGCCATTCAAGACGAGTCACAACAAGCTTGCAAAGACTTGAAGTGCCTGTAGATACTTGGAAACACAGCTCATTGCTTTGGAGCTCACAAAATGCCATGTGAGACATTCTGTGGTTTGCCATGACTATGAACACAGCACAAGGCGAGACATTTTTCCTTGGCTTTTTGGCTTGCAGGTGTCCATGTAAAACACTCTGTCCAAATCCTACTTGAGTTTGCTTGCTTTTGGGTACTTTCCTCCCCATCCTGCCATGCTGAACTTTCACAGAGATGGACACTTCTGAGGAAAAGGGAAATTGTATGAGAAAACTGTGAATAGAGGAGAAGATAAGAGCAAGCAGACCAGGCTTCCTACTCTTTTTGTAGACCTACCAGAAAACACACTCTGCCCCATTTGCTGCTTCCCTTCTGTTGATCTTGTGTTTGTCTTCACACAACCTGATAGTACTTCTGTGAGTCAAAAAAAAACCCCACTTTTGAAAAAACTGGCTTGCTGATATATTAAGAGAAGAGTAAAGAGAGGGAGGTAAAGAAAGAACACAACAACTTCAAACACACAACAAAAACAAACCCAGAACCCATAAAATTAGAAATTTAAAAACTACAGCCTGATGTATGTGCCAGATTTATTAGATTACAGCCTCTCTGAAGCAGGGACCATGCAAGACAAGGTGCTTATTCAGTGCTCAAGTACAAGTTTGCCATCAGCTGAGGCTGCCTTTGAACATGACCTAACTGTAAAAACATTACCCTCAATCACAGCGGTCCTTGAAAACTGCCTTCTGGTTGTTATTGTTATTTTATTGTTATTACAGATTTCACAGTAGCAAATTAGGTATATTTGCATCTGTGTCTTTAAAATCATGAGTAAGAGAGAAAGAGATACCTGGGGACTTGAAGGGGGAGAAATAAAAAAGTGTGTCTGAACAGATGATCTTTACAGTTCCCTCCTCCTGCTGCTAGAAGCTTCCCACTCAGCTTCTGCTCCTATTTGTTCATCTTTCTCTGGCAAGAACTACTCTTAACTTGTGTTAATTTTCCTTTTTGTGGGTTAATGTTGGGACAATTGTGTGCTTGCAATTGCCCACAACTAATAGATTTCCAGTGATTGACTTTACTGAACTCCTGGCAGTAAGTAGGGCATATTTCTTGAACCAGGGTCATTTAAAAGGACTCCAGAAAGTACCTTTAGACATTTCATGGCTTCATTTAAACAGCTACTTTCTTGCTTCCATGCAGGATTTTGAGCAGGAGGACAGAGTCTTCTAAGGGAGGTCACTGTCGTCTAGAATATTAAGTTAGAACCATTTCAAGAGTTTGAACAAAGCAAGAAGCATGACCTTTTATTCATTTATTTATTTAAGGCTAAACTTGGCAAATATGAGAATATCCAACTGAAGTTAGACAGCCATGATCTCAGCCTCTGGCTGTGCAAAGACATCTTAAATCTGTAGGTTCTGTGCAGATCCAGGTGATTTTTTGCCAAAAAAGTCTCCTGAATAAAAATTAAGTGTTCCTTCATGTTAAGCTTTACAATTTTCTCTTTATCCCGTCCTAGCCTATTATAATCCCAAATTAAAAATATATAATGCTTTAGGATTAGCACTGCTTATACTGCAGTTTCCCAGCCAAAAATTACTGCTATAATTCTTTAATGATTTCAAAAAGGTTAAGTGTCACATATCTTCTGCCTTTACAAACCAGTGAGGCACAGCCTTTTCCTAATTAATGTCCAGTTACCTGGGAGTGAGAAGGGAACAGGCATAGTCCTGCCAAGGAAAATCTTGGGAGCGCCCAATGCCTGGGTTGCAGTTGCAGAATGAATGGCATCTGTCAAAAGCATTCTGTGACAATGTGGCAATGGCATACAAGAAACCACTTACACCATCAGCTTCTGAGGCCTAGACAAAGGATTATCTAGATGCTTTGGTCCTTCAAACTGCCCCCCCCCCCCAAAAAAAAAAAAAAAAGATGTTGTATACAGCATATATATATATATATGTACAACTACTTTGTCCTCTTCCCAGTGTTAATCTACCACTTCCCTCAATTTAGCAGCTTCACATCTTCATGAAAATCTTTTCCAAAGCTACATCTGCAGCATTAGCAGAGGTGTACATGCAGGTTTCTTTGCAAGTACTAGCTACCACTAGCCAGGACCATAGCTTTGTATTTCACAGAGCAACGAGAAAATGATGATGACCTGTGGCATTTTAACTATAACTGCAGACTAACTGCAGCGAGTGTCCTTCCCCAAACGTGACAAAGGAAGGTGTGGTAACTGTGTCACAGTTACCTTCCCGTGCAATTTTGAATCTGCAGGGCTGTGCACTGACATTGTCAGTGTGCCAGCTATAGGCCCTTCTTCTGGTCACGTTCTTGTGTCTCCTGTGCACCTTCAACACCTTGACTAAACCTCAGCATGTGGTTCTTGCATATGGCACTGAAATCCCACTTTCAAGTGTCCCAGTTTCAAGGGCCAAGGGAAGCATATACAGTTTGAAACTAACAGGCTCTGCAAGTCAAAGGACAAGTAATACAGTAATAGCCAACATTCAAATAGGCCCTTCTGCAGAGAAGTATCTGGATACTAAGAATGAACCTTTTTCAGGTACCATGACCAAAACCTAATGCAATCCACATGACCCTACTCAAAACCCTACATGGGCCACAGCACCACCTCCTGGAATCGGAAGTTTCATTGCAAGAAAATGCTGCAGTTCTTCAAGTACTGTGAAGAGAATCAAGCAAAACAAACAAAAAAATTCACCAACATCTCCAAAACACTGTAAACAAGGCGCTGGAGTTAATGAATGCAAAAATTTGCCTGCACAACATTTCTCATGTTTCCAAGAAATTACTGAGGTTCTTAAGAAGTCAAGGAAGATCAGCGTAGAAGAGAGAACAGTCCACAGCTCACTCCACACAACTGAGGACACTCTTCATGCCCTGCAGGCACATTAAGCTGTTAGTTATCACTTCCCAGACAAGACTTTTCACAATGCCGCTTTGTGTTAGGTTGGCCCTTGAAAGAGACTATAAGTACTCCTGCAATCTTATATAGATGGCACAAAAGAGCTGAAAACCAGTAGGAAGACCACTGATTCAATCATTTCTGTATAGCCTCTAGGTGTCAATGCTCCTAGTCCCTCTTATGGCCAGGTCAGCAAAGTTGAAGCCCACCGATAAGTCATTAGCTTTTTCCCCCAAAGACAGCTGGAGAGCTTGCATGGACTAAACTTTTTTTAAAACAGAGATGTACCATCTGAACTTACTAATTTGCAATCTTTAGTTCCAAAACATGACATTGGAAAGTGAATAACAATATACAGAGCAGATCTGCAAAGCCTGAATAATAATTATCACATAAGCCTATCTTGGTTGCATCTACACTAAAGGAAGTGTAACACAAAAAAAAATGCAGATGGATAAACAGTAAAAGTGAAAAATAAATAATTCTTGGCATGGGCAAAGCCTAGAAAGCCAACCCGATTTAGAACAGTTAGATTTGTTACTCTAACCTAACATAATACTATAACCTACATAAGACTAAACCAAAGGCATAATCATGACTATGACAAAAGAGCTATTTGATATAACTATTACTTCATAGTGCTATCATATATGACTCCTCCACCTCTTATCCATAATGTACAGATTTCAACTTTCCCATATTATATCTGGGCCGAACACAAACTGAACAACAATGTAAGAATCAATCCATTACCAGCTGCCCCTCAGCTCTAATACAGTACTCAAGTAAAACACAGTTTGGGTGACTTTAATACAGCGTGACACCTTAAATACAGCTGCTCATTCCATATGTGATCACACATACCAGGAATGGACTTAGGAGCACATTGCTCAAGGTGTGGGCACCCTTAAATATCAACATTTTTAGCCATCACACTGGGACTGAAGTGATAACACACAAACCAACTGTATTCTAGCTCATCACACCCAGACAACATCTCTCTTCTCCTCAAGCATAAAGCCACAACTGTTGCTCACTGAGTTGCCAAGCTTTCTACATTATCATTAGTAACTTAAAAACAGGATTATGCTCAAATAGTACAGAAACTTTAGGGCCACAGGCTGAAAACACTTAGTGACTTCATAAATGAACAAGTGCTTCATTGGAGATTAGAGTCTCTATTCTTGTGTATTAACAACACAACGCCTTAAAAAATAAATCTGCATTTTCATGGCACTTGTCTTTTGCATCTCTCCTCCCTTCCCTCATAGAAGCGCTGGACTCAGATATGTTCAGAAACCATCCAAAGTGGTATCATCAATATAACTCATCTTCCTGTCAACACAGAGTTATCAGGTGAATGTGGACACTATAACAGGGGACCAGGACTAGCCCTCACACATATCATGGTAAGGGTAGATTCCTTTGCTGACCAGGAACAGGGAAGCAGCTTCATTTATTTATTTATTTGCAGAAGGAGGAAAATGGCTATGAAAAACCAGACAAAAACAATGCAACGCATTCCTAGTAAATCCAGGAGATCCACACATTATTTTCATTCTACCAGAAGTTGAAGGAAACCTGCAAAGCTTTTACATTTTTTATTTAATTGCCTTTGTAATTCTCTCCCCTTTATGCTGCCTTCCCTATTTAGCTTTTTCTTCAAGTGTGAGGAGACAACCCAAATCAAGGGTCTTCTTCGTCTGTCAGCCAAGATTCTCCATTTCCCAGGCAGCACCCAACCAGTCAGGGGAGCACCAGAGTCCAGCTGAGGACCAGGTTCTCCAAAGATGAGTCCTAGTCCTCTTTGGAAGGCCATTCAGGCTCATTGAGCAGTTGGGAGGATGTCTTCATTGAAGGTCATTTTCAGAGCTGCTCTTTCCCCATTGCCTCTCCAGTTAGAGAGAGAGCAATCACCAGATATGGACTTGGTCAACTGCACAACTTTATTCCATTTAACAGCAATTGCTACACTGAGTTAACACTTTAGGAAGTCTGCTAGTGTACACTGTGTACTAAGGTACACTGGAATACCACCATCTGTGAGCTGTGGCCAGCCAGGATGGACATCTTTCCCACACACAGATGGAAATGAGGCTATGGCACTGTCATCATGAGAACTACTCTGCAACTTTATGGAACCCAAAGCAGAGTCTCAAACAGTTATCACAAAGCTTCAAGATTGGTTATACAACCAGCATTTCAAGGACAAACCTAAGCACCATTTTTAATAGCTACTCAGGAGACTTCTTCACTATGTTTTTTTTTTTGCTGAAATTACGATTCCTGTCTCACTGGGTGTTTTTATAGCATTACCATTCATGCCATATGACCAGCACAGCTGAAATATCTAAGTGCCCACAAATAATTAAAAAGGCATCTCCACTATTTAAATGTTTGGACAAATTTATTTATAGGGCAAGTTGGCAATTCCCCCAAAGTCATACCTTCCAATCAAAGCAACTATGTCAGGTACTTAAAATATCACCCCTTTCTGTATGGCTTTGCCATCTCACATCAACTGGGATAGCTTTTCCCCCTAGAATGCAGGTGACCTCAAGACTTGCTAGCTAAAGACCAAGGTGTACTAGGTAGTACAGCTGCTGCTGGGCAGAAAAGGCCCCTTCTACACGGAAACACCAACTCAGCATAATGCTCAAGCATTAGCCTTCGTATTTTACTTAAAACAAGGCTCATAAACTTATACCAAGGCACACATTAGCACATCTCTTTAAAACAAATGGGAATGGAAACACTCCTGAACAGCCTTTATGACACAGTGGATGGGGAGGCATGTCAGCAGCAATGCCAGAGGAAGGTATTTTTTCCAGAGAACACTTACAAACACTGTTGCAGCACATATACTTGCCCCTGATCTCTCTTCCCAAACATTTTGAATTCTCGCTAGCTTTACATTTTTGCATCATTCCCAGTTTACAGCATCGCATAAATTGAAGTAAGTTGATAAAACTGTCATCTTTTTCAGCACATTAATTCTGATCCTCTGAAAAAGTTAGACCCCATAGATTGTTCACAGCATCTGGAAGGCAGATCCTTGACTGTCTCAGAAGAAAGAGATTACAAAAAAAAAATTAAACACAGGAAATTATTGGTAACCATTGAGCTAATCAGCTTTGGAAAGCATGGCTTCTTTTCCATTAACAAAACTCTTAATAAGCTGTTGATGCAATTCTTTCTTTGGTTTTTGGGTTGTTTTTTTTTCTTGTTGTTTTTTTTCTGGTGACACAAACTTCTTCCTGTGAATGGAGTCGAATGGATCACTTCTTCCTGTGTTATCACAGGATCGGCACAAAACGCGAGCTGCACAATAATTCCCTTCCCTTTCCCATGCCCTCACAAACACATAAGCCTCTGTTGCTAAACACAAACTCTGATTAGCCAGATCTTCCAGAGTATGATCAAGAGAGGGCTTGTTTGTTTCAGGGATCAGAAGCTAAGTGGAAAGAAAAGAATGGTCAGGACACAGAGGATGGAGAAAAGTAATTATGTGAGAAACTGAAGTCACAAATCACACAGAGTGAAGAACTGCCAAGGTAAGAACTGCTTTGCTTTTCTACCTGCATCAGAGAAACATTAATATCAACTACAGTGTTCAGAGCTCTAAGGAATAACCATTCACTTGCTTAATAAAACAACAAATGGAATAAATACTCTAGCTAATTGTATTGAGAAGACAGTATTTGGAAAACTTTGATTCAGAAGTTGGGTGCAACTCTGTTTGTCATTATATCAATGTAAGCCTTCAACAACAGGGCAGAACATAGTTTCCTGTGCCTAATGATCCCAAATTAAATTTAATAATAATCAGAACTTAATACCAAATTTCAAGACAAATGTGAATGATAAGCAGTCACACAAATCATCAAGTGCTACAGAAAGAATAGTTTAGTATAAACTGCTCCCCCTACTAATTACTAGGGAAGTATTCCTTACATAGAAGTGACCCGCAAGAGGCCTTTGATTAATAATAGCTAAGACCATCAAAATATTGAAAACATTTCCTTATGTGGATGATTAACTTCTATGTAAATGGTCAGTACCATTGAAATTTTTAAAAAGTAATCACATCTTGAAACTTACTTGTGGGCAGACAGGAGTTCAACCTTTTCTCTGGAAGAGTTTTGCAACAATTCTCTCTTTAGAGACCAGTTTTGTAAAGCACAGAAAACTCTCAACTATAACTCATATTTATGACAATGGAGATCATTTGAACAACTGGACCACAGGGGAAGTGGAAGAAATGCATTGATTTATCTTCGTACAAAATGCAAATAGAGAAAGAGCAGTCCAATGAGAATTTACAGATTACTGCTTCCTTGATTCCATCATGCTCAAATATCTCTGCAAGAAAATTTCCAAAATACTGTATTGCACTCTATCTAGAAACCACTGGAAAATTGTGAGCAGTGTTAATGTATAATTTAGGCACAAGATCATATTGCATTTGGTCCTGAGAACTGTCCATATTTTATTTGTTTGTTTTTAAACCAACACCCTCTTCTCTTCACATCTTCTACACTAGCTTTAAACACATTCATGGAAAAAAGTAATTCACAGAAAGATGACCCTTCTTCAGTTTTTTTGTGCTACAATTCTGAGCAGAACAGTTATTCCAGAAGGGAAATCTCCTGCTTCAAATTCAGCTGAAAAATATCTTTGTCATTTGACTTGCACTGAAGCCTGAAAAATCTGGTCAAAAGTCAGGAGTCATCTGCTGAAATACAGCTGTCTACATCCATGCTAGATGTTTGGACTACTTTTGTATTCAATTGGCAGAAACAGTACTTCTCAGATCTGATTCTGCCGACTAAAAGTAGACTGCCACTTCAGGAAGAGATGAATTGATCCCTAGAAAAGTTCTGCTTCCTGACTATAAAGGGAGCACAGAGAGCTGAGTTTCAACAGACAAATCTCACCTCCTCCATGCCTGCTATCACACTGAACAATCATATCTGGTTTCTCTGCTAGGACCTTATCAGCCTTGCTGGAATTCCTGCTACTTTAATTGGCACAAATAAACCAGTGTGGTTACCCTAAGCTTCATGGACAGTCAAGGTAAAGAAAGGGGCACCTCTGAGAAGCGATTCAGCTCAAGTAAGAACCTGAAATCTCCCCAAAAGATGCGACTGTATCTTTGGAGATTACGGGAGGGAGCCTTATAAGCCTTCCCCTTAATAAGATGAAGCAGTGAAGTGCCTTGAATCAGACAGACAGGTTCAGGCTGTTGCTGCTGAGAAGCTGGGAGATATAGAGCAGCCTCATCCCTTATCTCCTCTCCACACCAGTGAGGCTGAAACCGATGGCACCAGAGCCCAGGATAAAAGGCAAGGTTACAGTATGGATTGCAGAGTCCTTCATAAAATATTTTGAAGGATAATAAATACAAAACCACACCAAGGAAGTTTGAAAAATCTGTATTGTGGCCTACATAGCGTCTATCCACCCACAGCTTCGCCAAGTGAGGATAAACAAGAGCTGAATGAAACTCTGCAAGTACACACTTAGTTGGCCAAATATCCAGCACAGTCTGGAGCAGGTAAGAATTAGTTCCCACTCTCTTAACATTTAAAAACACAAGTGCAGACCCTCTAAAGGGTCTGAGACTTCTTTGTTAGCAACACCTGCTCTCACCTGACCAGCTAACATAGAAGAATAACATGGCAGACCTGGATCCAGGCTCTCACTCATTCACCCTTCTTTCACTGAAAGAAGTCACCTCGTTAGCTGAGGACAGCCAGGCTTCTGCATTCAGCTTCTGCAGGAACACAGGATTTGGCAGCCTCCAGAAATCTGAGCTCTCTGTTTTTCTTCCCTTGGTTTACTTATGCCCATTTCGCCTTCCCTGCCTCCCCGCTCCCAATACACACACATTTTAACGCTAAACCCCAGGTGTTACATGGTTTCTCCATGCTTCCAGGCAAACACTACGTACCTGCCCTCAAAATTTAGCAAGTATGCCTTCTCCACAGAGGTAGTAAACCTGTAAACAGCAGGTTTAAACCACAATGCTTCATAGCAAGATGCATTTTTGTTAAGCTTAATAAAAAAACCTTCCAATCTCATGCCTTAAGAAAGTCTCACACCCACCATCTTACATAAAAATACATTCCCTACTAGACCGTGATACATTGCACACTCTTAATGGTTTCTACAGTTACAAAGGCAAAGACAATGTAATTAACAAGCAACATTCCTCCTTGTAAAATAGGAAGAAGAAAATAAACAGAATAGAAGTTGACAAAAATATATTTAAGCTCAGAAATAAAACTACTTCTTTTTTGCCTAATTTCATTATTTACTGCAATAGAAAAGACAAGACCCTGGATTATCTAGGTACAAAACATGAATTTTCAATCTATCTGATTTACAAAATACATTGCGTCTCCTTATGAGGAAAATGATATCTAATTTACTCCCTTTAGATACACATCAATACTTTATCAAGTATTTTTTTACTCTCCACTTCATTTGTTTTGTGTATACTGACATAAAAAAGAACAATCCTATGTTAAAGTTATATTATGTTTTCTGTTTCTTGTTACATAACCAGATGTGTTACAGAAAATATTATTGTGGAGTTAATAAAAAAAGGCACTTAAAAAAAATTCTAACTAAGCAAGCATCACTGCATCATAATAACATGTAAAGTGCTTCTACACCCACTACTGGCATATATTTACATTAAAATTACATGTAATCTATACCAAACTTTCTGAATGCTGAATCCTCTTTCTGTATTTAACTTCTGCTGCTGATGATGAAGAGGTAAGATTTTCCAGGTTAGTAACAGCAAAATTCCACATTGCAAAAACACTGAATGCTGTCATGCATATAAAGTAATTGACAGGGTCTGAAAATATCTGTCCCATGTCAAGATTAGTCTCAAGCAGAGAAACGGCAACACAATATAAACATGTTATTTTCTTGTAGGAGCGCCAAGCAATTAAAAACCAACAACCACATAAACCCTAAACCATATCTTTTGAGAGAAATGGTGAACTTCAGTGATCCTTTCTAATGAAACCAGAAGAACACAGTAACCACTGTGCTGGAAATATTTCCTTGCAAAAGCAGACACATCCATGGTGGTAAGGGAATTTCAGTGTGGGTGATTTGTGACATTAGGATCTTTCACATCATTTACAAAAAGGGCCACAGACTCCATACTGGAAAACACACCCATGCCATCCCTCCCTGCTTGGTGTACACCTGCCCAGGCAAAAACACCATGTTCCTGAATTCGAGCATGCACAGAGACACACACCATGATCTGAACCCACCATCTCCCACCACAGCCACTTGCAACAGCCTGAAACACTGCTCTGAATCCAACCAGTATGCTCCTGTCCTCTCTGCATTACAGCCACAAGCCCTGCAGCTCAGCTTGGTTTATCTGGGCCCATTTTGTTAAAATAAGCACAAAGGAAGGGAACCCACTGGGCTGGCTGAACAAGAAATTCAGCTGCAGAAGTCCCTCACACTTGTGTGCACAGCTGATTTTACACCACGTGGCTGCTACATTCATATTATTTTGTCAAAAAGTGCAGAACAGCTTTCACCACAAATACTTGGAGCTTGAAAATTACAGTAAAACCAACTTTAGCTGGGTGCAAAGTGCACTACAGGAGTGGCATTTGAAGCCCCAGCGTGACGCAATTGAAATCGTACCAGGGACGGGGGGCTTGCTGGAGGAAACTGGACCCATGCAAAGCCACAACATATATGTTAGGTGCCTAGAGCTCATCTGCTGCCCCGGCTAGGAGCACACCACAAACCAATTTACACAAGCTACAAATCAATGAGGCACTCTGGCTATGCCCATGCTAGTGACAAACTGCAGTGGGGAAGGCAGCCTGGACTGCTTGGCACACCTGCCATTCCCCTCGGCCACCCTCCCACCCCCTTCCCCCATCCACGAGTTCGGTGTGGCTGCGGTGGGAGCAGCCCCGCAGTTCTGCACCCAGCGATGGGAGCAGTCCGCCCCAAGTCACCCCAGTGTGGGTGAGCTGCAGGAGGCCGGCCAGGCTGACACGTCCCTGCCGTGGGCTGCCGGCCGCCAGCCGCCCGGCCACCAGCCGCCCGGCCACCTGCAGGCCTCCGCCGCCCTACCTTGCTCCTCGCCGGCCCCAAAGCAGGCCCTGGGGTCCTCGGAGGGGAGCGGGGCTCCGCCGCCCTCCAGGGCTTTGCGTTTCTTCGACATCTGGTCGGTGTTTGGGAGTTGAGTCTCTCCTCTCTCTCCCTCTCTCTCTCCGGGGAGATGAGTGTATGTAGAGAGAGAGGGAGAGAGACACAGGGAGGGAGCGAGAGAGATTGAAAGAAATCGCTGCTCAAAGAGAGGGGAAGAGACTTTGGAGTGGCTGGAAAGCAAGTAGGAGGCAGGGACTAAGTGGAGAAATCCTACAAATCACAATCCCATCAATTCAGTCCCTTGTCTAGAGGGGCTGTTGAGGTCTCCCCTTTCCTTGCTCATTCATGAGTGTGTAAGTGAAAATTACAGATAGAGGTAATAGTGCTCTGCTGCTTTTCCAAATGTTAGCAGGTGGTGCTTTTTTTCCTTTTTGGTTTTTGTTTTGTTTTTTTTTTTTTTTTGGGGTTTTAAAAATAAAGAAGTAACTAATGGACTAATAATGTTCTCTATTATTGAGCAATCAAAAACGTTTTACTTTGGGGAATAAAAATCTAATAATTTTAACTATCCATATATAAGCTGCAAATTGTTACAGAGCCTGCAGGTTCCTGCTGCTGTTTCCTGTATTGCTTATGTGCTGTCATGCAATAATAGAGCTCCTAAGTGTTCCATAAGAGTCTGGCAATGTACATATAGGGGGGGAGTGAAAGGTAAAAGCTGAATGGGGGCGGGGGCTGGGGTGTGGAGAGTACGCGAGGATTAAAAAGAAAACCAAGAGCAGAGGAGGAGGGATGAGAAGAGCCTGCAGGTGCAGGCAGGCAAAATTCCCTGCAGCGTTCATGTGCTCTGGGTGCCGGAGATCCTCGGGTCCCCGGAGGCTGCCGGCGGGCAGGGGCGGCTCGGCGGGGGCTGCGACCACCCCGCCCGGCACCTGCGGGATTAGCGCGGAGCGGGACTGCGGAGCGCCGCAACCGGCTGGCAGCAGACAGCGGTAATTCGCACCTTGCATACTCCACCGCGGAGTCAGTACCCCCTTAGCTGGTCTTTCTCGCTCCCTTTGTAACTCTTTCGGCTCTGGGAACAAGATGGGCCCCTCCCCTGGGGAGTCCCGTCCCCCGGCGCCCCCGATCTGCCCCCTTTACAGGCGGATTTCAAAGCTAGTTAGAGGGGCTGGGGGGAGGAGGGGTCGAGGACATAACTTACCCTCCAAACTATGCACAAGCTCGTCTCTGCTTTCCCCTTCAGATCAACTTTAAAGAGCAGATTCTCAGTCAGTCCGAGAGGCAAACAGGCAGGGGAGGAGAGGGGAAATTGTTTAGGAATAGCTGCTGCCGAGTGGGTGAAGTTCGGGGCACAATCCTGGCTCTTCCACGCTCCAGCAGCCCAGCATCTTCCCGGGGTCTGGAGAACAAGGTGTTCAATAAGTCTTCCTTGTTACCCGAAATTGATTGATGATGGCTTTCCCGCCGGGCTGTATTTAACAAAACGAGGCAGAGAGCTACTCTGTCGAGCAGGAAATTTTAGAGGAGCTTGCAGTATAGCTGCGGTTTTAATTTATCTGTCTCTCTCTATATATACGTACTTACACACATACACATTCTCACCTATGTATGTATATATAAATAAAAAGATACAACTCTATCAATACAGCGTTGGGTCCACAGGATCTTAGAAAAGCTCGCCTGTCGGCTGTGTGGAAGTTAAAGAGTTTTTCTTAAGCAAAAGGTGCTGATGCTTGGACACATCTCACGTCCAACAGGAGGCAATGACGTCCGTAGCTTCATTGCTATAACAGCACCAAGGCTTCAATTGCCATTCACCGAAATGATAAGGGACGCTCAGACGTAAGCAGTCTGGACCTCTAGCAAGAGGCTGAAGCGAAAATGATTTTTCCGCTCCCAAAGCAAATAATAATGCTAAAAAACACCTAAGGAAAAAGACGGGGAAACAGGGAAAGGAATCTAGGTCTTGCAGTCACACGCTTCTGCAACATGATCCTCTAGCACCAAAAAACATTTATTTTTTGCAGCTGACTAGACTTTGGGAAATTTCAATATATTATGATTATTCGGGCCGGGGGAGGGGAGGGATTTTTTTTTTTCTTAATTATTTCTGTCTCTTTTCAAGCAGGCATTGATGAAAGCTGTGTATAAGTGCCCTCCCCCCATCTTTCCAAATATATTTCGACTCGGGTACATGCTGAAGTGTTTATGGTGTATGGTTAAATCTTCTTAAGTAGCAATTTCTTGCTGTATAGGGTGCAAAGATTTGGGGTGGTTTTTTGTGTGTGTGGGTTTGTGGGGGCTTTTTGGTTTGTTTTTGGGTTTTTGTTGTTTTTTGTTTGGTTTTTTTGGGGTTGTTTTTTTTTTTTAACTGCGCACTGGAAGGCACTTAGGAATTAAAAAAACCCGATGCGAAACAGGGGACTCCTTCTCGCGCAGGGTCATATACTCGCAGTGCCGCGGCTTCGACCGCGTGTGTAGAGCGCTGCAGAGCCGCGGCGGGGGCGGGGCGCTGCCGGGCGCGGGGGCGGCCGCTTCTCGGGGCTGCTAAACCCCGCGGGGGCCCTTCCCCTTCCGCCAGGTGCTGCCCTGGGAATGACAGCGCGGGTGCGGCAGGAGCTACCCGGAGGCAGCGGGCACCGGCACCGCGCCCGGCCTCGCCGCGGGGGAGGCAGCGCCGCGCCCGCCTACGCCGGCCCACGCGTGTCCGCGCTGCGCCGCAGCCGGGCGGGGACAACAGCGGGCAGGCCCTGCCCCGCGCCCCCCCCCGCCGGAGAAGGAGCCGGGGGTGACACAGGCGGCGGCGGGGAAGGTCCTGCGGGATCGCGTTCCAGGCGGGTGCCTTCGTTACCGTACCGAGCCGTACGGGGGCTGCGGCGCCGGGTGGCTGAGGCGCCATCCGCACCCAGCTGATGGGGCCGCGGTCGTTGTGTGAGGTGGCCCCTGAGTGCTGCTGTCTGCTCTCCGCATCTCCAGTCCCACACTTTCCAGATTTTTCCTTCTGCGTCCCCTCAAGGGGCAGGGCTTGTTCGGTCTCCAGATTATTCCAAGCAGTAAGTGGCTACGTGCCCAAAAGTCGTTCTTTGCTGGAACAATTTAAATACCAGTGATGTAAAGTGGTATCGCTGCAAGCCCAGATCAGGTTCACTAGCTGCTGAAAGCACCCAGGAGGTACCAGGTTCTTTATCCTTTCAAAGTTTATTTTGGTGAGAAGCAAAAGGCAGCAAACTTGGAGTGCCAAGGAGGGAGAGGCATAAAGACTCTTGCTAGCATGGATCTTAATTTTGGTACCTGTGGTGGCCCTTGAGATACCTTCTATGACAATCGCCCACACAAAGCTCTGATGAGATTGGCTGCATGGTAAAGGGGAGATTTTCAGATCATTAGCAGGAAGTGCTTGATTTCTTACACAGTCTGGTTTAGCAAGGTATTTATTTTTGTGTATAATTTGTGGAGGTTTTGGTGACCTAGTAGCACATCCCTTCAGCGAGATACTAAAAAAAAATTGATGGAGACCAGAATTGTACGTATTTGTCAAGCTTTGGGGGAAATCCTATGCTAGTTTCTATTTAATTTCATCTTAAGTACTACATTACTAAATGGATTTTTTCCCCACCCATTCAGCGCACAGAGTTCATAATATATCTATCACAAAATAAGATGTATTATTCTGCATCTGTGTTTTAGGAAGTTCCCATCGAGATCTGCCTTTACACAGGAGTTTCCACTAAGTTGTTCACCCTGATGACACATCATATTTTCATTATAGTATCATGGAAATCCAGAATAGATCATCTCCGGGGGGGAGGATATGGAGTGAACAAGATAAATCCACAAACAATAATCTCTGAGGTTGTGTCCAGCCAAACTAAGTCTAACTAATCCCTTTGGGATTTTATTCCATCCCCTCTATTAGATGTTGCCAAAGAAAAGCTTTTGTTTCAGTCACTTCTAGCACTTCTTTAAAAAATTTCTTTGCACTACATACAAGATGAGGACCACTGCCTTTTCCACAGTTAAAAACCTTTGACACAGGGAATCATTAAGGTTGGAAAAGATCTCCAAGATCATCAAGTCCAGCCTTTGACCAAATACCACCATGCTCACTAAAACCATGTCACAAAGTGCCATATGTACAACAGGAAAGAAGGAGGAAGAAATAAAGGGAATGCAGAACCAGTTTCCATGTTCTATGCCAAGGCTGGCTTTCTACACTCACAGTCTAGAAGAGATTGGGCACTTCAAGTCATTTTGGGATAGTCTTAAAGGGAAACAAAACAAGGGGAGAGGATGTCATGTTGCTGGTTGACTGGCAAGGCCCAGAGTAGAAAAGCAAAGACTTCTGGGGTGGAGATAGTACCACTTTGAAACAATTTACCAGTTGTTTGGGGTTTCTTGGTGTGTCACCATTACTTAAATATATATATATATTTTTAATATATATAAGAATTCTAGTAGTAATCATTCCCACCTCCAGAGAAATGCTCCCTTCCTTCCCTTCTTGGCAGTCTGATTACCTATCACACAGGTAGGCCTCAAGGAAAAATGCTTAATAATGTACATGAGAGCTCTGATATTAGTTAATTTTTAACACCCTGAGAAACAATTAATTTCTATACTATTACTCAATAATTTCTATGCTACCCACTTTCAGTAACTGCAGTAAATTCATTTGGATAAAATTACATGAACTGTTTCTTGTGGTTGGCTTATATCACCAAACTGAAGTAAGTGGTATTCAGTATATAGTGCCCAAAGTCTTTTCACTAGGCGAGAAGAAGGTCCTGATCTAAAATTTTTGAAGGGAAATAGGAATCTATACATCACATTTTGTCATCCCTCCTTTTGAGTTTTCAGAATTCAGCCTTGGGACCTGGAGTTAAGTCACACAGTTGTACACAGAGATAGACTAGAAGTGTTTTCAGGTTTATTGATTTAGACTTGGGTGTTTGTCTCACATGAATCAATAATTGAAAGAGTCAGGCAAAATGCCCTCCATAAATATAACTCAGTTTGCAAACACTACTTTCTGCTTTATTTCTTTAAGCATTGCTAGCCTAGCCTCTCAGTCGTGTCCAGAAAGGACCATTCATAATGGTTTTCATTGAGTAGCCAATCTGAACACAGCATCTTGAAAGATACACTAAATTAAAACTTTGGAGGACATAGAAATAGCAATACACATTGTACAGACTCAGAAAATAACCAAATCCAATGGTCGTAAAGATCAAGGAAGATCTCATATTGCAAGTTTGCTTTTTCTTACTTTTCTTCTCACATGGCTGACTCAGTTCAGAACTGTTTGGCCCAAAAATACTTAACAAGTATAAAACAAACAACACAATGAGAGAGTAAGTTCTCTTTCATGCAGCCATACTATCACTTTTCCCAAGCAGTTTGGAATTTTTTTCTTTGTATGTATTTATGAGGTGTATTTATAACACAGCATTTCAGATATTGAAGACGTCTGTATCATTGATGCCTATTTCTTGCAAATGCCCTCTCCCCACTCAAAGTTGGTTTTTGGTATGTGTCCCTGAACTGTGAATACATGCCTGCACTTCTTGGCAGAATCCTTAGCATTTGTAGAGCATTTGGGTTTGTCTTCAAAGTGATTTGCTAGCATGAGCTAATGTATCCTTACAACACCCAGAACAGCTCATGTACTTTATTATCCTCATTCTTTAAGTTGGGAAACAGCAGCAGAGAGTGGTGAGGGAAGAGTCTGTTCTGTCATCTTTGCATTTGATTAGTGCCTTAATTCCTGGGTAGTTCCACTGCTTTCAGTGGGAATTCTTGCATAGTAAGATACTATTTGGTAGGACTGAAAATCACAGTGTTTTTCACTAAGTGATTTGAGCAAGGCCATGGAGAGAGTTTTAGTGCAGGTTTAAAACTGAAATATCTTTCTCAAACAAACACTCTTTTATTTTATCCACTTTCCCAATTTAAAAACAAAACCCAGAATTTACCACCATATCTGTCATTTTTCCACCACCCAGGCTAATTTGCAGTAGTAATAATGATCAAGGAGCCCCACTGTACTGTCGTTACACACAATACAATTTGACACATAACACTAAGAGAACTCACAGGACTGACGCAGTTCCCAGTTTCTTATGGTGTGAAAATGACCACCTTTTTGATCTCCTAATTTAACAATTCAAAGGAAGGGGGTGAAAAGCACATCCCTTACAGAAAAGTTTCATGTGAAATACGGCACAGAAGGAAGGTAGTGCTAAGGCAGTTTCAAGATACAAAGCCATGTCTCTGTTTGGGATTTTTTAATGCTGTTCTTTCAGCATGAAATGTGTACTCTAATCTCACAACATTTCTCTTTCTATTTTCACACACAGGTAAAGATAGGTACATTTATTTAGAAAGATCTTGCTAAATTTCCTCTGTTAAGTTACATGGAACTGGGTGTTTTCACCTTCCAGGATCAAGTTATGTTGTCCACTTTTCCTTCCAACTTCTGCAAAAACCTCATATTTATTCAACATTGGTGACCACCAAGTCCTAAACTGTGTCTCCTCATAAACCTTACCTATCATTTTGTAGTAGCCTTTTTAATTGTAGAAGTATGGCTACTTCTTTGAGCTGTTACCAGTTTTCAGAGCTGTGAATTTGTTGACTGGATTTTCACACACCTCCCTGTTGAGAAGAATGGAAGTGTTCAGGGCAGCAGCTATTTAAGACAGAGGAAAGCGTACAGAAATTTCCCCACCTCCTTTTGGCAGCAATTCTGATTCTCTAGCACCTTCCCTGCCTCTTCTCCATCTCTTGCTCCTCTATAGCAAGAATTCCACAAATCCCTTGCTTCTGGGAGATACTATCCAACATCCCCTACCCAGTAGAGGAAGCACACACTTGCCTTGTCAGTCAGTGTCCATGGGTCGTTCCACTGAAATATTTCTAGCTTCCCTAGTTTCTAGCCCAGCATGAGAAGGTTGGTACTGAGAGTTTCTATGATGATGGGAGTACATGGAATACTCCATGCTTGAAAAGTAATTTGTGGTACCTTAGGTAACCAAAAGGGCTGAAATAGGAGAAAACTGTCTGCAAAGTTCTCTGGTCTTCAAACACTGCCACACTGGGCTATGGCCCTGCCACTTTCCATCATGCTCTCTTCCACAGATCCAGGGCCTTTCTTTCCTCATTTATTTTATTTACTTCTATAGCCCTCTTCCTTCCCTAGCCTTCTTTACAGCTCACAATCTCTATGGCAAGACACAGAGGCCCCTGCCAGGCCCCTGGGGGCTGCTGGTAGAGTCTGCGATAGGAGCTGCCAGCACAGGGCTCTCTTACCTTCTCCTGGCAGCACAGCATCAGGCTGGGAGGCAGACCTAGGAAGCATCCCTGGGAAGTAAAGAACAGCTCAGACCAGCAGAGCTGCACTGGGGAGTACACCAAGGTGGTTTACCTGCTTTGCTTCCCCACTTCCTCTGGCCTGCATATTTTGCAGCACAGAGCCTGCCTTGACGTTTCTTATACTCAAATGTTTCAAGCAGTAAGGTCTCAAATTCATCTGGGTAAAAAAACATGTTTGATTACATATAATTTCTATAGGAATAAGCAGAAGCAACTGAGATTCAGATTATCCTTGGTTTTCAGTTTAAAAAAAAGCGCAAACTTCAAGACTGTGGGGGAATCACAATATTTTAGTCAAAATATGTAGTTCCAGTATTGGAAAATCACACAATTTCTTCTTACTGTTCATTCTGCTTTCATTCTGCTTTTAAGCAATATCATCTCAACTGTCCCAGTGGTTCACAAGAGTTATGCTTTTAAACCCCCACCAGTGTCCAAGCTACAGGTTTTTTGTTTCATCACAATACTCTATGAAAGATGGAGGAAAAAAAAAAATTCTAACTGCATGTTTCTGCAAGATAAGCTCCACTCTATATATTCAATGATTTTTAATGCTTTATTTAAGGAATTCAGAATAAAGCCAAATTCTGTGAAAAACATGCAACTACTATTAGGAATTCTAATCTATAGCAAATCTACCCTGATGGTCTTGTCTCTCAAAAGATAATTGACGGTATTTCTATATACTGCATATACTTGGTAGCAGAACGAAAAAACAAATAAACTAAAAAAATCCACTAAATGTTGATACTATCAAAATACACTGTAAATTTAAAGGAGAAGGTACAACAAAATATTTATAGTCTTTAAGAGGCAATTCAGTGACCATACACAAATAATTTTTTTCCCTTTTGATTCAACAGCACTAGTTTTTTCTACCCCTTTTTCTAATATAGAGCAGGATTAACTGCATCTACTCCCAGAAAGTACAAAACGAGTATAAATGAGAAAAGGAAGGATCTGACTCCCGAGATTCAAATTTATCACTGGTGGCAGCTATGTTAGGCGTGCTCTAAAACTACTGTGCATGAGAGAAGATGACAAGTTAGGCTAAGCAACCTGGTCTGATCTCTCAGCTTTGGCTTTGAGCAGGAGTTTGACTGAGGCCTCTCCTCACCTGAACCTCTAATTCTGCTTTGTAAGTTCTTTTCACTTTCATCTTCACTAGTGAATTTAATGGGAACTAATTCAGATTTTTCTAAACACACTGAGTTTTTTGGGAAGGTCTTTGTATTGGAGGGTTTTTTTTTCAAATTAAAACATTACCCCCTCAGTTCTTTCTGCATGACCATTGAAGCCCACTACAACTGTTAGAAAAATCTGTTACACTAGTTCATCCACTTCACTACTTGAAACTGTATAAAAGTGAAAATGTAAGGCAGGAAGAGCAAAAACCACCAATACTCATAGTCACAAGTCTAAACAATGTTCCAGAAAACTCTGAAATAAAAGCTCCATAAAAACCTTCAGCATTCTTCACTTCCTCAAGAACAGAATTTTTCTTTCAGAAATTTGGCTTTCACTAGTTTAGTAGAACACAGGACAGGACCCTTCTGGGGAGAACACAGTGGAGGAAAGAATGGGTTCTCCTCTTTCACCAGTGTTAATCTACATATTTAACCAAAAAAGCCTCCAGATTGCTCTGATGCATATGGGAGTACAATCAAGTGACATGGGCTTGTGCCTGCTCCTATGAATGTCCTGACACCAGTGTGCCACCTTATCAGTTTCCTGTCAGATTCAGACACTGTTTTGGCCTCTGATTTTTCCAGTCAGGTCCTGTGCATCACCTTTTTTTTTTTTTTTTTTTTTCTTCCAAAATCATCCTACTTGACTGAGGGGGAAAAACTCTTTACTTGCATGGTCCTTTTCATAAAAATGTTGTAGTGAATAGCTAGAGAGCTGAAAGTTACCAGACTGATGACCCCAACATGTGAGGTCCTTTCTAAGTAATGTTTGGGAACAGCACAGTATCAGTCCTTGAGACAATAAAGTATTTTCAGGGATGCTTAACAGTCATTGGAACACTAAAGGCAGGGAACCACAGCAAAAAGTTTATTGTTGCTACCTTTCACCATTTTATGAAAACTCTCCTGGTCCTGAAGACAAACCATGAATCATAGAATGTCTTGGACTGGAAGGGGCCTTATAAATCATCCAGTTCCCCCTGCTGTCGGCAGACATCTCTCATTAGACCAGGTTGTTCAGAGCTCCGTCCAACTTGACCTTAAACACTTCCAGGAATAGGGCATCTAAGCTTCTCTGGTCAACCTGTACAACTGCCACACCACCCTCACAGTAAAGATTGTTTCCTAATATCTAATCTAAACCTACTCTAAGTTTGAAGCCAGTCTGCCTTGTTCTCTCAATACACGCCTTTGTAACAAGTCCTCTCTGTCTTTGTTTTAGGTTCCCTTCACATTCTAGAAGGCCACAGTTAGATCACCCCAAAGCTTTCTCCTCTGCAGGCTGAACAAATGCAATTCTCTCAGCCTTTCCTCATAGCAGAGATGGTCCATCCCTCTAATCAACTTGGTGACCTCTCTCTGGAGTCAGTCTAAGAGGTCCATGTTCTTTCTGTGCTGAGGACCCCAGAGCTGGATGCAGCACTGCAGGTGGCGTGTCACTAAAGTGGAGGAGAGGGGCAGAGTCCCCTCCCTCTCCCTGCTGCCCATGCTGCTTTGGATGCAGCCCAGGATACGATTGGTTTTCTGGGCTGCAAGTGCACATTTCTGGATCATGTCCAGCCTCTCACCAGCCAGCACCCAAAAGTTCTTAGCAGGGCTACTTTCAATCTGTTCATTCCTCAACACATGTGCCACACTTTGCCCTTTGGTCTTGTTAAAACTGCATGGGTCCACTTGTCCAGGTCTCTCTGGATAGCACCCCATCCTTCAGGTGTGTCAATAGCACCAGTTGGCTTGTTGTCATCTGCAAACTGGCTGAGGGGAAAACCCCAATGACTACAATGTAGTTGCAGAGAAAAACCTGGGGTTGGGATTTCACTTCTCCTTTCTTAAGTGAGAAGTCGTCAGCTGCAAAGACAAGCATACCTTAAATGTTGGTATTATCAGCAATACAGTCATTGTTTTTCTTTGCATCTTAGAGAGACTGTACAAGAAAAACCTTGAGAAACTCCCAGGAAAGATTAATTTCTCATCCCTGAAGGCCACAAGCCCCAAATTTCCTATAAGCCGTGAGAAACAAACTCGCAGAGAAGGAATGAGCAGGCTTTCATTTGCTTCCCAAGTTGTAAAGCAGTAACTCCCAGACAATCCACACTTCCTACTCACAGCCATCAGCCTTCACCGTTCGGATCCATGAAAGCTGGTGCTGTGAGCCCACGGGAACACGCAGGCTGGGCGGGAAGGACACAGCCCGTACTCTTGACGCAGGGATGGGGAACGGGGTGCAAAAAAACCAGAAAAAGACCCCAAAGCACAGCGCTCACCGGGGTGGCGATGCCCCCACCCCACCGCAGCGCTAGGGATGGCAGGCAGACAGCGCCTCGCCCTCGGCTGCGGGAAAATGAGGATGGGGATGGGGCGACAGGAGCGCGGCGCTCCCGCCCTTGCTCCCTCCCTCCCTCCCCCCGCCGCGGCTGTTGCCGTCAGAGCTGCCTGCGTCAATACTGCCTCAGCGACACGCACCGGGGCCCTGCGCTCCGCTCCCCCACTCCCCTGCCGTTCCCGTGGAGGCCTTTTTTTCTTCTTAAATTATCTTTTGCTTTTTTTTGCCCCCCCCCCCTTTTTTTTTTTCTCTCAATGAGATGCCTTACTGGCATTTATTTATTTTTCATGATCCCGCTCATGCAGCCGATGCTGTTGGTGCGTTTATGGTTCCTTTGTGCGAGGAGATTCCCATCCTCCCCCCCAACCCCCCCCCCCCCCCTTTTTTTTTCCCCCTTTATTTTAAAAATTAACTATTTGAGGAATAATAGCTATTTATTTCACACACATCAAGTGCCCCTCCAGGCACGCGTCTCCTCAGGGGCCAACCCCCACGCACAAATCCCACCCCTGATTTTCTTCCCCCTCTCCCTCTCACTGCAGCACAGAGACGGGAACCAGGAGGCTGCACCAGCATACACTCAGCTAACTATCATAACGGATTTCCCTCTCTTCCCAGAAAAGCAACCTTTATTTTTTTCCCTCCTGTTTAATAGCCCACTCATTCAGCATTTGTACATTATCCACGCACCCACCACTATTTCTTCTCTTGCCATTGCCTTCACCACCCCCTCCATTAATCATCAAGTCTTGGGCTCTAAAGAATAATGGTTTATAAAATGGTTGCTCTGTGCACGTCCTCAGTTGCATGCATAACCTCGGCCTCCTGTCTCTTCTGCACACCAAGGTCAGATGGAAGGCTTGAGGGCACAGTTAAACCCAAAACTTATTTATTTGCATTTTCTTCCCAACTGTCTCCTTCCACCCTGTTTCTTTTCCTCTGGAGAATTTAATGGCAAAGCTCCCTGGATTTCTGTGGGGGTCAGGCCTTGCCCTACTTCAGAATGTATCTGTGCTTAGCTTGGTGGAGAGGACAATGTCCTGGTCCTATTAAAGTCAATGACAATCAGTGAATTCCAGCATCACTGGATTTGGCTGGAAGAGCATGCATAGCCACACTCTGGCCAAACCCTGCCCCATTTCAATTCAGCTTAACTGCAGCAGTGCCAAGCTGCTGCAAAGCTGGCTTGTGATGCTGGCACAGCACTGCCCTCTTATACAGGAATCCTTGGTGACGTTAAACAGCTGGAACAGATCCTGCACCTCCCTGCTGCCGCCATGCAGGAGCCAGAAACTAACTTCCACCTCCTGGCACCTCCCCAGCAGATAAAGGTCCTTTGAGGTCGAGATCAGCTGGATAATTTAGAGCAGCCTAAAGACTATTAATTTATACTGCAAACGAGTCTGGTGCTGTCCATGTCCCAGTGATAGAAGGCACAGCCATTTCTGCATCCTCCTAGCTGCACTTACCCTTGCTCCCCTCCAGCTGAGTGCTGAGTACATTAACAATTATATGACAGCAAATATTTTTTGTTTTCTGGCAATCCAAATCCCAAAAGTGTTAGATAGTTTGGTTATGTAGATCCAACTACTTTGAATAACCATTCTGTTCCTAAATACAAGAAAAACAAACTTAAAAGTGTAAGCAATTAGACCACAAACTAAATTTCTAAATAGAGGAAGAAATCTACCAACTGAATAACTTGTGCACAGCAAGAGCTTCACTATGCATTTGAAATTTATTGTTTGCATTTATTACACACAGGAAAAAACCAAACAACCAAACAGGAAAAAACCAAACAAACAACCCAAAAAAACCCCCAAACCCCAACAATCAACTAACCAAAAAAAAAAAAAAAAAAGAACCAAACACCAAATTCAGTGTCATGAAAACAGTGCTGGATGGCAGTAGGGATCCCCACAGCAACAGGAATGCACTTATGCCTTTTAACACCTGGTTTATACATAAAACTGCATTTACCTCACTTCTTTTTTCAGCTGTATTTAACTTACAGTGTGTCAGTGAGGATGTTCAATAGCTATCCATTTAACAGATAGGTCACAAAGATATGCAGGACAGAGGTCTTCTGGGTCTCAGACAAGCCCTGGCTCATCATACCAGATATAAAGCAAGCAGCTGAGCAATCTGGTCCAGTTGCAGGACATTTGAGGAAATACAGGCATTTGGAAGGGCTCCCACAGAGTTCCTGAGATGGCAAGCAGCCTGACTTTAACCATGGTTGTTTACATTCTGCCACTCTGACTGCCTTTTCTCATAAGCTGGGGTTTTTTTTCCCTTTTTTACTATTTTTTTTCAGTGCAGCAAAACCAACCTTGTGATCCATTTGTGCATATTTTTCATATTATGAGCAATGCAACTCTCAATCTCCAAGTATGTAAATGGGAGATGGGACAGACAACATGCACTAGCACATATTAATAAGGGTGAGTTACTGCTCATTTCCCCACATTAAAAGATGACCTTGTGAGAGCAAGGGCAGCCACTGCCAGTGCATGCTGTATGATCCTGACAATGGAATGATGCTCGTGGAGCAGGAAGGGGCCCGCTGTCCATGCAAAAATAGTCCCTCTTCCCTGTCAACGTGGCAGAGGAGAGTGCTTGATGGACAGGGCAGCTCCCTGCCTTTTGCACAGAACAAGTGCACTACGCCTTTGGAGAAGCAGGTTTGAAACAAGTCATCCTTTGCTCTGCCTTGGAAGTTGCTCTAAGTCTTTGCTGGCAGATTGCAATGCTAAATTGAGACCATTATCTTGCATTGAGCTGTTTTCATCCTCAGTGCTTTAAAGACTTAGCAGATATACAGGCTATGGTTCTATATGCACAGGAATCACTCCAGCTACTAATGAAATGCAGCCACATATTAACCAGAGTCATGTGGTCCCTGGTCCCTGGGTGTGATGACTGCCAGATTTTGCTTTACCCAGCTGAATTGAGTCTAGAGTTCAGTTAGTGAAATATTTCATGCCATTTGAAAAGGACAACTGTCAGAATCTTTGCATACAGATAAGTAGGTATAGACAGTTACACTCAGCCTTGGAATTTGGAAGACTGCCACTGAGACAAGAACCTCTCCTCTGGAGACCTGCTTTGTTCCACCACCCATATTCAATATTAATTATCAAAACAGTCCTCCTTTCACTCAGTGGTACAGGGAGCTGAGCCTGAATATATAGAGCCTTTCACCCATGTGGTAGTTATTCAAAGTCCTCCCCAGGGCCAGATGTGAATAAAACACCACTCATGGTGTTTTGGTGATCTATAGAAAATGAATTAATATTTTCACTGCAATTTCTTGTGGACTGTATGGCTAAAGCACAACAGCCACCTCCACAATCAGCTTTAACTCACACGTGTCTGTCCTGTCTGTAAGAGGCAAGAAAAGTGAATCACTGCATATTTACCGTTATGGACAATTCATTTCAAAACGAAAAAAAGCACAGTGAAATATAAACTGTGTGCCTCAAATTAATGCTATGGCATGCACTTAGTACTGTATACACACCTTTGTATAGATGGCACACACTGCATTAAATAAGTATGCTTCCCTGTCTCTAGCTAGGGTAGAGAGGGAATTGTGTAGTGAAAGACGTCATTTGTACATTAGGAAGTCTCTGTTGCCAGATCAGCAGCAGCACTGACGTCTGTACTCTCTCGCTTTGTTCCTGCTGCTATAAATCAAAATGACTACAGTCCAAATGCCTCACTGTTTAACTATAAATGCACTGTTAGTCAGAAAAAATCAACACCAGGAGGGATCTAGATATACCACATGTATTTTAAAACAACTAAATAGAGATTGTTCAAAAAATAAAAAGAACAAAAATTATAAATGTATGGTTTCTACAACAACAAAAACTTTTAAAGGGTGGAATCCAACATAGCTATAAAAATTTTATGTCTACAGGCACTGATGTCTTTACTAAATGAACTATCAAATTTGCCTTTCTTAACGTGCATTGGGATTTTAATATTTTTTTCACCAAATTAATGCAACCTCTTTAGAAGCCTATTTTCCTGTGTCCTCATATGTTTTCCTACTTGTACAAACTACTGGAAGGAAATTAAAAATAATAGATTAAATGGCTCACATTTTATTTCCCCTTTTTATATGCCTTTGTCTTTAGAGTACATATAAACATATCTAGCTCAGGCTGACTCCCATTTTGAGGGGAATTTTAGAAAGCTAAGGTTTTCTTTTGCAGCTCTCAAAGCCTAGAATATAACTTAGATGCCTCCAAGTTCTAAAAGAGGACACAATATTTACATAAAAATTGTGATGCCATTGTCTACTGCTGACCTGTTACCGTGGGAGAGCAGGGGAATTCTCTTCCTAATGCCTGGAATCATTGTAGAAAAATGGAGCACAATTTCTTGACTTTAAGGGAAAGGGAACAGAAGAAATTAAGAAGGTAACCTTCCAATACCAACATCCGTTCAGCTGAGCTGTAAATCCTGTGTATCAGACAAGCCAGCCAGAAATATGCTGAGCTGTAGCTCTGAAGAGGAAATAACAAGATCAGGGAATAGCAGGTGAACACATTGTCAACACCATGCTGACGTTGCTGTTGGATGTAATGCATTACAGTTCCTGAGATCACCAAATTTCTAAAGATGCTCAAGGCAAGAATTCTGAAGCTATTGTTTGACAGAGGCTGTCTTGTTCAGACTTGGCTAATGAATTTGCAACCAGATGTTAATTTTACCATCTGATCCAAAATGCATTGAAGTCAATGGAAAAACAATTGGAAGTTCCAGATTGTTGGGAAAAGTTACTGTAGAGACAATTTTAAAAAATGACACAGAATGTAGCTGTTGGTCATTCAGCTTGTCGCTGACTGTAGGCAAAACTGTGGAAGGGCAAAGGAGCAGACACAGAGTCACCAACTGTGCATCACTGCAGTCATCATGTGAATTGGTAGAGACTACAACAACAACAACTTGAAAATAGCTGTATTTACCTCTTTCTCATGCAGGCCACCTTAGCCAGCATTCCTTCTCATTTGCCATGGATTAAGAGCATGTACACATGGTTACTATAGCTCAGCTGACACTACTATAGTATTCTAGGATGTGGTAACCATGTAAAATAAAGGATAATAATGTGATCAATGCTAGTTACCATCAGTTTCTAGAAACAGCTCAACAGGCCACACAATACTTGAATGTTGTGTTTTACTTCAGTTTGTAAAGGTTAATATTTAAAGAGAACCATCTTGAGGTAACAGGTTTCTGTAAGTCTTGTGAAATCAGTTCCATTAACACTGATTTAAAAAGGTGTAAACAATAAGCAGTGTAAGACATATTAAAGAGACAGACTGGGATGCAGTGTCTGAAAAAGCAAAGTTAAACAAAGTTTTCTGAGTTTTGGAGAAATTAATTAGCCTTTGCAATCACTTCCCAGGACACAGTTTGCTCCATCTGGAGTCTTCAACTCAAGACTGATTGGATATCTTTCTAGATAGTGTAATCTTGCTGCAGAAGTTTGCAGCAGGGATTCTCTCAGCTCGGCTATTCAGGAAGACACACAGTTATCCTAATGGTCCTTCTAACTCTAAACACATGGCACCTCAGAAGCTGGTGAACAGTGAGGAGAGATTAGTCTACTCTTTTACCTCTTTTTTCCTTTGAGAAAAGTTTAGTGTCTCCTTTAGTGTACATTTGCATCTCGATGATTTGCACACAGATCTTAAAAATAACTCTGACAAATCTGCATTGTCTTTGTATCACAAGGAGGCTGTATGTTGGAGGACAAGAGTTCAAACTCACAGGAAAAGACAGAGAAAACAACAAGTTTCAGAAGGTACTTTGTTTGGTGCGGTCCTCCCTCACACCTACTGAATTAGGAAGAGATAGAATTAAACTGTGCCAATGTCCATACAAAAATCTGGTGAAAACTGCAGTGGAGTGGAGACATCTAGCTGCCTTCTGTCTCCCAACAGCATCTGTGAATCAGGAAATCCTGGATCTGTAGAGAAGTCACAGATAGTAACCTATTTAGGAGAAAGCAAACAAGTGCACCTTTGCCAAGAGGGAGCATAAAACTGGGATGGAGAGAAGATTATGCATACTGTTTATATTTCTGCTTTTTCTCTCTGGACTCTTCTCTAACAAAATTTTATTTCCTTCTATTCCTTAAGTTTGGTTTCTTAGGAAGGCATTTTATTTTTGCAGTTTGGGTTACATGGTCTTAAAAAGCAGCTTTGAATTCCACCTTTACCACAAGAAACAATGCTGAAAACACCTCCCTGATCCAGCACTGAAGAGCCTGTAATGTTCAGGCTGCACCCAATGCCTGACTATGAAGCCTAAAAGCAGGGTAGCGTGTAATACTGTGGTCAACTCTCCCTTTCATTGTAAACAGGCCCAGTTCCTGTCTATTTCCAGAGGCACAGCAAATGCACAGACTTCCCAGCAAGGTGGCACTGTGCACAGCACATCACACCTGTATCCCCACAGGGAGGGACTGAGCAAGCTGCACAGTGTCCTGCTCTGTGGAGATACCATTGGAGCTCTGTCCATGAACATACGGAAGCAGATTTAGACACACCATGAGCTGAAGGATGGAAAATTAAGATTTGATGCATACCTACTTGAAGGCTTTGAAACATCATGTGTGCCCCCCATTTCATATGGCCTCAAGCTGCTGCAGCCAGATGTCACAGGCTCTGGGACTGCAGCAGTCAGCAGCAGGATATGGCAGTGAAGCTACAGCCTTGCTCCTTCAACTGCTCAGTTCATCTCCTTCCAGCTTCAGCCTGTGCCTGCTCCCGGTGCACAAAAACACAGGCACATGCTGGCTCCAGCAGTAACTAAACTTTCTATGCTCACAAATTCTGACTCTGCAGCTTGAGAATGCTCCAAAATTGCAGTTGGAGCCCAGCTGTTCCCTACCATCACCCTATAAACACAGGCCAGGCAACTCTGCACTTATGCTTCTTCAAGGGAGACCAGAACAGGGAGGTGCTGAACTGGTTTTGCGTGAAAAAGTATGGGGATTATCCTAGCTACAACTATAATCACAGCAAAATAATCCCTGTGATGATGGAGGTGAGGCCAGTGTTCAGATAATGACATCTGGAATGAAATAGGAGATTTCGGACATCAGGACAAAGTAAGGATAATAAGAATACTGGCCCAAGCTCAAACACCAATGCATACCAAACATTAATGCACTGCAAACAACAGCTGCTGCTGAGGATTGGTTTTGATTTTCTTAGGGAAGAGATATCACCAGCAGAAGGAAATCTACAGTGTTATTTTTTGGTGGATGCGAAGGCAGTTTGTCTTCTGAATCCCACATATATGTCAGGAGCAACATCAAGTCCACGGTTCAGACTAAGGCAGGTACCTCTAGCTCAAAACTGGCTCAGTTTGCAGGCGACTGACAATGTAAGCAGCAAGGTCGCGGCTGCAAAAGCAAGTACTTTTCTCCCCTTGAGAAATCCCTGGAGAATGAGTTTGAGGTTGTCCTTATCAAGCAAGGAAGTTTGCACTGCATCATCAACGGCTTTTCTTGTCAAACAATGATATCAACCTCCAGGGATGTTGATTTTTTTGCTGTTCTCACCTTCTCCTTTCCTCCTTTTGTCAGCCCAAGAGTAACAAGACAGTCAAGTGAAATCTGCCAGCTCATTTGGTCTTTCCAAACCAATGCTTTGCCAGGATTTTCTGTGCATTTTGTTGCTAGGATTTTCAAGTATCTCCCCAAGTCTCAGAGTGATCTGAAACCTCTTAGCTTCTAAGATCAAATGTATTTACTGTAATATAAATTAATTGTAACACTTTGAACTGAAGCTAAATTTATCAAAGGAAATCACATAGTGAGCTAATCATGAAGGCCATTATTCTAGAAGGGAAATGTGAACATAAGAACTAAACTTTACCCAGAAAATTTAATCTGAACATTTCCCCCATGATTAGGGCAGCAGAAAATTGAGGGATATATTTTCAAGAAAGCTGTGGAGAGATGTCGAAACCCAGGACATCCCTCTGGATGCTCTGGATGGCTCAAAGCCCTGGCAGGGGCTCGGAGACCCTGGCAGGAAGCCAAAGACACCTGGAAATTCGATCTTAACTCATGGAGCAAATTACCAATGTGATATGAAGAATTACAGGTCACAAAAGTTTTAAGTAGCATAGTAGTAGCAAGCACAGGGTGAAGGGAAAAATTTTGGAGCATGGTACAGGGGGGTTTGGAATTTTGTACATGGGGGTCAGGGGTTCCAATATGGAGGGATTTTGGCATGCCCTGTCATTCTTCTTTCTTCTCTCTGGCATTCATGTTCAGGATGATGTTGGCACTCACAGATTGGTTTAGAGTAGAAAGTCACTGTCTAACATAGGTGATAGGTATTGGAACATAACTGTAAATATAGTATACGTAGTTTTTAGTATAAAAGATAGCACCAGCCCGAGAGGCGGAGGGTGTGCCTCAGACCAACCTGCAGAACAGACCTTGGCAGGACAGACAGAAAATGTTTTAGATAAAGAAATAATAAACAACCTTGAGAATGACAACTGAAGACTTCTCAACTCCTTCTTCAGCTGCTGGGTTGGGGAAAAGAGACTTTTAACAGAGACACACCTCGGGATCTTCCCAACCAGACGAGAGGAGATCCTGAGAGAGAGACACATTTTGTGAAGGATTCCCACCATTCTGTTTACAGATGCCAGTGTAAGCAATTGTGTGGCTTCCCACTGAAAGAAAGATAAATGAATAAATTTGAGCTCAAGCCTTACTTGTAAGAAGCCCTCATGTTGCCATGATGAATTTTGGTAACTCACCAAACCTGAGAGAAACTCAATGGACCAGCATAATCCCTGAGCACTGAATTAATTGAGGTTGAGTCACACGCAGAACAATCGTTCCTGTTCATTCATTAATAAGATTGAAGACTAAAACACTATATAGACAGCTTCTGCTATCAGGGGCAAGGTCTGCTAAAAAAAAAAAAAAAGATATTTCTGACTTAAGAGCACAAGGTTTCCTCCCAATCACTCTAGAAGAGAAAAATGCAGTTTTGTAGTAAATTGAGATCTAGACTGCCAAGTTATCCTAGAGCATCAAAGTTGGCCCACTACCTTGCCACATGCAAATCCATCACAGTCTGTTGTGCCATGAATGAATCTTTACCACCTGACTGAATTCAAAGCACCTTTGTCTTGTGCCTGCTGGACTGCACTGTTATTATTACTGTCAAGTTTATTTAACTTAGTCTAGGTTACACATTGCTCTAATCAGGACAATGCCCATGGTAGCAACAGTCACTGCCTTGACTTTCAGTGTTTGTGTCTGCAGGATTATTGCCTACTTTTCCAATTGCCTTGAAAATTCCATTACTGGTGAGTGATTACACCTCAAGACACCTTAAAGACTCTTGAAGAAATGAAATTTAGGGATTTTTTTCATGCTGTGTATGAAAACAGCATTCAGACTCATACATGAAAATTTCTTCAAGTATCTTAAGTATCCAAAGAACAAAATTATTGTTTTGATAACAGTAAACCCCAAAGATGGAGTTACAAACATACCTAAAATTTTCCCAACTGTAATTATTAAGCAAGTGTTCTTCCTGATCTGGGATATTATGGTAGTTATTCAGTCATTTTAACTATGAAACTGCTTTACAAAACCAGTTCAAAGCTAGCTCTGGTTTTGGGAATTCTATAGTCAATGGTATCTTCCAAGGAGATATATACCTTGGGTCCTTGATTTTCATGGAGAAGAGACAATGAGCTAAGATTTTACATCAGCAATGTAACTTCTCTGCATTCTTATCAGTAATGGAGGATGCCAATGCCTTTGACATAACTAATTTTGATCTTTTACTGAAGCTTGAAAAACAAAAATAAAAACCTTTGTCCCTGGTTTTTACCACTGTTTATTTTTAATAAAACAATGATAATAAAGAAATGTCTGCTCCAGAAAGGCTTTTAGAACAATCAAGGCAAAGACTAAGCCTAAATGATCCATCCCAGACTTTACTTTATACTTGACTGCTTCTGAAAAAGGAAATTTTGGGTGGTTCATCAATTCCCTGTAGATACCCAGGCGGGATGTATGTGCTGAATTTAAAAAAAAAACATTCAACTTACTTGCGGCAGCAAAGTACTTTGGTTAGTTCTTTACCTGAAGCAATAAATTAAAAGTAACCCATGATCTGGGTTGCAGTACAATGCATTTCAAAGGCTTGACATCTACAGTAGAGGAATTCTTAAATATATAAACATTTCCCACTTTTACTAATACTAATCTCTCAATTCACTTTAACTACAAATGATTTTAAATAGCTAATAGATCTTTAGAATCACTTGTATTTGCACTTCTGGAATAGACATCAAATGTCCTAATATATCTACAGTAAGGTAATACATCCTGAATATAGTTCTAAGAACAATTAAAGTGGGAAAATATTTTGAACAGTTCTAGTAAGATTATTTTATAAAAGCTGTTTCTGTGGGCAATAGTAACTGTTTTACTCAAGTCTTTACACCCCCCTTGAAAGTATTTACACCTAAATGGAATGAAGATTTCTCAGAAGAAAGATAATGATGACAGCCAGCAAAGTTATGTGTTACCTGTTTGTTTAAATGTTTTTCTTCCATAGCAGGGTTAGATGGATACCTCATCATGGTGTTTTGCTGAAGCTCTAATTCCCTTAGATCTAGACAGAGGAAAAACAGTGACTATCACATGCTTTCACAGTTTCACAGAAATCTCCATGCATGTCAGAAGAGCAGCACAGTCACTGATAAACATCTCTGTAGTGACAGCCCACACTTCACATGTCAAGAATATGCTTCACAGAAAGAGGAGTTGCTCTTACAGCTAGTTAGGAACTCTAATTTCAGTCTCCTGGAAAATGTTTATGTGTTTTTGTTGTGTTTACAACAAACAACTGCAATTTCAGATTTCCTCATAAACCAGTTGTGAAACCAGTCAGTTAAGAGAGCAGCCTAGCACATTGTGCTATTTAATTCCTATGTCCTTGATCAGTTGCTGTGTTTCATGGGACCATTAGTTCAGGCGACTTTAACCCTCTTTCCTTCTGGAGGCTGTGCCCCAGCTGCACCCTTCCTCACATGTGCCTGCAGCAGGAGAACCAGCAGGCCCTGTGCAGGGAGAAAGAGGAGAACTACCTATTGCGGTAGAAATCAATTAGCAGGTAAAAGATGACAAGCCCAAAAGCCTTCAAACAGTACTCAGCTAGACAGCCTGCACAGCCTGTCCACATGCTCGCCTTGCACATGCTGGTGTCTAACTTTTATTGCCAAATTATCTCAAACAACAGGGTACTAGAACTGGGTTATGATTACAGCAAAATGGAGAGACTGTCAAAAAGTGAAAAATGTTACTTGTTTTAATCTTGTCTCAAAACCTTATGACTTACCACCCTGAAAGGAGACAAGGGTGTGTGCAGCAACAAAATCTTCCATTGTGAGAGGACTGACAGATCTAATCATCATTCTAATCATCATTTCTGCTTCAGAAATGTTTAAAATTCAGTATGTGAAAACATGCTGAACCTTGGGAAATAAGTGGGACTGTTAAAAATAAATAGGTTCCAGCTTTTCAGGAAGATCAGATTCACTACAGTGACGTAAAAACACCCAGCAGCTTGTCCCAGCCATTTCCCATGAGATACTGCTGATGTAGGAAGAAACAGCAGTTCACACAGCTGCCTGGAAATTTAAATGCCAGGATGTTACTTCTGGAACATCTTATTTTTTTTTTCCAAACCTCACCTTTGACACAGCAGCAGTACTGGCACAGTCCTCCCATACCCTCAGAATGACCCTTTGACCTACTGAAAACTTACAAAGAAAAAAACAAACAAAAACCCCCCCCAAAAAACCATAACAAAATATGACATTATGTCTCCAAATACATTACAAGATACTAGCAGTCTTACTAATATCCTTTTACTGTAGTGAAAAAATTTAATTTTAAAAATTTAAGACTTTATAGTTTTTGGTTTAGGGACCTTAATTTTCTGTTGACAAGGATAATGCAACCCAAGTATATTTTGGGTATCATGTCCATGTACTTGCCAAAAAAAGGACCAATGGTGTGGTATGACACCTTGGTGCAGAGGTGCAGTGTGAGCCTGAGCAAAGGCGCAGAAAATAAAAAAGGAAGTGTTGTAACAGAAGGTTTTTCCCTGAATGGAAATACTGGTTTACAGCAGACTATTTCTGTGGTACTACAGCTGCAGGCTTGATGAAGAAGTGACAAAGAAAATACCTTCATTTCAAAGCATATGTCTGTATTTTCAGTTCAAAGTGGTTTGTTTCAGACCCATGTGGAGACTGCCTGGGTGAAGTATTTAGTCATTTTAGTTAGGAGGACAATTCTTTCAGCAAACATTTAATGACACTTCTGTTTTCTCTCATGTTAATTCATCAGAATCTAGCTCCTTTACTGTTTCCTTCATAGATTTCCACTCACTTTTTCCACAAAAATCCTGTTAAATCCTAACCAATGTTTTCCATAAGACAGCACACATTAATTAGTGTTTGTTTATAAAAGGAGTGCAGGGATTACATGCTGGAAAATATTTTTTACACATAATCACATTAACACGTGTCTTTCCACCCCACTTACAGTAAGACTGCAAGTCATGTTAACTCCTCAATAAGAAAAATAATATTGGTTAGCCTGCTGTACTGCTCCAAGAGAATGAAGAATGGACTGTTCATATATATTAAAAAATAGAAAATAGAAACCCATTAAAATATGGGTCCAGAAATTGAAGAAAAGCAGAATCATCTCAGTATAGGTTCTCCTTAACAGATAAGGAGTCAGGTAAGTCACATCAGGCAATTTGCCCTGGATAGTACACAGCCATTATTACTAGACCAGCAGAAGCCCATTTCACAGATTAGGACCTTCCACAGAAAGTAGTATCTCTTCAGAGACTTTCTGGTGCAACATCAGATAGGAAATAGCCACAATCAAAAGCTGACAGATACAGTGAAGTTGCAGGTCTTTGAAGAGAAACCCCATAGCCTGTAACTTTTACAGGACAGAAGTTGACACTTTTAAGCAGGTAGTTATATATGTAAGGAATAGGAAGGAGCCAAACCAAACAAGATCCCGTGATTTCTACCACAAATAGCTTCCCTTAGCCACTGCATCATCCCCCAAAACCTTCCTTTCTCAGACCACTTAATCAGAAAAAGGACCCCCTTAAAGACAAATCCAGTTATCCCTGTCACAGGAAGGTTGATCTCTATAATGATTTCAAAGGCCCATGGTCCTAAAAGAATAAGACAGCAGCCTTGCAATGAAACCAAACACAGTAGGAAGGCCAGAGTTTTGCTGTTGGCTTCAGTGCTAGCAGGATTGTTTTTGCTGTTATTTCAGAGTATAAGAATTACTTGAACAGTGAAATAAGTTCAGCCCTGCTTTGCCAGAAGTGGTCCAAAGCAGGTCCAGCAAAGCACTGAGCAATCCCTCTCCATACCTGGTCGCCCTAGAAGTTGTTCTGCAAGCAGCACTTAGCAAAGCCTGGTTTCCTGCTGGCACACTGAAGATCTACTTATCTACCACCTTTCCCAGCAACAACTCAGCTTCCTCCAGCACCCACCCAGCACCTATGGGGTGAGAGGCAGCCCACTGGTCCCACTGGCAGTCACTGGATGGTGACTCTGTTCAGTCACTATCTAGGTGACCACCAAGCCCACTGGGCTACTGCTGCACAGGGTCTTGGGCTATCCCTCCTCTCCTGGCAAAGCAACACCAGCAGCTGCTCCTTCCTAGCTCAGTTCCTGGTGTTCCCCAAATCAGAGAGTTTAATGATCATTGAAAGCTTCTTTCAGAGTTGGTGGAAATTGAGCAGTGGGGCTAAAAAGCTGTTAGAGGGAAATGAATGGGGATGGATAACCAGGCAGTGAGCTCACATGTCTTGTTTTTGCAGTTCAAGCTAAAATGGAATTTTTTATATATACATGTATCAAGGGCTGGTAACTGGCAGGATTCTCAGTATCAAAAGAAGCTTGTCTCTGTTTCAAAAACCAGTCGGCCTGTTTGAAGTTATCTGTTGTTTTTTCTCTGGTTACAACTTTAACAGCGTTCTTACTTTTACTGGCCACACTGGGCACTATTCCATTCAACAGACTATATCTCTCAGTTCTCCAAGTAACTCTGCAAGCCCAGTAAGATTACTCTTAAGTAATCTTACTTAAGCCAGCCAGAGAGTTTGCATTACTTCCTGAAATGGGCCTCTTGCACGTGGAGGGGGCAGCACTTATATGAATCAGAACAATCTTCTCCACAAAGACAGGAAATACGTCCCCCATTTTGCCCTGCTTCAGGTGGAGGCGGTTCAAATCCACCAGGATGGACATTAATTGGAGCAGTTCTACTGCAAGGGGCTCCAGGAGTGCTAGATGCCAAAGAAAAATATTTTGCAGGCCTTCAGCACAGCTGAAGCTTTGAAAAGTCTGGCTTTCATTCGCAAGAGGGTGTAAGTGTCACAACATTCACCACATGGGCCCTTTGCTTTTTGATAAATTAGTGATTCAAATCTCTAAGCTAGAGATAGGGGGTTTTGGGATTTATTGCTAAATATAAATGTAAAGAAATTAATTTGAAGATTAATATAATGTTATACATTATATAATGTCACACATTATATAATGTTTCTTTTATTAATTTTGAGAAGTTTATTTTTCCTAATTGATTTAGATTAAATATATTCCTGAAGAAAAACAAAATCCCAATATTAAAATTGAAAATTCAGTCCTTCCCTGAATTATTTACCACTTTTTTGAGAGAATAAGAGCTATCCATCACATTTAGTGTGACAGCTAATTCTGATAGACCCAGTCCTCCACAGACCCAGCCTTCCATGAAAAAATCCCTCTGCCATAACAAAAATATGTAAATGGTGCCAGATATCCTAAGCAAATGAGTATTTGCTCATCCCAAACAGTAATTTCTTTTGAAGTTATCCTTATTAGGAATAACTGGATACAAAACTTCTATATTTCATTATCTCCTTTATCACATAGGCAAGAAAACAGAGTTACATCATCTGTTACAACAATTTAGCCTCCACACACCTCAATTAAAAAAAGAGTCAGAATTGTACTGTCAAATTGCCCATCTTTGGAAAGAAATTGTGATGCAAGTTTCACTCCTTGATCCATCAGTCTTGGCATACAACCTTCACGTATCTTTACTTTAATATCTTTAATGCCCAGCTTCCATCTTAGTAAAAGTTGATGTCACTCATTTTTATAAAATGCCCTGGTCAACAGTGCTAGAAACAGTGTTAGATAAAAGACTAGCAAAATTTTTCAACCCATGTCTTGTCATCCAGCTCTAAACTTGCCACTGAGCATAAAATGGTCCTCAGAAATTTGTCATTTTCTGTTTATGTTTCACAGATATACACTGAATCATTTACTTAACAAAACATTTTAAGAAAGTCTGTTAAAAAAATTGCATACACTGTGGTTACATAAGACGTCTGATTTTGGCTTCTCTGTCTTACAGTGAATTTGAAACCTCCAAGTTCTCTGCTGTATTTTACATTAAGGGCATTTAGGAGAGTGCAGGGTCTGCTCTACTGTGTTACAATTCCAGCTTGGTTTTCCTTCTGTATTATATTTTCAATGCATCTGCCTCACAGAACCTCACAGCAGTCTCCCACTACCTAAAAGTGTTCTACAGAAAAGCTTGAGGAGAACTTCTTACAAGGGCATGTGGTGACAGGGCAAGGGGGAACAGCTTCAAATTGACACAGGGCAGAGTTAGATTAGATACCAGGAAGAGATTCTTCACAATGAGTTTAATGAGACACTGGAACATACTGCTCAGAGAGGATGGGGATGCTCCATCCCTGGAAGTGTTCACAGCCACATTAGACAGGTTTTGAGTAACCTGGTCTAGTGGAAGGTGTCCCTGCCCATGAAGGAGGGTTGGAATGAATGATCTTTAAGGTCCCTTCCAACCCAAATCATGCTATGATTCTATGAAATCTAACTGGATTATCTTCTGAATTATTATTACACAGACAGTGATGTCCATTTAGAATGGAAAATAAGCAGTTGCATTTACAATTAAAGAACTCCTACACAAGAATTACTGCCTTACACCACATCCATGTGCTTCTGAAGAAATATAAGGGAAAAAAATCTTCAATAAGTAGTTTTGAAGTGTCTTTTTTATTGGATTGTTTTAATATGAGTTAACATTTAGCTCATGTCCCATCCAAATCACTCTTGCAGCTTTCAATAGCTCAGCTTTGTAAACCTCAATAGGGAAAAAAATCTAATTTTGTTTTAATATCAGGTCAGGAACAAAAAATTTGCTTATTGCACAGGAAATAAGCCTGTTAAATCTTAAGATTAAAAAAAAAAGTATTTGGCTCTGTGGTTCTGCTATTCAGTCCTCATGAGTAACAGAGATCATGGTTACCATATGAACACACACGGTAAAGTGAATTGCACCAGGATACCACAAAGCAATTGACTTAATTCTATAGCCAGTGTAAGCCGGCAAGAACTGTAAAAAAATTATGCAGAAAAAGAAGTCCAAACCCTACTACTTTTTTAAAGTTTTATTCTCACATAAGTAACCACATGACTTTCCTGATACTATTGAATGACCCACAGATCAGGCTTGGTATGAAATGGTATCAGACCAAATCTGCCTTGTAAAAGATACATTCTCCTTTTATTGTTCTGGTCCCCTTTTAAATCGCTTGCATTTTCTTGCCTTCAAAGAGATAGTTGCTCTCCTTCTCTTACCTGAAATCCCAGCCAGACCTGATACCTAGACACACATATTGCTACAGTACTGTTCTTACAAGTCAGCCCTGAAAAGTAGCAAGGGGGGATAGTACTGACCACCTTGAATTAGGCAGTTTTTGCAGATGTAAATGGAGAAGCCTGAAACTATGCATAGACAGAACATCATCAATCTTCCTTCAAGTATGTCAGAAATTAGAAAAGAATATAAGAATATTTCTTAGGTGTTTGCCTGTTGGTTAGGGTGTTGTTTGTTGGGTTGCTTTTTTCCAATTAATAAGAGACATTAGAGGTAGAGAAATACTGAACACAATCTACATACCCACTGAAGAGATTATCATTATACTGTTATTAACTGAGTTATCATTAATCATTGCCATGTGGGAAAGCAGTGAAGGAAAACCCCCTTCTGCATCCTCACCCAGTATTCTGCTTGAAAACAGAACTGCTGACCCAATTGCAACCCTGCCTGGAAACCTCACTTCTGGATCAGGCACCCATCAGCTAGGGGACTTTCAATCAGAAGGCTGAGAACAGTTTGCTCTGTCTAATACATGCTCATAGGGGGAAAAATCAGAGAATAACAGCAGTGGAAATTAGTACATCACCTGTAGAGTTATGTTCAGTAAGAGTCTCTCTCATTGAGGTTACACAGCTGGTGACTGAGATAAAGAAGAAAGACTATAGCAAACAGTATATTTTGCATGAAAGAGTCACCAGATTGTAATGTGGGCTATTTCTGCAGTTCTTCTACATGATGACTTCTCCAAATCATGCTGCAGTTTATTAACCAGAGAGGAAGGAGAACAGTGAGGGGGGAAAAAAAAGTTAATTTGTGACCCAAATTCCTTACACTTTTTAAATCTCTTTCCTCTTGAACAGAGTATCTGAAAGCAATATCCTGGCATGAGTTTATTCAAATTTAAAGTAACTCACGGTAATCTTCTGGGCCTGTTATGTCTATGAAAACTTATTTCTTTCCTTAAGCCATGCTTCCCTTCTGTGAGTCTGTTAGTCACGAAATAAGCAAGCAGCAGTGTCTGAGGCAGTAAATGCAGCAATGGCCACCCCCCCCATTCAATCTTTCTGTACTGCTTCCCAAAACACTACATCAGATTTCACTAATGAAACATTTTTTTTTTTTCCTCTCAGATAATGGGGAATGAACAAGAGCAGTGGCAACCATCCTAATGAACAGGTATTACAAGGCTTTGGCAGTCACAGTCAAATGCTGGAATGAGAAGTTAAGTATTTAATATAATTTGAGGAGACCAATTTGAACCACCATTTTCCCTCTTGTTCTTTAAACATATTTTCTTTAGCACATGAATCCAGTGCTGTTATACATCTGAATTTCTGGTTGTTGACTGAAATTTCTGGAAAGCCCCTGAAAACTTGTGTTTCTCTGCCTGGTTTTTTTTTGGTTTTTTTGGGTTTTTTTTTTTTGGGGGCGTTGTGGGTTTTTTTTGGGGTTTTTTTTTTTTTTTTTTTGGGTTTTTTTTTTTGGTTGTTGTTGTTTTGGTTTTTTGTTGTTGTTGTTGTTTTGTTGTTGTTGTTGTTTGGTTTGATTTGTTTGGGGGTCTTTTAATATCTTTACCCACAGTGAAATATCCAGTGCCTTTCTTTATGCTCTTTTCTGTCTTAAAGTAGCCACTATCACCAGCAGAAACTTATTTTTCTTTGCTTTTCTTTCCAGGATAGAAGGCTGGGTTCCATTAAAACTCTTCAGCAATGAAGTGAGTGAGTGTCCCACTGGGCACCAACGGCATTCATATTAAGCCTCTCCATATTCCAAATCTCAATAAAATATTAAGAAACGTACATTGAGACAAATGCAGTTGTTTCTCGTTTTCAAATTTAAGTAGTAATTTCTATCCTGGGTCTAAGGCTTCATTCCCACAGTATATCAAATTTCACCTTTGATTTTTGTGATTTTTGAAGGATGCCCCTCAAAATCCAAAAGCAGCACAATTAAGAGGCATGAAAGAGAACCTGACTGGCTTCTACCATGTTAGCTTAGAGGACTCTTCATGTTGCACATTAAATCCAAGTGTAAGAAAAAGACAAAGCAGGTATGGGTCTGTGATAACCCTGAAGACAACATAAAACTCAAAAAATTTAAAAAACCCTTATTGTTTTTAACCTGGACTAGTCATAGCTCCAGGCTTAGAGCCATTTTTTTAATGCAGAGGACTCCTCACTGCTTTCCATGAGACATCCCCAGACAAGATATTATAAAACTCTGTGTGTTGGAGATTGGGGAAGGTTGTTTCCAATTCCTTCTCTCAAGCTGCTCCCAGTGCAATGGAACTTTCTGCACACATAGCTTTTCCTCTTCTGAAGTTTCCTTTATTCTTTCAGCTGTGATTTCTGGGATTTCTGTCCACTTATTTTCATCCTAGGCAAGACAGTATTACAGCTTCTCCTTCCTTCTCCTATCCACTTGCATGCTGTCAAGAGCATTGCAGAAAGAGTTATTGCCAAACCATTTGCCTGTCTGCTAGTTAGCAGAATACTATATCAGAGGCAAGTGAGTAAATACCAATAAACCATATGACAACTATCCAGCCCATCTGACCCTCTGATAGTTTTCAGTGCTTTCTACTTTATTAGAATGAGGTATTAATAGAACAGATATGTTTCACAAGACACAGCCATGTAGTACTTTGAATCACAGAACTAATTTTCCAGCCAGAAATGCAGATTCTTTGGCATGGTTCTTTATGCCAAACACTGTTAAATCACATTGTTTTGAGGACTTTTTTTCTTGTATTCCAGCAACAAAATAATCACACTGGTAAGTGGATCTCCTCCTAACTTGCACTATCATTCTAATATTTGATTACAAACACTTGATACAGAGATGAACTCATGTTGTTTGCACAACATCCCAAGGTCCCAGGTCTAGATCAGAATAACCAGGTCCTCCTGTAAAACACAGTATTTTAGCAGACGCTTTATGTTAACAGATGCCTTGGATATAAATAGAAGAAACAGGTCTCTCTTCCAAAAAGCTAGCAATAGAAGACCTCAGCTCCATATTGTGCATGGTGCCAGGAAAATTTTTCTTGCCCAGAAACAGAGCTATTTGAAAGCAACACAACATGGGCACAGAGGGCAACTGCACACTTCTCAGTAAGGTGCTGGAACATAAACAGACTACAACATGGAAGCAGCAAGCAATCAGACATATGGTCTCATGAAAATACATCTATCTCATGCCATGTATATTTTTAATACAAGGAAACAATCTGACGTTGTTCGGACTCAACCAACTTAAAACTATCCATATTAATATGTACAGGTCGGTAGTTTTGAAACTGTCCACTTGAACACTTCAATTCTTCTGCAAGGAAATGACCTTATGCTGCATCCATTTCTTTTTCAGTAAAAAAACATTTCAACAATTATTTCCAGCTTGCACATATATGAATGTCCACTCTTAAAATATAATAAGCTGAATTACTGGAGAAAGGCCAACCACAGCTCTAAAGTGCAACTGAGAGTGAAGCAAGAGAGATATCTACAGCCCTAACACATTTGAGCCAGAGCTGTATAACAGAAGGGTTTCTTTGCAGCAGTAAACCCTGGCAAGTTTTAAAATGTGCTGGCATGAAAAAATAAAGACAAAGCCTAATGTGAACAGGGCGTAGTGCTAAAGGATGCTTTGTCAGTTTTCAGCAAGTGACTGTTTTCTGACAAAATTAAGCTGCAAGTAGCTAAGTCAGGATGCCTTGGTATTACTTAGCCAGAGATTTTAGATGCAAAAAAATTTCCTTCTCTCCCAATTCTTCTGAGAGGCACATGCAGCTTCTCCCATTAATATTTCCATTCAAGTAGGATGCCAATATTGACTCACTACTAAAAGACCAAAGTTGACATGCAGAAACATGGTGCCTGTCCTCTCTAAGTGCTTTAAAGGTCCTTACATCTAAGGATGTCTAAGTCCATTAAAGATCCTTACATCTTTTTCCTAAGAATTTGTCCTGTGCTGTTCTTCAGCAATTATGCCAAGAGCTTTCTCCCTTACATATCTTCAAATACCTACTTTGAAGCCACACATTCTGTAGCCATACACCCCAAGCAAGCAGAACTCTGCAGAGCCCAGCACCTCAGTGAAACATTTCTTTATGTCCCACTTAGCCATTTTTTCAAATGAAAATCTACTGTAGGTAGTAATTCACTAACAAGGTACACAATCAATACTTCCCCACAATTAATAGAGGAAAAACATGTGGTCAACAGACTTCCCTAATAAAATGGACAGAAACCTACACTCAATACTACTAAACAGATGTAACTTACACTTGTGAAAAAGTTTCAAAACAATTATCCCTGGAATAGTCACAAAATTTCCATTTTGTCCCTGTATACATGTTAAACGGATTAAAACAAGACACACTTGGTAAACCATGACTGCCTCACTGTGGATTAAAACAACACTTGCTTGCAGGTTTTTTGCTATTACTACCAAAATATTAGCTTTTTCTTCATCCCTAAGGGGAAAAAACAACAAAACAGAAAAAGATATTTTGTTCAGGTGAATAGTCCAAAGTATTTCTGAAGATACTGTCACAGCATTTGGTTGGCTGACAAATAGCTTGCAATAAGTGAAGCTGAATACTCATATGATCATAGCTGAAGTCACAGCCATGTTTCACAGCAGAAATGCAAGCTGCATGTGAATTTATTCTCAGGTTTTTTTTAAAACTCTCAATAGCCTTGCAAAAAGTTCTGTTTCAACATGGAATAGTGGGTGTTAAATAACATTTCCTTTAAAAAAATCTACCTAGCAACTTTATTGCTATACCCAAATCCCCATTTCCTTTCTCTCAATAGTCTCATGAACTTATCTTCCTTGGAAGCACAGGCTAGGTGAGCTCCAGCTTTGAACTTCCTGGAGGAACTGCTTAAACAAGTACAAACTCACATCTGACCAGATGGACAGCAAGAAATCAGCTTTTATTTTCCACATTCTTGCTCTCAGAGCATGACACTTGCACATCTTGGGATCCATTACCATATGTAGGTCCTTTGAGCCTGGTTCCATCAAAAGCAGTTAAACTGGAGTTGCTATTCCATACAGTCTCATTTCCAATTATTCTACTGCAGCCTCTGCAGCATCCCAGGTTCACTTACAGTAAAATCAGTGCTTATGCAAAAGCACAGACATAATCTCATACAGAAGACAGTAGTACCTTGTGGCATACTGAACACTTTGAATTGTATGCTGAACCTCTCACTGTAGCTGGGTGTTGTTTAGTTACTTTGTGACTTCTTACCAAATCCAGAAGAATCAGTTACAGAGCAGTCTGAATTATGCAGGCTATTGTACTAGCTGCACCCCACGCCCAGGGCATTACCTGCCATTCAGCCACACATCCATTCTGACAAAACATCATTCCCCACACAAGCAAACAAAAGTTAATTCATCAGTTAATTCCTGTCCCATCCCTTTATTGACTCCAGCTTCCATCCTCTCAGTCTCATAAAGAGGAAAGTGGTCATAAACAATGAAAAAGTATTATATATCCATCCCTATTCCCTTAGCAAGACACTGAAGGGCCTAGGGAAGGTCACAAGCAGAACCTTCAGAGTGATGCAGGAAGCAAGGCAAAGGGATGCTTGGGAATATTTCATGAGTACTTAAACTGAAGAGATTCGTTTCCTTAGCAAGCAAGAGTGAACATTTGGGAAAAGTTGGGCTGGATGGCCAGAACCTCAGGGCTTGATGGAGAAGAGAGCAGTGTGTTTGAGGGATGTTTTTTGTTCTTTGATCTTGCTGCTAAAAATATATATGTTTCTTATCGTAACTGATTAACTGACTTTGAAAACTCATCTTTTTCCAACTTTTATACCCTCTCTGTCATATGAGAAGCAATAAATTCATAAGCTGCACTGACAACAGAAAGCCAATAAAGTTTTTAAAAGCTAAGGTGCTCCATTCCTAACGCATACTTTTCCCACATATGCAAAGCATCTGTGGTTGAAACAGCTCCTTGAGGAAATTCAGGGGAGGAAACTCAAACATTATGAGTCAAAGCTGCAGAAGAAGAGGCTGTTAGTCACAAAAATATATTCCTGTCCCTTGAAGAAAACATGCAGGACAAGAACAATACATACTCACTGTGAACACAAACAAGTCTTGCTTCAGAAGCAGTTTACCTTGATGTGCCTTGCTCTGGCATGTGCCACTCTTTCCTCAGCTCTGAAGGCAGAGCCTGGCCCAGGAATTATGACAAAAGGATTGCTGAATAAATTGGTTTTGTTTCAAAAGCCCAGCCTTTTTCCAGGAAAAAGTGTTTAGTTGTTTATTTCCGTAAGCAACTCTCCTCCCTGGAACAGAATTTAAGAGTTCCTCCTCAGCAGTACAGGGAACCTGTACTGAAAGGGAACATTAGAAGGACATGGGGGATAAAGCAGAAAAAAGAAAAAGCTACCATAACCATTACATGGAGAAGAGGAAGTTTCTTTGTTGATTAAAAAACCACATATCTTTAATAGCTTATGCAGTGGAGTGAGAACAACACACAAAATTGTCTGCGACAGACTTGATTTTGCCTGGCTGCCTGCAGAGGCTGGAAACATCAGTTCCTCAGGCAGGCTGCCACTCACACACTCCCCCAGAGCAAGATCAGCCGGCCTGACCAGGCTACATCAGCATGGAGCATATCCCACCCCATGAAGTATCATTGTGTATTTGCTTTGGCAAGGTGGTTGTTCTGAACTTCAGGCTGCTCTACCTTAGATCACACAGCCCAGGGGCACTTGCGGGGTAAGCGTGTGAGGCTGATCCAGTGGCTCAGCACTACAGACCATCCACCAAGTCCACGGGAGCACTGAATACCCCTTAGCAGGCAGATGTCAGTGTATCTAGGCAACCTGACTCTCTAGACAGGCGTCAGGAGTTTTCCCCAATGTGCTTTTCTCCTACCAGGAGGTCAATATGACAGTGTGCTGTCAAGGTCTCATTGTGGGTCTTACACAGCACCGATCCATGTTCTTACCTCTTCCTACCCAAAAACCAGTGCTAAGGGTTGAGGGTTTGTTCCAAAGAAGCTTTGAGAGCTGGCAACAAAGCTGGAGAAACACCCTGGGAATAACAGCAGATCCCACTGCAGTGAAAGCATGAATCAGAAAGCACTGCTGGCTATGACAGTACCTGCTTTGGCTTCAGAGGAAGCATCACAAAAGGAAGGAACAATATTCATACCGGTTTTGCACGTGCATTCATTGCCCAACCACCAAATGCTGCTAGTACCCTTTAACTCAAATAATCCCTCATTTATCCTAGGTCACAAATTTCTACCTATGGCAGGTTTTTTCAGTAAAGCATCTATCCCTTCTCCAAATAGTAAATAAAAGCAACAACAAAGAAAATATTAGATTACATTAGATAACCAGATTCCAGACACCCCAAAAGGTTTACTCCTCTGTCAAGCTGCTCCTTTGGAAAACTTCCAAGTGAAGCAGCTTTTAAACTAACCATGTACTGATCCAACACAAAGCTCTAAGTTATTAGAAACGTATTTTAATGAGTGTGTTTGATATTACTTAGCTGGTTAGCTGTCTGTACTTTGTAAAACAGCAAGCTTAGCTTTAGAATATACTTTATACAGTGTTGGCACTGAGTGTAAACTGGTGTATTTCCCTCTACCAAAACAGGTAAAACATGCATAAATATGCAGTGAACAATGAACACATTCATTCAAGGGCCTTTAAGGGTCAAATGCTGTCCGAGGTTTTCTCTCTACTCCCCCGGGCTGGGGAGGAGTCTGCACCAGCCGAGCGTATAAGTCCCCTTACTCCTGTATCACTCACAAACATCATTATCAGGGCCAGCAAGAAGTCTCATACACTCTCAGAGACAGAGAAGACAGAAAACTGGACCATGTACCATGGACATTGTAACTGCAATGATTCATCTTTGCCTCCTGGCTTCATGTCTCAGTGTAATGTTACTCCAGGAGAGTGTATTTGCCGTTTGCAAGAGAAAGATTCTTAGCTCTAAGCCAAAAAACCAGCCAGAGCAGTGCAAAGACCTGGATTCACTGAAGACTGCTCTCTTCTCATATCTCACACTGCCCTCCCCATACCTGTAGGCTTACTCTTTTTATTTTTAATTATATATTTTTATATAATTATATAAAAATTACATAAAAATATATATTATATAATTTTCTTATATAAAAATTCTAGGATGCTTGTTTCCAAACTAGAAAAGCCTCTTGGTAGCAATGAAGTGCTTCAGAGGGAAAACGCTTGCTGGCTGGTCAATGCCAGAGTAGAGTCCCAGCCCAAAGGACTGGTTCACAGTGTCCACTCCCATGGCTTTTTGCATTCCAGGCAGGCCAACAGATACAAAAAAGAAAGCACACATTTTTAGTGCACTTGATTTGAAGTAAATTACCTAAAGTGGTAAAGTTTGTGTTCATTAAAGGACTTATTCAGAGATCTGAGAACTAATCTCAACAGTTAACCAGAGCAAGAGTTTCCCATACTTGGTGGCATTTATGAAACTATACTGGGTAGTCAGCAAAATGCTATCATCTGTCTTTGGCTCAGCGCTTCTCTTCAAAACTCCAATCAAAAGAGGAGTTTTTAAATAAAGGAGTTTTTTAAATAAAGGAGTTTTAAAATGGTCAAGAACATCATCAACCATAGATGCCATTAAAGCAAAGGTAGACAGGATACGACTTTCAGCAAAAGTGATCCTGGCAGTGCTGCCTCAGAGGCAGAGCAGGTGCACAAGTAAGGGATAGATTTATTGGATTTGATCATATGTAAGACAGCACAAAAAAATGTGAATGAAACACAAGAAAATCTGAAGTTACTGTTATTGCAGCTTTGAAATATGCACTTTAAACTAAATTTTGTTCTCCTCTTAAGTTACCCAAAACTTACACAGCAGTCTACAAATCAGTAGTATTTCAGTTGCTAAAATGCAATTTATTGGCAATAGAGAAAAGGAGCAAGTGACAGCCAAGATGTGAAAGGCAGCTCTAGAAATTTTGGTTCTGCTTGTTAAATGTAAATGTAATGTTGGTTTCTTTTGCAGTAGCATTTATTCACAGGGCCGATTTGAGGTTGGTTCACACTACAAAGTTACACCCTCAGAGACGGGAAACCCAGTGTGCTTTAGTAATTAGTATATAACATGCTTGCCAAGCAATTAATTTACAGTTGTGAGCTGTGCCAAACCACACATCCTGTTGCAATCTCACCTGCTCGTAGGAAGGAGAGAGAAGTCTGTCCACAAGAGGGAGATAACAGACCAGCCGTGAAGCCTTTTCCTCTCGTACAGGTCCAGCTAAGAGGCTGACACATCTCGGAGAGGTGTTCCTCCCTCCCCGAGAGCCTAGAAAGCATCCTGCGGGATAGAGGAAAGAAGAACGGGGCTAAGGAGGAGGGAAAGAAACATTTTAGAGAGTAATAAAGTACTTGCTTGCTTCCAAATTCTGAAAGGATCTGAACAAGCAAATAAAAGACCGGCTCAAAACAATTGGAACTTTGTTGGATTCCTATTTTCCTTACTTTTAGTATTTAGTCTGATAAAGCAATTTGGATTAGGCAGGCTAAAATGAGATGTTCAAGCCCATAGTAGCCCAAAGAGCAGGCCTGATTCTTCAGCAGGTTATTTGTCAGTCAAGAGTGGTATATTTTGGCTAGTATAAAACAAAGTATTTATTTTTTATTTTTAATTTATTGAAGTAACCCTGATGTGCTGGAACCAAGGTCTGAGAACAGAAACTACTACACCGTGCTCTTCATAGGCAGGATCTGCTTTGTCTTGTTCTCGAAATAACAACGACATTTTGGTGGTCACTTCAAGACCTTGGCATGCCCTGGCAGCCAGCAGAACTCTGGCTCTCATGCCTCAGGGAGCACATGTGCCACATCCAGAGCACAGAGCCAAGCAGCGACAGTGCTGGGGCTGCACCCTGACAACCCACTTGGGTGTGGCAGTACAAGGATGTGCTTCCTGCAGTGCTCCTTTCTGAGACCTAAGCACAGAGCTGTCTTAATTTTTCTAAATGCTTGCTGAGTGCCAACAGTGGCACCCTGAACCCTACAGAAGTTCATCCTGAGAGGGGGGAAAGCAAACTGTTTCCAAACATTTCAAGGTGCTAGACCATCTTGAAAGGAAGTCTCTGCACAAGGTCCATTCTTCAGATCCTGATTTTTGTCCAGAGCACTTCCCTGTAGTAGTCTGCTAGAAAGCAGCATGGATGAGGCTGAAAGTACAGCCAACAGAGTAAGCCTGGCAGCACAGGGACCATCTCAGAGGCAGCAGTACACCAGAATCCACTCCAGAGGGACAACAAAAGCTAAAGCAGAGACAAACGTGTTTGTCAGAGCCTTTAAATTTTTCTTAAAAGACAAACAAACAAAAAATATAGTACAGGAAAAAACACTGCACACAAGTGAAAAATTCAAGTTTCAGGATGAAAATGGATAGTTCACTGATAAATTTCAATCCTTAACTGGATTGGGACCACCACAATCACATGACACAGAGGTGGAATAAAACTGAGGATAAGTAACAACCGTTTGATACCAAGTCTGTCAAAGCAAAACAGACCATACTGACAGCCTTTCTGAACATGGACTGTGCATATCATCAGCCAAGCTTCACTACTGCAAATTTATACAAGGTAATAGAGAAAACCAAGTGGTGGGGTGAACCTACCTGCTGAAACCCAGCTTCTGCAGATGCAGTTTGCCTTATTTAATTACCTAACAGCAAAAATTCAACAAATAAATGCATTTCTTAAACTGACAAATAAGCAGGCTGAGGGAATGCTGTCATTTATTCAGTAACCAAGGCAAGTCAAAATTAAAAGTTAGCTTTGTTTGCTCTCACTGGTCAGTATAAAAACACAAATTCAGCCTTCTGACAGGCAATTTTTCAAGGGCTGTTTAATTGCTACCATTTTTCAGCAGTCATCTTATTTGCAGAATTCCCTGGCATGCCCCAACAACAGCTCTGCGGTTTGCAGAAGCAAGTGCTTTCAAAATGAATACCATTCCTCACCTACATAGAAAAATGTGCTTGTAAGTAAAAAAAAAAAAAAAAAACAAAAAAAACCCCAAAAAAACACCAACCCCCCCCCCCCCCCCCAAAAAAAACCCCACAAAAACATACAGCCACCTACCTAGAGGAGAAACTGCTCACGTCCAGTTGCCAAAGTTCATCTCTTTTTATTGAAACTGAAATGGAAGGTACCGCAAACCTTATATTCAGGCTAGCATACAGTTGCTTGTTATTTTCAGAGCACTAAAGAAGTAACTCCAGCTTAGGGCAATCACATTTACTCTCATTAATTTCATTTTACCATCTACATGAAAACCCTAGTGACAGCATGGCAATCCTCTATGATCTTTCTGTAGAAGAGATCACTACAGTCACTACAAATAATCCAGTCAGAGAGATAAGGAAATTTTCATAAATGCAAGGCTGTAGTAATTTTTTCAAGTTTCCTGACTCAGTGCTCCTCTTCCACCTACATGTCTCACCCTAAGCCTGGATTTCCCTCTTCTCCCTGCACAGATCTCCAGCTCCTGCCCTGCAAGCATCCTGCCAGCAGCTGCACAGCAGCTGAAGCACCACCAAAATGGACAGATTCTCTGGCTGCCAAGGGCATAAGAAAAGCCTATCTCCAGCCTGTGGCTATTTTTGGGGTGTTTTTGAGAGTTTGCAGTCATACAAACCAAAAGAACAGGAAAAAGGCAGAAGTTTCCCCTGGCACCGATAGCAAGACTCCATTTCATTCTGCAGATATATAAATTAACTATGGGAACTGCATAAACCTGCTGCTGGGGTGAGTGGAAATTTCTCTTTCCCCTCCTGCCCACCATAGTCAACCTACAACTGGGCAAAGAATAGATGATGGAAACTTACATGAGCCATCCAGTAAAAATGGGACAACCTGAACACATAACTATCCTGGATTACAAATATTATAAATACCTCTCACACAGACCATATCCCTTTAGACAGCAATTCAGGCACAGGACACAGCATGGGACACCACTTCTAATGCATTGAAATGAGAGCTTTCATGTGGGAAGTTCTCAGAATTATTGAAGTTTCACAATTACCACTATAAGTGTTGCGTTAAGGTAAAGGATAGATCAAGAATTAAGTTTCACACATTAAGTGCAGTGCTCAGAACCCAATTCAATAAACCAAAACCTTTTGAAAAACAGTGCCAATAACTGTGCAGGGTAACTAGCAGAAGCCACCTTGAATTTAAAATAATATTAAATTAATGAAGTCAAGATAAAACCAAGACCAGTTACCAGTCAATTCCAGTTTATCTTAAATGAACCTCCTTCTCTAGGAGGCATCAGGGTTCTCTGATGCTGAGACAAGTTGGTATTTTTGAAGTTGAAGGCTGGCAGAGTCTCCAGGTTCCAGCCAGCAGCCAGAAGCATCCCTTCATTGGGGATGCACTTTCCCCCTGAGCACTGGCAGGTCAAGCAGCAGCCAGAATCATCACTGCCTCCCAGTCCCCAGAAAAGGCAGAAGATTAAGCATTTTTCCACCACAGAAGGAAGAGAGGCCTTGCCATCAGCTAAAGGCAGCCCTCTTGACAGACACAACCATCAGATAAGTACATTAGTGAGCACCAAGACCACACCAGCAAAGCTGCTGTTGCCCTGCACCACAGGACAGCTCCCAGGACGCTTCCATCTCTCTAGACCATCCCACCATAGCAGCTGCTGTGTCCCAGCAGGACATACTAAAGAAGATCTCACCAATCCACAGCAGCTCATTTCTTCCAGTGCCATCAGGTTTACAGCATAACCCCAGCCCAGATGACATTCCACACCTTACCTGCAAGATCCAGGCTAGTCATTTGTGAAGAAAAAAATACAGGTTCACTACTATCCTGCACATCCCAAATATACCTGCAGCTCCCTCTCTTACCCACTGGTGGATCAACCTCTCACACAGTCAGCTGGGTCTGCATCCTCCAAAATCCCCACCTGTGCCCACCCAAACTAGCATCACCTGCCTGCTTCCCCTCAGAGCCCACAGAAGCCAGCCAGCAGTGAGTTGGGTCTGTGCCACCTACATCCCAGCTCCATGGGCTAGGGTAGTTTCTGCAGGGCCACAAGGCCTTTTGTAATGCACCACAAGCTCTCCAGCCTGCACCAGCCCCTGCTAACTAGTATTGGATCTGGGATCACCAATGTGAACAAACAGGCAAATAGTGTTCATGTGCTGCTGAATTTTCTGATTTCCTTTCCACGTGTCCTGTCAGGATTCTCTGCGTTTTTCCCCATTCAGCAAGTGGGTTTTTTTCCAGGTCGCCTGTGTAGCTTTCCTTACACTCATCAACATAATTTGGGCCTTGGAAGACACTGCAAGGAGATGTCACTGAACAATACTGAGAACCCAAGTGCTGCAAACCAGACCCCAGGCACTGTCAAGGGTGAGGACCAGAATGCCTGCAGTCCACATGCACAAAGAGAGGAGAGAGAGGAGTGAGATCACATTTGATCATGATGGAAATTAAGGGTAATACAGGGGTTTTTCCACAAGCATTCATTATCCTACTTCTGTTCTCACTGAGGAAGACAGGATATAATGAGGAGGCAAAGGCAGAAAAAAACTAGTAGGAGCTGAAGCAGTTTCATTAATGTCTTAGTCCAAAAATGAAGAGAACATTGACAAAATCTCCTGGACGTGTGAGGTTAAGAGATGTCATTAATGCAGAGCAAAAGGGAGATCTTCCACAGGACAAACCAGAAAACTGGGGAGCAATGGAAGTGGTATAAACTGACTGGGACAAGGGCAAAGTCACTCAAGACACTAATAATACTTTCTGACAGAAGATTGGAGATCATCAGCAACAAATAGCTAAAGAAAGTTGCGGATCATCGTGACCAGTCAATCACTGATGTAACTCTAGATAATGAAAATGTGTTTTTCAAAGTTATCAAAATTGCTAATTCCAGTGGTATTGCAATCAAAGAGCCCCGACGAAGGCAGAAGTGATGCATCTTGACTCCATGTTCTCAGAAGGCTAATTTATTACTTTATTATACTATATTATATTAAAGAGTACAGAAAATATACTTACTCAATGCTAAAAAGATAATAATAAAACTCATTACTCTTTCCAGAGTCCCGACACAGCTTGGCACTAATTGGCCAATGAGTCAAAACAACTCACACGGGAGTCCAATAAGGCAATCACCTTTGGGTAAACAATCTCCAAACACATTCCACATGAGCACAACACAGGAGAAGCAAATGAGATAAGAATTGTGTTCTCTGAGGCCTCTCTTGCTGCCTTTCAGCTTCCCAGGAGAAAAACCCTGGGCGAAGGAATTTTTTCAGAGAATGTGAATGCCACACAGTGGAAATAGGGAAGCAGTATGGAATTTCCCAGGCCCTTCTGCAAGCCCATGCTTTGCACTACAGACATTCCCATCTCTCCCTTTCTCTGAGCCAGACACAGACAGAGAGCCAGCAGGAAAGGGAAAGCTGCAAGAGGAGGAGAGAATTTTTACAACCTTCCAAAAGAGAGGCTGAGAAATTACTTTGTAACAATGCATATCAGCTTAAAGACTACCAAGGGAGAAGAATCATTAAAGCTGGGAATAGGTTTTGGCTCAAGATCAGCTTGTCGTAAGACTATTACAGATAAATTTCAGCTGGTAATTAAAAGATAGCTCCTAAGCAATGAGAAGCAAGGGGGCTGCAAAAGTCTGCCAAAGCAACACCACTTGCCACAGGTACCCAGGCAGACACAGAAAACCTCCCCAGAATCTCACCCACTGTTTTTAAGATAAAACCCGGTGTTTCCCCAAAAGGTCTTGGTGAAGGGATTTCCTGTAATTAAGGAACTAGATTCAAGAAACCCCTTCCAACTCTGTTGTACAAGTCCAGTAATTGCATATCACATAGGAATTATTTGCATTGACAGAGTTACTGAAGCAATTAATTATTTTACTAGCATCGAGAAACAGTAATCTACTTTTGTACTGCTGCAAGACTGGGAGAGAGGAGGGAAAAGCAAGAAAAAGCTTCAAGCTGCTTGCCCAGAGGGTACAGACTGTCATCCCTAGGAGTCCTATGGTTGCATACCTGTGGCACCATCTCAGGAGACAAGGCTCAGAGACATGTCAGGAGTGCAGCACCAGAAGGATATTATGGTAACTGTGCCATTCCTTAAAAAAAAAAAAAAAATGGGTGGAGGAGGAGGAAAGTCTTGATTGGCTTGAAATTTGAATTGCAGTGAGCTGTGTGATCATACAGGAGATATGTAATATATGGCAGCCCTACACTGCTGTTTGCTCCATACTGACCAGCCAACATCCACCTCTGGGAAGCTATCACTGGGAATGGGCTTCAGCACCTCCCCTGCACCTGTTGGCACTGAGGATTGTCTTGAGAAATTATAAACATGATAAACACAAGCCAGCACTTCAGCTAACAAAGACAGGAATAACACTAGCAGTGTCCACTTAGGAGAGTAGGGAGTGCAGATGAACTCAAAGGACAGAAGGACAAATTCTGTGAACAGCAGAGAACTGGTAACTCCAGGAGGAGATTCCTGAGAAGCCCTGTGCCTTCTCTGTTTACAAAAGCAATTGCTGTAGCCAGCCATACAATCTTCAGCTGTAAACCCCACAGCATACCTCCAGATCCTAGACACCACCATGGTGTGTACAGTGGGAGAACCTGGGTTTGGATTATCTTTTCAAAGGATTTTTGACCTTGCCAAACATAACTGTGTCTGTAAGGTGCTGTTAGACATTATGAGAAATACTGGAACTGCACCACGCACCACTCAGACTGGCTCCCTCATTTTCTTTACCTCAGTTGCCAAAGGCACAGACATCCAGGAGCAGCTAAAGCCAGAACCTCTACGGAAGAAATTCTTTTCTGCACAGATACAAACCTCTGGAATGAGTCTCTGCATGGTTTAAAAAAACAATGCATGTTTCTCCTTCCATCTTCTTTACACCTGTCTTCGGGGGGTTTAATTTTTTTTTACTTTTGATTTCTATTACTTTTTTATTTTATTTATATTTGCATGAATGATGCAGTGCCTTAATGTGTATTATCTTAACTCATAAATCTAATTGATATCTCTGGGGAAGAGTCAGACTGGAGACAAGGGAATACCAAATCTCACATTTTACTCCTACTTGGAATTCATTATTGACATGACTTTTGGAAGCATAGCAAGACATTTCTGCACAACTGAGATGAGGGTTTTACAAAGATTTTTTTTTTTACAGCCAGCAATTATTTGTTTACCCAGAAAAAAATTAAGATAAAAAGCATTAACCCACTGAGATGGCAAACAGGATAAGTTTCCTAAGAGTTCTGAGCATTTGGTGATAGCTTAGTTCTTGGGCATTTGGACATCTCTCAGCCTCACAGTATTCGGTAGCCCCAGTGTTTGTCTGGTGTGCAGCACAGTCAGGAGTGGTGAGGAGGTACAAGGTAACAGCACAGCCACATTCACAGGTGAGGGCTATTTGAAGTAAGCCATCTCACACCAGCCTTCCTCAGGATTTGGAAATGTCACCTACATCAGTGCCTTCCCCTTGCCTCCACTAGCAGCTTCAGGACTGCACCAGCTAGCAGCTAAAGAAGCACAGCACTGCGGCCCTGAGCCCACAGGTGAGAAAAATTTCTCCAGATGGGTCACACAAAGTTAATTTTCAAAGTGCAAGTACATAGATATTGAAATGCTCCACCTGCTTTGAAGTGACTTTAAAAATTGCACTCAATGAAAGGTTTTGGTTCCTTTAATTTGAAAGTATGGGAGGGGAAAAGAAAAATCCCACACCATAAAAAACCAATTAGGTAAGATCTAGCTGATACTAGCATTAAGCAAGGCTGAGCTCTTCCACTTCACAGCCCAAAGGCTTTAGCTGCAGATCGCTTAGTTCAGAGAGCCATAGCTCATTCCTATAATAAGTAGCCTCAACTATTTTTGCCCACGTGGACATGGAATCACTTCTGCAGAACAAGGTCTGCAAGAACCCGAGAAACCACTGAGCCCTGTGCTGGGTAGCAGCTGTGGGCTGTCCTCCACACAAGCCTCGATGTGGGAAAGAGATCCACAGTGGGCTGCCTGACCAGGGCCATACCCAGGGACGGGTTCCAGCTCTAGGTCTAGCACCTCTCTCCTGCCTTACCGGTCCCCTTCACTGCACAGGCTGTCCAGGGAAATGGTGGAGTCTCCATCCCTGGAGGTATTGAAAAGACGTGTGATATTTAGAGACGTAGTAGAGTGGTGGACTTAGCTGTGCTGGGTTAAGGGTTGGACTCAGTGATTTTAAAGGTCATTTCCAAACTAAATGGTTGTCCGGCAGATGGGTCATCCTCCTCCCCTGAATTGCCTGCTTTGAGGGCACGGCTCTGGGGCAAGGATAAAGCTGGCTCCTCCCAAAGTCAGCTCTCAGAAGTGGCATGTGCATGCTTAGCTGCACATAGAGACAGGGAAGTGCTGATCAGCTGGTAACAGACTCCTGAAGTAGCTGAAAGGACCAGGCAGCAGCTTGGCATTTATTACTGGGGGCAGGAACTCAGAAACACACTTGAAAATCTGGTTAGCGGGGTCTAACACAGCAGGTGCCAGGCTTGCATCCAGCTCCAGCTAGAAACTGGTCACTGTGGGAAAAGAGCTTTGACCCAGCACCAAATGTGGCAACCACCTCTGAATACCATCAGTCAAGGATTTACCAAAAGAGGGGAGAAACACATGGGGGTGGAGAAAGCAGTGGATGAGGACTGTTTGAACTTTTACCCACAGACAGAAGCTGATGTGCAGCAGAAATCATCTCTGAAACCATTCAGTGAAAGGCCAGCATACTGTAGGTTCAATATGGCTGATGTGCATTTGTTTCACCTTTCCCACCACCCCCACAAACTGAAAATCAAGCATGGAGTTTTTCTTAAGAATCTTTACTTTTTTTTTCCTTAACTTAAATTATACATCCGAAATACAAGGATAAAACCTCACAATGAAAGATGCTGCTAAATTCTATAAAATAGCCTAAATAATAATGCACTTACATCATTTACACAATTTACCTTAACAATAAAATAGGAGCACTTAGATCACTATTTACATATTGACAGAGGATGTGGCTGTGCAGCCATCCACTTTTGGTGCTGTCTCCTGCTGGAATACCTCTGGGAGACTTGCCTCTGCAGGGAATAAGCCCTGCCAAAACTTTCTTAGGTGCAGGAACCTGCCCAAAGGGTACGAAACAGACCAAAATGGTGGAAAATACTTGCTTTTTCATCTTAAAGCTGCCACTGCAGCACATAAGCACATATCAATGAGTTATTTAAGGAATTACCTGATACAAAATTTTGCTTGGCTGTATTAGGCACTTTATTATACAAGTTATTTATTATGGCTTATGCAAAAGAACTCACTATCCTCAGGATATGTATTTGCCAGATTCAGTAGGAGAAAGAGACACATCTAAGGGAACACCTTCAGCCAATGTTTTGGGTTACCTGCACCATGAATTTGGATCACATTACTTCGTATCAGTGATAAAGCAAATATTTTATCAAGACCTATGCCTTCCAGCAAGTCAAGCAGTCAGCGTGTTTTACATTTTAGTATATGTGCACTTTTGTGCAAAAACCTTGGCAACTACAGATCTCCCTCTTCTGGTAAGTTAACAACTTATATCCATACTGTTCCATGTGCCATGGGGTGACATATCCCACAAATGATTGTCTTGAAAGAGTACTGTAGGATGAGGCATTATTTACATATCTAAACATGTAAAAGATAAAGTTGTAACTTACCAAATAATAAATACAGATCAGAGTACAAGACTGAAAAAAAATAAATTAGATGGATTCCCCAAGGTGTTGAATTCCTTCTCTTAAGGCCTGAGCCAAGGATGCAAAAAAACCCCATGAAGCGATGTACTTTCAACGGTTCAAAAGGTTTTGGATAGGGCTTCTAATTAGACACTGTTTGAAAATGAGATGTTTAGCTAAGCTGGTGGATATTTTAAACCTATATGATCAAACAGCAAACTTACCTCTAAAAGAAGTATTTCGGGTAAAACTTTTTAGACCAAACATCAACACTGTTTTTATTGGGAAGAACATAGTTCTCAAAGATTGTCTCAACATGAATTCAGCAGCAATGAAATAAGCATACAGTTAAGAACACGTGTTCTTATTTATGAAGCAAATACGTGTTAGTGCACATGATTTTCCAAAAACTTCACTCCGCAGCTATATTTGTGTACATTTCAGAATGCTTCTAACTAGTTGGTTAATAAAAATCTTCTTGTGACTATAGTAAAGTTTGCAATTTAAAAAAACTAACTGAAAAACAGTTAGGAGTAACTTACTCAAGAATTATGCCAAATTTCAGGTCCAAATATATCAGAACACTGAGAAATTTGGAATCCAAGTAAAAATCTTAAAACTGAGGTCTATCAATCTTTTAAAAAGAAAAAAATACTAAAAGCAGTGAATCTGCTCTCAGAATTGCACACTCACCAGGTTTGTAAACTCTACATTAAGTCAGTGATGCACTGTTCACTATAAGAGGTATATAATGTGGATGCTCTCAGCAGAGCAGTACAGATGCTTTTTGGTTGCAGTTTCCTTCACGTCTCCTCTTTCTCCTCCTTGAGGATTAAGCATCTAAAGTAATTCGGTAGCTAAAAGTGTCTCAGAGGAAGAGGTCTGTGTTTACATGGAAGGGGAGGTGACAGGTGTCCATGTGGATGCCAGCCTAGCATGTACAGAGGTGTCATACTGGCCATCAGGCAGGTCTGCGGGCGCCGCGCTGTCGTACAGGGGTGAGGTAGAGGAGGCTGCTGTCACTGGGTGGGGCAGAACTGAGTAGTGTCCTGCAGAGCCATGCAGGAACTGGGAGCTCAGCCCGTTGGACATCCCACTTGGCTGGGACACGGGCGTGATGGTGCTGTTACTCACAGACCACAGGTTCGGGTACTGACTGGAAGAGGTAAAGTCATAGGTAAAACCAGTTACTAGTGACTCTAGTGCATGCTGGCAGCATGTGTTGGCAGTTCCCAACACAACCCCCAGACTAAGTCCTTTTGCTGCAAACAGTGATACTCTCTTGGCAGTTCCCAGCCACTGCGAGGCAGGAAGGACCTCCAGGCAGAATTTGTGTTCATGGCACCCCCACAAATAAACTGAACTTCCCTATTTTCCAACAGATAGGGGCTTAGAAAAAAGGGGTGGCAGAAATGCCTTCCTTGAGGTTTCACAGTTCCAGTACAACTTTACCTACTGAACAACTCAGAGCAGAAATTGAAACTCCAGGAACTTTGCAACTTCCTAAATATGCATCCTGGGGATCAGACAGAAAGGAGTGCTAGAAGGACCTTTTTACTCAATCTGTGTTCAGGACTAAAAAATAAGTTCAGCAATACAATTAACTCATACTGGGTAGTAGTACATAGCCTGATTAACAGTTAAGAGTCCACATGCGTGGTTCAAATGCAAAAATGCTTTCCACAAACAGAATGGTAGGTCTGAATTGCTAAAAGAGATGTCCAAATCTTGTCCCTCTGTAGTTCATAACAAATATTTTACCACCTTTTCTGCAGCTCTTTGAATTTTCAAGTTTAGCTCTAAGGGACTAAATGGAAGCTGAATTTTTGCTAAAGGATTCAAATTTTAATTACGATAATAAGTATGAAGAGGAGAAAAGATTCTTTTTTATGATCACAAAATATCTAAGACTTTCCCCACATGTACAATCCCATGCTATGCTGGTTAGTGTGGCAATGCTTAAATAAAGAATTACTGCCCCAACCGTGTGCTCCTTCTCCAAACTACAGTTCACTTCTCCACCATTTCTAGCAGAATAATGGTTTATGGAGATGGCTGGGAAAGCCTTCTTTACGGAAGGCATAAAGAAAATAAACTTTTTTTAACACCATTATGCATAATAAAGATGAAATTTAAGCATCCTCAAATTCAATCTATGTTTGTCTAAGTAATTCGCAACCCTTAATTTATCAAATATTGCTGTCACAAGTATCTGCATTTACAAAATCAAAGGAAAAAGAAAAATCTGTTTCTTCAATCTGTTTTCCTTGTGGACAGTCCTTCACAGCGCCCCACAGTGCTAATGGTTCATACCAACAGCCAAAATGTCTTCTAATATGCTGGTGATCTTACGTCCTTTTTCAGTCTTTTATTTTTTTTCTAGAAAGTACCAACATAGGGGTTTGAGGGCTGGACTCCTACCTGGAGGTGGTAGCTGTGCCAGTGCTGTGACCCATGGGCAGCATGGCTGTGTGTGTAGTAACTCCAAGAGAAGACCAGTTGTCATGGGACTGCAGCATGGATAGGCAGGCAGAGGAGTTGTCAGCATAGGCTGCTGAGAAAACACAATCAATTACAAACACTAGAATCAGGCCAAATACCAATCTTGTATTTAAATGCAATGAAGAATTTTAAATCACCCTTCCCCACTACTACCTTGGGGAAAAAAAAAAAAAAACAAACACAAAATTACACACACAGAAAAAAACCAAAGAGTAACCAGTTGTGTCAAGCTCACACCTTTATGGGCATTGCCTGACATGCTGTTTTGCTCCACTCATAACTGCAAAATCTTATTTCTGTGAAGGGCCTATGGTCAAAAGGCTGTCTGCAAGCAGCTGCTAAATCAGCACATGCCATTTTACACAGTCAGTGGGATTTATTTACACTGTCACCTAGAGACCTTCCATCTCCATCACCTACAATGGCTGTAACAGTCTGACAAAGCTGGATAACAAGCCTATCACCGGATCACGCATCCCAGTTTTGAGCTGAGCATGCCACCTTGAAATCTGCCTTAGGCACCGTCAGGAGTGACTGGACTGTGGCTTAGACTACTTGGCCTGTGACCCAAACTGGCTGGCTCACACAGCAGGGGCACTAGGAAGCTATAAAGGGAATCCCATACAGCCACCATGGTGAGAAAGAAGCTGCTGTGGTAGCTAGCTAAGGGAAGAAGTTTTTTGCTGAGGACCAGGGAAGAAGGAAGAACACCAGAGAGGTTTCATTCTTTTATCCTTTTTTAAGTCTTCCACAAAACTTCCAAGATGCAAGAAAAGTTCACAGAGCTAGTTTTCCACTTCAAAATGAACAACAAAGCTACATACAAGATTGGTTAGGTTGCATCTAAAAAGCCATGTATTACTTCATAATTCAAAATAATAAATATTTTTTAAATGGGAGCCTTCAATATCTACACAGCCTGAAAGCTAAAATTGTTAATCATTCTTCTTTAACAGAAGAAATTTTTTAAAAAATTAAGGAAACAAACCCCACTGTTAAAAATGCCATTTTCACCCTGAAGTACCTGGTGCCTGAGATATTAAGTCTTAAGATATTTAGCTACTTCTGAGCACACCGTTTTTTAAAAGCTCTGCAGTTAACTTGGCTCCTTATTGTTTCTATCTATGCAGTGGTGGGACGTCTATAGACGGACACTAACTACAGCCACGGTTAAGATAAGCTAAGAAAATCAGACCCTCCATTCTAAAGACACTGGGAACACGTACTCGACTCAGGGCCCCCCTTCTCTCAGAGCTGCAGCCTCGGACTTACTTGGCGAGTTGTTTCTGTGCGTGTAGGGGTTAGCATAGGGTGCAGGCCGGTGGCTCCTCAGCGATGAGTACCTCTCACAGCTGTGGGCAGGGGACAGCGACAGTGAGGCTCCAAACTGTGCGTGGGGATTGGCAGAGGGGCACAGAGCCCCACTCCCAGGAATAAGCCAGCTACCTACTATGGGGAAGCAAGAGGTCCGTAAGAGGAGTGCTCAGTGCAGCTAGGCAGAGAATCACAGTAACGAGACAACTGAACAGCGAGGAAATGCACACTCAGGAAAGGAAACTGAGTTTCAACATAGCTGAAAAATCTGGATCTTTATAACTTGGATAAATGCTCTTATGAAGGAAAATTAGAAAGCAGCTTAGAAAAAGTCTTGTGTCAAGCTTACTTGTTTTTTAAATTACCATTTAGCCACAACCACAGTAAAGAAACATGGAAATTGTTAAACCCTCCCATGCGTAGGTAGCATGTGCTCAGTAATTGTTAGCACAGTATTCAGTTTTAAATTGCTCTTTGGGGGTCTCGATCTATAGCTAAGCTCTGAAGTTTCTCAGACTGCTAAGAACTCCTCTTAAAAATTAAGTATTTTCCCTGAAATAAAATAATTCCTGCTGCAAATCAACTGCCACATCTTTTTTAGACTGCATTTTGTTGCAATCATCTGTTAAAACAGAAATCATTAAAACATTAATGCTTTTCAATAATCTGAAAACTTCAAGCAAATGCCCATAATTTTCTTAGAGTACATAAAACATGAGTACCGTCTCAATAAATTTTATTAAATCAACTTTAGTTTCCATGCCCATGTGAACATTGCTGTCCTTGTATAAAAAGGCAAATGTCTTTTTGGACATAAAGGCAACTCTGCAGGATTCTATTAAATGGTTTTGAGTGCAATAAATCCTAACCATACACAGAGATTATAGTGTTTATATAATGATCAACATGCATGAACCACAACCACACAGACTGGTAACATTCCTCTCTCTGTGAACTAACAAGCCAGCTATCAACCACTGGCTTTGAAGTTTAGCTTAACTTCACAAAGAGTAGATGAAAGAAATCAAAGTCATGCTCATGATGCACAATGAAAAGAAACATACACTGTGAATACCCAGACTGCTGGTTGTCCCCCACTTCCTCCATCATGTCTTTGTGATCACTCCTATAAAAGAAACCATGTTGTATTAGTCAAGAATTTGCCTTCACAAATCTACCTTAAAAACCCACATTTTAGAATTAAGAGTTCTCACCTTTCTTTTGCATCAAGAAATGCCTTTGCAAATGGATTGTATTTAATTTTTAAAGCTGTGATCTGAAAACAACAACAAATATCTTTATTCACATGTATTACCATTCATTATCACACCGATATCAGGATTTGAACTAGGACTACCCACTGAAGTTGGTAAAATCACATATTGTTGAAGAAATCAAAGTAGGCCCATAAAAGCAACTGATGGGAATTAATTAAACAGCTCCTTAAGGTCTGAAGTACTATCAAAGCACTAGGAGTTAGTCTCTCTGCCAAATTTTGAAACACCGAATAGCCCGAGTTCATTGATCATCTAAGGAAACACCTAAGAAAGGAAGTAAACTAAATAGCTATAAAAATCTTCACATTTCAAGCCAGAGCAGATTGGACATCAAAGAAATCTCAGAAAACACAATAATTACAACTTCATTCAACACACATTTGCATTTGGGTAACAGAAAAAGGGTTGCTCCAAAAACGTGCCTTCAGTCATTTCACTGAGTAGCTCAAAATGACAATTGTATTTTTTACCATAGTTGTTGGCCTCCACAGACTCTTTTAAAAATTACTCCCCTATAATGAATCTGCAATACGTATTGAGACAAACAATGATCAGAACTTTGTTCTATAATTCATTCATAAGGCTTTTACATACATTAATTTAATCTTTTATAGTTAGGTTCAAAAAAAGCATAGGAAGAACTGAAAAGGAGATCCATTATTTTGCTCTGTAACATGCGTGCTTTGGTACTTGAATCCTCCCGGTAGTGGCATCCTCTCTTCCCCGCTGTGCATACCTCCTCGTTCTGGTAGGCTGTGACAGCTATAAACTGGGTTTCTGGGAAGGAATGGCTGGTGATCATCCGCTGTGGGCCACCCACTCGCACTATGTGAATCCGTGGCTCATACTTGTGCAGGGAGTTCAACATGATCTGTGAACAAATAGAGCAGGTCAGCAGTGACAGAGTAGTGGCAGATGCTGCCAAGCACAAAGGGCACTCAGGTTTTAAAGTATCCATCTTTCCATCAGAGGTGGAAAAAGCAGTAAGTACGAATAAAGCCTAAAACTGAAGCTGTGAGAGAAGGAAAGGTACACTGAGGACAGACACAACCTTCTGCGCAGTTATCCTCATCTCTGTTATTTGATAAAGCATTCACAGAGTCACAAATGCATCAATGGTAAGTCAGCCTTAGAAAGATTCATCCCACCACTGACATTAGCAGATATTCAGACCAGAAAGAGATTTCCAAAAAAGAAAAAGTGATAAAACATCAAGGTACCCATCCTCGGTAGAGAGAACAGCTCTCCTGAATGAATGAAGCAGGGAGAAGCGCGACCCATCCCAGCACGTTTGGTAATGAAAGTATGAAAATGAGCAGTAAGGAAGAGCGAGCTCGCAGCGCCGGGCCGGTCCGGTCCAACCCCACTGACCGACAGGTCTCGGTGCCGGTGTTTACCTGCCCGCCGCCGTTGAGCTTGTTGGTGAGTTTGACTTTGTTGAAGGAGACGGGCGCCTTCATCCAGTGAGCGCCGAAGTTGGGCGAGTCGGGGTGGATGTAGACGCAGCTGGGCGCCTGCGGCTCCGGCTTCCCGCCCGGCACCCACTCCCCGTTTACGTACTTCCAGCGGTGCCCGTCAGCCGCCACGAAGTCCAGCAGGAAGGAGTACATGGCGTTGGGGTCCAGCCCCGACACGCTCACCTTCAGCACCGGGAACATCCTCCTGCGGGGCGACACGGAGGCGCGAGGCAAGGCAGCAGGCAGCCGCGATCCCCGCCCCGGGCGGGCGCCCGCACCCGCCGCCGAGACCCCCTCGCCCCCCGCGGGCGGGCGGGCGGAACCAGGGTTAGGAGGCAGCGGAGGTGGCGGCGCCCCTCCCTACCTGCCGTTCTTGGTGACGATCATCTCGTTGGTGAGCTCCTTGAAGCGCAGCCACAGGTCGCTGTCCTCCAGCGCGACGCGCAGCTCCCTCTCCGTGGGATCCCCTTTCTCGCTGCCCGCCTGCAGCTCGCTTTCCACGGCGCTCAGCAGATGGTCCACGCGGTACTGCGGGGGCTTGCCCGAGCCCTCCGCGCCGGGGGAGCTCATCCCGGCCCCACGGCCGCACCAAAGCCGAGCCGGACCTGAACCACCTCACCGCGCCCTCACCGGCCGGGCCGCTGTTATAGCCCGCCATAAACGCCTCTCCGGTGACATCACCACGCCGGCGGGGGGGCCCCGCTGATTGGCGGGCGGCGCCTTTCATCGGCGCGGGCGGCGCTGCCCATTGGCCGCCCGCGGCCATATCAGAACGGTGCCCGCGGGAGCCTGTGATGTTAATTGTAGCCCGCGGGATTAAACGCGGCTATTTTATGTAAATCTACTCCCAAATGTTTGCACCTCTATCAAAGCCGCCGGGGCCGGGGCTCCGGCAGCCGCGGAGGAAATGGCCCATCTCGGCAACAGCCTCACAACCGGCCAGCGCGGCACCCTCTCGCCTCCCGACGCAGCGAGGCCCCCGGCCCGCTTCTAGGCGGGCTGTCCTGGACGGGAGGCGCTCCCGCCGCGGATTCATATTTAAGGGGAAAAAAACGGAAAGTCCTCTTTTCCAGGCGGCTGCAAGCTGACAGCAGCACCCCGCCTCGCACCGCCGCTTCCCCCCGCACCTGCCCCTGCCCCCTTGCCGGAAACTTTTACTGCAGGGAAGGGTGTAGCTGGTAGTGACAAAGCTTGCGGGAAAAATCAGCCAGAGAGCTGGAACTGTGCTGTACAGCGGCTGACCACAAACTTGGCACAACACGGGCACTCCCCGCTTTTAGCGAGCCCATGAGCCCGCCCGTGAGAAAAGTGTCAGAATTTGCCTCACAGCGCCAGCACGGGCATTGCTTTCGCAGACGAGATACTCGACGGCGATGGCTTTGAGCCATCCCACCTAAATAATTTTTTAAAAATCTGAAAATCAGATCGATAGCCACCCGCCATCCTACCTAAATAAAAACATACTTCTGAAAAACAGATCGATAGTTAAAGGCTTGGTTTCGTGTAGAAAGGAGAAACTCCCGCGAGTTCCTGCGGGCAAGAGGGGAGAAACTCATGGGTGAAGCTTTGCAACTTGATAAATTTATTTTAAAGCTATTTGATACAAAAAACAAGGGCCGGGACGAAGGAAAAGAGGGGTGCTCTGAGGCACTCCCGCCGGCCGATGTTGTAATAGTTTGCATTCTCCGGAGCTGCGACGTTCTGTGGTGTGAGGAAGTTTATTACCTTTCCGTGAGAATCCCTGGATAGAGGGCGAGGGGGAGAGAGGTGACAATGAGCAGGAAATAGTTCAATGGGTCTCTTTAAACAACAACATGTTCTTTAAACGGGAGGAAAGGAGAGGGGAAAAGAAGCGGAGCGGTGTGAAAATCAGAGATGTTTTTAAAACAGGCATCTCCTTTTCTCCAAACACCGCGCACCATCGCTGCCGGAGATTTTTCAAATTTTAGGAGAAGGTGCCCGGGATACGTTCGGGATACGTTGTCAAGCTGCCTGGCAGCAGAAGGAGCTGGGTCAGGGCTGCCAGGGGAAAACACGGTGAAGGTCCCTTTTGCGGGATGCAGACTGTGATTCAGTCCTTTATGGTTTAGTAGCTTCGGCTTAGGGCTGTACTTTCATTACACAGCACCATCGTTCACTTACTCAGCTCCGCAGAGCTTTTTCCCCCCTTCAATCTGACAAGCCGAATTCCTCGAGCCACCTCTCTTCGACCACTGTGCAGGAGCAGGAGAAAAAATGTCGTCCCTACAGATTAAATCTTGCTTTAATGTTTCTTAAAGCTGTTTCTGCCTGAGTACCGTCTGCCTGCTTTTTGTCCTCTTCGGAAGGGGAAAGCAGCATTTTCAAATAAATTACGGGCAAAGTTTACTAAGTTGATGCGTGGTCACTGCTAGCCGTAGTTGGAGGTGATCTTTTCGCTATCAGGTGTTTATTTTACTGAAAGTGCTCCGGTATAAACAAGCAAACACGACCTAACAAAAACCACGAACGCTCAAGCCCCGCGTGGGCACGGCACGCTGGCCCTCGGGTGGGCTGGCAGCCCCATCTTTGGGTTTGTGTTTTGAAGGCAACATTTCGAACATCTCAATCCTGAAAGAGCAGAGTGCCAGGAGAGGCTAGCCCCGAAGAACGACTCGCACAGACAGCTTCCCGTTCCGTGCAGGTGACAGGGAGAGAAGGGATTTTTCACCCCTTGCAGAAGTCGCGTCACTTTTAGGGTACGGTCTGTGGGAAAGGGGGCGGGGGGGGGAAGGGGACAAGAGCAGGGGAGGTGGTGGGGGTGGTGATGGTGGGTCCTGGCTTGCCTCAGCTTTTCCTCAGCTCAACGCCACCTGACAATGAACGTGTTTAAGAGCCGAAAGTAGCAGGAACAGTCGGAATTCAAAGAGACTGAGCGGTTTTGGTGGAGTATTAACTGTTCTGAAAATTAAAGACTATCTAAAATTGTATTTCCGTGATCTGAGCTTTTAAAACGCCATTTAATCCTTCTGGATGGATGCTTCAAGGAAGGATTAAATCCCTCTATATATACATGCACTCGTCGGCAACAGACACTTACCTATATGGTTAATATTTTTTGCACTGATCACTCTCTTTAGGCAGAGAGAGGAGAGTTGAAGTTCAATTTGATTTATCTCACATTTTACTTAATACTTAGCAAATGAGTGAGCTGCTCATCCCAGACAAGTAATGTATGTTCTCCAATTTAGCTGGTCTTAAAAAAAATGTCTTTCCAGTTTTGAATTTTGAAATGTCCATTTTAAAAAAAAGTTTCCAGGAGTTATGTAAGTTATGTATAATATTTGCAATGCTATAAAAAACATAAAAATAAAAACAACCTAACAACCGCTCCAAAAGAACCAGCAGACCCAAACAGTGAAGTTTTTCTTCAGCTTGGATTCCTGTCGTCTTTATTTTATTTCCTCCCCCCTCTTTCTGATCTTAAGTGCACTTTAGTTCTCAGGAGAGAGGACTCCCCACTTCCACAGCCTTTTCAGCGGGAGCTGCAGTGCGTGACAGTTTACAGCCAAAAAACTTCCTCCAGCCGAACAGCTATAAAGATTCCCGATTTATAGCAATACTTTCCCTCTTGCATGGGAAGATTAGTAGCCTTCAGCTGTTACTTCGTGTTCAGAAGGCTTGTCCGTCATTCCCTACATTATTCCCCGGGACACCACAAATCCCCAGACACCTTCCCAGCGGGAACCAACCCGTCCCTGCGGTCCCAGGATACCAGCTGCCCCTCTGCAGCTTCAACCGCCTGAGGATGCCGTGCGAAAATTTCATCGTGTTTAAGTATTAGAAGTATTTGTTTAAACACCTTTCAGCTTGCAGTTCTGGGGAGGACACGCGCGATTAACGCCATATTTGGTGCCAGTTACGTGTCCCTCCTGTCCCATTCCCCCGCTCCGCCACTTCCCGTGGCCACCCTGGGCAGCAGCGCTGGGCTGGGCCAGCCCCCATTGAGCCCGGGGATGAAACCCACCTTCCAAAGGGCAAAACTTCTCACTTCTAATTCGCTGAAGAGCAAACACCTGCCTTCCCACCACCTGGGGTTTTCCCCCTTTTTCCCCTTAAGGAAAATGAACATTTATCATTATATCTATAACTGAGATGTACATTGCTACTTGTCAGCTGCTTTTTCCTGGACACTGGGGAGGAATGTCCTACTGATACTACTATTGAGGCATTCATGTGCATGTAAATGTCATTTTCCTGGGAAGGTTCTGGATCTTGCTTAACCTGACATATAATTTTTCTTATATATAAGATTTACACAAAACCTAAAGATTGTGTTGGAAAAGCTCCTTATAAGAACTCATTGCTTTGTAATCCCAGCTTGCTAACTTATACTTACATAGGACAGGATAGCCTGTGGAAAACATAGCAGTTTTGTCCATATTAATGTGGGTATTAAGATCCTGGGATAAGTACGTTTCAGGATCTCCACTTTTAGTATTTAATAGAACTTATATTCTCCACAGGTTTAGCAAACACGTTTTTGAAAAATATTTTCTTTTTCAAGTAGTCTGAGCAGAGCACAGCCTGTTGATGTTGGTTTGTTTTGCTTTCCCCCTTCAGTATTTGGGAGGGCAAGGCAAAGGCAGAGTGCCATCCTGCATTTTTGGAAGGTGGCAAAACTCCCGTTGACTTAGTCAGATCTTTGCTTGAGTACTGCTAAGTGCCCTCTCCAGCTCAAATGCTCAGAGCCTGAGGTTTCCCTCATGAAAGTCAATGACCAAACTTCCAGTGACTTCTGTGCCTGTTGCACTAGATGGCATCAACTGGGGAAAACCAACAAAATAAACTGGCGCTCCCATGAAAGTCCTTAAGAGAGCGTCTGGCAGAAAGATAAGTGAAATCAGCAAATGTGGGAGTAGAATATCTTGACCTAGAATATCTTTTTCAATATCTTAGCAATATTGTTTAGATGACTAGAGCTATTTAAACCAAGTTTTCCTGTGTGAACTAGTGGGAACAAGGAGATGACACAAAAAGCCACTCACCACTCTTAACAGGCTGTTTCATTGAAAGCTGCAAAGAGGGACAGGCACAACAGGGACTGCAGGGGATGTAGAGAGAAGTAGTAGAATAATAGATACTGCATTATCCTGGCCTAAAGGGTAAATTTAAAAAACTCCAACCAAGCAAAAACTAGAACAATAAAACAAAACAAAACCAAAATAAACAAACCAACCAAAAAACCAAAACAAAACAAGGCCAGAAAAAAAACCCCAAATATACAAACAAAACAAAACAAACCTAACCAAAAGGAAAAAAACCCACCAAAAACCCGCCAAAAACCCAATAAACCACCTGACCCCACACTGAAAACATATTCTGCTTCAAACAGGGACCCTAGGAATCTGAGGACAGAAAGTAGTAGTGTTGTTGTCCAGCAGGAGTTCTTTTGGGAGACCCTACCATAAACAACACCTTTTCTTATACTTCAATCCATATAGTTCCCAAAGGTCACTAATGTAAACTCAGCTTTCCTTGCTGAGATATGCTGGAGGAGGTTAAAAAGGTAATGTTCAGGTCTTAAGTACAAAAGTCCTCAGATTTGCTGTCATTAATCACCAAAACAGACTTTTACTGGAAATATTCATCTTTTCCCTAAGCATATGCCTCTCTTTATAAAAGTATGCTAAGCATCAAACTGTCTTTCACAATTCTTTTAATATCAATAAAAGATTTGAGGAATTTGGAAATCTATAATTTCTTCCTCTACTTTGAATATTTCATGAAGATTACTGTAAGGCTTAAGACAAACTGGTGCTTCATGGCTAGACAATCTTAACACCTCTACATAAAGAGATATAAGTCCTAATCTGTAACTGCAGAATTTTTAAAACCAAATAAATCTCTTTTCCATTGTTTTGTGAGAGTTTTTCTTCCTCCTTCACTGTTAAGTGGTTTTTTTCCTTCTTCTCACTAGTACATAGGAAAGGCAAATACACAGTGTTAATGAGCACTATTTTGTATTTTATAAGTAAGGATAAGATTTTCAGTATTCATCTGTCAGTTTTGTCTAAATCTAGATTATCTCATGCTTTGGAATTAGTAATTGCCTTGAATATGGCCTCAAAGCTTACAGCCCTTCCTGAACTCTTTGGGCTAAGATTATTTCCTGATTTCTTGCTCTAACTCCCTCATCCATACAAAATAAAAGGATTTAAGGATTTGGACAGCTTCAGCAATGAGGGGTTACTGAAAACAGATTCTCTGCCTCTCATCAGCAAGGAAGCTCTCAGATAGAAAACTGTTTTCTTTATCTCATTTGAGATAACCTCCACTGACTGACACCAACAATTTTGTATAACTGATGTTGTTTTCATCATGTTGGTGGAGCAAATTCAGAGGAAAGGACAGAAACTTAACTAAGTCTGAGTTAAGTCATCTTAAGTCATCTTGAATTCACATGTAGCATGCTCTTACATTAACTGAGCCACTTTCTAGGTCTTTCGACTGTACCCTTTCTTACACTGTTCTGAACACAATTTATTTCTCCCAAGTTGTATATGACATACCTCTGTTCTCTATACCTAACTTTTCATCCTACCCACACTCACTTCACCAACAAGGTCGTCTCCACATCTAACTATTTTCATATTATTACTTTTAAGAAAGTGAAATATTCACAAATTGATCAAGCCACCACCATATTTCCCTGCTAATCTTTTTCCCATTATGTGCACAGCATGTATGTTGTGCACCATTCTCACTCCCAATGCCCTGGGAAAGTACCACTCACCATGCTGGACAGATCTGTTCAGAGGGAAAATGTATGGGAGAAGGACCCCACAGAGCAGACAAACAGGACAGTCAAACCAACGACAAGTTAAATTAAATTTAAATCTAGACAAGAAATAAATATGTGAGGCAATGCTCACTGGAAAGTGGTAATTGCAGAGAAATCAGAAGCTGCTGACACCACAGCTCCTTAAACTCCTGTTGGTCTTCTCAGAGAGACAATGGGCAAAACTAATGCCAGCTTTTGCCTGGCACACAGGGCTCAGACCTGGAGAGCACCTTCTGGTGCTTGTGGTGCTCTTCTTGTGGCTCCATGAGGAATGTAGAATATTTTGCTAACTTCAGCCTTTTTGCACTGAACAGATCCATCAAACTCTGACAAACTCAAATGTTCCTTATGGTTTCCTGGTTTGAATTCAGCCAAGGTTAACTGAGTCTTGGCCACTTCTCTCGGCCTTATGCCACCTAACAGGTTTAGATATGGGAAAATGATTGATATAATGTACAGCACAAATGTTTTAATGACAGGAGAGCTGATTCTTGGTTCTACTGACTCACTGTCTCACTTCAGGCAAGTCTTCAGGATCTCGTTTTAGCAACCTTCAGAGTGAAAATATTACACAGAAAGTTTAATTGCTAATATCCCAGCCTTATTTTCTCTAGAACTATTTTTAATGTAAGCAACCATCCAATAGGCTAATAATACATAATGAAGAGTAATTACATGTCAAAACAAAAGTTCACAACCTTTGATGTCTGGTAATGCAAATTCAGTTTGATTTTCTAACAGGGCTGAATTTTTCCTGCAGGATGTTTCTGGAGCACTGGTGTTTATATAAGTGCTCATTTTAGTACACTTAGTTCCAGCATGCTGCAGACATTGGTTCATTTTGCACATTAAATTTGTTAAAAAATCCAAAACAAACAACACCAAAAAACCACAAAACCCCACACCAACAAAAGGACAAACATCAAAGAACCTCCAAACCAGTAAAAAAGGAATCATGTAAGCCCTATCTTTTTATCTAGCAATCCATGCTGTCAGTACCACATGCAGGTACAACAGAGATGATGAATAAGGAGGAAATTACAAATGTGTGGAGACCACAACATGTAAAACCACCACTGCCTGTGCCATAGGAGGCAGTGCCAGGAATGCCCTGGGGACAATACAGAAATGTGAGTTCCTCCATTCAGTTGTGGACTTTCCATTTACATCCCTGCTAATGTAGTACATTAATAAACTTGCAGACACATTGCAAACATTCATTTACCTTCTTCAGCTTTTTTTTTAAACAAGCTGAATTAAAACAAATTAAAACCAATCTCAGTCATGTTATATTTATTCTTTTATACAAGTAAAAAACATTACTAATTGAAGTCTTCTACAATTCATCCTTAGACAGCTTGTTATTTGCATTTAACATTGGCTTTGTAAAAAAAAAAAATTTAAAGAAACCAGAAGGAAGATTTCAATATTGTCCAAATCAGTAAATTCAGGTGCATTTAGTTTCAAGAATCTTGTGGCAGATGCCATGTATCCCCAAGAATTAATTTCCCGTTTCTGTCTGTCCAGATGTCAAGGACAGGGTCAATCTAAGAAGTAGAAAAATAACTTCAAGGCACCTTTTCTTAGGAAGAAAACACTTCAAGCCATAATACATTGACAGCTTTGATAAAAATAGTATTTCATTAAATACTTTATCCTTGGCAGATGTCTTGTCTCACACATTAAGTTGTCTACACTTGTAGTAAACATATTTCCATTAGAAAAGAAACTGCTGTGATGCATTGAAAAGTCTTTGCCACATTTTACATCTAGAAATACAAGATTACAGTGCACAACACTAGCACAATATTAAGTAAATTAGTCAAGTTTACATTTCTAATAAAGAAATTGCAAAACCCACAAACTCATTTTATTAATAAACCCTTAATGCTAAAAAAGTTCTTAAGTTTCAGCCAGTTTCTACAGATTTTACCTCAGAAATATTTCTATTGAAAGCATGGGATTTTTTTTTTCACGAGTAATATACACATGAATAAAACTGAACAAAGTATGACTATGTTCCCAGTTCTTAAAATTTTTGTTCTTAGATCAATGACTGGAAGCTGAAAACTCTTGTATTTACAAGGCTGGGTAAAGACTTCTGACCCTATTTTATTATTGTTTATATGTTTAACTTTTTTTGCCTTTGTACCCTGAGTGGCAGTGAAAAAGAAGTGTAACTTGATAGAGTGTACACATTACAAGCCTTCCTTTCAGAAAAGAAAGGATTGGAATTAACCTAGTGTCCAAAATTCTTGCTTTATTCCTGACTTTCTTTTTAAAGCCATTGCTCTGCCACAAGGAGGTTTTGGCAAAACACTTATTTTGGGAAGGGGGAAGGAGATAGAGAAGTAGGGGGAGGAACCTAAAAATCACCTTTTGGCCATCTCAAGTCTGCCTGGAAGCTCAATATGATGCAATTAATGAACAGCAATCCTCCACCTTCAGTGCTTCCTTGTCTTGCTCGAGACAGATGTGCTGACAGCATGGCACCTTCTTTAAAGGAGCTCAGTTTTATGGAAGCTGATCTCTCAGCAAGGCACAAGTGGCTACAAGCTTTTGACTGCCCCATGTATTTTCAAGCAAAATCACCATGTTTCACACCAAATATTCAGAAACAATATCAGAGGTGAAAATTGTTTCTATCCAGGGTTCAGCAAATGCCTCGTTTTTTTTTTTTTTTTTTTTTTTTTTTCCCAGAGTATTTTTGAATGTCCATGCATCTTAGCATTTTCTTTGGTTGTCTTGGAAAACACTCTTATAGACAAATGTATCTTGCTTGCAAGCTTTTTTCTCCTATGGGGTACGCATTTTACTCTGCTAAGCTTTAACCCCATTCCTTCTAGGCATATCCTGATATACAGCCTCAAACCAGTTCTTTCCCTTCATGCTTTTACATCTTACAAGAGATAAAATGCCACTCTCTCCTCAATTATATCCAAACTCAAAAAAGAAAAATAACTCAAAATTCAGCCTGACTGCCTACAATTAAACACCTAAATAAGTTACCTGTTAATCAGGGGTGCTAAATATGTCCAATTCCCACCAAAGTCAAGAACTGTAGAAAACCAGGATAATTCATCCCCCACAAACTCTATTTCCCACCTGCCCTCAGACACAGAAAGCATATTCTCAGCTTTACTAACCAAACTCATTGTGATATGATCAATGACACTGGATAAAGAAATTTTAAGCAGAAATTAAGTTACTGAATTGGATGCTAATGCCTAAGTTTCTCCACAGAATTTTTATGCATTTTTAGCTTAAACATTCCAGTAAAAAAAACCCCAAGAATATAGAAGAAAACAACTAAATACACAGAATTCCAGATTTCCTTTCAAGAGGAAGCACAGCTCCAGGAAGCCTTATGGATATCAACCAGCTGTCCTGAAGGACAGAGAAGACAACTGCTCATTCTTCAGAGCCTTGCAAAAACAATCTGAAGGATGCAAAGAGAATAAAATCTTACCCTTGAGTCTTTCTCCCAAAAAAATTAGTTTTCCTAATACTGTCAATGTTCTGACTCAAAGAAATACCAGAGGAAAACAGTGATCCCTAACATATTTAAAGTGTTGGTGGAGATAAGTTTTGTCTCTTTATAAAAAATTGGATTAAACTTCAAGCTGATTCAAAAGCATGATTCAAAACAAGAGCCACAGTTTTAAAATATTTTTCAAAAAAGACAAAATTGTCTATAAATTATCTCAGAGTTAACAAAGCATTGTGAAATTCTACAGAAACCAATTATTTATAAAGAATGCCATGAACTATTAGAAGTGATGTTTCAACAGCCTCAGACCAACTAATACATTATTTGAACAGAAATACTGAATAGTAACTGGACAGTAATGGACAGGAAGATGTTTTCAATTGATATATTTGAGGTCCCTCAATTGAGAAACTTTGATACTAAATCCCAAATACTTCTAATTACATTCATGTCAGTGCTTTTTTACTAGGCTTCCAAGTAAAAATCCTGAAGTGGCTGCAGGAGCTCTATCTTCCCTTCTACTTGTAGCTGAAGAGCTCTGTGCACAGCACCAGAGAAACTCCTGTCACTGGAAGTCCTCAGCTGAAAGGTGAGACTCTGCTTCAAGAGAACAAACTCATGGTGACCTCAGGAAGGGAAAAGCAATTGCCCACTTCATATCTCTTTTGAAATTGCTTTCTTCACTCTACATAAACTAAAAATTCTAGAACACTTCACAGAAAAAAGGAAATTATTCTTACAGGATGCTGGAAACTTCTCATGGAAAACTGGCTGAAGATCTTGTATAAAAAGGTTGTTAGCAGAAATATGCTAATCTGGAAAGGGATGCTGGCTTAGCAATATGCTTCAAAATAAATTAATCACACTTAACATCTCTTCTGCCTTTCCCCATCAGCTAGTTATAAAGAGATAAGCAAAAGAAACCTATTTGAGAATGCTTTCACTCTAAAGGAACATGGGTAATAGGTAGCTTAAGAGTTTTGCCCAAAGAACAACTATGGTAATTTAACAGTATTTCTCTTGACAGAAGTGTCCAGATTAAAGGCTAAAACCACATATTTGCAGTTGCTATTCATTCAAGCATCTCACAGGAAGAATGCTAAGATTCAAATATTCAAGGCCTGAAAGTAGCAGTAATTGGTAAAGAAAGCAGAGATTCATTTGAGAGTCAATGCAACCTATGAGAGTTATAAGAATTACAATAATTCAAGAATCACCCACAAGTATGTGGAGCTTTTTATTTGTATTGCTTAACAGAGGTTGGCAATTTCTATGTGTTTTGCTTTGGAACATAATTTGAAACAATTATTTGGGTTTGGCACTTACTGATATACCAGCAATTAACAAGTTGTTGAAAACATCACAATCTTCTGAAGACCATATTGATCATTGGGGTATCTTCCTGGCCTTTATACTACCTGCTTTTCCTTATATTTTAACTCAGCTTCAGATGTATGCAGATAATAAAAATATGCCTTTATTTGACTCTATTTAACTTACCATTGTCAGTTCTAAATTTTTTTGTTACATTTGAGGAGTTGTTCAGCAGGAAATCAGTCCAGCAACAACAAAATTAAAAATCCTAACTCTTTCTTTAGGGTGTTATCCTCAAAGTCCTCAGATATTTCTCAAATCCCTAATTATGTATTTCTTTTCTTATACCCTAAAACAACTGCTTGTCCTGTGCCAACCTAGGGTTCCAGGATCTTGCAGGGGGAACCTGCCCAACAATTTAATTTCTGACCTATATGCAGGAAGAGGATCCCTTTTGGGGAGCAGCAGAAACCACAGTTCAGGCAGAGTGGTTTTAGGTTGCCCCTACAGTAAAAACTGTTAAGGTGCCATTTCAGCCTAATGGGGCTGCTGTGCATTCACACAGTCCTACTGAAATGCCCTCCTCATTAAATGGGTTATTCAGAAGCCAACCTCTGCACTGACTTCACTTTCTAAATATTTTAGATTCAATGTCAGGGTCAAAATATAGCTCCTGAATGGCTTCAGGATGGCAGAGTACCTGGTGATCGCTAGGATGTATGCAGTCATGCAAGGAAAGGGGAATCAGTAGATGAAGACCTGGTTATCTAGTCAGGTTTCTTTGCAATGCAAGGTCTCTTCCTTTTACACTAGTGTACTGTAAATTGCCAGGGAATTGCCGGCAAGGATAACAGTATTTTGTCACAGTTGTGATTAAGAGACTGAATCTTTAGTGCCCCTTTAAATTGCCTCTCCTGTTGTCCTAATTCAAATAGAATTTCATTGTTTTCAATGCATGAGAGGCAAATTCTGAGGGAAACAATAGCAAATTTCACTTCTGTCCCAGAGAGGCGAGGAAACAAACTGCAGAAGTGAACTTCTAGAGAAATTATTTTACTGCCTATTAGTGTCTGCCAGTTCTCATAGATCCATCAGGACGCATGAGAATTCGCCTATAAATTAATTTATGTGCTGTGCTGCAGTGCAGCACTTTAGTTTTTTGATCTTTGATATAGGGATAACAAATTTATATAATAAATAGCACCTTCAGCTTCCTCAGCACTGCCATGCAATCTAAGCTGGACTGGCTTGACTGTTGCTTGTTCTGTTGCAGTTTTAGGTAACATGATTATCTCAAGCATAGCCTGGAAGCAGGCAGGACTTTTGAAGAACATGATTAGAAATTAAAAGGGCTTCATTTCCAATTCTACTTTTCTTTATGTCCTGGATTCAGCAGGGATAGAGGTAATTTTTAAATAGGTAAGAACAGACACAGCACTTTGTAAGCATTTTCTCTTGGTTGCTTAAACTTGTTTTTGCAGTTGTGCTCCTAAGGAAAATATGGTGGTGGTCAAAATTGTTTTTTATGGTTTTGATGAAAAATTTGGCTTATGCCCTTCCAAAGCTGGGAAGATGATAACAGTGCTCTCTCTTCCTTTTCAAAGAGAATACAGCACTCTTACCCAGACCTCCTTCATGGTAGCAGGTTAAAACTATGGACCTGAGGCCTTGCTGCACTCTGCTACAGAAAGCTATAGTCCCTTGTTAAACATCTGTACACAGATTTGAAAATACATTTATTATTTCTATGTGTAAGAGCTCTCTGAAAACCTTATGAGGCAGCTTCATCCCACCTCCTTCACTTTCCTTTACATAAAGGTGTTTCTTAAAATGTTGTTAAACTTGTTGTGAAGGAAAGTTTTTAGTTTTGTACAGATCACCTACACAGCAATCTGTCATAGCTGCATGCAAGTTTCATGCTGTCTTTCTTGGAACTTGTGGATCTTCTTCTAAAGAAAAATGTGGCTGTGTTTATTGATACCATTTTCTTAAGGTGTATGATAGTTGCTTCTTTTCTCTGCTATCTTCTCGTACGCAGTCAGTGGGGCTCCAAATCTTCCATGTTTCCTCCCTGAAAAAGAAAAAAAAAAGAAAAAAAATAATTAAAAAGAAAGGGCTGAGCTCCTGCTGCACATCTCCAGAGCCCTGTGGGAACAAAGAGCCAGGAGGGATGGGAGGGAGGATGGAAAACCAGTGGGAACAGGCGGGAGACAGACAAGGCAGTGGGGGAAGGGACCACAGGGCAGTGGAGGAATGGGAGCAGAAAGGAGCCAGATCTGGTAGACTGAGGAGAAGCCCGGTAGGAGAAACTTCTTTGTTTGCAGGAGAGAACAAAGGGGAAGGGGAAATGATGGAAGAAGAAGAGCTGTCAGGTTAGAAGTTGCTCCTTGTTGTTCCTACTCACTCTCCGCCCTCACCCACAAAGGGGAAAACGAAAACACACAGAGGGAACTGATTTGCACGTGCAAACATGCTTCTTCTGCTCTGCTTGTGACAATTAACTGTCCCTTTTTCCTCTCTTTGTTTGGCACTTTGGACAAAAACAATTAGACACGAAATCGTGAAGTTGAAAATCTAATATGGCAAGGCTATAGGAAATACTGACTTCATTGATCTTGACACATTGATCTAAATGTAATTTGTCAGCAGGTCAGAAACACTGGTTTATCTTAGACACGGATGACTGCTGCACAGAAAACTAAGCTGACCAACAATGATATGATTTTGCTCTAAATCTGAAGTCTAAAACTTTTTTTTTTTTTTTTCTGAGAGATTTAGCAGGGAGAAGTTGGCATTAATGTCACAACTTTTGCATCGTTTGTATACAAAACTGCTTTGTTTTAGGTTAAAAACTCGTAGTGGAAACAATTTTTTTGTGGGAAGAAATGTCAAATCCCTGTGAGAAATTAATATATATATATTTACTTATCAAGCAGACCTTATCAGCAGTTCTTTCCTGTAGGACTGTTTTCCTCTTAACAATATTACAGCAGAGTAGTCAGCATTTCAATGTAATCTGCACTACAATGCCCTATGTTAATGCAGACAGATACTTCAAAACCAGAATAACATGTTAATTGTCCCTCCCATATAACTCTTGGGCCTAACAATTACTACCCACTTTTATTGGCAGTTAAGTGCAGAAATATACCTTTTAAAAATCTTATAACCTTTGTTCTGGATTTTAGGTGACTTACACAAAATGCTTCTTTAATAATTTCTTCTGTAGGATTCCATCTCTGTTGTGAACAGCATTTTTATTCCCTGACTTGTTGCCTGGATAGTGAGGCAAAGAAAAGGATAATTTCTTTTGCTACAATTTTTGCTTTATTTTGAATTTTATTTTAAGAGATTAGTAAAAACTGGAAAACTTTCTTGACTGGTCATGGATGATTTTTTTTCTCCCAGCTTTTTATCCACTATACTTGGAACTCTGAATCTGGTAGTTAGAAATGAAGCTATCTCGGGGGTTAAACTCTTCAGTTATAAAATTTGATTACACTTCAATTTCTTGATCAAATCTGAAAAAAAAAATAACCAAACAAAAAAAAAAACACCCATGGCTCAAAAGAGAACATTATCAAACTCAGGAAGATTCTTCCTGTGAACATGAATTACCAGAATAGCCATGGTCTTGCAAAACAGGCTGACCAATCCCATTTTTGTTCTTTTGTGAATACTCATTGCTGGCTTCACTTTTCACACATTTATTATTTCAGTTGGTCTGCTTTAAGGCATGCTTTGTTCTGTGTAAGAGAAACAAAATAAACAGCGATTTCTGGAAGTAAAAAATGAACTTGTCCTGTAGATTCATTTTGGTGCAGTGAAGTTACACTACCCTTACACACTCATCTCCATCCTGCTAGTGTGTTAAAACCAGGGTGTTTAAGCCTTAAACTCAATCTCTTTTCCAGTGTGATAAATACCCTCCAAAGTCTTGGCTTGCTTATGTAGCAGTGGCCACTAAACATGGGCTAGTAATACCTGCTGTGGGGCTTTACTTGCAGCAATTGGGGTGAGTTGCTGGCACTTTGACTTTATTTGTTCTTAAATGAACTGAGAGTTGGCCAGACAGTCCTCAGGCACCAAAAAGATGCTTTAGGTACTGGGCTACATTTACTTTGCAATTTAGAGCTGTAATGGGAAAAATATTTTTCCTGTCCCTTTCATGTTCTAAAGAGTGAGGGAACTGGTTTTTACATATGTTAAAGTTGGGGTTTTTATCTCACACAGCTTTCTTGTGCTTACATATTTTCTTCTCCATCACAAATTATTAACTTTCTATTTTTAAAACTCCTAGCTCTCAGTGGATATTTCTGGTTGAAAATAGTGGCTCATCTATGAGAGGTTTTTTTTTTCTTCTCCCCTAAAGTGTTCTCATCTCTCCCATTGCAAGAGTTGTGCTCTCTCATACAGCTGAAGGTATTGTCTCTGCTACAATGATCTGCTTATTTCCATGAGAGTGTAAAACAACCCACTCATGTATGAGGTATGAGGACTTCCATAAAATGAAACTGAAATATCATGTCTTGCAACATGCCAAGAACATGAATGTACTTCTAAATATGCTTATTTTTACTGTTTCCTGGAGAGGTGAATTTATTGGTTTGTACTTAGTTTTGTTGCTGGCACATACTGGTACATGGAGGGTCTTACACTTTTCCTTCCAATTTAGCTTTGATAAAAAATAAAGAAAAAAATCACTGGTATTGTGGTTTTCAGTAGTGGAAGTGTGTTAGCTCAAATGGAGAAACTCCAGTTTCATTACAGCAGTTTAAACTTTGAGTTGCAGCAATGTCAACCATTCTGAAAAATTACTTCAGAGATTTGCTGCAGAAAAAGAAGATAAAAGAGTGGAAAAATTCTTGTCTTCATATAAGGCAGGGATGATCATTAATACCACAAATTCCATGTATAGATAGTGTCTATCTGATGTATCTTTTGGGAAAGTAATAAAAAGGTAATTTCTTGCTTCTATATTTTAATAATTCCTGTCCAGTTTAGGAGATTTTTCTTTATTTCCTGATTAGTTCAATCAGTAAGTCCTGATTTGGCTACTTAAAGTTAAGAAACCAAACAAAATGTCACCATTATGCTGAAGAATTAGGCCATGTAAATTAATAGCATCAGTCAGTCCTGAAAAAGAGATATGTCATCATTGTAGTTACATCAGCTTATTTAAAAATACTTTAGTACTTTGCTACTTAACTAAGAAGGGAGAAAAATGCAGTATTTGCAAAAGTAAGCATTTTCACAGAATATGTATAATTTGAATTGGAAAAATCAATACAAAAAATAATCCAGTTTTAAGCCAAATCTGAGTCCCAGTACTACTGTTTGTTAAACCAGTCTAAATGTTAGGAGCCAAGTATAACACCTGCCTTGTAGCTGGATTCTACATAAGGATGGTGATTTCTGATGGGGCTTCATTGGCTGGACTGCACATCCTGTTTTATGTATGATGCAAGGAGGTGCCCCCAATGGTAAGTGGAGGATTCCTCAGTGAGTGTACCACAGGAGCATGGCTGATGTGGGGCCTGACAGAGGCACTCAGTGCTTTTCTTACCGTTTTTTGAGTTACAGCCCCTCTGAGTCAGAAGAACGCAGGTTAACTGAGCTGATCCAGAGTACTTGGTGTCCTTACAGCAAATGAAAATAACACTATCAAAGCCAAAAACATTAGTAATTTAGTGAGGGACTTTTTGAGTTTTCAAGTCAAAATGGAGTTTTCATATTGCCAGACTGAATATTGAGATTTATTTTTATTTTTTTATGAGACGAAAATATTTTACTCTTGGTTGGTTGGTTGATTGGTTGGTTGGTTGGGGGAGGAGGATTTGGTGGTTTTTTTTGTTTCGTGTGGGGTTTGGTGGTTTTGTTGTTGTTGTTTGTTTCTGGGGGGTTTTTTCTTGTTGTTTTGTTGTTGTTGCTTAGATTTTTGGGGTTTTTTTGGTTGGTTGGTTGGTTGGTTGGCTGGTTGGGGTTTTTTATTCAGGAAGGAGAATATATTTCAAAATTCATGAATTCTCATTTTCATCAGATTTACTCCTAATAAGATTCCAAAAACCTGTATTTTTTAAGTTCCTAGTACTACATTTTAGAGAAAAAAAATATTAATAACAATATGTGCATGCTCATATACAGCTGCAGAATTGAAGTCTTTGTATGTTGCTGCATTCAGACTTGAGTACCAAGACAAATCCAAATCACCCTTCAAATTAGACAAAGCTTCCAAACTTGGTTCAGGAGACTTATGGAACCAAACATGATTGTGTGGAATCAATGAGGAGAAGCAACATACCTGCACTGGATGCTTCAGAGCCATGTCCTGAACATTCAAATGTTTATTTCTTGTCAGGCTAAAATACTGGCACTGGATTTCTGCAAGACATTTAAAAAACACCTCTGAAAAGGCTCATATAAACAATTAATTTCATTGACCTAATTTAAATATTTACAGCAGAGTGCTATTTTTGCAATACAATTATATTAGATATACATTTTCTATTACATAATAAATTAATTTCCATCTCTTCTGGTTTTTAGATCATCTCTTCTCTAGTAGGACAACATCAAACCTTCCTGACCTCAAGCAAAGAAACTATTAGTAAAATATTTCTCAGGGCGCCTAAAGAAATTTATCTAAAAATGAGCTGTGAAAATTTTATTTACATGTACTTTTTTGTTCAAGGAAATTCAAAATTAATTTCTATTAAGGGTACCAAAGTCAGCACAAATGGCACAAATCCTTGGATGGTAAACATATGCCTTGCTCTGTTTGAAGAAATCTGGCTTCAAAATGACAAAGTTATAGACTTTTGAAAACATGCATCCTGGTTTGAACAGCAGGTTTTTTAACATCAGAAGCAAACACCAGGATGTGATGTTCTGAATATTCACTTTCAGTATATTTGAAAGCTCACACCTACTTGTATTTGAATGTGTGATTACTTTCAGTACTGCATTGTTCTGAACCAGTTACAAAAAGAAAAGGTCATTGGAGACCTTACTGTTTATAATAAATCATGTTTCTGCTTTCAGTCAGAGAATGAAGGAATATAGGCATTTTACTCACAGGAACTACTATTACTCTTGGAGACATAAACTTTAGATAGAGCTTCTTTAGATAGAGCAAGAAAGGCTATGATCTAGGAAATATGCTGATTCAAACCATTATGTGGACAAAATACACTCACATTTCTGTGACCTTGTTATCTTAATTTCTCAATTCAAAGAAAGCTTTGCATTCTTCGGAAGCTCTCTTGCAGTGCTCTCCCTGATGCTTCTTTCTGTTTTCCTCCTCACTTTCTCAGTGACACTTGTGCTGTCTTGGAAGCAAATAATCTGCCTTGGGATAAGAGGAAAAACAAAACTGAGTAACGAAAAACACCCTCCTTGCACCTTCCTAGCAGAATACTGAACACAGCTAAAGGACATCAAATACGGTCACAGTCACGGTACATGCTCAGAACTGAATGCATCTTTCAAGCTTTGGCTTGAAACTTCTGTTAGTTACTGGAACTATTCACCATCTTTTACCTAGACCATAGTTTTAGACTGAATTTTGGAATGAATAGGAAAGTACATTTCTGCCAGTTGGCATGGGGAGTGAGGTTCATGGCTAACTCAATTCTGAGTTCACCAGCCTGGAACCATCATAAGTGACAGAGGATAGCCTCGATAGAGAAGGTGAGACGCTTAAAGAAGGTGCTTAAAAATAGGTATGAAAAATGTTGTCAAAATTAGCTACTATTTTGTGTGTGCTTCCTGTACCAAAGTAACACATTTAATACCTCCATGCCTACTGCTAGTTAAGTGCACGGTATGAAGAAGCAATTGGAAGAATAAGGAAAATAAGTTAGTGAAAGAATAGTATTTAAAGCTTTTGTTTCTCAAGAAGAGCCATACATCCCTGAATTCAGTACGAATGACTTTTATCATAAGCCATTTGTGGGTTTTTACTGGTTTTGATATTCAGTAAAGTATTCGCTAAATAAAGGAAATATTTATTTGTTACTTTGTTCTATTTTATTTCTTGAAATAATGGTTTGTTAGTCAAATATCTGTCATTGATACACCAAAAAAATCACAAATTAATTTATTTAAACAAAATAGGCCTTTACTCTCAGATTTTCCCTTTGACTTTCAATTTATCTTTTTTAATAGTAAAGATTCAGAATTTCTTTTTATGGTGTCCTATAAAAATAAAAGCTTACTGCCTCTGGTTTTACTACAGTTCTGGACTCATACCTGAAAATTGGTATTTTGTAAAAGTCCTGATATAATTTTCTTGAAATGTTTATCTGTAGGTATTAGATATCATGAGATATTAAAGCCCATTTTCAAAGCCTAGAAGATCTAGAAAAAGGAAACTATTTTGATGGTTCATACTTGAGAATACAGTATTTCTAACCTGTAGGGTAACAAAAACATGAAATGTACATCCAAAAACTATTTAAAATTTAAAATTTAACTTTTAAATTTATTACTTTATGCTTGCTGCCAGTTTTCTTCAATAAAAGTCATGCAGAGCAGGGAGAGGTTGAAAACAGATGTGAACTCCTGCCCCTCTAATCTTCTGGGCAGATTTCCCAGTGACCTACCAGAAGCGCACATTTGCAAATAATTTTTAAAATAAGAATTTTGGTTAGAGTTAGCTCTCTACTGAAAAAGTGCATTTCTGCATACCAGGGCTGTTACAGTTCTCTCCCAGAATTAGAAATCTCCTGTTTTTCTGGAGGACTGAGAGTCTTTTGTCATAAAAACAAGTACTTCATTAGTGCTCAGGTATGGGAACAGGTTTTGTTTCACAGGGAAGAACACATGAGTCAGGGTAAATTTTAAATTATCTAAAATGAAGTCTCACTGTGATTTTGTCCTTGAGATCTTTAGAACACGTGACCATCAAAACACTGAGGCTGCTCTCTCTTAAGGAGCCAGCTGTATTCCTAAAGTTTTAAGTGAAGCTTAAGCAAGAAGTTTGCAAGGAGGTCCATCAGCTTTCTGAACAAGATTGGGGTTCTACAAGGAGAGGACTTTCTTTAACAACAACAAATACAAGTCACCGCTCTGATCCTCCAGCTCACATTCTTAGAACAAGATTCATTACAATTCTATTTTATTGCTCTTGTACTGGAAAAGGACTTTGAAATGGGAAATCAGTGATCTGGTCTTAAGGAAACTGGGATTTTCTTTATGTCGATGTGGATCTCTGTCCATTAGGCCTTTTGGTCCAACAGAAATGTATTCATTCATGTAACACAGAACACGAAACAAATAAATTTATAACCTTCCTTTGCCAAAATTTGTTGTTATACATGGTGAAATAAATCTGAAGCTGAATCAGCTTTTCAAGCACCTACTATCTGGCCTCTTTATTTTTTTGAGCACATGGTTAACATGAGAGTGCTAGTGTCAGTTATTTTAACAATTTTTAATATTTGGGACTTTTGCCCCCATTATTTTGGTAGTAAACAGTTGGAAATAACACCCTGGCATCATTTTTGCAAATGGAGAAACAAAACCAAATACTTGTAAATCAAAATTTAGTATAATAATATCTTCTAAATTTTTACATAAATCTGTTAAATAGTGGAGCTACTTGCTCTTTGAGATAGAAAAGTTCGGAAGACCTGAATATATCTTAATACAATATTAAATATCTTCATACATAATAACAGTAATCGACCTCCTGGACAATGCCATAGTAAGAATGCAAATAAAAAAGGTGCCTTCAGTAGGTAAAAAACCAAAAAATAGACACTGGGACTTTTATAAACTGAGCTAACCCAAAGGAAATTTCATATTTAAATCAGGAGGTAAACATTGTCCGTATAACTGTGTAACACTGGACATTTAATGACCTCCTGAAATTCCTATTCACTTAATTAATTTGATGAAGCATTGCACTCAGAAATGCTACAACAAAAAAAAATCCACATCAAAATCTTTGGTTTAATTGCAGTTTTTTACCATATTGGAATAGCTGTAGAAAGATGTAATTTTCTATATAAAATATAATTTTTATATTACGTATCTGAAAATAGATAGCATTTAACTTCCCCTATTCTGCTGACTAGTCCAGAAAGCAAACATGACTTGTCACTGTCTGCTTTTCATTATTTTTCTCTGTGACAGCATCCTTCATGCATGAAATGTATATTTACAATGAATAAACAAATTGTCATTAATGACTTTGAGTAGCAATTTTTAATCTCAACAGTCTTTAATTTTTATATATATGTATGATGGCAAATTCATTGAGGTCTTAATTTTGTTTTTCTGTGTGAATTCAGGAGGTTGAATTATTTGCCTGCCTCTTCAAGGAAGCAAATCTAGCAAAAAAAAAAATATTTCTAATGAGAGTTATTTGATCTCTAGAATTCCTGAGTGACTTCAGGACTAAGGCTCTGGAGCTAAGCTTCACAAGATTTTAGGAATCTTTCTTAATGTAGGGTCCACTTTCAATTTATAAAATACTGGTGGGGGTGACTTGTTCTAAATCACTTTCAGCATTCTGTGTTCCACTAGAGACCCAAGCAATGGGTAGGACTGCACAGCAACAGGGGCCATATGCTTGGTGGGCTGCTCAGCTGCACATTTTGGAAAGCAACTGATACAGCAGTGTGGGGGATGCTTTCTTCTGTCCCATACATAGCACTAACTACAAGTTACAGTGAACTAAACTCCTGAAACAGCAAATGAAATCAGACAGAACATTGTAGCTTGGTGACATCTTTGGAAACAATCTGAGAAACCAGTAGTCTGATACATGTAAAATAATGATTAAGAACAGATGTGACATCCTTTGGCACTGACCCCCCAGTATGCCTGTGCCTACGCGGAGTCCTGGGGACTTTGGTGATTTATTTATGCAGAGCTCCTTGCAGAGCCTGGTAGAAAAAAATACCTGCTATGAAGAACGACAGTAAGGGAAAGTGCAGCTTAGCTTTCATCTAGAACATCTGTCCTCAGGACTTATGAAGTTGTATTTGTTAAGTGGCACACCATAGCCTCCTGTAGCACCTACAGATTTAAGTACATTCAGTACATACATACATATGTACTCTGGTTATATGTCAATCTGCTCATGTGCACCATGTCTTTGGCTGACTGGGATTTAAAGAGTAAATGCTCCCATACCTGCTTAACTGGAATAATTGTCCCTTTGAATCCAAATTAACAATTTTTTAAAGGATCACCAAAATCCTCCCACACTTAGTGAAATTATTTTGGTGTCTGTAGTAACAGAGCATGCTCACATTTACTAGAAACTCCTCTGCTTTTTCATAATTTAGTCCTTTAATTCTCCGGAAAAAAAACCAAACCAAACCAAACCAACCAAAAAAAAAAAAACCACAAAAAACCCAAAAAACAAAACAAAAAACCCCAAAACAAAACACAACAAAAAAACCCCCAAAACCCCAAAACCAAAAACCTAATGTGGAGAAGACCAGAGTTCCTGGGAATAGCTCACTCCTGCAGTCAATTTGCCTAATTGATTAGAAGCCTGATTGCAGCTGCGAAGGAGAGGATAACCGGGGAGCTGTGCATACACAGAGGTGCGGAGTTTGCGTGGCGGCTTCACAGAAATGCGGGCTCCTGCTCTGAGAAATCATTTCCCACCATCCATTTTCTGGATCGGCACCCATGTCCATCTCCGGGTGTCCCCGAGCACAAACTTGCCTGGCTGAGAGAGGGGCCCCTGCAGGGAGGCTCTCCAGCGGCAGAAATCTTGTTTTGCCCACCCGAACGCTCCCCACCCACAATCAGCCAGGGCTTTGCTTCTGTTTCCTGATCTATCTCTGCTCTGAGCGAGGACCAGAAATGCCCGAGTGACAGCAGCCCGAGGCCTGGCCCTGCAGCGGCTGCATAGTTCCCTAATCCCCTCTCTCAGGATGCTGCCCTGGTACTTCCCAGTACAGTAACCCAACCTCTTGTCTGGGCTTTTTCAGCTTGGCTTCATTATTACTACCATGATAAAGACTAGCTTTTGTTTTTGACTTCCCTTTTCAAGTTTCTACACGCTTTTGACTTTTCTTGTCCCTTAACTTGTAGGATTTACTGATGCTCATGTTGCTAGGACTGAAAGGTACCAAAAGAATAACATATGTATTTCTGGAGCCCTTTATGAAAAGTTCTCTCGCTGATCCAGACATGACAGAACTCAGGTCTACTTCCCTGAGAGCAGCATGATTTCAGTCATGGTTCACCTGGGGGTGGTTTACAGAGATTCTCCTTTATGTGAGTACAACAAAAAGCAGTCAGCTAAGGAGGGCATCACAGCCATCATCAAAACTCAGTGTACAAAGGAGAGCTATGACAGGGACTTGGATTTGCTGACATTTGCAAATCACCTGGAACAAAGACACATGGGAAAACTGAGCCTAGCCTCATCATAATAATTATTTCTGTTTTCAGTATTTAGTTCTGTCACTAGAGGTGCTAATACATTATCAGGAAGTCAGGCTGTATTTCTGTCTGGAATATAGACTACACTTCTTTTTCTCCTATTGCTTCCCAACTTATTTTCTTTTCCAGTATGTAAGTACTTGTACATCCATACACTTCATCATGTGAGGCTCATGATTTAGTATTCTGAGGATCGCTATTAGAACCACTAGACACAACTTTAATTCTTTTGGCCAACTCTATTTTTATTTCTCCTGCATTAACCTTAGAATCCATAATACATCATGCAGTGACAGAGTAGTGGATAATTTTATTAAACCTGTGGACGACACCAGGTGGGAAGAGACTATCAGGAAGACTGGTTTACAGTGCAGAGTGATTTGGACAAATTGAAAGCAGCAGCAGCAGGCTATCCAGCACAGACAAATGAAAGACAGTGCACACAGGCAAGAATAATGGATTACATGGAGCCAGGCTGCCAAGCAGCTGCTTAGAGTGTGAGATGAAAACTAAGTAACTACCAAGGATTGCAAGCTTTGCAAACCCAAACACTGCTAGAGGAACCAGAAGCATTAATCCAGGCTGGAAATCACAGAAGATAATACTTCAGTCATTATGCTGTGCTACATCTTCGAGGCAGTACCACATCCAGGGGTGTGTGAGGTGCTTCAAGAGGGACAATGAACAGCTGAAGAGAACAATGAAGATCAACAGAAGTTCAGAAAATGCAAGTAATTAAAATAGTGATAGCTTTAAAAAAAAAAGACTCAAGAAATTATGATCGGCAAACCTGTGTAAAGGACTTGCTAGGGGTTTTTTGGTACATATTTAGTTATTGGGGAAAAAGAATTTTAAAATAATTTTAAAAAAGGGCAATGGCTCTAGTTGCAGGAAGAAGGTTAAGGTTCCAGGTTGAGAAATATATTTTAAAGGTAAGGAGACAGGGAATCTGGACCACATTTGACAGGGAAAGAAGGTCCCTGATAAAAAGTTATATAAGCATCTATTAATGATGAGTGAGTATTATCTGAGGTTGCACTGGGAAGACGAGTGGTTTAGATTACCTTTTCTTTGAAAGAAAAGAACCTTCCAGTTCTGCAGTTCCAATAACCTAATAACCCTAAAACTTTTGCAGTCAACAGAATTTTCCCAGATCCCTTAAAAAAATGTACAGGATTTAACAAGAATCTCATAGAAATAAACCAAAACATTTATGAGCTATCCTGTTGATTCACCTGTATTTACCATCCTCCACAAAAAGCTGTTATCTGTTCATATTTTGTTGTAATACATTGGGGGAAAAAAAGTCTTATGTTTAACTAAGTAGAAAGTGCAACAAGCCATAAACTGTAGACAGACTTTTTAAGGCCATTAGTCTATAGAATTTACTTCTGAAAACACTATAAAGTCTATCTACATTACCTGATCTTAGAAAATTAAATCAACACTCCTAAACTGGGAGTGATTTCTGCTAAAGAGAACCATCAATCTGCATGCTCCCTAGTATGCTTTTCTGTTAATTCTTATGTCCAGAGATGGAAAAAAATCCCATAAAGGAATGACAGACTGATTTATTGTACCAGAGTATCTACTAGATTACTAAAAAGAGATTATATAGAAATAAATTAAATAATAAACTAATTTACATAAGTTATTTTCTTTACCTATGATATATCAAATTATGTGTTTCAACTACAGTTTATCAACATTAAGCATTCTTTTTAATTTTTTGCTTTAAAATATTGTACAGAAAAATCACATGAGAATAACTACTTCATGTTCCAACAATTTTTCTTTAAATTATACAAATGACCTGCGTATAACACAATTATGTTTGGTGTCCCCTTTTCCCCTTCTTTGTAGCTTTTAAAACACACAGACACACTGGACCACATTCAACTCCTGTATAAAGCTAAATTTCTACCTGAATTTGGTGGATTTTTAATAATATCCAATGTTATTTTTTTTTTCCTTTCAAGCAGAGAACAGACTCAAGACTACTGCAATTACAAGCATAATGAAATTTTATGTCATTGATATTACATGTTTGGACTTTACTGTGAGATCACTCTGCACTTTACAGCAGGACAGTAGGTAATTCTAGTAGATAATTAGATTTTTTTCCCCCATTCAGTGTGAAGGATTTTTTGTATGACCAGTAAATTCCCAAATTAATTTTCTGAGGCTTGAGCAATACTCACTGAACTTGTTCAGGATTTGATTGTATCATCCTTTCATCACCCCACAGAAATTCTCTGCCTGGTAGATAGTTCATCCAGTTCTGAATTATTAGTTTTATCTTTGGATCTGACCCTAACATATAAACATAGAAATATCAAAATACTTGCTTTTAAGCCTTGTAAATTAAGTGCATAGAGTTCCTATTGGATAACAACAGCAGTTTGCATTTTCTCCCTGAACACACTTTAACATGCATAGACAGGAGTAGGGACGTACTAGTTCAAAGTAAACTTTTGGCCTCTTGGGGGCACAGGAAAGTTTGGTTCCTGCAGCAACTGCTATTCCTTTACAGGATCCCTCCAATTCGGCTTTCAGCTACAATAGTACAAATCAAAAGCAATCTCCTGGTACTAGCATGGATATTGAGCAAAAGTTAACACTATATACATATAATAAAAAAATTCAACCTGTGTGTGCTGGGGGTATGTCCTGGTTGCTATGAAAGTGATAATCATCAATTTCCTGGCTAGTGTGGGATCCAAGTACCCTTCAACACAGCTTTAATGTTGTTTTTCACACTTGCAAAAGATACAGATTTTGGCTGTAGTTTAGGCATTCTCAAGTGAAATTAACTCTTTTCCCTGGCATTGTGCTAGGATGTTTAACTTAAGAGCATAGAACAAAACAAAACAGAAATACAAACCAACCCCAAACAAACAAAAAAAAAAAAAGAGAGAGAGAGAGAGAGAGAGAAAAGTTTAACAAGTAACAGTTCTGCTGAAACACTTACAGTATTACCTTCAATGCCCTGCCAGTATCCATTGAAACTGGTGGCTCAATGTACCTGAGACAGCTAATTAAAAAAGGAAGTGGTCAAAGTCATGCTTTTGTTTTTTTGGTAAACTTCAAAGGTGATCCCTCTCCTTCCTCCTCTTTACATTTTACTGTCTGGCTTTTTGCCCATCCTGCAGCTGTTGGCTGAGCCTGTCTTTCATGGCGTCAAACCTGCCTCCTCACGGTCCATAAAGTTACAGCAGAGATCATGATAAGCAGGTGTGGAAAAGCCAGAGGTGCAAGATGGGCCCGTTAATGATTTTTCTGGCACCCCATGCTGAGCTGCTGAAAAAAAAAAAAAAAAGAGAGCAGCTCGAAGAAGGTGAGGGACTGTGTGTTTGCAGAGCTATTTGAGATTGTATTACTTCTCCCACAGCAAAGGTGTTGGGTTTTCACTTTAAAGGCTGTTTACAGAAATTATTCACCTTTTACACAGCTTTTAAAAAATGCTTTGAGGCTTTAACTGGACACAGAATTTACATCACACCAGTATGAAAACTCTTACTTTTCATTTAACCCCCCATTAAATCATTCAGCGATCTTACTCAGTGATAAGAAGCCACCTCCCATTGTACGGACTTCACAGAGGAAAACAAAACTCAGTCACTAGGGATACATTTATGTCCTAGACTTTCATCTGGAAGTTTCTGCACCCATTTACATATGGGCAATGAAGGCAGAGGGGACTAACTGCTGGGGGAGAAGAAGAACAAAACAGGAGAAAACACCATGATTTGCTGTTGTTCTTGAAATAACTGAACAATGTAACAAACTTGTATCTAAAACTCTTATCTCATAAAAGTCACTTAAAAATCTGTTTTATTTTAAATGGTCATCGAGCTGTGAACTGGACCTAAAGAATAACTTTTAGCAACTCCAGCTCAAGATTTTTAGACATGAGTGCCTGAAATTAAGAGTCTACAGGAACCATTTTCCAGAACACCCAAGTGACACATGATATTCTCCACTACTCAGAATCAATGGGACTTGAATTTTCGGATTATCCAAACACCAAGGCATGGCTTGGATTTCACAAAATATTTAGTGTCCAACTTCAACTAGTGTCCCTATCTCCCTCTAGGAGAGAGAACCTAAACAGCTGCTTGTGGGCTTTAAATCTGTCCCTGAGCCTCTAATTAGGTGTGGCATGCCAGCACTCCTGCATCCACTAGGTCCTAGGTTCCCTATCACCCTGAACTTTAGGCATTTGTATTTTATCCTTGGGCCTTTACACCAGTGTTTTAAAGCTGGGCGGCATTTTAGTGCTGAAAGAGTTTGAGCAAATAAGGACTGAGAGAAGCAGAAAGTGAGGAACATATTGCAGCAGCTGCAGATGAATTTCAAGCTCCTGACCTGCTCACATATTTTTTTCCTAATACTTTTACTTTCACTAACAACTATTTTTGATGCAGCAATTCCTAGAAACTCAAAGCAGGAGTGGGACCAGTCACAAACCTGAAGTCAAGCAGTGCCAACCATAAATGAGCTGAATGCAGGTGCATGATGCTTCTGAGACTGCCTCAGCAGTTCGTTGTGCCACTTAGTGGCTTATGAAGACCTGAGGTTCAAGAGAGACCAGTGAGAACCAGAATGGACCTCATTGTCTGCAACAGTGAAAAATGCAGTGTGGTGTTCTCCATGCCTGAAGTCAGAGCTGGCATGGCATGGCTTTGCTGACAAACAAATGAATCAAGCACCCTTTCTAAAGCCATCAGGGAATGATATTGCATAGATTTCACGCTGCTTCTAAATTCAGTTCTGTTAACAGAATTCTAAGGGAGCTCAGAACATATAAGACGCTGTCTCTCCTATTTTCCTGTAACTGCTATGGAAACAGTGCCAATACCTTCAGGATGGAAATATAACACAAACTGCCCACCCCAGGACTCAACAAAGATGGTCTGCAACCTAAAAAAACAATAAAAGCTCAAAAACCTAACTCAGGAACAGAACTGTCATATTATTCCCATGGAGAAAGGAAATAGGGAAAGAGATATAGAGGAGGTAACCACCCTCCATATTTTTACTAGAAACTTATTTCCCAGCTGTCAGAAGGAAGAGTAAGGTGAGCTCATGGACAATTGCTTTTGCAGCTTTCCTTGACCACCAGACTAATATTTAGCTATCCATCCTGCAACAGTCTGTAATAACTTTCCCACTGTGTCAGCAGATAGATTTTTACAGCAAAGCACAAGAAACGAAATAATTTTTAAAACCAAATCATGTCGATAATCTTTGTGCTGCACTCACAAGTCACCTGATAATATGAACTGGCCTTTCTTCTTATGTTTGTGATGCCCCAAAATGTCTTCCCAACTGCATGTATCATAGCTCATGACAACTGCTCTGCCATCAGCTTTTCAAGAAAGAAGCTCTAACCTTGCAGCTTTGGAGGGTCATGAGCCAGTGCTCCCACAAGAAAATAAATTTTTTAAAAAGGATATTAGAAACTGAAAAGCTGAGGGGGACTGGATATGGTAGGGGAGATGTTGCAGAGTACTGTGGTAAATTATCTGCTGTGCCACAGGATTCCTCTTTAGCCATGTGCATGCTATAAAGTCTTTTTGCACTACAACTCTTTTCTCTGGTGATGATGGCAGTACAATAACAATAACTGTAGAAATGGCTACGTGCAGTACTGGTAAGGCCAATGGAAAAAGCTGCTGAAAAACACAGCTTTAATTTCATACACTCAATTTAGTAATTATAGAGCAAAATTCAGCTGAAAGGAGCCAACAAGGGCTGGGGTTTTTACACTTACCATAGGAAATATTTGGTCCATTTCTTTTTGGGGCTTTGAGTGTTTATGAGAATGAGGTGGCTATTGGCAGGGTGCTGATCCTACCAGTCTGGCTGGGTGCTGTGGGCAGAAGAAAGAAAACAAAGTCAGAAGGATGCATTTTGTAAATGGGATATTAAACTCATGATAGTTTATTTGCACCTTGATGTGCCATCCTAAATTCGTCCTCCCCTGGAAAAAAAGTAACTAACATAAAAAGCAGGAATGTTTTAGAGATCGTGTTTTCCTTATTGATGACAATCTACATTTCTTTGAAAGAACAAAGGCTTCTGAAGAGGACTATATTATGTTTTATCCATACTTCACTCTCTTCACATCCTATATATTTTCTTTCCATCAGGCTGTATTCTTCACTCATCTACCTTCAATGGAAATAGAGATTAAATTATTTAGTGTTAGCAAAACACGTACAGTTTTACAAGGGCATATCTGAAGTAGTCTTTCCATGTTATGTCTCAGTCAAAACAAGTGGAAATTACCAGCTAAAGGAGGAGGTGCTGTCCCCTCCTCCTAGTATTTGCATAGTTACGTAATCAGCCATATAAAGAAAGCATCCCTAAACTAACCTGAAGAAAAATTAGAGAGTGGAATGGGGAGATGATTTTCCTCCAGATCAGAACCCAGATCTGCCTCTCAACTCAGGGGCCATGAGATCTAGCAGGAGCACAAGCAGGGATGAGCTGAAGTTGACAACTTCACTTTACACAGGACACTTTCATCAATCCAAAATGACCGTGAAAGTAAAGTCCTGGCAGTTCACAATTAAGAGTAAAGCCACAGACAAAAAACCCAACAACAACAAAAAAAAACCCAACCCAACTTTTTGTTTGAGCTCGCTGGCTCACTCTAGTGTCTGAGAAGCACTAACAGCACCAAGGACAGGAAAGGGAGGGGAGCTGACTTAGCAGCCATAGCTGTTATGTCAGCTTAGCTGTAGCACCAACCCATCATTTAGAGTTCCTGTGGCAAGCTGATCATTAACAAGAGTAAAAGTTGAAAACTCTTGAAATTATTTTTTCTTTTTTTCTTGCTGGCTAGAAAAACTACAGTGGTTCTTTCTGAGATCTGTCATAAAAGGCATATTTTGTCATGTTATACATGACAATACAAAATCTGCCTCAGAGACCAAGGACTGAAACAGAGATTTAAAGCTTTGCATAGGCTGCCTAACCCATCTTTCAACAGAAAAAGAGGAGATGGAGAGGACCCTATTAAGTTTTGTACAAAGGCTATTCTGATGAATCCTCATACACAGAGATTTTACTCCAAGCTGTTATTAGACTTCCATGACACCTAGAGAAGTGCAATTACTTTGGTTCACTGTTTGCTCCCATATCTTGCTCTATTTGCCTCAAACCACTGGTGATGAAGCAGCTGCTATGTGCTACTCCCAGGAGCAGCACACAGCCTGCACTGCACTGGTGTTTCAGAAATGTCTGGATCTGACTCTGCTGCAAGCAGCCTAAGTGTAATGTATTTACACATTTTCATTTCCAGGCATGAACCAGAGGCACAAAGGTTCACAACTGAGGCAGCAAAGGAGACCTCAGCCATAATGCAGGCTCGACTGGATCAACTGATGGCAAATTTCACACAAAAGTTCACATCAATGCTTCAGTCAATTTTGAGGCTCTTAGATGAAAGAGTTTATGACAATGATTTACTGAACAAAAACAATTAATGCCATCAGTAGATTTTCATTATTTGACAGATTAGGTTCATAATAACAACTGTGTGGATGTGATATGCTTGGGATTTTTAAAGGATCCAATTAAAAATTTTCCCATGAGATTTTGTACTTCACAGCACAGGAGGATTCAGAATGAGTACACTGAGATAGGTCAAGTTCAACTAAAAAGGACCCTGAGCAACATGATCTAGATTTGAAGTTGAGGCAGAAGTTGCATGAGAAACCACAAGTGATCCCTTGCAACTACTATTTTCAATGCTTTAAAGTGCTTATAGCAGGAGATTTGGTCTGATCACTTTAACAGAGGCATCCTGCTTCACTTGAGTACTTAAACAAGAGCACTTTACAAGTAGTAACAGCCATGGTCATTATCAAAACCAAAGACCTCTCTGGACTCTCTGCTTTGGCCACATATCAATCACTGCCCTATGTGACAACTGAGTGAGTGAAATATAATGGGCCCTTGAACAGGAGACAGGGTCAATAATCAGTTAGGCCCTCCTAGACTTAAAACGTAATTAATAAATACAGGATTATATGAGGAGATGTCAGGGACAAAACAATCTTTGAAGCTTAGTTAGCATTCTTCAAACTACAAGATTATTGATCTTAGCCTGGAGAATAGCTTGTGTACTTCAGGGACCGTCTCCTTTTTGCAGCTGGTTTAATTTAAGAGGCCTACAAACAATCTTGTCTGTGTCTTTCTGACCACACAATTCAACACTAGCTGCTACTGAGAGGGAAAGTAACTACAAACATCCCAGTTACAGCAGGAAGATTAGGCAGGAGGCCAGCTGAGCAAAGAGAGAAGGCAGCAGAGCAGCCTCCTGGACCTGGTGCAAGAAGTTAGCTATATGCTGTACTTGGTAAAAAACAAAGTCCTTGCAGCTCTTCTCCTGCAGAAACTCTACAAACAAGTTAAAGCAAGGAAAGGGAGCTATTTCCAGCAATCTCCACAAGTGTGTGCACCCCACAGTTCTTTGTCAGATGCACAATAATTTTGATAAAATAAATTTAAGGAAGAATAAGTCTCAGCGCAGAGATATTCATAATAACCCCCCTAATCTTTGTTAATGTCTTAAACATAGGAGCTATGCTTTAATTTCAGTCCTGGGGAGAAGAAAACAAAAAGAGGAAAAAGAGAGAAAACCTTGCCACAAAGCTTAACTATTATACTCTAAAATAAAAGAAAATTGCTAAGTTCTTGTAAGAAAAGTAACACTTCCATTTCCTGCATGAAGAAAATGGGGGAAAAGAGATCCAAAGATCAGACATGCAGCCTGGCCTCCTGACTCAGTGAGAACCAATTCTTTTGCTGCTTGCTGCATGGTCCTGCAAGTGAATGCAGAGCCTGACTTCTTGCCTTAGATCTGTTTCAGGAGAGATTTTGCACCTATCAGGCAAAGTGTGTCAGCACTGGAGTGAGCAGTGTTATCAGGTGTTAGCTGCAGCACTCTGATATATCCTTGAGAACTAGCATATCATTAGGGATATTTCCACAACAGGATGTGGGAGTCTTTGGTCCATGTCAAACAAAACTGAGGATGCTTTCAAGGAGGAATTAAAAAGACCGTTTTTAAACAAGTTTTAATAACTGTTCATTGAAATGTCCTTTTCCCATATTACTTCAGCATTTGTTTTGAAGTTTTCAAAAAAGTTTTGATAAAGCAACTCTGAATGGTCTTCTGTTTAAAAAAAGAAAAAAAAGCCAACATAACCAAACCAAAACCAAAAAAACACCACAAAACACCCAAACAGTGAAACACATACCACCACCCCTTTCCCTCAAATAGAGGTATTTTTTCAAATTATTGCCACCTCCCAGAATCAGCCACAGTTTCCACCTACTTACATTGATACAAATGACAACACAAGAGCAAAGTGATAGAAAATAGGTCTAGCCTCAGCCAGACACACCTTTAACCCTCTCACAGAGCAAACTATATATATTGCTCCATGTCTAATTTACTGTATACTACAATAACATTAATAAGTTCTGTGGAATTATATGTAAAAAATGTCATTTTATGCACTGAACTTACAAGACATTTCCTATTTTCCAATATATACATCAACATTGAAACACCCCTGTTCACATGTTACATACTAAATACATTTAAAATAAATTAGGATTTGTTCTTTGGAACAGCTGATGCAGGACCTGGTTCCCCAGCAGCCACCTTGATGAAAAAAGCAGTGAGAGTCCACATTCACCAAGGACTTGTCAGCACAAGGCATTGCAGTTCCTGGGGAGCACTTCCAATTCCCACATGCAGGTATCTGTCTCAGTGACACAGCTTCAAGGGCACACCACAGACAACTATGAGACTAAATATTAAACTCCCTGATCACACTAGCACACAAACTCAGCCATTATTATTTGAAAACATGGCTCAACAACCCCAGGTTTTTGAACAGAGAAGTGATACTGTGGTTCACTGTGAAATTGCTGAAAAGCACAAAGACCTGTGGTGCCTCCAGTGTTCCTTATCTATGCTGCTAAAAATTAACCGACACAGATCCTTCTATACATCAACCCCTGGGATGTCAAGAGACTACCAATATAATATCTGAGACTATTCCACTCATGAAGGAATTTGTGCTTAAGAACTCTAGATGTTTTCCTGATTATCAATTATCTGATTATCCAGAGATAACTGGAAATATTTCATTTGAAATAACTTAAGAAACAATCTTACAGAACATCTATTCAGATTGTCTACCTGTATCCACTCTGTGTAAAGAAGCTTATTCTTTAGCATTGCTAAGTGTGTGAAAGGAAAAGCCCCTGTCAGAAGAGTCATCTATTTACAATACACCATCAGCTTTGCACCGATTTCCACATAGAATGTTTCCCATCCAAAACCCACCTGCATAATAACCAGAACACCACTACAGTGGGGTTCCCCTCAAGTACTTTTACTGAGAACACATTAAGCTCCTAGTGAAGGATAAAAATTAATTTTAAATCCATGCCTTGTCTCTGATAAGGAAAAAACCAAATAAGTCTCTGCTGGGATACCATGTTTTTTTAGGAAGAATTGCCTTAAATGTTCTAAACAAACAATGATTTTTTTTCATTCTTAAACTCCAAACTCTCTTTTTAGAGCTTTATCATAGACACCTGCTTCTCATTTCTAGAAATTATATATGGTACCTGATTTTTTACATAGCTTCTCTGGCGTCTCCCACTCCATATCCAACTCTATTTGTTGCTAAAGTTCAGAGTAATTTTAGAATGAAATTAATGTTAACATATATAACTTTAGAAAGAAGAATTTCACATTAATTTCAGCTGCTGTGTATAGAGCTTAAACAAGAGCAGCTGGTGCTCAGGTGGTTCTGATCTGGGAGTTGTGGATGCCACAGAAAGGTGGACTGGAAAGAGAAGGAAGTTCGTTTATATGACTGATGTCAATTTCTTCCTATCAGGCTCTGCTTTTCTCAAATTTCTTTACCAAGAAGTGAAAGAATTTTGGTGTGCATCCTGAGAAAATGCAGTTCCTCAAAATTCCACATCAAGAGTCACAGTCTCTCTTCCTGTTCCTGCACTGGGGGCCAGGCCCCACCACCCACAGCCCTGCTTCTCCTTAAGTGGTTGCATGTCAGTCATGCCTGGGAGAAGGAAAGTCCAGGGTTTCTTTCAGAACATCTCAGGGAATAAACATAAAGTTTATTCCACACATAAAGTGTGCTCTGGGAAAGAAAGGCTGCCTGAAGCATGAGGTGGACCAGTTTAGGGATTTATTTTGTTGTTATTAGAAACTATTGTGGGAGGGAAGAGAAGATAGTCATAGTCTTTACTTACGAAGATTCAAGTACTGTAGCAGTCACCAGATGCACAAAACTCCAGGTCCCAGGCCCTCCTTGATATTTAAACTTCAACCCTCTAAAACCTAATGTTCCTATTCACAATCAGCACCTCTTCCCTGATCCAACCTGGCCCCTTCCTTTTTCCTCTTCCTCTGCTATGCTGAACACTATATGTACCTCACTCAGTTTTGTCCCCTTCTCAGATATGTGACAGTCTGAACTAAATTTCTCCTTCCTGACTCTCAGCCTTCCTTGTCATCTTTTTTCTCCTTTAAATCTTACCTTGGCTTTGGCCCCTACTTTTGGATTTATGTCTATTCTGAAAGGAAGCGATATCACATTTATTTTAACATACAAACTCAGTCATAAGTTTGATCTAGGCTGCAAGGAGCAGAATGTGGGCACTTTTAATGCCCCCAGTCCTAAAAAAATCACTCTCTATGTTCCATTGCACTCCAGCACATATATGAATTTCTCATCACCCTCGAATGGCTCCTCATTCTCCACTATCTCTTGTCCTGTCTGTGAAAGCTCTTCAAAGCTCTATCCTAGGTGTCATTTTCTTTTATTAGCCTCAGGGAGCCTCTCCCCTTCACACCAATGTAACTATTACCTTTAGGTAATGGCTCACAAATCTGCATCCCAATACCAAAAATGATCTCCCTCAGTTTAGCACTACACATTTAATAACACTTGTGATCTGCTGCCCTGGAAGGATGACTATTTGTTTAAAACTAAATTTTGCAGTTATTACTGAGCAGCTTGTCTTTTTCCTTTGATGTTATTCCCTGTTATTTCATCTTCTCCATTGCTGTTAGTGGTAAAATTCTTCCCATTTCTAAATCTTCAATTTTCAATATCTACTTTAATACCTACTTTCCGTATCTACAAGTGCTGGAATATTTCCTGCCTTTCAAACTCTCCTCCTGTGGTGGGTTCAGTTCAATAAAAGAAATAAATCCAGACAATATCCTTGTCCATCTTGATCTGCTATGAGTATTTTCTTCCTCAGTTCTTCACTGTTTCTGTCTTCTTGGACCAGTGATGAACTTAATGATACAAATATATCACACTCCCAAGACCTGTTGCACTTAGATATGGTAAGGTAATCACTTCATAGAAAATTTAATTACATTTTTTTAAAAATTATGCAGCAGCAGTAACAAAAATTGTTGCTCTATCTCCTCTGTGACCCTCCTGCCTCTACTGCTAAATTTAAATTCCTGCCCTGTTGTACCCAAGTTCTATGCTAAAGCTGGGTAAAAGCTTTCACTTGCTGGCTTCTTGCAGTGCCAATGATGAATACATCCTCAAACTGACATTTTGAAAAGCAACTTCACCTTGTATTAAAAATCTCCTCTTCAGATTTGTGCCTGACTCCCACTCTGTTCCTAGATACCAGTTTTCACAAACCTTTTTGGAACCTTGATACAAATCCATCCAGTGTGCCCAGAAGAAAGGGCAGAAAGAGGAATGGATGACAGAACTACAAACACACCTAGTTTCCCTAGAATAAGAGTGAATAAATTATTAATTTACAGATTTACACAATTTACTTACACTTTTAGTTCCTTCAGTTTACTTTTAGTTAAAATAATTACAATGGAAGAGGCAACAACCATGGTATTGAAACCATCATCTTTATGTTTCAGATCTATTTTTTGAGAGGCATGAAGCAAAGGAAGGAGTGACATGAATGCCATTGATGCAGGATCCTCTGCCGTTTCAGAACACCGAGATACCTGTTTCCTCTCAGCATTCTCACCAATTTCTTCACATTCCAGACCCACAAACCATTTCTTAGGGGTTGCTGATACTCTGCCAACCCCAGTAAATCAGCTATGCCAAGGGGAGCTTTCTAGCACAGAAGCTCAGCAGCCTGAAGCAGCTGGTGCCCATGCCAGGAAACTCTCCTACCTCCAGGCCAATGCAGGCTGCTGATCTGCAGCCCTTCCCAGGGCACTGTTCTCCACAATAGGGCTGTCTGGCACGTTTCAGTCTCTAACAATGTCGGGGTCTTCACCTAAACCAAGATCACAGACTGCATTTCTATGCCTGAGATGGGTCTTATTAAAGCTCCAACATTCATCAGTTGAATACATACAATTCTGTTTAGACACAAATAGTGTTGCAAGTATAAGTAACGTCTGAAAAAGTAATCTGTTTTCTTGCTATTCAGCCAGATGCCATTTACTTTCAGAGTTTATTAGATTTAGTGGCATCTTTCAAGAAAAAAAGAAAACACCTCCTTACCTACATTGTAATTGTTTTAATAACTATTTGGGACAAATTCACAAGAATTACAGGGTTTTTTGTAAAACATTTTGCATATGGATTTTTTTGTTGTTGTTCATATTGATAGACAGATGTTCACTGTACATCCTTTCCAGCTGAATTATTCTATTCTGTTTTGTCTTTTAAGACTCAAGAGAAGTATTGAAATGTGAACTCTGTCTCTGGTCCTCCTGTAGTCTAGGGTTGCTCCCTGCAGCAATCCCATAAAAATTCTCTGATCTCAGAATAACAAGAAGTTGGCCTTTCTGTAAACTAGAGCTGGAGAACAAGAACTGGAGAAAAAAATTATTTTAAAGAATTATGTTTTAACTTCATGAGGTGGAGGATCCTCATTTAACCAAAGCTGAAGAGAACAACTGAATAAAATAAAAACTGAAAGAAGACTTGCCTGTCTTTTTACGATGGGAGCAGGGAATTAAGGGAAAATGCAATGGAACTAACATTTGTGGATGTTCTCTCTGTGAGCATAAGCACCTAAGAGTGCAAGCAAATATTAATACAGGAGTTGAATATATCTCTGTAACCCTGATGGGCCACAATACAAAACCAGGAAATGCTCTAGGCAATGTCTATGTAAAACCCACATCAATGTATCAGTTAAAAAACAGAGATACATTTAAATTAGTGCCAGTTTGTGAGCAGGCCTTTGATTGAATTCCATTTGCATTTCATAGAGGAAAACAAAAGCTTTCTGGGCCTGATTCTCCATAGACTTGCACTCCAGTGGCTGCCCATAGACTTGCATTGCATAGGTTATCACAATAGAGTGGCTCAGTATCATAAGTATTTGTAGCTCTTTATGTGACTAGAAATATATTCTTAAAATGCAAAATATTAGGAGGAAGGAAAGCCAGCTTCCAGAAGCCAGTCTTTGCATGTACCATGTTGTCCTCTTGCTTTTCCTTCCTCACTCCTCTCCTGAGACCACAGCTAAGCTGCCTCAGGCTGGACATGCCAAAAGAGCAGACTTATTGCAATCATCCCATCTAAACTCATAGCCTGAATTTTCTATTTTCCATAGAGTATAACTGCTCTAAAAATACCTTGACTGCACTTCATTTGCTCGTCTTTTATCCTGCCAGTATTATAGCCTGAAAGGCTCAGGGGTTTTCAAGTAATTTTCAAATGGTCTTTTCCCATTTTCTTGCATTAAAGACTGCCCCTTCATTTCTCTGCTTTACTTTTCTCTCACCTGTTTGTGAGCAATCACTTCAGCCTCAGCCAAGCACACAAAAACAAGCACTGAGGCAAGGCATATTTGCTTTGGGTCAGGCAAACAGGGTCTCTATGGCCACCCTTGGCCTGGGGCAGGATGAAAGGCCATCCAGGCCCCCTCACGGTTTGGTGACACTCCAGCCAACCCTCCCTTCCTTTGGGAACAATTACAGAGAGTCACCCAAAAGTGGCTACAAATAAGTCTGTTTCCATGAGCTGAGAGAGGCTGTTTTCTCACCGCCAGCACTTGGGACTTTTTTTCTGCTGCCACTTAACCTGGTGGGAGCCCAGGGTGCTGTCACAGAGGGAAATCACCCAGGACTTTCTCCAGGTGCATGACTTGGCTTCCTGGCATCTAACACAGACTAGGCAGTAGTTCACATGTGGGTTTTATCTTAAATAAAGAATGAGAACAATTATACTTGTGTGTTTTCACTTTTGCTCTGTTAATGGGTAATTTCAACTTTCTTTCATGCTCTCCTTGACAGCTCTGCACACTGCACAAGATTTAATCTAAATCCTCCTAAAGACATCAGCTGGTGGCTGAATTCTATGGAAAAGTAATTTGAAGAATGAAGTTTATAGAGACAACATCTGCCCAGACAGTAAAGGTGGAAATGAACATGCTTTTAGTGACAGTGGAATAAATCTGTTTTAGTAAAGCATGGGTACCAAGCCTTCCTATCAGCCTACACAAAAACATGAAACAGGCCCAAGCCCCCCTCATCTGTGTATGATGTTCTCTGCAAGCTACTCCTGGTTCCAGCTTGGAGAATGTAGCTGGCAGGTGCAAAGAGAGAAAGCAGAGTGAAATTTGCCTATCCAAGCCCTTTTCCAGCCTACTGCCAAAAGATACCATCTGGTATCATCCAGTATGCTGTGGGCCAAAGGCAAGAGCGCCACATGATGTAGAGTTCCACACAGCACTAGTCTAACTGGAAGGAGAGGGACTGGACAGGAGGCTGAAGCCCTCTATTGATCAAAAGAGAAGTATTTATCATATCAAATCAGTCATCTCTTCCTCTCACATTAAAAGCCACCTTAAAAGCCTCAACCTTATAGCTTAAATCCTTTAACTCAAATCTAGCTTGTCATCCACATCCTTGCCACAGGAGTAATGTGCAGCCTTGACAATGACATCAGCTGCAAGGGACCCAGCTGAAGATGTCCAAGGAACAGCTGGGCATTGGCAAGGCCATTCTTCACCACTGGAGATGAGGACATCAGACCAGTGTGGGAGCTCTGCCACCTCTGTGGCATGGGGCCAAAACTTGCGCCTTCTCTCTTGAGCTAAAACAGAAAGCAACCCACGCATTATGGATGAGTGATGGGGAGGAGAAAAGTCCTTTACACAAACACTATTAAAATTGCTGTGTTGTTACATTGTCTGGGGGAAAAGTGGTTGCGATGATCAGTTACTTGAATGTTTGGTGTAAGCCCTTCTGAGAAGAGAATAAAGCTGTATCACATCACAACATCAAATGGGGTATCACTTAAGAACACCTGCCTCATTTTAAGAAAATAAAAAAGGTATATTAAAATTAAACCAAAAGATTATTAAAGTTTCATCTCAAAAAACTCCATTTTCTTTTTTCATTCAAGACAATAACCTTCTTTGAAAGAAAAATTAACTTCTGGTTCCTGTTCCATCACTAGAATCGTGGGGAAAAAAATGTGGGAAAATAAAAGGAGAGAAATAAAAATCTCATCTTCATTTACTGCAAAATCGTCTTCAAAACTGGGTAGACCACTCCTCATTTATACAACTACATCTTTAACTGGTAGTAATACTGCCAGTATTTACCAATGCTAAGCTTTTCCAAGTTGTTTAAAGGTTAGGGGTCAGGTAATACACTTATTGTATTTACAAATAAAAGTTTCAGTCCTATATACAGGATAAAGTCCTAGTTTCCTACTCGGTAATCCCCCCCCCAAAAAAAAAGCATACTTCTCTTTTCTTTCAAACTGCTTCATTGTCCAGGTTATCATTTGGTAAATAGGCTCTAAATTTGTAAAAGACATTAAATAAAAAATTCTATTCTAGAACTGTGTCCTAATTTATACACAAATGTGGCAATTTATACAGCAACTTATATGCCTAGAACAGGTAAATTCAATGATAAAATGATCACAGGTGTATAATAAAAATACCTGGATTTAAGATTAGAAGAGAGCAAGGGTCACCACATTTTTAATTGCTGTAAAAAGGGGGTGTTATTTTTGTCCCTTGCAATATAAATGAGCTTAGTAGGCCCAACATGTGAAATACCATCTGGACAGAATTGACTTTATGAAAAGATAGATGGATGGAACCACTGAGTTCATAATCATATACCTGCTTTTGACTTCTCACCAGAGCACGTTCTACTTAGGAAAAGATTGCAAACTGCAAATTAAACCCTCACTTATCCTCAGCAACCTGACAGCCTGACCCAAGAAATACTGCCAAGTCTGGCAGACTGGGAGAGCGGTGTGTGCATCACACGGAGGTGTGAGGAACGAGGCCCACCACGGCTCATCTCTCAGGGCACAGCTGCAAGGGGAACTGTACACAAAGAGGGGAAACAAGGGGCTTTGAGGGGAGGAGGTGAGAAGGGGCCTCAAGTAAAAATGGGAGATACTTTGGTTTCCTTCATATCCTGCTGCTATTTCAGCAAGCATTTTTCATCACCAACTTATATGAAAAGGGTGTTTTTACCAAAATAGTTTTCAGATCTCAGAATGAATCCCTTTGATTAATGCAATTAAAAACTGGGTGTGCTACTGAGTCTTGTCAAGCATTCTTCATCACCATCCTTTAAACCTGCCCCTTTTGCATTTTTAGTTTACAGCACTTTTGCACAGGGACATAATGAGCTGGAAGGGAAGACATAGCAAGACTGGGGCAAACTCAAATGAAGTTTCTTCTAAGCACTTTCACCCTCCTTATCTCATTCTTCAACTTACACACCCCCAAACATTCTCGCTGCCTTCGTGCTACATATGTTCATGTGGAACATCAAAAACCTGGATACATTGACCAAAATTCTTTCCTTTAGATCTTTGGCTTCCTTCTTATCAGAAGCAGCAGGTCCCTGAACCTGACAGAGAACTTTCCGAGCCTAGAAACACTGAATAATTAATATTTCTATCCTCTTTCTATGGTCCCTTTCCACCCTATTCCCATGGTATGCAGGTGTACGTGAGTTCCTTCTCAAATTTACAGTAAAATGAAAGGATCACCCCAAGTTCTCCTTGTGTTTACGAGGGTGTTAAACATCATTCTTCACAATGAAGAAGGTATAAAGAACTGAGATACTGGATGAGCATGTTCCTAAGCCTAGGTCCAAATTTAAACCTTGCCAGGAGCCATCTGGCTGAAGAATACTGCAGGGAAGGCAAGGAGCAATTCCACCACCATGGGGCACAACTAGTCTAGCAAAACCAAAGTGATGCCACAGCTTGACAGGCAAAAATGCTGTTTTGCTGGAAGAACGGTGCTTTCCAGGGAACTGGAAGAACATTTCTTTCCAGATCTATCAGTAAAATAAATATTTTGCCTTTGTATAAGCATTTCAGCCATAAGAAATGAGGCAGCAGGTCTCCTGCCACAGCAGGTCATGGCAGCTGCCTCCACTGTTGTCCTGTATGAAGCACAGCTTAGGGAGGAATGACTTTGGATGGCACAGTACCAGTCTGAGCAGCACAGTTTGAAAGCACAAATGTTTTGTTTAATTATAACATAAGTTGCTTGCCTTTTTCAGCTGCTGACATCTTTTGCTTAGAGAAATTAGAGCCAGCTGCTCCATAATGGTTCTTACAAAGGCACCAGAAGGCAAGATTTTGGAAAACACCACTCTAAAGTCAAAGAAAAACCATAATCAGAAATTTACTGGTAATGTGAAAGAAATAAAAATGGTTCCATTTTAACAGTTTTCCAAGACTTGGGTACTCAGTTTCTAGAGTAGCATTTATCTCTATTTTTTAAAAATTTCTTACCATCAGAGTACTTATATATTTGTGTAAGACATTTTATACTATAGACAGAGTAATCTATTCTCCAGATTTACTGAAGGAGATTGAGAAACCTGTATAGAAAATCAACGGAACAGTTTTAATCAACAAATACCCCTTTACCTTATTTCATATATCTGGTAGCCTTGATTCAACAGGCAAAATCAGACTAATGGAAGAGCTACAGTAAACCAAGTCTATATTTGCTGATTGTTGTAAAAATTAGGGTACAAACCAACATACAGGTGTAAAAAAAAATAGGGAAAGTTTAAGAGAGGAGAAAGATAGCAAAAGCCAAGAACAAGATCTTCTTATTTCACTGACTTTTAAGAGGATCAAAATAAGCAAGTGACACACAAATTATCAAAACCAAAAGTGAAGATATTTCTCATCCTAATCCAAAGAATTATGTCCTTGAATAATCATGCTGTAGTACAGTCAGTAATGAAAACCACTTGTTCACATCATGGGCAAATTAATCAGACTCTCTACATATTCTGGCAGAGAGACTTCTTTCTTTTATTTAAATAATTGAAAAATTGGATTCATTTGGATTTTAGCATTTCACATGTCTTTTCAAAAGTAGTTCAGTTTTCCTATTTCTAGACACTGGGATGCTTTTGGTTTATCAGGAAGCAAAAACACTGTGAGAGAAGAATTACACTAAAGGAACAACGCCATATTACTGGGCTTGATTCTCAAGTGACATAAATAAGCACTGATCCATTGATGCTAATGAGTTACACACTCCTACAACACTTAAAGGTGTGGCTTCTTTACTTGCTGCCTTCTTGCTGTCACTTTTTGCAATCAGTTTTTGTTTGAGGCTTCCTTTCCCTCCTTCCCCAACTAAACTGCCTAAATATTCAACTACCACCAAGCGTGTAAGAAACTCAACTTTTTGATTTTTATATCTTCAGTTTTTCTTTTGAGCTGTTATCCATTACAGCCCAGTGGAAACAGTAGCCAAATTTCTTCATAGTCCTGTTGGTTCTGTAGTTTATTCTTTAGCCTTCCAGTCTGAGAAAGATGGTATGAAAATATTCTTTAGTTAATACTCAAACCCAAGAAAAAATCAAAGATACCAAATACCTTGCTAAATCTTAGAAGATGTTCTAGATATATAATTAGGAATGAGAATATCCTAAAATATACTAAGCTTCCCCTTGGAGATGGGACAAATCTGTTTATTCTTCCCTTTGCTGTTTTCTGAGCATCATCTTTCCACTCAGAGGAAAGCAGCTTTTTTTTTTCTTACTCATCAAGATCCTTCAGGAATTACAGGAAAGGTCTCCCACACTAGTTGAGTGTGCTTTTCCTGAGATCAGCCTGCAAAGTGGAAAATCCACCTGGCTATATGTTAAGGACATTTTGAACCCTGCTTTCTTCACCCTCTCTCCAGTACTTCGGTCAGCACAGATTAAATGTTTGGAACTCAATACCTAACTCCTTGTCTTCTACACTGTGTAAAGTATCCTCCAGATCTTAGTAGCTTCCAAACTCCATGCCTGATAAAGGAGAGCTCCAGACAGTGTTATCTAGGTTGGCAACACAAAATAGCATGAGATAATACTCTGTGAACAGTGCACCATATGTATGGTGTATGAGCCAAATGCATATGGGAGAGATATATAGGTGAAACAGAGCTGAAACCAGAGTCAGTGGTAATCAAGGAATTAGATTTATATGCTCAGACAAAGTGCTCTGCACTTCGATGAAAGCTTCTCCCACATTGTCTGGTCTGCCTCTGAGGGCATCTCAAACACTGTCTGAAACCTGCTAGAGAACTGGCTCTCAAACACAGCCTTCTTACAAACTGATTCAGGTCTTTGCAACCATGTTATATTTGTGTATTTCAAACTGTACACCCAACTGAACAGAGGACAAATACCTAAACATTCATTCAGTAATAATTAATTGCTAAATTGAGATAGAGGTATTTTTTCTCCAAAGTCTGTGTTGCTCTCTAGGATTACTGAAACTAAATTTCCCTTGACACCACTCAAAAGATACCCCAACACCACAACCCAGTGTAGGAGAAGCAGAGGATTTAAGATTATAGGATTAGGATGTTTTTACTGTTCTAATTCCTTCTTCATCAGTAATGTGTATATGTGGATATTCACCACAAACTATTCGCTGTCCTAGTTAAAAACAGCAGTTTCACTCCTTTTTTACAGCAGGGAGGTGTTCACACTGTAGCTGGTGCTAACAGGCTCTCTTGTTAGGGAAACCAAGAACAGGATAAGCGAAGGGTCTGAGACACTGGCCTGTATAGTTTTCTTTTAGTCTCTTTGGATTAGAACAACAACAAAAAAAATCACTAAACCGGACAGAAGCTGTATTACATACAGAAAGAGAACTCTTCTGTATGGAAGTTCTGAGCAAGGTTTCATTCTTCTTCCTCTTCAACAGACATCCCACAAAAAATATTGAGATTTATAAGATAAATGGGCATTTTAAGAAAACAGATGCTTATAAATAAACCAGTGTTATCTGTAGTATTTTTCAAATGTTCAACCATGCAAAGCCTTGTAGTAGGCAAAAGTCCCAGATGTGGTTATTGCATAATTTTCGCATATCAGAAATACATATTGCATATAATACATAATTTATTTTATAATATATATAAATAATATATCTTGAAAAAATCTGCTGACTTTTCAAATTCAAAAACGATATTCAAAGAAAATGTAACTTTAGAAGCCTAAGAGGACTAAGGAACAGTCTGAAGTATGAGACAATTTGCAGTGGGGCAGTTGATGTCCTAGGATGTTCACTTAAAAGTAAAATAAAGTTTTGGTCAGTATTTTTTTCCCCTTCTAGTAGCTGGGAAACAAAGCACAAAACAAATGACAAGTAAACACTCAGCCACAGGAAGCCATTAACAACAGTGGGCACCAATTAGGGCTCAGCAGGTATCCTTTACACCGCCTGGTGCTCTAGCTCCTCCTCAAATACTTTGGCATAACACTCACAAACTCAGGCTTAGGAAACAACAGGCTGTTTCATTTACTCTACAATTTGTAGCCACATATTCCTGCTGATAGGCCCATAAACCTGTTTGTAGTTGTCTTCTGTTTCCCTTCATGTTTGTTTCATTAGAAACTACAATTACTGTCTGTCCAAAGAGAATACTCTTCAGGAAAGAAAATAAAATTGAGATACTGTGATCCTTTTCTTCTTTGTCTCTCTCTTACTCCTTTTCAACTTCTCTCTTGGAGGAGAATGCATAACACAATGGCTGATGTCAGGCAAATGGGCTTACTGAGAAAAAAATGTGTGAATTCTCAGATTTTTGCAACAAGGACATTATTTTTTCAAATCAGAAATTTTCCAGTTAAACAGAGTGAAAAGCACATTGCTCTCAAAAGTAAGTCAAAGTTTGCAAGAATTAAAAAGGAGTAGAAAATATATTCTACTTTAGCTAAAACCATTTAACAAAATATATACAGTTTTGAGATCGTTATATCAACTGTAAAATATTTTGCATCTCTTATCCAAAAACCTCAATAAATTACCCAAGCCTTTTAAAGTCACTCATAGATCATGCCTTACTTCTTCCCTTAGGGAGCACAGAGTTTTATTGAAATATGACACAAACTAAGATTCTCACCTTTACATTGAGATTGTAAAATAGAAAATAACAAAGCAGGTTACAATCTCCCAAATCAATATTTTACCAGCTTGTCACTGGTTTTCTGAAATGAAAAAGTACTTTCATGGCATTATAGCACTGCAAAATACAGAAGAAAGTCAGAGTTCAGCCCAGAGAACTGAGAGATCTTCTTAGTGAATGTCATGATATAAAACAATATGGGTGAAACAACCCATTTGACTCCACTAAATCAACATTTGTCTTACAACCAGCCACAGCCAGGGTGCTCTCCTGTGCCATTTCTGTTTCTATCACCACTGCCAAATGCAAGTTAACCAAAACATCACCAGGTGAAGCTTGAGAGTTTCTTGATGGTTTTGGCATTACAATACAACAAGAAAAGCAGACTAAAATTGTACTAATTCAGAGCTCTCCATGTTTGTCTTTGGTTTTCCTTAATTTTTTCCACTGATTTTTTCTGTTTGAAAAAAAAAAAAATCAAAGCAAACAACAGCAAATGAGTAGTTTACTTTCCACTTGCACTAGATGTTAAATCCCCACTGTCTTTGGGCAAAGGTGTGCCCAGTTACTCAACTCTTTGCTCCCTCCACTGTCTCTGCTGACAGTTCTCAGTGAAGCTGCCAACTGCTGCTCCTGCAGCAGCATGACAGAGCTGTGCAGCCTCTGTATGCAACAGCCCCCACAAACAGCACTGAAAATCATCTGTGACAGAGGGATAAACTCTGCAACGGAATTCCCAGAACACTTATCCAATGAATTTTGAAGAACAACCAAATATATACATTGAACCTTGTGTCTTGGTACTGCCATACAGGTATGTGGTACAGAAGTGCCCTTATCATGCCCAGATACAGGCAGCATAGAATCCAGAAAAATCATTGACAAACAAGCCACAGTCCTTGTGTGTACCTAGAGCTCACCTGTCTGGTGCTCATGTCATAGGAAGTGTCTAGGAACCACTGAGGACTGCAGCAGTCCTGACTTCTCACTGCTGCTGCTCAGTGGCTCTGCACTTCAAGGAGACCATGTGGCCACAAAGGTAGAAAAATTCAATACCTGTCTGAATACTCTTGGTTCAGAAGGAAACCAAGTGCTGAAGGCTCTACATCACTGTTCCCTGGCATGCTGGGACAGGAGCACTGTGTGACAGAAGTGAATGAAACAATCCAGGCACTGATATTCCTCAGCAATACAGAAAAACAACATGTGAGGAAGCCTGAGTACAGGAAGGCAAACCAGCTTGCCTATTTCCACAGCTAGACCTATCAAAGAACTGGACTGAGTGGACTCTGCTGATGTGCTGCTCCATGAATACATGTGAACTCAAACATTCTCCGGCACAGCTCAAAGACCACAGCTATTGTGGACATTTACAGAATTTTCAGAGTTGGGTTTTTTGTTCCATTTGAGGTTAGTCTAGACTGGCCTTTCCCAGGTACCACACTGACTGGGGAGTTTCACCCATTATGAGAGCTTCCCTGTTCCTCTCTGAGGAGCGAGCAGTTGTGCCTCTGTAACTTATCTGCATGCACACATTTCAGTTTTGCCTTGATACTTCTCAGAAAGAAATTTGGGACAGAAAATAACACAACTAAATACTAATCATCTAAGTGCACATGAATCCATACACAAAAGACCAGCTAATAGAAAGGTGTTATTTGCAAAACTGAGTGCACATATATTTTCAACCCTTTCAGCACTAACAATATATCTCTGAAAACTGCATAGTATACTCTAAGGCCAAAAGAGGTAGTGCCCCTGCTCTACAACCACCTAGAAATCAGGTGGCTTGTCCAAGCCAGTCATCTAGGCTCCTTCTGTTGTCAAGTAAGAGAGATAAGTGTCTCCAGATTGCCATTCATCCCATTCTAGGATAGGTGAGTAAAACAGGTGAGATGAATCCCTGGCATGGTATCTGCTGGGGGAGGGTGAGGAATTACTTCCTAGATTACTCCCTTAGGAGAGATACTTAACTTTTAGCAGCTAATATTGAGAGGAATCCCATGATACAAGATTAGGGAGGATTATAAAGATTCACACACTTGTGAAAATTCCCATTATATTGGGCTTACAAAGTAAGTCAAAATTTAAATGTCTCATGTAAACAAAACCATCTTATGCTCTCATTCAAACTGTAGATCACTATATCTTATTATAGTCAGAGATTTGTGGAAGTTTCAAGTATTTTTGTAAAGAAATAATGCTGTTCTATTTTCCCAAGAAAATGAGGTTCACTATTTGAATATTAAGAAATTGTCTGTTTCGAACCTGTTAGCTATTTAAATATGACAGAGATACACAAAAACACTTGAAACATTTAGTGGGAGCTTGTTACCAAGTAAAGGACAGATCTGTCAGTGCTGCCAAAGAGGAAAGGTGGGAACATGTCATCACTCCTGAGATCAGAAATTAAACTTAACCCAGAGAAGGAACTTGTTTAACTCACTGCTTCCATTCACCTGACACTGCAGTGTCAGTTAGAGACAATAGTTTTTCCACATGTGCTATTCTTTAGCAGTTCAAGGTTCTACTCATGTTTTGCACAGCATCCATGCAAACAGTAAGAACACCTCTCATCAGTAGTGTCTCTCAATGGTGTCTCCTGCGCTATTGGAACCAGTGGCACCATTTCTTTTCTCCAAGCCAGCTAACTGTGTGTTAGCATTTACTGCCTATAAATGCAGGTCATTCCACACAGGCAAATATCTCAGAAGAAAAACCTGCTCAGGACAACTGGGTACAGTTCACAAGTTCTTTTAAACCACTAATGGTCACATTAAATAGGGGAAAATATTTAATGCTTGGATGAGATTCACACCTGGCATTCTTGCAAGGCTAAGTCTTAAAGAAATTGAAAAATTCAGGCTTGTACTAGTAACATATAAAATCTTCAGTCACAGTTTCTCCCTGCATGAAAAAAACTATGTGCTACTTCACATGCCCTAAATAAACTAAACTCAGAAATAAGGAGAGAAAGGGGCAGAGATTGCATTTACTGTTTTTCTCTGTTTATTTTCTACTGTCACCTCCTTTAGGATTTTCCCTTCTCATGCCAATTATTTACAAAATGGGTAGAAAGCATAAAGACATGACTAAATGACATTATGATTAAAAGTGGCTCTAAATTATAGAAGTCAGAGCCCAATGCTAGAAATCAAGTTAAACGTAGACGTGAGATATGCCTTTCTCTGCATTGCTGTGGCCAACATCTTGAAAAGATTCACAGATATCTACCAGTGCTATATTGATATTCAAATGTTGAAAAGCAACTGTCACAGTCACAACTGAAACACCAGCCTACATACAGTGATTCACATCTTGTGCTCCTTCAAATATAACTATAACCCTGTCATGCTAACAATCCCATGGAAATCCAAAATGGGTGAGGAGGGGAGCAAAAGCTTTCATTTCCAAGTTACTTTACAACCATTTCACCTGTCTTCTCATGGAGTCTGGTGCTGCATTCCAGTCATGCAAGCACTGGGAAGGCTGGGGACGTGTGAAAGGACCGTAAAACAGAAATACCAGGAGACACCATGGAGATCATCAGGTCACACACCACAGTTTTACAGCCCCAGTCTGCAGCTACGCTAGCTCACAGGCAACGAAAGCCTAGCCTTCTGCAGGCAGGGAGAGGAGCAAAGCAGTGGCTCTGCTGGATACACCCGCTTGCTTCCACTTTCCATAACCCATCTCATATATCCATTCCCACACGGAGCAGCTGTGAGATTTGAGTTCATAGAGGTGGTAAATTTGAAGCATCAAAGCATGTCTCTTGGTGCATTACTTCACTGCAGAAGTACTTTAGGGGGGGTTTTCTTGTACTACCTGTTACATCCAACAGAGAAATAGATGCAGGTCCTCCGTTAGATGAGAATCCAGCTCTCAGTTTCTCCTGCTTCCTACTTTTCCCTTCTTCCTCTTCAACATTCTCTAAATTCTGTTCTTCTGAAGAAAGCACCTGAGAAAAATTCCAAAATTACCATCCTTTAGTCCTACACACTTTCATTTTTTAATAGTCTCTCATAGCCAAGCCTGCAGTCTTATGTTATCTTTATTTTTTTTCTCAAAATAAATAGCTGTTGAGATTAAAAATGAGTGATTATCTGTTAATATATCAATGAACTTCATGCCCAAGCTAAAGGTTTTAAGTTTTACAGACTTCATCAGTACAAATGACTCCAGAGGACCAGGAGTTTCACACCTCATACGATGCATTATGGAAACATTAATTAAACAGCAGAATCTAGGAGCACATCCCTGTCCACATCTGCATTAGCACAGCACTGAACAGAGGAGGCTGAACCTGCAGAATGAAAGTCAGTTCTCAGGACTCAGCACCCACTCAGTATGGAGCTGTGGACCAAAACACCCACTGGCAGCTGGCACACACAAGGCAAAGCATGTCCATCCATCCAACCTTAGCCCCACTTCATCATGGGAGCCTCCAAGTGCCAAAGGAGAGCAGCTGGAGGCTCAAAGTAGGTCTGAGGTAATTAGCTCTAAAGACTTTTGCTACATAAACATTAATAGTAATATTTTAATGTATCTCAGTACTTCCAGTTTAAAATGGTTGGCATAAAGCCAATTTAAAGTTTGTCAGCAGCCATGGTCACTTAATTAAATATGCTTATTTTCATCACCACCGCTGTTTTCCTGCTGTATACCCAAAACACTCCAGGGCGCACTATAGCCATGCAAACATGCCTGCAAATGAACATGAGTGAAATTAGACATCTACAGGCTTTTAAAACAAAAAAGTTGAGCTATTCATTTCTAAAACCGTAGTCTCCCTCACAGGTAGATCTTGGGCAGAAAAGAAATTGTTTTTATTTTAAAATCTAATTTAATTTCCATACTTATATGAAATCCATGTATATCACTCACTGTGGAAAACATACAACTTAAACAAATTCAAGATACTAGAAGAGAATTTGAACTGTTGTTTCTTTTTAGGCTTTGAGGCCCACACGACACAGTGGACAAGGCTACAAAAGTTCACCATCTTGTGTGTGCAGGCCCAGGTAGAGGAGGTCTGCATTTTCCAGTCACACATGTGACATTTGACATAACATATAATGGGAAATAATGCTGTGGAAGCCCCGAGCAATAATGTGCGAGCCACTCCTGTAAAAAGAAGCATTAGCATACTTTTACAAATTGTTATGACAACTTAGTAATTGGATACAGCAATTTTCCATGCCTATTGGCACGTGAGTGTGGGAAGAGCTTGCCTGGAGGCTACTGGTTCTGCAGGACAGTAACTGCACCCAATTCAGGAACCACTTTCACTGGCAGCTGCAGGTCAGGAGAATAAAGAGAAAAAATACTTTGGAAAAAAATCTCTAAGAACAAAATATAAAAATAGGCTTTTGACAGTTTGAACAACATAAAGCTATTGGAAACTGAAGTGTTACATTAGATTTATTGAAATAATGTAAATAACATTAGATTTATTTAAAGAATGTAAGTAGCTGGTTTGATTTTCAAAGCACTTCAGCCTCCATTACCAAAAGAAGGTTCTCTTAGCCCTCAAGCCTTAACAGAATCACCTAAGTTTTTTTTAACAATTCCTAACAGCTCGTGAGGCACATTTGAGACAAGGCACCAGACAAAAGAGTGCATACAAGGATCTATCCTATTCCTTCCCCACCTGCAACTCACAGCTCTTGCTTAAACTAAACACTGAATTTTAAACTTTTACAAACATTTTATTTCAGTTTAGTGTAACTCATGTTAATTCAGTCTAAATTCATTGCTTACCAACATAAGCTAAACAGATGGAATTCTAAATTACAATTACTGTTAAAGACAAGGCTTTTCCACTGCAATATCCAAGTCAGTATGGAACTGACCCGAGCTTTAGAGGTAATTTTGTAGTTAATAAAGCCCTAAAGTACTCAAGTATGCTACAATTGTTTGTATAAATAGAACAAAACTTGTAATGCAGAGCAGCTTTTGTAGCACTTTCTTAGTAAGATTTTGATAAAATACAGGTGAAAATACTCTCTGCTCAACATTTCCCTAACTTTTACCTATAAAGAAAAAAAGGCACAGATGGGTCAATACTTTTCAAATTGATTGATACTTTACACAAGATAAAATTAAGATTCATATGTCATGATTAAAGAAATTCTCTCCCAATAGTGACTGTGTCACTCCAAAAATAATTCAATGCAGTATTCCCCTGCTAAGTATGGAGAAAGGTGTTTCCTTTAGAAGAGGAAATTCTCTTAAGGAAGTTGTTTTAAGCTAAATAAAAGTTCAGGATGAAGCCAGAAAAAGGTGTGAAGGATTTCTCTTTGATTTCCCAACTTGTGTATTTGGGCTCAGACACAGACTACATTTTATGCACATATTAACAGGATGCTAATAAGCCTACAACTCTGCTTTGACAGGGACCTGTAGAGACAATCTGATATGTGGCACCAGATATAATAGCTGTCTTAAGCAGGAGATTTATTTCCCTCTCTCACAGAAGGTCAATCAAGCAACATATTTTTTAATTACAAGTTCAAATTAAAATGTTGTGCAAAGTTAGGCTGTTATTTTTGCTAGAAAAATAGAAAGGCTCAGAGCTTCAGGCACCAGCTTCTCTTGCAGAGGGAGGAGGTCTAGGGGACCTCCACAGTGTCTTGAAGGCCGTGCCTTGATGTTTGTGTATCTGGTTACAGTGACACTGAAAGAATAGCGACAAGTCAAGTAACTGCTATTACCTCTTGCAAAATCTACTTTGGTTTCATAGCTGCAGGATTTAAAAAGCCAGGGTCAAAAGAGGAACATTTAAAAGTTCACAAAGCGCACAAACCATAAACCAGAGCTCATTCTGTGGTGTTGTTATGCAGGCTGCACAGAGATATAAATGGTATAACACACAAAACACATATAAATGCACTGCTGGCCACATTCTGTAGTGCAGGCTGTGAGATGTGAAGGGCACGTGTGCCTGTAGCCCTTGGGCAGATCTTCTGCAGCCCTCTGGGTGCTATTCAGAAATGCTCCATTTTGTCTTCCTGGCTCAAGCACTATCTTTGAAACCAGAGCATTTATGACCCTCTGCCTAGGAGCTTCCCACATGTGTAAAATCAAGCCAGCTTTCTTCTCATTTCTTACCAAACATTCACATCAACCTTGACAGGCTCAGTTCAAGTTCTGATATGTGGCAGCTGTTAAAGGTCATGTGAGGGTAACAAAATCCACTGAAAGCCTTTTGGGAGGGGTCCAAAATACTTGAACAATTAGGAAACACACATGATCTGTAGGTGATGGCCAGCCCTGTAGTCAAAACTGAAATGATAGCATTTCAGTGCAAACACAAGTTAATTTTGGTCTCTGCTGTCAGAGTCCCAAATATCACAGTGGCTGCAACAATTCAACCATTGTGGAAATTTGTGACAGCTCCTCTGGGACACTGTGTGTATTCTACCATCACTAGCCACAACCTGAGTCCAGCTCTGCTGCCTTTCACCAGTTTTAACACCTAAGCAAGCCGTCTTCACCCTCATCTTGTTGCTGCTCAGAACTCTCTCAGCATTAACCACATACTGGGCCCACCCCAAGATAATAACAAACCATTACTTTTCGGAAGATGAGATTTACCCTGAGGTCAATGTGACAAGGTCTGCAAGGAAACTAACTGTGGCAAATTCTCTTCATAGCACCTTAAGACAATGCAAGTTTGCTAACTGCCCTGACAAAACCCCACACTTTTTCACCAGAAAAAGTTTAGAAGAAGAATTTTAAAGGGTCTAGAAGAAGTACTGACAACTGTATTGTTCTTTCTAGGATAAATTTAAACAAGAAAGAGAAAGAGGAAGAAAAGAGAGAGAGAGAGAGAGAGAGAGAGAAAGAGAGAGAAAGAGAGAGAACCCCAAGATGTAATGACTTAGTTTATTTGATCTGGGCTATTTAGGTTTACAACAACAATCTCAGTTTCACCTGCATCATGGAAGTATATTTTTCCCTTGTGGGAATAGTGGACAAGTGAAACTCACAAATGTAATTTTTTGCTGTGACAAACATTTACATTTCAATCTAACATTCAAATAGAAAACCAAATCCTAACTCTATTTAATTGTCTTACTACTTCCCACAGATGTTAACCATGTTTTACTGACTCTGTAAGGCTTCCAGTGAGAGGTGATGAATTTTATCTATCTTGCCCTATATTGACTCTTTCCTTTGATTTTTCAATTCTCCCACTATCACAGAAAAACAGGCTTGATTTGGGGAAATGAGTTTACTTTTCTTACCAATCAGATCAGAGTAGGATAATGGCAAATAGGACCAAATCTTAAGAACACATTTTCCCCACCCACCTTGTCTTCCTGGGCTTAACTTTACTCCTGGTCAGTTCATCACATGTTGCTTCTTCCAATTCTTCCTCCTTAATGGGAGGGCTCCTCACACGTCCCTGCTCCAGCATGGATCCCCTCCTCAGGAGACAGTCCTCCATTAACTCCTCCCTGGTGAGTCCTTCTCATGGGCTGCAATTCTTCATGAACTGCTTCAGCATGGGGCCCTGGCAGGAACAGGCTTCTCCAGCGTAGGGCCTCCACTTAATAAAGGTCTGGAATGTGCAGATACAAAGGGGGGAACTCAGACTGCTTGCAGCCCTACTGCAGCCTGTCGAAGGCCCAACACACAAACAGTGCTTCAGGGTTACAAGCAATAGCAGAGCACCACACTTCCAGTGCAGTGAATGCCCCTTACCTCCTCCGCTAGGGTAGTTCAGCTCTTATCTACTTCTTTGCAGTGCTTGGGCACCTGTGAGGCCCGCAAACTCCTGTGCTACTGTGAGCACACAGATAATAATACAAGATGATTCAGAATAACCCCCAATACAAAATAGGAGCACCTGCCCGCAATGAGATCATTGAGATCACCACAATAGTGCTGTCACAGAAGTGGTCCTGTGCCATTAAAACATGAGTCACATACCACATGGCCTACTCCAACAAGCCAGGCTGCTGAAGGCTGCTGCCAGGATGAGTCAGCCCTCAAAAGTAAGCCAACAGGCTGAAAAGTTTACCCTGAGGTGAAATATAAACACTTGTGCCAAGATATGATCCATTAATAGATGATAAGCAATACTACTTTCATATTTCTTCCCCTCCTTTCCTAACTGACTTGCAAGCATTTTTCAGAAATTGGTCTGGTTTTTAATCTGTTTCAGTATGTTGCCTACATAGTTTATGGAAAAAATGTACTTGTTCTTTAAAAATAGTCTCCAATTCAAGTAACAGCACACAGCTTGATTAACTCATTCATCTATAGAGACTATGGAGTTAACCTGAATTTTCAACTAAAGACAAAAATGAGGAAGCAAGAATAAGAACATAATAATATGTTGCATACATTTAGCTATGTTATACTCTGCAGAGAAACATATTTTAGCAGATATTTATAGCAGTTGTTTAGACTATTCCACACCACAGTCAAGGACTAGTAAGTTTTCAAAAGAGAAGATGTAAAATAGGGAATGAAAAGCACTGATAGAATAAATTTAAAGAAACCCAAACAAACAAACAATAACCCAACTAATTTTATAAAATCACTACAAGACTGATATTTGAGTTGGTTTTGTTTTGGGTTTTTTAATAACTATGAAAGCAAAAAAAACCCCAAATCCTTCACACCAAACAAAATCTAATAATAAATGTAATGTAATCTTCGAGCCAAACTCTTGGCTTGGCATTCAGGAGTGCTGAGTTTGGATGCTACAGTATCCAACAACTTTGTCTGAGACTGTTCAGGGAAGCACTGCTCACACTGTGCAAACTTTTTGTTGTATATTCCCTCAAATATTGAGACCAAAGTTTTCGTAAAGAAAAAAAGTAAAGATGTAATGACTTCAGCACCTAGTTAAGCAGCTTATTTCTGAAAAGTGCTGATGACCCAGGAGCTCCCATTCACTTCAAAGTGTGGGATTTGGGAATGTTTGTTGCTTTAAGATTTATGGTCTCTCTACATCCTAAATGAGAGATTCAAGAAATTACAACAAGCAGCTCATCTCCATTAAAATCAGAAAGAAGTGCTAGACTGATTTGTGGCGTCTGTTCCAGAGACCAACACATTTATGTCTTTACTGATCCTGCTGGAGGAATAAATAGTGTAAAAAGCAAGGATACCCCCGGGTAAGCTTTGTTAAGGAGCAACAGGGCACCGCTTAGCAACATTGTGTAAAAACAGAATCGCAAGCTGGGCAGTAACAGACTAAGACAGCATGTGGAAATCCATAGCTAAACAAAATAACACCATAAGGAGCAAATCTTGAATTCAAATATGGGAGAGAATTCTTACCCTTTAACAAATCTGTTGTACAGCCAAGCTGACAGACCAAACCTACAAAACCTCTACAAATCTCCACAGGGATTTTGGGGATTGGCAAGTCAGCAAAATAAATATGTTATTTCACTCCAGGCAGGATTGTTCCCCAGTGCTTCCTGAAAACATGGCATGCTTCTCCCATGAAGGTTTTGTTAGGCTTTTTCTTCTCCTGAGGGAAAAAAAAAAAAAAAAAAAAAATCAACTGCAAAGGGTAAGAGTCCATAAAGGGATGTCATTGTTAGCAACCTGAGTGACAGACAGGAAGGAGATTTCCACCACAACTGGCATTTGGTGAATTGCAAGCTATAAAAACTGTTTGGAGATTGGCTGGATTGTCTGCAGTTTCTGAGGACAGCAATTTAATTCTGTTTGTTACTAAAAAACCTTATTTTGTTTATATTATTTATTTCAGAATTTCTTCCTAAACCAAAGTAAACCAAGAAAACAGGAAAAATCATACATCTTACTAGGTTTTTGGTGTTTTTTTCAGTGATTATATAACTAGAAAACTGGTTTTAATATCTCAGGTTTCTTTGCACCTATCATTGGAAAAAAGAATTACTCTTGTAGTTATATTGCAAACAGTCTTCCTTACACCTGATTTATTTTGCTTTATTGTGATTTTTGTACAGTCATTATTTTCTTCTTTTAAACCTGTGGATTACTATTATAACAAATGAATTTTTGAATCAATTAATGCATTATAATAGTAATAATGCATCTATGCTGAAGTTGCACCTTAATAATACCCCACACTACCAAGTGGTCTATTTTAGCTGAACCAGGGAAAGAAAATAATTTCCTGCATCAAGGAAGCTCTCAGAGAAAATACAAATAAAATCTTTCTGAAAAAAAATTCTTCTTGTAATTCAAAGTATTTCATAATAAATAAATATTGGCTATCCCCCTCTTCCCAACATCCTCCTGCCCCTCAACTTCACACCTTTTTCTTCTTTTGCTGTTCAAGATTTTGTTTGACGCTAAAATCAGGCATTGAGATCTGATTAATCTGCTTTTGAACTTCCTTATTCAGCAACTCCTGGGAGTATAAATAGCATTTCTGTGCCTGTAGAGATCCTTTTATATTTTAAGCTGGTACTTGAGGGGATGGGAGAAAGAAGTCTGACTAAGTTACACTTTGCAGATTTTTTTTTTGTTTTTTTTAAGTTCATTTTTCATCTTATACACACATACACACACACACACACATATACATATATATATATATCCATCCTGGATAGATGGAAAATAAAAGGAAAAGCTAAAGGAGATCAAGCCATTTAGCAACTTGAAACTATTAAAATAGTAAGTCCTTTGAAATGTCATTTCACCTACTTGTTTCATTGTATTCATCTTTAAAACAGAAGAGACAGTCTAATCATTGATATACACCTAAGAAATTTACCTGCATTATATAGTAAAAGGAAATTAATTAATGAAACAAAGGAGACAATGCTTAATTTTCCTCAGAATGCTATGGACCTCTTAGGAGCACAAACATACCAACACTTCTATTTGATGCAAGTATGGGTCGGATAAATTGAACATTGAGACATATAGGGGACAGAGGAATGAATATGAGCAAAACCATCTTGTACAGAATACTATTATTGTAAAGTACAGGCCAGTTGTATCCTCTTGAGCAAATGCCCACAGCAGTGATGGTTTTTTTCCTGGGGAAAGGAGAAGGCAACAGTAGATTTAGTCCAAGAATCTGTTTCCTTCCCCAGTTTTTGGAAGCCTCTTTTCTCTAAACTCGTCTTAAAACAGCCTTGGAGGAGGGCTTGTGATGTTCAGCTGCTGGCATGCACCCACCATTCATAATCCGCACACTTTCCGGCCCCAGATCGGGAGCAGCAGAAGACAGTATTTCCAGCTGCAGGCAGCTCCGGCAGAGTCCCAGTAGATGGCAACGTTGACCTGAGTGTCCTTGGGCACCGCAGTCTGTGCAGGGCCTTTGGGAGACGCTCGTTTCCCAAGCGTCTAGGAGTCGGGACCAGCCGCTGCCTGACTGTGCAGAGAAGCGGTTTCGGCTGCAGAATATGCCAGATAGCGATGTATGGTCGGAAACACGATAAAAGGAGGAAAAGAAAAGCCACAGGAGCTGGCTTGCTGAAAGAAAAATACATTCAAACTAGCAACGAAATTGTTGCTAGTTTGGGTCTGTGTTGGGCGGAACCTTTAAAAGTCACTTCATCCAACCCCACTGCAAGGAGGGACATCTTCAATTAGCCTACATCGCTCAGAGCCCTGTCCAGCCTGACCTGGAATGTTTCCAAGGAAGGGACATCCACCACTTCTCTGGGAAACATGTTCCAGTGTTTTACCACCATCTTTGTAAAAAAATTCCTTCTATATCTAACCTAAATTGACCCTCCAGTTTGCAACCATTACTCCCTGTCTATCTCGACAGGCCCTTTTTAGCTGTGTACAAGTACTGTCTCTGGCACTACAGAATTACAGTTGACACACTGCTGCATGCACTGTCCTGCAAGTGACATGATGGTTCCTGAAGTAAAAACAAATCTCTTTCAGTTATCAGCAAGGCATGAGCTGGGATCCAGCTGTGTCAAACTGCACCCTGACGGAGTAAACACTAGAGCTGTAAGAAAATATTAAGAGTATCTCACAACAGTCACTGCAAAAGCTTTTTTGAAAAGAGTCTTCTGACATGGCATGTATTTTCGTATGTCATTATGCAAATAGATACTGTTGAATCCCATCCCTAATGTCTAGGTTAACCAGGGTGGACTCTCATGTGATGCACAAAGGAATACTCTAAAGAACTCCTTTCCAGCCTTGCTCTGCAGACTCTCCTCTGCTAGTTGAAGAAAACAATGGGCACTGCAGCACAGTAACAGCAAAATACCACATCTAAAAATCTCATTTCCCTTAGTATATGGGAGGTTTTTTGAAGACTGCCTTCAGCATTTTAGGCTATATAATAAATTTTTTCTCTTGCCCACACAAACATAAAAATAAATTCATTAAAGATGTCAGTATAGTAACCACAACTAATGTCAGATTCCATTCTCTTTCCAGTTAAACAAAGGTGCTCCATCAATATAGAAACTCTCTTGGCACCAGGGTACTGAAAAATGGAGCATCAGCTCCTGGGCAACTGAATTATTTCGTTGTTACTTGATCAGAAGTACTGAAATTCAGTGCTGTTACCAGATAGCCTTCCATAGTGGCATTACCGGTTCCATTAGGATTTGTTTCATCACATCTTCTTCATCTTCCTCACTAAATGCTGATTTGACATTTTTCCTCTTTGCTTGCCATATTTGATAGTCACCTTCTGTGGTTATTCTGTACTTGGATAAATTGGTGCCAAAAAGGAGAAGCTGTGCAATTGTTGCAGTGGATACCTTCGGGTTGTCTTTGCCAATATATAATTCAAACCACGGATGAAGCTAGAATATAGCTGGCCATGACACACTTATCCACACTACACATACTTAAATACCAAGAACATGCATCTGGTTCTCCGACATCTCCAGTAAACTGGAGTGGAAGCTGTGCATCCTTACTGACAAGTTAACACCCAGCAGACACAATCTTCTGCTGCACAGAACATAATTGGATGGCCAAAACCCTACAGGCTGCACCAGCAAGCCACAAAGATGCCATAAATATCCTACAAATACTGCTGAAATGCAAAGTTTCTTGTTCCATGTGTGATGCAATTAGTGTGTCAGGGACATCCATACCAGGTAGGTAGCTGTAACTCATGACCTGTAGGACATGGACAACAGCTGGAGGTCCGGACTGGGGCAATTGTTCTGTGACAGAATATCAGCTCTTGTGGCTCACAGTTATGCAAGACTTGCTCAAAATTTTGATACAAAAAAGTAAACTATGTCAATTGGTTGAGTGTCTGTCACACATTTAAAAACACATAGGATTTTATTAGGACATCAAAGAATCAAAACAATTCTTATGAGTATGGACCAAAAAACCACAAACAAACAAAAAAACCACGGAGTCTAAAAATGTTTCATTAATGTCTCACTAAAATTAGGCTACTCTAGAAGAGCTGTACTACCTGACAGAAGAGGGTATCTATCAGACCCTCTCTAAGCTTTAGGTATAAGCAAGTATTCCAGGCAAACAGGAGCATAAAACAGATCAGCTCTTTGTCCTTCACTGATCTGTGACCTCAGATCTGGCTTGAGGAACTAAAGTATTCATACACCAGATATAGAAAAATTTTATGTTATTTAGCCTATTCTATCTGTGGCATGTTAGGGTTTTTTGGTTTATTCTAACTATCAAATGCTCAGTATCCAGCCTTGACTAAACCTGATACCTTTCTGGGCTCACAGAGTTTCTAAGTGCCATTCCAAGAAATAGACCATACAGAAAGCATCTTCTCAGTCCAAATCATAGAAGCTTGTGGCAAGGCTTCTGAGGTGGCACAACCTCCCTCACCAGAGGTCAAGAGGCAGCACAGAACAGTTAACATGCACATTCACTTACCCTACCAAGCACTACCAAGTGCTGTTTGATATGAAGTCTGAGCACACCTTTCTTGTTTGCAGGAGACCGAAAACTGCAAAAAAAACCAGTTGCCATCTCACAGAAATACCTGGTATTACTGACATTATTCCAGTGCAACACTCCTTCTCCCTCTTTCTCTCTCTGTAGTACAATTTGTTGCTATGAAATCTCAAGGATGCCAGTGATTGATTTTGAAAGCCAGTGAATATCTAATGTGTGTCTAATAAACAGCAAAATGAGGCAGATGTGACAACAAGCAAAAAGACAGTACAATAAAAATGACTGATGTATAAAAAGAAGCTCAGTTTTGTTAAAGGAAAACAACAGAAACAAACCACAAAAATGTAAGCATAAAGTGCAACTACTTCCTCCTCCAGCTTATTTGCAAAATCCATCTCACTGGTTAAACAGCAAAGCAGTGCTCAAGAGGCACGTTGCTTGCAGTGGGAAGAATTCCACTTTCATTGCAAACAAACTTTTGCTACCAAGGACACAAGCAAACACTCATAATCCTGGTGGTTCCCACCCTGCAGAAAGGCCTGCAGGCACTCATGGTGTGGAGAAGAGTGGAAGGCAACCTTGGCACCCACTTTGCAGCCCTCACCCTGCAAGTATGAGGCAGCAACACCGCCTGGGGCAAAGAGGCACAGCAATACTATCTTATGGCACTGTCAGTATTTTGTACGTGAGAGGCCTAAAGAGAGAAACTTCAAATCAGCAGCAGTAATCCCACCCATGCCAGTTCTCCTCTCATTTTTAAGTCCAACCTTTGAAGGATCCTGAGCAAAGAAGCAAAGCAAACCTTTATAGTTCTATGAAAAGCAGCAGGGGGAAAAGGCACTGATTTTGCTGTGGTTTCAGATGAACGTACACCCGAAGTACCAGCAGAGAGCACAGGGATCTCCTGCCTTAGAGAGGACCAGGCTGACAGATGGTGCAGGTGCTCACGTTCTCTAGAGGCAAGATGATGCTACTGAGAATTGTGTCTGCAGTGCAAGATTTATAAAAGAGAAATGGAACCATGCCACAGACTGAGGTATTTTGTTGTTGTGCCATGTCCCTAAGCTCCTGTCTAGTCCTCTTCATATCAGCCTTATTTTTCTATCTCCCCCTTCCCCTCTCCATCTTGCAACAGCTCCCTGGTGACATCCCAATTGCCTTTTTCTGCAGAGAGCAGCACCACTCCCCAGCAGCACCACTCTGCATCACAACACATACGAATTAAGACTCTTACCATTTGGTAAACTCTCTGGAGCTGAGCTCACAGCTCTGTCTGAAGTGAACACATAGAACAGACAGATAGGTAAGCCAAGATAAGAGGCATTGTTTGGGTCAGTAGCTGTTCACCTCTTCCCTACCAGCACAGGTCTGAAGTTTATTTCTGATCCAACCTCAAATGGGCTTGAAGATAGCACAGCAAAAGTTCAGGAAGAAACAAATTAGTAATTAAATTACCATAGGAAAACTTTCTGATACAAGACAGTCTAAAACTCCATTTAAGCTCACGCAACTCTCCAATTGCACAGTATATACACTTAAAACTTTGTATGCAGTATATCTTGTACCGCAAGTTTTCATCCCTCCTGCAGCACCTGTCAAGGGTAATTCAGCCTTGAGAAAGGCAAGGAATAAATCAACAGGTGGTTGTTGAAAGAAGAGGAAATGACATGGGTAATATAAGGCTGGCTTCACACAAGAGTAAATTACAGTGTGCAGCATCCTGGCATGTACAAAGCAGAAAAAGTATTCAGCAGAAGAATAATCAAAGACATATCACAGAATCACAATATACGCTGAGTTGGAAGGGACCCACAAGGATCCATGTTGGTATAGCTGTGTTTTCTTTATGTGTCTCTCAAATCTTACTCCCAAGTGAACAAAACTGCTGAGAAGTCACTGTAAATGTACTACTAAATCCAAGTCCAAATCTGCCTGTTTGTCTGCTAATGGTCTTAACTAGACATTCACTTGTTGGATTAATTGCTGGCTGTACATGAGACACAGATTACACACACACAGATTAATTGCTGGCTGTACATGTGTTGAACCTACACTTCCTTGTGTCAACATTGCTTCATCCTTCTGTTAGATTATGCATTGTCTACTTTATCTAAATAATTTAAACAAAGATTATAGTCCCAACCTCAGTACTTTATCTTTTTCCCCCCACACAAAAAGGTTTTTGTTATGCAAAATAATCTGCATGACAACACATATTAATTAAGACAAAGGCCTGAATCCACAGCAGTCAGAAGAGGGATGTAGCTGCAGTGAGGCAACACTTGGCACTGTCCCATCCTGCTAAGGTATTCAGCTCACAGAACAGCATTTACAAGTCCAAGCCAGACATCAATATCCAACAGAGCTGGGGTTTAAGGGCTGAAGATCTGCCCTCTCACAGGAACACTGACTTTTTTCATACCCTGACTGCAGAGGTGGGGAGGAAATAATTAAAAAACCCCTAAAGTAATAAAGAAGTACCCAAGAAAAATGTTTCTCAAATCTGTGCTCAGATGTTGCATTCAATATTTTTGCTGTGAATTAGCTATTAATTTGTTACTATCTATAAGAGCTGGGTTCTTTTACAAGCAGAAACATTTCACTGTCATCTCTCTGAGGGTGAAAACTCTTCTACCAAGTGGCAAACTTTGCATAGCATGCTAGTGGTGGTCACTGCCCTCATGGCCTCTGCATGAAGGAGTCCACACCCACATCCCCTCACCTTCCAGGAGAGCAACATAACAACCAGGTTGTTGATGATTATGAGGGGGAATTTTAACTTCTCTTCTGAGCCTACTAGACAGTAGAGGCTAGAGGCAAAGAGGATGCCCATGATGCAATAATTCTTCCCTAAGTAAGACAAGAACATGAACTAGGTAGAAAGGAATCCCACATTTTATTTGTTACTAAGGCTATCAGCTTTTTCTTTTAACTACAGTGGTCTGTCAAGAAACAGTAATACACAAACAAATTTTCCCTCTTCCAAATCCTTGTTTCCTACCTCCTCATGAGCACAAAGTTTCTCACACACACAAAGCTGCCCTTGAAACCCTAAGAACTGTTTTTGAAACTGGAGCTCCACAAGTCAGATAGGGCACAGTTTCACAGAAAACAAAAAAGTGTTTACTACCCATGGCCAAGCAATAAAAATACCATTCAGGCAACTGTTCAAACTGTGGAAAGAGACCAAGTTACATGATCTCTATTTGCTCCCTTCTCACACACAGGCTCCCTGGCAGATGCAACACAAGAAAGATCCCATGAGTATGCTCAGGAGGTGAAAGCTTGGGTTTGCCAGCCTTTTACCAGGCAACATAGCATCAACCAGAACACATCAATGTGCAGCCAAACAGTCTGCATAATTAGGCAGGTTCTGGCATTTTCCAGTGGCTACTGCAGGGAGCTGTCATAAAAAACATCAGAGTACAGCATAATAAACTTCTAGAAATACAACCAGGCTGCACAAGGAAGAGCAAAGCATGAGCAGTAAGTGATGCTGAAACCACTTTTAAAAAGGCTGTATAAGGGGAGGAATGGATGAACTAGTTCATACCTAACTTCAGTGTGAATAGCTTCACAGCCATGGTGTGCAGATGTGTGTGATATTCCCGTGTGCTTTTTCTCAGAGGAAATAGTGAATGCCAGCCTTCCTCTTGCCAGCACAGAGCTGAGTGAATAAAGTGGCTCTGTCTGTGGAGCCAGTTTGTCACCTGCTACCTGAGTCAATCATGGGAAGAGTTGGGACATCCATTTTCTTTGGTATTTCACAGGGATTTGCCAATATTCTCAGCTCAGTCTCCTCTTTGGCAAGCTCCTGCAGTGACAGCCTCCAGCTATTGCTCCTCCTGGCTGAGTCTTTCCATCCCTTCAGCCTGGCTCTGACCTGAATCTGTATCATTTTCCCAGGCACCTGAGCACAGATCACTTTCCCCAGAGCCGTTGCCTGGAGCTCTTGTCCTTGTTGTAACCCTGACCAGAGGCATGAGAGGCTGGCAGGGAACAGTGGTGGTGTATCAAAATCTGTTCCTGCAGCCCCTTCTGACCTCCTGATCCCAGAAGGCAGTTGTGGCTGCTGGCAAAATTCTGCTCCATGCTTCAAGTCCTCATTTTAAACACGCTTCAGACTGAAAACGCCTTCAGAAAAGAAAATCAGAACCTGCAACTTTTAATTTAATAACACCTTTGAGAATGTGCACAGAATAAAACATCCTGTTTAATCTATCATTTGATCAAATATAGAAGACTTAGGAAAAAGGCTTCTATTGGACACAAAAATGCAACATCTTAAATGTCAAATTCTTGCTGTAAAGCACAGACAAGTTACAATAGTAACAGTAATTTATGTTAGCAATTGTGCACCCAAATCAGTGTACATTTTCATCCTTCCCAAATTTTTCATAAGAGCAATAGAATTATTCCTTTTTTCATTGAAATTTCAAAAATATAGGTATTTTTGATGCACACACCTGCAACAGAATTTAATTCTCTCTTGAAGTGGCTTGATGGTTAAAAAATAGCACCAGAATCTAGGAGACATCATGCAGTTCTAAATACATAAAATACTTTACCCACTTTAATCTGGATTAGAGCATGGCCAGTCAATGCTGCAGTACAAATATTTGGCAATATGCCAAATGCCATGCCACAAATGTACTAGGCAGAAGAGAAGAGAGCTGCTCATCTCATGCGCATTTCATGTCAAAATATATCATCTGTGACTGCACATCACAGCTCAGCATAAAATGCTGAGATAAAATGCTCTGATTTACAGCACTATAGATATCTTAATTGCCCGGTCTTCTTTCAAAGTGGCATTTTATTATTAGCCGTCAGAGTGTGCTATGTAAAGCAGATTTTTTTCTTAATTCTTTATTGGCACCTTAAAATTTTATATTTTACTAATATTCCTTTGAATAAGAAGAGTGTCTGCTTTACCTCAGCATTCAGTGATGAACAGCCACAGTCAGCTCCTTGTTACTATGGCAATATTACATAGGAGGTACAGAAACAGACTGATGCTTTTATCTTCTCCCTTTGTACCTATAATATGCTCACTTCCCCCCTCCCCTCCTTTATTTTTGAACAAAACAGCCACAAAGAGGGATGGTGAACCATTCAGAGAATCGAAACAGAGGTTGTTTTATTAACCTTGTTATATTAACTAAAGATAAATTACAGGTCTATGAATGAAATATAAACACCAAAGACCTTCAGATATGTTCTTGTAAACGAAGTGCTTTCTTCTTTTTCTTGAAAAAAGATAAAAAAGAAGCCTTAGTGACCCACTCTGCTTGCTTCTCAAGCAAAGCTGAACCCCTTTGCTCTTTAGTTGTACCCAGGCAAGAGTGAGAGCAAGGATTCACATGACTAGCTGTTTCCCCTGAAAACAACTAAACCAGTCAATGTACCAGTCATTTGTCTGTGTCAACTGCAATGAAATCCCATTCTTCATGTGACCCACAACAGGCTCCTGCATCACTACTAATACCACCTCATCTCTATTCATTCGTTTCTAACCAGCAATGGTTTAAGCCCTCCGCTCTAACTCCCCTCAAGGCTTATAGCAAAACATCTCATTTACATCTCTTCACTCTGCCCTTTGTGGAAGCTCTCCCTGGTTGTTCCAGCCAAAGCAAAACAGATGAGGAAAGCTCACGGGGTGTGATGGTCTGGGAGGCAGGCATGTTAAGCAGCTCAGTCAGCTGAGCCAAGTCGGGAGCTTTGCCACAGCTGGGGATCAGCCAGTGGTAGCACAGGGCGGCTACAACCAGCTTGTTCGGCTCCTTTTGTTCCGCTTACGATCTGTATTCTTTCACTAGAGGTTAGAGATGCAGCTATTGCCTTCAAATTTCTTTTCAGATTAATCAAAAAGAAAAAAAGAAAACCATGGAACAATTTTCCCTAAAAAATTCAACACTTCAAACTCAAGAAATGTATGTTTAGGATTCCTAACATGATACACTGCAATTGCTCATTCCAGTGAAAGCACCACTTGGCAGATAACTTTTTGTAATCCATGGTTCTACTGACACTTCAGTACTGCCCTAGACAACCCATTTTTCTTTCTTCTTTGTCCCATTTGCAGTAAACTGTCAGTATGACCCATAACAAAGTCATAGGCATGTGAATAACATATCTTGCACAGTAAACTTTCCCAACATGCAGGAACCAAAAACCAGTCCAAAAGGCATTGTAAGCATCAATACTAATTCAATATTTTCTGTTTCACTGTAATTGCACCCTACAATATTGCCAGTTTAAATTAAAGATATCATGGTGATTGTTAAGAGTATCTGGGTCAAACTATCTTCCATTTTGACAGAATCTTTTTGTAGCCTCAGTGGGAAAAAAATAAGAAGCCACAAGATTGAAAACAATAGATTAATGTTTTCCATGTACTTGTAATTTAAAGGAATTGCTTACTAATGACATCTTGTGCATTATCCTTCAGATACAATTGCCAAGCCAAATTATTTCTACCCTAAAATGACCTGAGTGAAATCTACACGCATTTTCCTCAAAGCTAAAGAAGCTCAGTGACCACTGTGAATTGAAAAATATCCATTTTCCATAGACCACACAGTTGAATGGAGCAAGCAGTACAAAACATCCTCCTAAGAAGCGCTTCACACCAGGGCATCAGTGTTCCTGTTTAATGGTGGTTGTGCAGAGTGTTTGCACCTGTCCCAAGAAGAGCTTTCAAGCATTGCAAACTGATATAGGGAAGGCACGTGAACATATAAGACAGACCACTTGGTCAGAGACTTTAAATTCACTCTCAAGATCTGTTCAGCATTTCACATGGTGGTAAAAGAATAAATCCCAGTGACACATGGTCCCACACAACAGCCTCACCAGAACATTTATTTAACTGTTCGCTCTTTTTCTGTTTGCTTTAAAACATTGCACTTCAGGGGTGAGGGTGAGAAGGGGAGAGAGGTTTAGCTCACTCTCAGGAACTATATGAGAAGTTGTAATAGTGGTTGCTGCAGGAAGAAAACACAGGCAGGACTGTATTATATTAGCATCTATAAAAATTGCTGGATCTCTGCTAAGATCTTCACATACTAGGCAAATAAGCAAATCTTCACATACTAAGCAAATAAAATTCTTTCAGAGAACAGAGCTGTAATTACTACATGGCTTAAGTTCAAACAAACAAAAACTACTCACAAAAGAAAAACTAGAGAGAAAATGACAGCCACAGATTCTTACTGAGACTGTTACCTGTTTGCCGGACCGGGCGGCCTAAGGGGGAGCTGGAGAGGTGGCCCCAGAGCAGAGCAGCCACCGCTTGGTCCCCTGGACAGCCCCGGGAGGGTCGCGGGATTCTCCGTGCCAGGGGAGCGGCACAGCCCTGACCCAGAACACCCCCACCCCGGAGCTGACCCCTGCCCACCAGCTTTTCCTTTGACAATAGCTCTCAGGTGCTTCATGCACAGAGAGATTTTTCTGCAGAATTTCGCTTTTATTTGCTCCTATTTCTGTCCTAGTCCTAAATAGCCTCTGTTGGTTTTAATTTAAAGCATTTAAAGTTCGGTTGCTTAGTGCTGTTCCCGCTCGGGTTTTGCTATTCCGAAAACTCCCTGGCGAAGCAAGTGCTGTGATTAATTTCCCAGTCCCTCACTGTGTGACGCACCTGCCCAGCTGTTGGGATCATGCTGGCAGGTGAAACTCTGGCAGCCAAGAGAATGTTAAAAAAACAACTTGGAAAACCAGAATTTACTATAATTTGTTCTCTCCTGTGCTAATTGAAAAGAAGCTAACAGCTTCAGTGCTAATTTATTTATATGTTTAATTAGGAACTTTTTTTTCTTTTCCTTCAAAACTCAGCTTTTACCAGCACTCAGAACTGTGATGGCAACAGGAAAAATAATGGAAGCATTACATTCCTGTAAGTCAGAGTGCTGAGAGCTGAACATCAGTTGACCATCACTGAAGAGTTCATTTATCCAAAAAGCAAAACTAATTTGGGATGTAGAAGTAATTCTCAGAGTTTTTATCACACTTAGCACTTCCACCCAAAATGTGAGAGCCCTCACAATAACAATGGCCTATTTTCACTGTCCTGCAGCTGTCAATTAAGCACCACAGCAGCCATGCACCACCCTCCCAACCCCCACCAGTGCAGTGGGGAGGACAATCAACAGTAGAACTTGTAGGTTGATATAGGAAGAGTTAAATAACTATTAAAAAAAAATTAAAAAGGTAATAATGGTAACAAAACCAAACCAAAACAAACAAGTTTGTTTGCAATTGCTCACACGCACTAACCGATACCAGACTCCATTCCCAAACCCAGATAAACTTTCCTTCAGGGTAACTCCCCCAGTTTCTATACTTGGCATGATGTTTAAGGGTATGAGAACATCCCCTTGGCCAGTTTGGGTCACTGGTCCCAGCAATGTTCCTTCCCAGTTTTCCTTTTCTGTCTCCTCACTGGCAGAGCATGAGACACAAAAAAACCGTTCTTGACTTAGCAAAAAAAACCAAAAGCTTTCAGTGTGTTATCAACATTATTCTCATGCTGAATTAAAACACAGTGCTGTACTGAGAAGAAAATAACTCTATCTCAACCAAAACCAGGACAGTCATTAACTCAAGACAGCTGACTGCAAAACACAGACTGCATGGTTTTTTTATATTTTCAATTTTATAAAAAAATAAAAACAAACCAAGAAATCTTTAAACCATTCCAGAACGAGAGTTCCATTCCAGAGAGAGAAGGAGAGAGAGAAAAAAAAATTCCTCATTTTATATTGCAAAGAAGGGGGGAAAATTGCACTAAAATAATATCATTCAAACATAACCTGTAACAGCTCTTTGAATAAAATTAAAAAGGACTAAAAGACCTCATTGCATCATCTATATTCTCAACTTACTGTTATCACTGGGTGCCACTGGAAGTGGCTCCTAACTCATAACACATCCATTTGCTGGCTTGATCCTGCAACTGGTGGAGACCCAGGCTAGGGCCCATCAACTGCAAACATTCATTCAGTGAGGCTCACAGCATTTTCCCCATGCTCTCAGAAGCAAGAGCACTTGTGAATAACAAATTACCAGCACTATTTCTAGAGACTGTTGCTGGAGGTTTTCCCCCCTGGGAAGAGAAAAGAAACATTCATATCTCCCTTGAAGGCTAAGAAGTGAACTGCAGTAACTTTGGTTCTGGTAGTGACTTGGCACTGCTTTGGGCTCCCTTCCTTGCAGCTGTGTCAGCCAGGAGCTCACACACTGCCACACCTGGTCACTGCAAAACAGTGACTACTCTTCCAGGAAGTGCCAAAGCCAAACTTTCTCATAAATCTCTTCCTCTCTTCACAAAACCACCAATGGGAAGAGGCTTTTCTTAAGAAAGAAAACAGAATGTGCCTTTACCTCACAAAAAACACCCACAAAACCAAAGAAAGAGCCCCCCCTCCAACCGAAAGGACAGTTGTGGTCTAGACAGACACTACTCCCTGTCCTCTCAGGACAGCAGCCCCCAGACAGATGGCCTCACCCAGCTGTGTGTCAGACCCCTTAGGCACAGCTGGAAAGGGTGTGAGATAATGGAGATCTTTGACAACAGCTCAGGGAATACGGCTTGTCAGGGCTTTACAAGCATACTGGTGAGGAAGATCACAAAAGAAGATAAAAGCTGGACAATAACATGCTCTCCCTCAGCTTTGAAATAATAATAATAAAAAAGGTACTAACTGTATCAGAGGAGTGAGAAAGCTGAGAGTTGGGCTAGAACCCAAGAGCAAACTCAGCAATGCACAGGGCTGAGATTGTTCAGTTAGAAAAACATGGGCTTCACCTGTGTCTGGCCTCTCAGCCTTGCTCAGGAGCAGCAGGAAGGCAATACTATTTATTCGCTACCTTAAAATACTAGCCAGAATATGTGTTGCTTTGGCATGTTTTTCCACTGTAAATCATGCTGATATGTTTGGAGGAAGAAGCTATCTTCCCCAAAGAAATTATTGATTATTTTAAGCATTCATGGCACCAGCTGCTCCTAACTCTCAACGGCTAAAAGGGTTATGAGTGGGAGGCTTAGGCTGAGGGAATCTGAAGATGGCTAATGTACAAATGGTAAAAAGCAAATGTAGCAACTTCCAGGCTACTTCTTGGCTCTTATGGCAAAATCAAATCTATGCCACCTGAAAAGTGTTTCTGAAGACACCTGATCTGTTCACCAGTACAGAACCAGAAGGGTTCTTATAGCACTTACAATACTTACACTGGGGTGCAGCTCCACGGGCTGAGAACTGGGGGGAGCGGGCAGTGTCCTTATCTGTCCGGGGCAAGCTCTCTTACCTTGACTGAGCACAGTGCAGCAGAGGGGCAGAAAAAATGCTGTTTCACAGCATCCCACTTGAATTTTCCAGTAATGCCAACCACAACCTGTCCTGAACCCATGTGTTTGAGAGATGGAGGAAGGCTGAGGCTGATTTGGGATCAGTGGGATAGAGTTTTGGTTCTCAACACTTTGTAAGGTTTTTGCCTTCTCATCAAGGAAAGGAAGAATGATTAGTTCATTATATGATGTCTACTGACATACAATTAAATAATGGATTTTAGACAGCAGTAGCTATTATGCACTAAGACAATGCAATAACTTATTTGAGGGTTTCCACCTTCCAACTTTCTGAATTTCCACAGGCATTTTTTTCTTGTGGAACCTGCTAATGGGCTCAACTGTCTATTATAACACATATTAATGAATTAAATAAGCAGTTTTATTATGTTTAGCTTCAATTTTTAGATACTGTAATCCAAGAGTTTTCTTTCAAACTGAAAAAATACCAGGAGGTAAGCAACATGCAAAAGGAACAGTAGTCACTGCTGGTTTGTAGGAATTAACTTCCTCTGTCTGTTCCAGTACTACTTGTAAGATTTCTGGGCATTTCAGCTGAAAGTATTCAGAACACTAAGGGCATAATTTCTCATTTGAAGAGAGCAGAAAGGTGGCAATACTGAAAACAATAAATCTTGATGTTACCATTTGGTGAAGGAGATACTATTCGAAGCAGACATTAGTTATATGACTCCAGAGTCCAGTGGCTCTTAGCATCCAGCTCAAAATCAGGACTGCATAACCTCATTTTGGGATGAGGTCATCTCAGGCCCGCTTCCAGTTACCATGCACAATGACTTACCTAACATAAAAGATCTTAGCTGCATAATCAGCTTCATTCAAATGAATTATTTAGGGGAAATAAATAAATAAATAAATAAATAAATAAATAAACAAATACAATATATCCAGGCAATTCCCAAGTTCTCAAATTCTTCATTCTAGGAGCAGGTTCATTCTTTTTCAGAGCTGGCAGCCCTTCAATTCCAGCCCCTCTTACCCCCAGTTCACACTGCATTTCCTGCAGCTCTGCATTCAAATTTATTGAATTTTTTGCCACACTTCAGACTCTGAACAAAGAGCTTTCAGCCTCACAAGTAAGCTTTAACATACTTCAGCCCTTAATGAGTGAATCACATTTCATTGCAACTGGAGATATTGATTGTAGTTAGTATGAAACCATGGAGTTTAAGGAACCACGTTAAGAGTCCAGGATGCTCATTTATAAACTCACATTCCGAAAAGTGAAACAAAAGGAAAACTCAGCTAAAAGCTCAACTACCAGCATTTCCATCATTAGAAGAGGGAAAAACAACAAAAAAAGGTGGTTCTGATATCAATCCAGCATGTATTAAATTTGGCAGGAAATTTGCAATTGTTGAGGCAGATTGACTTGAAGATGTTTATGAAAACTGGTAATATGACAGAACTACATGCAAAATCAGCTAAAATTATTTGAAAAATGCCTGTGTTTCATAGCTATCACTACAAATGACTCTGTATTTGCTTAAATAAAATAGATTTAGTCTCAAGAAATTTTCATGTCCCTTGCTTTTGTCTCCAGCCTTTGAGCATAGTTATTTCACAATTGCCTTATATTGGTTCTTTTTTTTTTTTTTTTGGCAGTATCAATGCATTTAATAAATATTTATTTTCTCAAACCATTTCCCCAGTCATGCCTTAAGTTTCAGGTGGAAAAAAAGAAAAAGATACTTGAACAAACATGGAGCAAAACAAAATGCAGCACGTGGCTACATCATGCAACTAATATACAGAAGGGTTTATCTCACATAATTCAGTGGAAGTCAGCACAGATATAATTTGGTGTAAACAACTGATGTCTTAGTGAAATTTATAATACCCAATTTGTGGTACTAAACTTTGTTTTACTTGCTAAGTAAATTCAGCTGAACGTGTTCCTACACGTTCAAACATTAATTTGCAAAACACTTATTGAATCACAGTAAATGTTTAGGTCTGACTCTTGCTCTGGGAAGCTGGATAACAACAATGTAAGAGCAACAGTAGGTGGCCGAGACACTGTAAGCCTGGTAAAGACTTACCCTTCCCTTTCCGCCCATAATTTCTGCATACTTAGTCTCCCAGCCCCCTCTTCGCCTCTCCCAACACACAAAGGTCAGGGACGCTGACAAAGGATGATCCTCCCTCCCTCCCTCGAAAGGTCGGATGTATCTGAATTACTGCCTGGGAGGGGATGAAATCGCTAAGTCCATGCACAAACCCAGCCGCTTCTCTCCGGTTCGCGGGCGCAGAGAACCGGAGCAACCTCTGCCCACGCCGCGGCCGCCCGCACCTCCCCATCTTCCTCCCGCTGTTCCTGCCTCTCCCCCGGAGGACTGCTCCCTGCCGGCGCAGTGGCCGGCACTGCTGCCCCTAGCATCTGCCCCCAGCAGCGACGGGCTCGTCCCCGCCTGCTCGGTCCCCTAACTCTCCCGCCTCGCCGAATCCGCGGCTGTGCATTTTCCCTGGAGCCGAACTGCCGGCGACTGTTCCGAGGAGCAAACGTGTGAACGGCACGGGGTCTCCGCACGGGGACCAGTCCGCCATCCTTACCGTATGGACACCGAGACAACGGATACCACCAGGCTGGGACAACGCAACGCGAAGCTACCAAGGCGCGAAGGCCACCGCAACACAAGATTCCTTTATTCAAATAAATAAAAATGAACTTTTATGTACAAATATACAAAACCATTACGCACATTTTATAAAGTAGTCGGAAATCTTTAAAAAAACCGCGAGGATGGAGGCAGGACACCCAGAGTCAGTGCCCTCCCTCCCAGCACCCGGGCTCCGGTAGGCGGAGGCCGGAGCCACTCCTTTGTCCCTCGCCCCGGCGGCGGAGGAGGCCCGAGGATCGGCTCTGGGCCAGCGGCTCCGCTCGCCACCCGCCCGTAACGCATGGAACACGACATCGCGGATCGTGGCCACACCTCCCCCCGGCGCGACCGCTCCGACAGCCGCCGCCGTGCCGCTCCCAGGTCCCGGCGGGGCTCAGAGGGTGCCCAAGTGCGGCAGCGTCTCCAGCCGCTCAGGGTGGTCGCGGCCGGCCGCACTCTCCACACCACGCAGCCACTCGGTACATTTCCGCACCAGCCCCTCGTCCGCCGCGGTCCCCGCCGCCTCCTCCTCCTCGTATTCCTCGTCGTCGTAGCGGTGCCGGTCGTTGAGCAGCGAAACCTTCAGAAGAGCCCGCAGGTCGCCGCGCCGGGCCGGGGCGGCTCTGCCGGCAGGAGAGGGTGCGGGCTGCCCCCGCTGCCGCTCCAGGCTGCGGCGCTGCAGTACCCGGATGGCCTCCGGAGGCAGGCTCAGCGAGAAGCGCCCCGCCGCCTCCCCCGGCGCCCCGCCAAGGCTCTCGCAGGAGCGGCTGCCGGCCCCCGGCGCCCCCGGGCGGCCCCGCGGCTGCGGCGGGGTGGGCTGGGGCCGCGCCGCCCGCTCAGCCGGCAGTCTCCGCGGCGGCGGCCGCTGCAGGGACGAGCAGGGCCAGGAGCTGGAGAGGGGGCCCGGCCGCTCCGGGGGCGCCCCCGACACCTTCCTCGCCACCTTCTCCTCTGCGGGCCGAGGCGCTGCCTTCTTGGGGGCTGAGGCAGCCGCCTGCGGCTTCTTGGGCTGCGCCCGGGCGGCAGCGGGAGAAGCGCAGGGGGTCGGCAGGATGGCCGGCAGGAGGGGCGGCATCGTGGCGGGGCGCCCGGGAGTTCCCTCCGGCTCGTCGCTGCGCGCCCAGGGAGGTGCGGAACGCGCTCCGGGCAAGGCGGCGCTTCTTCCCGCGGGCGGGCAGGGCCCCGCGGCGCGCCGCGGCTGCAGCCCCATGGCCGGAGGCGAACGAGGAGCCCGAACCGCCGGAGCGGAATGCGAGCTCGCTCTGCCCCGACAGCAGCCGATTTTCCCTCTCGATAACCCGTCCCCCTTCCCGCCCTTCGCCCGCCCCGGGAACACCCTTCTCTAGCGCGGGGTGGGAGTGCGGGCGGGGACGGGGGTCGTGCCAGCACTGGCCGCTCTCCCGAACGAGCCGCACAGGTCGGGCTCGATGCGGCGTTACTCCGGCGCCTTTTCCCGGTCCTCTCCCGCTCGCCCTACAGCAGAGCCGAACTAAAGAGGATGGCGGGGCCCACGCCCCGAGCAACAAGGTTCTAAATTCCTCCCGAAGTCCTCAAGCGTCCAAGCATGAAAAGGCAATATTTTAAAATGTTAAATTATCTTGCCGTCTTAAAAACAAGAATGATACTTTGAGCTCCTTGATTACTTGAAGTATCATGAATAAGGGCAGGCAGACAGGCCAAGAGACAGACACACTCAAACCTAGGGCTGGCAGACTCGGACTTAGTGGACAAGTACTGCCTGGTTTGGTAATGAAGAGTACAGTCCAGAGCTCCTTCTAGCGTCAATGCTCTCTGTGACAGAGCTAATGCTCAAACCCTTTGGAGGTTTGTTGTTTGTTTGGGGTTTGGTGTGGCTTTTTGTGATATCCAAGACAGCAATCTCCTATCTTTTCAAGTACCCTGGGCAACAACAGAGGTTTGGAGGAGTTTCATGGTGGAGTAATAAGTAAACATATATTTCCTATGGCTACAAGATGATTACCATCACTCCACAATTTAGCCTTAGAAGTCATGGCTTAAAATTTCTACAGCATTTACTTCAAAGTACTGTTTTAATTATGGTACCAAGACTTTATCAAAAAATGGGTAGCATGTATGCAATCCACAGGGACAGATCTTCACACCTTTGGTTCCACACTATCATAATGGGTATTACTATACTGTGTAAATTTCCTAACTGTGAGCTCTTGGAATACTCATACACAGTAAACAAAGACAGGATGCAAAGGAGGGAAAGACAGAGGCAAAACAACGCAGAGTGTGTGCTCTGTATGGACATGGAGGAAGTAAACTCTGAAATGTTCAGGAGAGAAAAAAAAAACAAGGAAGGTGCATGATGTAACTAACAGACCAAAGTGCATATGGAAGCATACCAGTACATGGAACTTTTGGTTCTTGAATTCTCTCCTGGTGATCTAAGTGTTAACAGACAAAAGGTAACTTTGTAATTTACCATAGTAGATAAATAAATAAATAAATTTTGAATAACCAATGTAATTCTAATTAAAGACTACAGAAGGTGATAGGCAAAACCAGCTCTGGAGCAAATGAAAGCCTGGCCCTGATGCACTAGGGTTAGGATGGGACGGGATCTTTCCAGTCAGCTGAGGTCAACAGCAACGACTGGGGAAGGGACAGTCACTTCCAGGATGATGCCCATCACTGTCTATGCACATCCTACTTCCTCTTCAATGCAAGCTGAAAACTAAAAGGAAACAAAACTTCACCCAAAGGTGCCTTGGCATCCAAGGGCTGTGGGCAGACTTGGAATAGCTGTGTCTACATCATACAGCACTAGTGAGCCCAAGAGCCTGCTGTGAGGCCAGGACTACTTGCCCCCTGCCAGTCACCAGCAGGGAGAATGCCTTCCTGGAATTTATTGTTACGAACCAGTTAAAAGGCATGGCTTAGTTGGAAGTCTAGCTGCAAAATAATGCAATCACCCTGTACACAGCTTCCCCAAAAGTTGTTGCTATGTTTTGCAATATGCACTGAGATTTAACAGGAACATACTGTACCTCAATTTGTCTCTGTAGCCTGAACTCTGAATATTAAAAACACTGATATTTTCCCCTTTCTGGTGCAGATCACATATTTTCAAAGCCATTCCTTCTTCTAGATTTGTGGATCAAGAGAAAAAAAAAATCTAAACCAACTTAGTTTTGAACACACATATGTAAGCACATCCATCCTGTGTGAAAAAGAACCTCCTGCAATATAATATCAACCAAACATTAAAGATTTACACTTTGCTCCAGAATAACTGGATAGTTCTTAGCTGAAAAAAATGGAAATGAGAACCTCTTACTGGAGCCAGGCAACGTGTTAGAGTACTTGAATCTATTACCAGATTAAGTCAGAATGAGCAGTTTGTCTAAATACTAAAAGAACCTTTAGGGTAACTTCTGCAAATCTATTAAACAAATTTGGATATAGTCATATTCACACATTTATGCTTTCATTTTTATTCAACTGTAATGTTGAAATTTTCAGCCCTCTATAGTTGATTCCTAAATAAAAAAATGTATTAGGCACTTTTAAAATGAATTTATTTCACAAGTCCCATTTATACATTAGCCGTAAGTTCTTTTAGTTAAAAGTATTTAGGTATGAAATTTTTTTAAAAAAACATTTAAAATACAACTTTTTTAATAAAATCCAACAGGTTTTAAACATACCTTTCACATTCTCATTAAGTTTTTCCCATAAGGCACATGTATAGACATTTCAAAGCAGCAGTTAATTCCAACCTTCCAAATCTTTACAATGTTTATAAAACTCTGTCTTTGGAAGAGCATACAATGGATAATATACAAACATAAATGGCACATTGCAAATTTTAGACAGAACTGTAAATGGAATCTTAATGCATACTACCCAGGTCTTAGTGACTTGCCTCCACTGAGGAATAAACTGTTACTGGATACAAAGTAGTGTTAAGACTACTCTGTATGAAATATTTAAATGTACTTTCTTGTTAGAAAAAAGCCTGGAAGTTCCAGGGTAAACACAAATAATTCTCCAAATTTATTTTAAAAACTATTTCTAGTAAAAACTATTTAATCTCCCAAGTGCAAAAGGCAAGGAAAATACTAAACTGCTACTGCGTATTTCAGAAGCGTCAAAGTAGAGTTTTTTGAGCAAAATTTACAAAGGAAAAAGTTGCCTTTTGAAGTGGACAGTGGTTCCTGGTTTTAATTTACCCTAGACAGGATGAGAAGCATTTAATCACAGCATCCCTTTAAAAAAAGAAAAAAAAGTCAGTTAAGATTTGTTATTTTGTTTGTAAACATCTGAACCATTATCTATTTACAGTTACAAATATGGCAGAAACTAAAGACATATCAAGAGTTGATCAAATGCAGGATCTGTGTGTGAGTGCGTCCACCAACCCAGCTAAAACCAAGGCTCAGGCCAGGTCACTGCCAGGGTTTCCATGCTGTTTGCATTGTGGGCCATGCTGAAATGCAGACACAGCATTAGGAAGTGCTCTGCAGCACACTGGGAAGCCGAGCAAAGTGCAGAGCCTGATTTCACAAAGGCTGCCCAGCAAGGGCTCAGCTGAGGAGCACCCAGTCTCCAGCAAGGCACAGCTGCCAGGGCTCCAAGCCACATCAGAGCTGGACCGTCACAGTGTAGGAAATAAAGCACAGGCTGAAGGGTTGGAAGTGTGCACTGACAGTGCAGGATGCAGAGAGCTGGTTCAGCCTTAAGGTTTAGAAGTTCTGGAGGGTTCCAATTTTTTTAATCAACAATAAACTGTTTTCTGACTCTTACACTCAGATAATTCGCTGTAGTCTCCATTATTTTTCCTTTTCCCAGAAAAGTAACCAACTTACTAAGGAGGGGAATTTGTATTCTGTTGCTAGTCAGTTGCAAAAAATAGAGAAACATACTATCATCACTCCTTAAAGACACTTAGCTGTATAGGTTTTGGTTTTGTTGCATTTGTTATTGTTTTCATTTGGGTCTGGTTCAGTGGGGCTCTTTGTTGCCAGGCCAACAGGAAGAAACAAACAGAAACCAACAACTCCCACCCCAACAAACCCGTGAACAAGTAAAATGTTCTGAAGAGCAAACCATGAAAAGAGTTAAACCAAGGAATGATAATTTCTTGAAATCAAGAGAAGTGCATACTTTAAACAAATGACATAATACTATTCTCTGGCACTTAGCATGGTTTAGATCATTGTTCCCATAAGAAAGGCAGTCTATACAACAAATCAATCATACCACTCCACATAAGCAAATAATGCAGTAATCCCTAAAGAAATCACAGTATTACTAAAAGCAGTCCATATAAAATTCAGTTCTTTGGCTCATAAAATCTATTAGATAAATAAATCCAAATAAGTTAGCTGATGCATTTCTGCCCAGAACTTGGAAGTACTGTTGATAGGGAAGAAAAAGTCAGAGAGACCAGAAGCTCAACTTGCTTCCTCTAGAGAGAAAGCCATAAAAAAAAAAAAAGACTGAAACAAGAAGAGGAATGAACCTACTGAGACCTGGTCCATGACCACTGGACCTATAAGAATTCAGAATACTACTTTTGTCTGGGTCAGTCTGAGATGTCAGAAATAGTAAAATGACAGTTTGAAGTCTGAGCCCAGTTATTTTATTCACTGTAATTATCAACAACTATCTTAAAAAAAATCCTTCCTAGATGAAATCTGTAGCTTTAAAAAACCAGATTTTTTTGTGATGCTACAGGACAATACCAGATGAAAGGGATAGACAATACTTTGTATTCTTTTTCCCCACACCTATACTACAGCAAACCTAATTAATTGATATGGAAGTGCTTAATTTTTTTTTAAAAAGCCCACTGTCAGGAAGACCAAACTGCATTTTACATGAATCATAGAAAAACCAGATTCTTACATTTGATTACTTGCATGTGTTTTCACTGGGTGTTTGGTCTGCTTTCATTCCCTTTTTGTACACACAAGAATGAAAGAGAGTAGCTTGCCAAAATGAAAATGATAAAGCGTTGCCTTTGCCCCTCCTAAAAATGATGGAGGAATTCAGACATAGAAACAGACGCTGCCACTGTTGCTTGTTTGCTTTTAACTAGGATCTCAGATCCACAAGCTACCTTTAATTTTAGGACCAGAAAAGTCACTATTGCATCATTTTATGGTTAAATCATTACAGACATTATTTAAACAAAACCTTGATTAATTTTCAGTGGTGGAAACTAGAAAGAAATGTATTAAAGAGAATTACTATGTATTGCACTTCTATTTAAAGCTTATATTAAGCATGAGTTTTAAGTTCAGCTATGCCATTTTCTAAAAATTAAAAGAAAAAGAAGGATGTTATATTTTTTCCACACATGTGAAGTACTTTATGCCTTTTCCCAGCGTAAAGGCAACTGACTTCTGTTAAGATGGAAATTATTATGCAGACTCACCTTGCAAAAGGAATATAAGACAGACTATACCTGAAAAAAAGACGAAAAAAGTATATTTGCAGAGTGTTCATGTCTCTCCTAGAACCAAATTATTTCACTTTAGGCGAGCATTAATGAAAGCAACCATTGTAACAAAATTTTAAACAAGATTCTATTCAATTTAATGTTTATCTGAGAAAAGGGGACATGTTTGGACAAGAACTAAACAGTGACGCAGATTTGGTAATTTACTTTTTCTTTGTTTAATTGCGTTTTTTTCCCTTTTTTTAATGTAGTTCATAACTTCTATTGCACATGAACTTTTAAAAAACAGATTTGCTATTGCCTAATCCAAAAGGAATAGAGATTTGTGTGAAAATGGTACTCAAGATGATAGAGACAACTTCTTCTACTTTAAAAGAAAATCTAAATTACTATGCAAATATACAGCTAATCATATTATTTATGTAACTAAATACAAATACATGCTGTAGGATGAATAATATTCCACAAATGTGACACTCAGCTGACAATTCTATTATTCTCTGAAACTTACTTCTCACAAGCCTCCAGGCAGTGTTCTGTTCTCATACCCAGCCTGATCAAACCCCAAGACACTTAACAAATGTGAACTGTCTGCTGCAAACACACAGAGCATACACTGAGCTAGTGGCCTTGCCTCTATCTAGCGCCATGCCCAACAGTCCCTGTCCTGAACAAATGGTTTCTTGTCCTCAGACCCACGGTCAGGACATACTTTGTCTATTCAGGGCAAGTTCAAGCGAGAACTGTGGTCACCTTGGGTTGCCTGAGAGTGAGCACCTGGGATAAGGACACCAAGTCATTCACCTGGGACAATGACACCATGTGTGTATCTCTGTGGAAAAGGCAGTAACTTCCAGAACTTCTGCCAGGCTTGCAAGGATTCACCTGACTGCACTCACACACTGCCAAATCCAGACCCGGAGCCCCTGGTCATCACAGCACCTGCTGCACTAAATTCACCCTCTCACATCCACCCAGTATATTCCTGGGGCAGGATGTACTCTATGGAAATGTTTTTTTAGTTTCTTTCTCTTCAAAAATCAAAAACTAGTTAGAATTCAAAAAAGAGGAGAGGATACTTTTACAACACAGAAAAAGCATGACAATTTTTTTTTTGCATATCTACTCCTTTCTTAAGGCTTCAGATAAGTTCACACATTGCAGAATATACTTCAAATTACCATTTTTGCAAGACGATTAAAAATAGATTTTGCTGGAGTTACACAACCTAGCTGAGAAAAAACAGATTGAGACTAGCATTTGGGCACACTTATATGTGAATAATATATATATGATAGGTTTCTAATCACGCGGGTGTAGGGACAGGGAGAAGAAATTAAAAGGAATTTTAAGAATCTTACCAGGTCATTGCCAAGAACTGCAATATGCAGAATAACACTGCCAAACCTTTCTTGTTCCACTAAACAAAAATAAAGCAAAAATACTGCAAATTAGTTCAATTTTCACACCAGTCTATACTGCAAACAATTGGCACAGACTGATCAATCAAGAACAGAGTTGCCAATAACTAAATTTCCTTGTCTTAGTTTGCTGTTTCTTTTCCAACAACTCTCCATTCATTTTATCCATCACTGCATCAGCATCATGCTATGTAAACCTTTTCTAGCTTTGGAAACAACTAACAACATCAGTGTTAACACTCACTCATGTCACTGTACTTCTGCAAATATAGAAGTCCATTCCAGTGACATATTTACTTCTATGGAATGGAACTACAGTTAGTTTTTGACCAAGATGCTTGAAGGTACTTCTGGTTTTTTTTTCTGTTGTCTTAACCAGCTTAAATTCTGTATCCATGGCTTCTGAAGATGGCTATACACTCTGGTATTTTCTGACATAAGTATGCATCACTGAGACAGAACAATATTTGAACTTGTCTTTCTCAGTTTTTATTCTAGAGGTCTGCAGACCAAACCCAATACATCCTCATCTATATCACATGCAGGTGGGAAGGTTGCATTTGCTTTTTACAGCCAACAGACTTATCACTCCACCTGAGCTCAACTGCAGCAAACAACAAAAACACCACACATGAGTTCACCTTTCCTTCACCACTGAACTGTATCTTAAAGCTACAATACAATTAATAAACTACCCAACTGACATTACTTTTTTTTCTGAAAAGCATTCTCACTTACCCAGAATACAGCACACAGAGTCAATATTAGGCAAAGCTGGAGTGAGAAGGAGATACAAAGAAAAAAAAGAATGAATACTCAAATACACAAGGAAGCAAGTACAGTGATCATTTCCATGTTTTCAATGGGCAATCAGCACTTTAAAATTGACTTCTGAAACAAGCAGAGCCAAAGGCTGTCTCACAGTGACTATATGATGAACTCCACGGTGTTTTTCAAAGCACAGTATGAGGTATGAATGGCCCGAAGGGCTGGGACAAGTTTTGAAAGGAAGACAAGGCAGGAGTTGACTTGAGGAACCAGCAGGAGTATAAACCGATGTGTGCACCCTTATTTGTTGGTTCTATTCAGAGGTGGGCTTAAATGATAAAGCTTTACTGAAAGGAATCAAGAAGTCTGGTAACTGTTACTCTCTTATTCCAGTACATACTCTCATTTTGAACCTGGTATTCATAACACCTATCTCTGACAAGAAAGATGCGCGCATCACTACAAACAACCCTTTATTAAAAACATCCATTCTCAATTACAGGATCTGGTAAACACAGGCTATGCCTCATCTGCCAGTGCTTTTTCATCTTCAAAGGTTTCACTAATGAAGAGTCTACTAGAGAGCAGCTGCCTCAGGTACAGTGAAAAAGCTCACATGAAGCTTTGTTCGAGGTACTTAAACACTTTAGATGGAATGTTACAATGGTTTACTACATGAAATAATCACACCATTTGTGCAAGCCTAATCATCACTTAAAACTTTTCCACTAGATCTTAACTGGCTTCCTCCATTTTTCATTACACATAGCAGAAAACACAAAAAAAACCCATAAATCAATTTTCACTTGAAAGAAAATTTGTTGGCATTTTATTAAAAGGAAGAAAAGTAACACACTCTTGAAATTTTCCAAACATGTTTGTAACTCCTGAACTCCCTACAATTCTAGCTTTGTTAGGATGGGGATTAAAACAGTCAAATTCATCCAAAGTTTTCAAAACTTTAAATTCACCAATTCTTATGTGTTTTACTGAAATTTCCATACAAAAAGTCTTGGCTCTCATCCAATGCTCATGTTTACTATTAGATGAAACCTTTCATTCTCATTTTCCCAACTTTGCTGGTAGCCTCTCTGCACAGGTAGGTCTCTGATATGCTCTGCTCTCTGTTCTCCTTCCATTTCCCTGATATGTTTTGTTTTTACAGCCTTCAAAGCGAATTATTTTCTTTGTCGCCATGTCTGAGGCACAGTGGATGACAGGATCATCAGAGCAAAATTATTTTTGTGCCTGTTGTTTTAAGTGTCTGGCTTAGGCTCTCAGTTTCATTGGAAAAAGTCCACAGCTGTAAAGTGTTGGAGAATTTACACTCAGCAAATACAGACTCTAGGAGAACTGGAGATATTATTGGACATTTTTAATTCATGCCTACAAAATGTAACCTTTCTAGGACTTGTAACTTGGTATGAGTTGAAAATAGTGACAGAACAAAACAAGAACACAAACAAAACAAAACAAAACTCTGTTGAATAAAGTTTGGAATCCAAGCAATGATCAAGTGCCTTCTCCAAAAGACAGGGGCAAATGTAAGCTTCTCAAAAGAGATAACTATTTTTTTATGTGGCTGTGCGAGAGGAAGAACATGCAACCTACATAGGACAGCCATCCAGAAAGAATTTATGACTTTCTTACTCACTAAACTAGAAAAACAAGTCATATGATAGAGAGAATAGGAAAGCCAACTACATTTCAAAAATCAAAGTTGAAACAAACCAGTAGGAGCAAGACAGAAAAGTATTAAAGAGAGAAGCAGCAAGGGGAGAAAGTTGTTTTAACTGCCTAGCACAGAGCTTTGGGATAGGAATTTTGATACTGGGGAGAAGGTTTTTCCATCCTGCAGGAAGAAGAAATGATGGTTGTGGAAGTGAAGGAGCCAGGGATGTCACAATGGAGAATCTCAAAGCTGAACATGTGGCCTCCCAGCCTTTGGGAAAATAAATTAATTTTCTCCATTGCTTTCAAAGTGCTGAACCACTGACCTTTACAGACCAAACTGCAGCCAAAAAACAACTGTAAAGCTACACTTGGTGGCTACTGACTTTCCACAGTAGCTAAAAAAATCTCTCCCCTTGTTCTTGAAGAAAGTATTTTAGAAAATAAATTAAAAATAATTAACCTGCCATTAGCATTTACTAAGAAAGATTTCATAAGGAACATTTTACTCCAAATGATTAATTAAAAAAATATAAACAAAAAACCCACACATGTTGATAGAAAGGAGCCAGATGATCTTTGTGACATACAGAGTTTAACAGCTTGACTGTAATTTCTCAGCAGAAGGAAGAGGCAGACTGAGAAATAACCTCCCTTTAGAAAAGCATCAAATTTAGCTTTGAGGCTAAAGGAAAGCTTTTTAATAAAAGGAAAGAAAGATAGCATATTTACCAACATCACAATCGTAGCTATTAATCGTTTTGGATCAAACATTGCTTTCAGTTGCTTCAGCGGCCCCATCAGGAAACACGTACTAATAGGAGATAAAAAAACCAAAACAAATTGTAAATCACTTTGAAATAACTCTTTCTAAAAGACAGTAGGTAATTAACCAGCTTTCCAACAGATAGATGACTGCAAAGGCTTTTAAAAAAAGATATTTCAGTGCTTAGCAACATAGACTAACTAGAACAGAAGGTGAAATACTCCATGAATTTAGCTCGGGAAACAGTTTATGAGTCACCCTTGGTCACGAAATTCTTTCCAAAATATTACCATAATGAAAAAAAAGTAACAGGCAAATACAAGAACATTTATATTGGTTGAGATAAGAGAGGACAGAGGGTGACAGGATATACAAGGAATAACAGAAGAGCATAGAAGCAAATCAGTTTTCATGAACTCTTTCATCAAATAAGAAAAAACACATTTCCACTAGTAATCTGTTTGATTGTGCTGAATGCCATTTATAAATAAAGATAATTAAAACAGCAGTGCAGTTACAGTTAAATTTAAATCATGTTAAGAGATATTAAATGGGGGGAGATTGAACTATAAGTAGCTCTACATGAATTTAGAGATGGGTGGGTGGTCAAAGATGTTTTGATTGTTATTTTAAGATGGCAAGCACCATAATAGACAGAAGAAAAAAAAAGATGAGAAAACTCAACTGCAGAAGTAAATCAGATCATATCCTAGATTTCAGGAAAGATAATGGGAATAAATATAGTGGTTAGAGCTTTTTACATTACCAAAACATTATAAGTGTAGCAGAATTATCAAGTTGAAGTCTAGTGAATTTTGTGTGGAAGCTGTTATAACTGACTTGCTAAAATAATGTCAAGATTACAACCTGCTGTAGAAAATTTTTGTTTAATAATACATATTTTAACCCAGGCAGAATGCAAGTAGCTACAATCAAGATTTTCTACCTCTTTTAGTCCAACTCAGCAAGAAAAAAGGCAGAAAAAGTTCAGTTGTTTGTATCAATCCTCCTGCTTTTTTCTACTCTGTAGTTAACTTGAAGGGAGAATGAAAACCATCGCCAACACCACATGCTGTGTTTTATGCAAAGAAATGCCATCTGTACTAAGAGTTCACAACCTCATGAGTATTTCTCTGCCTTCAAATATTTGAGATGAGTCTCTTTCTTCCTTGTCATTCTGCTTTGCAGAAAACACAATTTAATGACAGTTCAATGCCTGTAATCTGTGGTGGTCTAAATGCTTTATTACAGAGCAGAAAACCTAGTCTAACTCCTTTTTATATTAAATAAAGCAGGGAAGAGTTTGATAGAGCTTCTTTCTGAAGCCAATCATAAGTCTTCTATGACAGAAGAAATATGGAAATCCACATTCCAGGCAGCAAATAGAATTCAATCTTCTACATCCAAATGTTCTCCTACCAGCAACCTTGCACATGCATCTCCCTCACTTTTTTAATCTTATGCAGACAGACTTCAAATGTTCATATTAAATGAAAAAAAGTTTTCAAAATTCAATAGAAAAAGAAAATTTTATATTCACTGCAATCCAAACTATTTTTTTTCTCAGTATTTTTTCATCTTGTCTGCTGAGCCATAAAATTAAACCAAGACAAAAAAAAAAAAGGGGACATGAAGAACTAGAAGAAAATATTAGTTAGTGAGTGTAAGGATAGAGATGAGAAAAATACAGTGATAAAAAGGAATTGCGTTTTGGCCACACAAAATAGGCAGAACAAATATAGAAAGAAAAATACATTGTTTGTAATCTGATTCATATTGAGAATACTGACATCACAAGAGCTACTCCAGAGACAAGAAGAGATTCCATACGGAGCAGAAACATTGGAGAAAAATTCTAGACATCCTCCAGTTAAACAGAAAAATTCTTTTAGATAAACCATTGTGTAGAGACACACTCGTGATCCCTGAGAACAATAAAGTAAGTATCATTGTTTTCATGTTCATGGTTAGAAAACAATAGTAAAAACAAGTTAGAGGGGCCTAAACAGGCTAGTAAGAGTGGTAACTGCATTTTGGTTTAAATGCAGACTTGCAAAGAAGCCTGGAAAAGTTTAAATCTGCTTGACAATTTGGAACTTCATTATCATCTCCTACTGTTCTTAGAACACAGTTGCCTATTTCTTATATCCAAAAGGACTAGTGAAGGAAAAATGAGCCTCTTTTTCCTTCTAATTTTAGCTGGAGTGCAGACTAAGTTTTTCAGCATTCTCCTTAAAGAAATACTAGTCTGTAAAAACTTTCCTCTTAACTCAGTGAGACTTAATTAGTACTAAGTTTCTAAAATGCTCATTTAATTTGAAGAAATGAAAACACACTCAAAGTACCAGGTAAAAACCTCACTTGAAATCAACAACAAATAATAAAATTATGATAAGTGAGAGAAAGGCAAAAACTTAGCTTTGACTATCTCCAGTATTAACTGTTTGTCTTGTTTTAGTATGAGATAGAATAGTTCCACAATTGAAACTCAATGTCAGTATAGACATTATTGTCTCCTAACAAATTTGTTGTGGAAAAGCAGTACCTTCATGTTTCTCAAATGTTATTGCCACATTACATGAATTCTAACAGATTAAAAAAGCTTTGACTCAAAAGTTAAGTTGCTTGACTGAAGTCGGAGTCCATAGAAGTCAAGACCAGGCTTTGTGTTTGAGTCCCATGACCATGCCTCAACTACACTAAAATAATAAGAGAAGGGGGAAAAACAGAAATTGAAAATACCTTAGGGACATTAACTTGTTTCTTATGTGTCTTCCAAACTGTGAAAGCAAAGTTTTCAGTCTTAAGAGGGTCCCTTTTCGAGGCAAATCTTTTAGGACTGTTATGGGGAAAATTTCAAAGAATCAGAGAGTTTAAAAATACACTATGAGCAAATTTTGGATTCTGCCTTCAGCCTTACAGTCAAAACAAGGATTTCCTGAATGTTTCCTTTCTGAAAGTTTTCTTGGAAACAGTATGATCTCTCTGTTAAAAGCAAAAAGCTCCTTCCAGTAACTAAGTATCCACACAGAGGGCAGACTACCAGTTTGCTCCTGAAGCTGAGGTACTTCTGTACCTGGCAGAAGGACTTACACGTAAAGAGTAATAAACATTCAGCTACCAATTTGTTATTCATATTTCAGATACCAGCTGTGATGTGCTCACCAACAGTTGTGTAAGGTAACTGATAAACAACAAAACCATTAAACAAACAAGTTTTTGTTATTAGCATTCAATATATAACAATGTTGTACACACAACATAGCACTGTAGAGTAAAAGCAAATGGAAATGTAGCTGAAAAGGAAGGTACTTTTCTAAAAGTAATAAGTAAGAAATCGTACCTGGCAAGAGCAGCAATATTTCCCAGGGTATAGAACACTGCAAAAAGTTTAATCCCCTTTGGGAGCCATAGCAATGCTGTTCCCTATAAAAGACAGGTTATTGGCACGTTTGCAATTAATTAATTCAATTTATTTAGATTTTATAGTCTATAAATATAACTTCATACTATGAAGAACATATTTCTGACATACACTAGCAAAGTACACTGTTCTCAGAGTTGCAGCAGTCACTACCCAGCACACTTCTGTTGCCACCTGCTGGCAAACAATGTGTTGGTTCACTGGATTTCTGGATATTTTTACAACTAGGCAGTTTGTTTATATTACTGAACACATTTATTTGTACTGTTTATATCCTCCTTCACAACACTTCCACTTTTGTTAAAATGCCCCAGTGTACATCCTACACCTCTGCACACAAGATAAAATGTCATAGAGCTGCACTAATATTCACCATCTCCTTTCTCCTCCAATCAACAATTTAGATTTGCAGCCTAAATACACTGAGGCTGAAGAGAAACATTTCAGAACTCTTAGTTCCAGATATCTCTTCTTTCCACTGAACTAAAAAAAATCCAAAGCCTTCTGCTGATCCCAGTTCCCTAGGATGATCAGAAAGAAAAGGAGAAAAGGAATCATAGAAAAGGGAAAAGGGACCTTAAAGATCACCTAGATACAACTGCCACCGCCATGGGCTGGAGCACCTCCCACTAGACCAGGATGCTCAAAGCCCCATTCAGCCTGGTTTTGAACAGCGCCAGGGATAGGGCATCCACAACTTCTCTGGACAAGCTGTTCTAGTGCCTCACAATAAAGAATTTCTTCCGTATATCTAACCTAAATATCCCTGTTCTCAATTTGTACCTATTACTCCTTGTCCTATCACTACAGCTTCTAACAAAAAGCCCCTTCCTGGCTTCTCTGTAAGCCCACTTCAGATACTGGAAGGCTGCTATGAGGTTTCCACACAACCTTCTCTTCTCCAGGCTGTACAGACCCAACTTTCTCAGCCTGTCAGAGCCTAAAGAAAGCCTCCACTAGAAGAAAAATAGTGATCTGCACACTGTGTCCTGAAAAACACACCAACAAAAAAGTAACCACATTCTACTCAATTGCAATTTCAGTGGAAATCCGTGGTGAAAAGAAAGGAAAAGAGGGAGGGAGGGAGGGAAGGGAAATAGAAGAGGAAGGAAAATAGAGAAGAAGGAAAAGCAGAGGACTTCCCCAATGTTTTTTCAGCTGTTTCTGGGAGTTTCCATGCAGCTGAAAAAAAACCAAACCAAAACTGCCTTCTTGTGCAAGTTACCTGTGTCAGATTTTGACAGAGCCAAGAAATTAATAGATCTCAACTCTTAACTGCAGGCTGCAGACTCTTGCCAGCCCCTAAAGTTCAGGAATGAACACATGATTTACTGACTGTAAAACCACCAGGAGTGCAGGTTTTTCAAGTGTCAACACACAACCACACCCATTAATTTGTGGAGTGTGACATGCTACACTTGTGGTTTCTTCAGCCTTTAATAACCTTTCAAGCTTCTCCCCCTCTTTTGTCCTTTTATTGGAGAGAAAAAAAAATCAGATGGGTACACACCTCTATCCTAATACACCAGTTACAAAAATAGAGCATATTTTGGCAGTGTTCAAATCTTTTAATGAGAAAATGCATTATGCTACAGTAAAAATGCATACTTTTGTAACTGAAAGAAAAATAGCCAAAATAATAATTTAGAGATCAACAGCCAATTATACATTTAATGTCCAGTTAAATAAAAGCACACAAAATACAGAATGCAGTATAAAACGTAGAATCACACATAAAAGAGGAATATGAATGAGATTTAACTGTAGAACAATAATAAAGCCCAAGAAAAAAAAATAACTTTACTTACAAGAAAAGAACATAAAATGCCAGCAATAAAGCATATGGCAAACCATCTGACTCGAGTACCAAAGCTGAGTGTTGAGGCATCAAGGACCTTAATAAGAAGAGAGGAAAAAGAGGGTATTACAAACCCAGTTTAGAACAATCTAAAGGACTTTTTTTCTTTACCACTGAAGTACTTAATTTCAAACAAAACAATTTTTAGCTGGAAATAATTATTTTATCTTGCTTAACAGTTGTTTGTGTATTAATTCTTTCATATTACAAAATCATATTATCAGTCTGGACCATATGGAAACATATTTACAAACAAAAAAGACAGAACCCATAGAGGTATATCCTGGCACACAAGCAATGCTGCTTCACTTTCAAACAGATTTGTTAATCACCACACAACTGAAAATAGTCACAGCTAAGTACCAAACCAAATAAATGAATGGACCTGCCAACAATTTTCAAAGGATTGAATCCATTTGTGCAACACTCTAGGTTCCTGTAGACATTACCACCTTTTTCTGTTACTAGAGAGGATCCGTCGTACATATTAATGCCAGTAGCCACTGCAAGCATTACAACTCCAATTTCTCTTCCAATTACCTTCCTGAAGGTGTAGGCAAATTAACAGTTTGTCTCATTAGACTAAGCTAACTTGCTGAAAAGGAATATTTCACTTCCTGCTTCTCCAGAGTGACTCCAGAACCTGAGCTACCTGATACAACTCCTGACATGAGAACAGAATTAATGTTCCTTCTATTCTGATGACTTGGCTAACGAGCCAAGCCAGCTCTGCAAGCTGGGCTGAAAAGCAGCAGGGCTGATGTAAGGAAAGAGGCAGCGCCATGTATCTGGCAGAAAGGTCCCTTTCAGCAGAAGTGATTTGCTAGATAGCTCATCTCCACCCATGCTGTAAGAACAATGCATTTCATCTTATTCCAGGTCACTACAATTAAATGCACTTTCTGTTCTGAACTGGCCTATTAAGCGAAGTGTTGTTTCAGCTTACCTAAAATTACTTTAAATAAACAACTTTCCTATTAGTTCAGTTGTCACAGGCAAACTTGCTCTCCTGTTATTTAGTCAACAGGTATTTTAATCAAGACTTATCAACCGAATATGCACTATATACCTTCCCCAGCCAATGAGTCTGATATTTCTCTTTATCTCCTGAAAAATTTCTCAGGCAGTGGTAAGCTAACCAAGGAAATCTGATTACTGCTTAGAACAATTTCACATTTGTACAAATGAGGACTCTGTATCTAGTTTAATAAAAAACTGCAACATGCACACACACATAAAGGTGCTGTGAGGACAAAATTTTCCAAAGGTCAGAAGATGCAGCTTACCTTGCTAGGTCCAACACTTTATCCTTATGTATGCATTAAAAAACAGACAAAAGCAATAACTAAACAATGGTTTAGTATTTGAAATAATATTCGACAGTCAGAGTCCTAAATGCCTGCATTTTTAAGACGAGTAGGAACAACTGGTAGCACACAGCTGAAGATACCCATTTCAATCATGCCTTTAGTTACACCTATTCATGCAACTAATCACAAGCACACATACACACAAAAATAAAGAGTAAAAATCTTTTCCATCTGTGTTCAGAAATGAAGTGTAGATAGGCCAATAATATCAGTAAACCCAACACACACATTTCAGATTGCCTAGAAAACAGGGAAAGGATGAAGATAAATCCTTTATTCAGATGCATCAGGCTCATTGCTGCTACTTACTGCTCTTCTAATCTTATTATCTGACAGTGCTCCTGAAGAGCTACCAGATTTCATTCTTCAAATACATTTGAAAACAGCTTTACCTTCAGTTAAATCCCTAACAGTTAAGAGGTAAAAAAACAAACAAAAAAAAATATCCAGCATAAGAAATAAGAGAACCACACAAAGGTTTGGACCAAAAAACACCACAAACCCCTAAAAGTTTGATACATTTTATGGCTTTAACTCTTAAAAATAGATTGACAATATATGTACATGAACTACAGGAAGATATGCTGTGACATGAGGGCTGCCAGAGCATCCTGTGTAATAATGAGACTAAATACATTAAAAGGTATGGAAATGAAGGCTCGTCCTTCCAACCATTCCCAACAGTGTCACCATTTATGTTGTCAAGCTCAATCTATTTAATACATCTAATACATTTAATACATTGAAATCCTGAAACTGGGGACCTGGTAATGCATTTTCTTAGTCCCTAATATTTAAGGGGACTGAGGGGAGACCTCATTGCAGTCTACAGCTTCCTCATGGGAGGAAGCAAAGTGGGAGACACTGGTCACTTATCTGTGGTGACCAGAGACATGACATGAGAGAACAGCCAAAGCTGTGAAAGAAGGTTTAGGCTGGATATTAGAAAAAGGCTTTTCACCCAGAAGGTGGCTGGGCACTGGAACAGGCTCCCAGGGAAGTGGTCACAGCACAAGCCTGAGAGAGCTCAGGAAGCATTTGGACAATTTTCTCAGGCACAGAGAATTCTTGGGGATGGTGCTGTGCAGAGCCAGGAACTGGACTCTATAATCCTGGTGAGTCCCTTTCAAGTAATAATATTCTACAATTTATACCTTCTGGGTTTCCCGGAAGCAATGGAACTCACTGCCTTTCCAAGATGCCTGTTTGACCACGCTAGAGAAGCACCTTGCTGCAAAAGTTGAGTTACCGATATACAGTTCAGCTGTGTAAACCACAGACACCAGCTTGTGCTCAAATGCCAGGCTCACTCTAGAAGCTGAGGACCTGACAGTGCAGGAACCCTGCCACACATGCTGCAGGCAGTAATTTCAATACTAGGGACCATGGGACATCCTGAGGTAACAGAGACTATGAGCCCTAAGAAAAAGGAAGTCTAAGCTGCCCTTGCAACAAAAGCAGGAAACAACACAAAGGCACTAAAGATTCTTTTTGTGTGTCTGACATAAATTATACAGCTAATCCCAGATTTCAGATAAAAAGAGTTGTTATTGCAGTCTATGGTATTTGGATTAGAAAAAGCTTTTACTTAGGCGACTGAAAAAATTTCCAAGCACATTCCACATCTGTGGTTTGTGTGGAGAACACTAGTGGTGGCAAGGGAGTTCCTCTAAAACATACCCTTCTTACTGTACTGCTTATCAGCTTGTTTCTAAGAAGAAAAAGAAAAATTAAACTGAAATCAACAAAAGGAAATCCTTTGCTTTCTACTGATGAACTTTAATGCCAAACTCCTGGGCAAGAAGCTTTTTATTCAAAGGCTATTTCAAACTAATAATATATGAAAGAAATGAGCAAAACATCCAAAAATCAAGAGGAACCCCCAAGTGGAAACTGGAATCTACAATGGAGACTGTCTGAAACATAAGGAACAGGCTTGTAATAGCAGCATCACTGCTAAAGAGTTTGCACTGGACACACAATAAACAATATAAATGATAATCCAATAGGCTGCTTTTGATCAAAAATAGTTCTTGTGGCTCTGAACATCCACCTAGGTTCCCCCCACATATTACCTTATATCAGTTTTGCACATGAGCAAACAGAAAAACAGAACCACTTTATGTTTACTAATCTAGAAGTTAACAATTACATCTTCTATCGATGGTAAATATGCAAGTAATGGAGAAAATGCAAAGAAACATTGAGTACATTTGCAGAATTGAGTTTCTAAACCACAGTGGAACAATATGTATAGAAATATATTCTCATCTTTCTTTAACAGGCCTCCTTATATGTATTTCTATCACTATCACCAGCTGAGATTAAAATAAAAAATGTGTAACATAAGAAATTAAATGTAAGATATGTAATATAAGAAATGTAATATACAAATTCTTAAAAAAATAAAGAAATACCTGGTCTATTCCTCTGTTAAAATCTTTTTGAGTGCTTTAAGCAGCTGCCGTGCAACATCCAATGTGTCACATGGACTGATTTTACATTAGTTTTGGTGTTGATAAAACTAAACAGCATAATGTTGCCCTGAAAACATCATAGCACTGCTACATTTATTATTTATTGTTGATATTTTTGGTAATGAATTTATTTATTTTTTTAGATTATATTTAGAATAATGGATCTAATTGCAGCAAGAAACAACAGCTGGTCATCTGAAGAGTTTAGAAAGTACAGAAAAACTTCCCTGAATCATCACACAGTTCTTTCATTATAGACTCGTCTTCTTCTTAGCAGGAATGACTTGTGACTTCATGATAATGGTTCTGCAAAAACCAAGGGAAAGAATCCAGAGAAACCTATGGACATGAACCATATGTAATATATGTGTATATATAATGTATGTATATATGTATATAGAATATGTATATATAATTAGCTAAATATAATATGTACATACAATTAGCTAAATATAATAATATATATAACCATATGTATATATAATAGCCATATGATGGCTATTACACAACAATCAGATATTCCAAAGAGAGGACCTTTGTTTTCAGCCAAACATATGACTCGTCTCCAGAAAGATCATGGAAACAGCTGAAAATTTTTTACACACACAATGCATAACCTCACACTTTCTTTCACAGCCCCACCTCTTACCAAGCATTCTTCTCTGCATGGGTGCACTTATTTTTTTTGCTCTAATACACGCATTTTAAAAATAGTCAGCACCACTTAGCTCTAGCTTTAGTGAATGTCGTGTATGAATTTCCTCTCTAAAAAGAGGCTGTTCTACAAATACAATGCTACCTTGAGAGAAAAAATATAGCTGAGAAACTGCCTAACCTAAACACTTCTTTTTTAAGTCAAGGGTATTTATTTATTTTAAAGATCTTTCTGGTTCATCTCAGCATGACACTCCAAAGACACATTTATAAGTTTTACTCTATCATGTACCGGACAGGCTTTAAGTATAGGCAGATTTTTCTTATTTAAAGTCTTTTCTGGCTGTAACAGTATCGTTACATACAATAGTGAAATCCTATATAGTTTAACTACTGACATTTAACAAATTAAACACCTTTTTAACTCAGTTATCTCCTCAGGATATAAAATTTAAATATAAGAGCATTGAATATGTAGGCATTTATCTACCGATTGCCACCTTAAAACAACTATCACAGCACCAAATAAAGGAAAACTCTGTGTCACTATCATGTGCCTTGAGTGAAATGTGCCTAGTGGTGGCAGAATAATAAATTCTCTTGGAACTCAACTGAGATCAACAGAAATGAAAGTATTTCTTTGGTAATCCTGAGAGACGCAGAAGGTGAAGCATCCCTCCCAAATGCTGGCAGCCAGTTCTGGTGTGAAAGGGAAAAGATTCTACACTGCTTCCAGAATCAGTGGACACAATTCAGGTGCTTTGCTGTGGCAGAGGCCAAATTCATGAACCTTGAAGACCAATGGCAACTCAGTGCAAAATCAAGTGAAGTATGCCAGCAGCAAGCTGCTAGAACTAATATCATACCAGCTGTGCTCAGTTTGCGCTGGTTCCCCAAGGCTTGTTAGCCACAGCTCAGATCCCAGCTACATTTCAGCCTCCTCCACCATGCTCCAGCACCCTGGAAGTAGCAAGGAAGATACTCCTTGATGTGGGGCATTTTGACCTGCAGTCACATGAGTTAAGAGAGAGCTAAAGGAATAAATGGTTCTTTGTAAGCATGCTCAGCTTTGCTTCAACCTAGAGATTTGTTCTCAGGAATGTATGGTCTACAAACACAGTAAAAAGGAAACAAAACCGCTGACGATGAGGAAGATAGTGGGAAGAAAATAGAACAATTAAGCCATACTTAAGGAGTAAGGAGCAAAACGCAACTTCAGCAGAATGTATACAAAACTATGTTTGTCTAAACAAAACCTTTGTTTCTGCAAATTTAAGGCCTTAAGGGAATGGAGAAGCAATTTACACTGAGTCGCAGACTCAATCGGGCTGGAAAGAAGCATAGTATGTTATCTGCTCCCTGCTTAAGCACAAGAAAAACTTGTAGAAACTGAAGGACCCCAAGCTACCAACACAGCCAAAAGTTTCACACAAAAGTAATTCGCCAAAACTCATCCTCCAGGCAGAGCCTGCTGCCCACAGCGCTCGTCCCTCGGCGCACGTCGCAAACTTCGGTCTGTCCCTTGCCTCCCGATCTCTGCCCCGCTCTGACACGGTCGGGCAGGCACCGGGAAGTGGGGTGTGCGTGTGCGCAGGCCAGGGACGGGGAAGGCGGCGCGGTGAACACGGCAGCGCCCGAGCCACAAATCCCGGGCCGGGCCCGGCGCGGGGAGGCTCCAGCGCCGCTCGACCTGCGCGCCCCCGCGCCGGGGAGGGCAGAGGAAGGGAGAGCGGGCTCTCGCCAGGCCGTACCTGCGCCGTCAGTCCCTGCTCCTCATCGTCCTGCCCGGCCAGCACCCGCCGCAGCTTCTCCATGCCGGCCCTCCCTGAGCAGGCCCGCGCCGGGGGTCAGGATGGGGCCGCGCTCCGCCGCGGGCCGCCGGCCCAGCCGGGAAGTGACGCGCGCGCCGAGGCGGCGGCGGGGCCGCGCCTGCGCAGTCCCGTCCGCTGCCGCGTTTTCCCACGGGGCCGCGTTGGCTGCGGCGTCTAGCTGTGTGTGCGGATGCGGCAGGGACACACGATGCAGCCCTCGCTGGAGGCACCGGGGAAGAAGAAGGGCTTCTTCAGCCTGACCCCGCCTTCATCGCCGCCCGCGGAATCGGCCTTCGCACGGCAGCGTGATTTGCATGAGCGCGATGAGCGCAGGAGATAGAACACACCACCGCGCGTGCGTAGGGCTCCGGTAGAACCTCGTTGGGACACTCGTACAGGTGCAACTTCCTTAGCATCAGTTTCTGCCCGTTGCCTGTGGTCCTTTTGCTTGGCACCACCGAGCAGAACCTGGCTCTTCAAATGATGCACAGGAAGTTCCAGTTGAATACGGGGGAGAACGTCTTTACTATGCAGGTGACCTAGTACCGGAACAGATTGTCCCGAGATGTTGTGTAGTCTCCCTCAGTGGATGTGTCCAAGAACCATCTGAATGCGATCCTGTGCTGTGTGCTCTAGGATGGCCCTGGAGCACGGTGTTGTTCTGAGCAGCCGGCGGTGTCCGGCTTGGCCTGGCTGTTCACGGGCACGGTGCAGGCGAGCCCGGCCTTTGGTCATTCACTGCCAGCAGGCAGGCACGCTGCGGACCGCAGCGCCAGCACTTTCGTCCCTCCTTGAATTGGGGGTGCCTGAGCCCTCCAGCGCCCACTTGTTAGCAAGCTGGGTGTTTTTCCAGCTAGAATGGATCCGGTAGGGAGAAATGGGATTAGGTGTGAACACCTTTCTCCAGAGATTTCCAGTGTGATGCTGTTAAGCTCTGCCCCTGTAGGGTGGGGCAGAGTCCATCACGCTGCTCTTGTGTCTTAGCTTTGCCTGCGCGTTCCCAGCAACACTCCATTCTCCATCTGCCCCGTTCAAGTCTGGTCATTCCATGTAAGCCTTCCCTGTCCTGCTTTGTTCATAAGCTGCCCCTGTGTGTCCTTTGGGGCTGTTTCTGTATGCGTGTGTCTGTTTTTGGACAACACCTCAGCACTGGCCTGACTCGTTTGCAGGGGGAATGAGGTTGGTGACTGGAGGGAAGGATCGAGGTGTCACATGCAAAGTGACAGCAGGCAGCAGTGTGGACTGGGACAGGAGAGGGAGATGGGTGATAAGAGCTGTGTAACATGCTGCTGTGTGAATGAAACTTGAGAACAGCCAGGGCAGAGCAGAACCCCCAGTGAGGCCCTTACGACAGAAACCTTCCCTTCCCACTCTCCTCACTTTCCCACACACACTTGGGAAGTTTCCCGTGTGTCTTGTATCTTGGCTTTTAGGTGAAACCCTTGGACACAAACTGCACCTTTCCAGCCTGATAACAGACCATTAGCATCTCAGGAAGCTTTAAGTCAAGGCTGAAATTAATAATGGAAGAAACACTTGTAGACATGTCTGGGTGAAAGGGTGAAAGTAACCAAAGAACCACAGAATGTCACCTAAGCCAGGCAGCATTGCCCATACCTTGTAAGGACCTCCGCAAGGAGGACAAGTGTGTAAGGGAACAACAAAACCATGACCCTGCAAGAAGGGGAGGAGAAATGGGAGAAAGAATGGAGAATGTATATGACGGTGTGTCTGAATGTGCACAAATTATCTTTCTTAGTGGCCCCCAATATTGTACAAAATTATTTGTTACAGAAGTGTTTAAATTCCAAAGCATATGTGAGACCAAAATATAAGACCAAGAAAGTTCTCTTTGGTTTTTTCTCCCCTCTCAATTTACAGAAAGATAGAGGCAGCAAATTTAAATATTGAGTCTAGCCTTCTGGTCTGCATGACTTCAGGCAGGAGTGGTTGGCTGTGCCTTGGATTACTAATGACTTTCTGGTAGTACAGGTAAGCACCTGGCAGAGGGAAGCTGAAGCTGTTCTTTTGTTTCTGTGTGAACAAGTGCACAGAGAAGAGCAGTGCACACCTGGGCAGTGTGGGGCATCCAGCTTGAATCCTACTGCTGTCCCATCTTCCCACTTGCAGCTGCCTGGGCTGTGCAGCCTGCCTGGAACCCACAGCTGTTTCACTCCTGAATGAGGCAAAGGGTGTTTTTTGTTTCCTTGCTATTTTCTAGGGCAGAAGGTTGTCATAGTCACCCCAAATGTATTTTTCCTATTTCTCTGTTCAACAGAAATTCTTAATTCTGTGTACTGTCATGAAATACCATGAGACAATCATTACCTTGCCATGAAAAAAGAGTCCGTTTGGAAGGCTTCTGTTGTTCAGTGTTTCTGTGCTGATGAACTTTGGCTGATAAGGCAGCAGGATCAGAAAATTACTCTGCTTTTCTAAAAAGGTAAAATTCTTTTGCTAGCACAAGTCAAAATAGCTGGTACAAAGTATCATTATGCCTTTAGATCACAAACCTACCACATCTGAAGATATTTTCTGTTTTTATGATGACAGTGTTATGGATTTGCAAGCCTTAGTTTCTCTGTTTGTAAGGGATGGTGTGGTTTGCTTATAAGTTTTAGTGACTCTTGACCTTACTGGTTTGCATGTATCTGCATCTAATTTGAAGCTAACCAGAAAATCTGCTAGGTAATGTTGTCTTCCTGAAAAATGCGTGAATTCAGCCAACTTACTGAATTGATGCAGTTGGTGACGTACTTTTAATGTACATAGAGCAGTGTCTGTACACTTCAGTCTTGTAGCTGTAACAGCTGTAAACCTGTAAACACATATTCCACAAAAATAACAACTCTGTGATTGCTCTGGTCATAATGTAGGGCTCCAATGTCCTGTATTCTTCCCACACTTGCATTCTTTACCTTTGGAAATGGGATGTTTAAATGAATACTGCTGAAAGGTTAAGATCAGGTGTTATAAGAAATGTTAAACAAGTGATCCTACAGAGACCCTACTGGGAGCATGGTAGAAAATGAAATGAAGAGCTGCTTTGGGGCCTTGCCTATTCCACTTGATGAGACCCCACCTCAATCCTGCTGTGTGGTGCAAACAACTCACATCACACAAAGCAGGGGCTTCTGAAGACTCTGAAGGGAAGGGAACTTAAGTGGGGAATGAATGCCTTTTGTATATTTTGAAAAGATCTTATGTGTCTGCAAATGCAACTATGAACATCTTCCAACATTGCTGACAGTGACAGTTAGTGGTAATTCAAAAACAAGGAACAAGGAAACAAAAGCTGAAAAAGGTATCTCCTTTCTTACACCTCAGTTCCAGAAACCCATCTCTTCTAATTTGTCTGCAGATCAGCCTAAGTCACAAGCCACATGGTGGCTTCATCCAGCTTCATGATAATTGTTTCTGCTGTGACTCAGACCTTTTTAGATCCAGTCATCACTTCTCTAGGGACACAAAATAACCTCTCATGGGTCTCTGGTCTAGAAAACTGAGGCATACAAAAACCAGCTATAGATGAGCTACTTCCCAGTGTGCTTGGCAGGCACCTGGTAGTAGCCAGCTAAGTGTGTGATTCACGGGAACACTATGAGCTATTGCAAAACTTTGGAGGGAAAGGTAAAAGCCTTTATTGGCTCACTGTGGCCAAAACAACACATTTGCAAGGAAGTAACAAACAGCCTTATGAGCTGTTCTCTGTGTGGCATCATACACTCAGATCAGGTAGTGCAGACACTTGGTCAGCTGCTACACTATTGGAAACCCTGCGAAATGTTTGAGCCTTTCCTGTTACTAACAGTAACCTGGCTGAGAGCTGATGTTTACCAAGTTACAGTATAAGACACACTAAGTAATAGACAGGTTACTTATCACACTGCTGGCTTTCTGCTTTGCTTGCAGATGACCCACAGGATCAAGTGCGTACAAAAATACCTCGTAATCATTGCTTTGCATAGCTTCCCCATGAACAAACACAGCAATTGTTTTAGGATTTTAAGTCATCCTAGGTGCAAGGAGATGTGGTATGTCCAAATCTGCAACATACGAACATTTGAGATAATCTCCCTTGGCACTGAAACAAGTTAAAATCTGGAGATCTTTCTGTCCTGAAACTGTGATCTCAGATCCAGTCAGAGTCCAACTGCAGTGACAGATTAGAGGAGATTAATATCTTGTCCTGGCAGGAGACACCTTTAAGGTTTCACAGTACATTTCCTCTTGAAAGAGTATACTGATATAATTTACATCACTTGATACCACTCTGAGAAGGCACCCCTTAAGTTAACACATACCATAGGACTAGGAACACGATTATGAAATCATTCCTGTCAGCCTACAAATCAACATCAATTAGAGCAAGTTATAGCAGTGGTTCTCCTCTGAGTAAGTTATGTACTAAATGCGTTTGAAATTATTAAATACTTTGCAAATTTTAAGTGGCTTACTTTCTACCTTTACATTTTTCTAACACAATGGACCAAATACAGCCAGCATGTAAGTGCTGCCATAACTGACATTGCCTTCTCTTGCACCAAAGGCTGGGTTTGGACAAGTTATCTCCATGCAGGTTTCAGATTTCAGATGAAATGAATAAGCATAGAATTCCTAGCCTTGCTGCCATGGTTACTTGAAACCTGCTGTTAAAGAAGGTGGGAAGAAAGGGAAAGGATGAAGAGTAGGAAAAGAAGAGAGCAATAATATCATGGTCAGGCTTAGGCCATGTGATAAAGAAAGGCAATGATCTGGAAGGAGCAGGGCCCCAGTGATGACACTTGGAACAGGTTATCCAGAAAAATAATATTTCTGCCTTCTGGCTGCTACTGAGTTGATTCAATGGACATTGGTTATTTTTAAGTGGTTACCACAGTGACTAAATGCAGTGCACTGGTAGGCATTAGATCTGCAAAGGCAGAAAGGGATTGGGTGGGGAAAGACAGGCTTCTCCACAATTAATTTAATAAAGAAATTGCCTAATTTTAAACACCAGACTGATTGCTTTTCTACTTTACAGAGATTGTAAAACTTGCAGCAATGTCTTGCTCAATCAGAACAAACTTTTTAGCCTTTGTGTAAGTTGGCAGCGGAAATACTCCAGCTCTACAGAAGCAGAACTGCAGTCATATTGCATCAGGCAGTGAGCACTGTTCTTCCCCAAATGCAAATAGGACCAATAGACCCTGTAAGACACAGGCTGAAAACCTAAGAGAGCTGGTAACTGTGCTTGTGAATATTTCTTGTATTATTGTTTTATATTCTACTGCTAACTTTGAAGTCTGTAACATGAGCATGAAGAAACAGATTGTATTCATGGGCTTTGGACCAAGTGATATGCACATATCACTCTAATAGTATTAGTTATTTTATTACTTGTCTATTACTATCTCATCTTTTTATTCCTGCTCTTTTTGAGTGCCTTCACATTCTTAGAACTGGCAGGTAAAGAAATAACTTGTGTCTGTACCCATACCAGTGTAACACATACTCATGGTACAATGGAAACACATACAGCTGAAGTAAGTGCATTTGGTAGTTTGACACTCTACATATTAGTTTGACCATAATACAGTTTGTATCAGCATTCATGCAAAAACTCAGGGAAAACACTGGAGTAGTTATAAGACTGGTCTGTCCTAGTCTAGGACTGTATTTTTTAAGCACTTTATTTCCATGTCAAAACCCGTCTTGGTCCCAAGGAGAAAACTCTTCCTTTTTTTACTGCCTTCTCTGTATCTAAACTTACTGAGACTTTCCCCACCCGATTCTCTGCTGTGCTGTCCTTGCTCAGATGACACCATTGTGCTTTGTATGGAGAACAAAAGGTAACCCTCAATGCTATGGAGAACTACATTTTACTACAAATGTGTTTTCTCTGAGAGCTGGCAGGCCGTATTGATAGCACTAGGGCAAAGAGATTTTTCTGCTGGTTTTAGCAGAACATTCTGCTAAACATTTAGGGAACATTCACTTTATATAGAAGTCTTAGAAGTAAAAATCCTCCAAAATGAAACAAAAATAACGAAAACACCCCCAAACAAAAACAAACTCCAAAAACCCCCAAAACAACTCTACCACCCATATATAGCAGCATTGGCTAAAATGATTATAAAGCATGAGACAGTTGTGTGAGGTTGAACAAAATTCACTATCAGTAGGTGTTATTACACTCATTAAAGAATCCTTGCAAAGTAATTCCTTCTCTTCTGACCACACAATTATGGTTATTGCTTTCTGTCAATGTAATTACCAAATTATTTCCACATTTGAATAATAAATCATCAAGCTTCCAGATCAAGGACGCTCAATCTTGCAAGAGCAGAAGAGATTGTGAGCTAATTTGTTGCCATGGTCAGTTATAGTGTTACATCTTCTCTTTTAAAAGTGACTAAAGACATCTCCAGCTCAAACTAGGGAGAAAGGGGGAAGAGACAGACTGAGAATTTAGCTGGTACTCTCTCCCACTTGAATTCCTAAGGGCATTGCATTCCTTACCAGCAGTGTAGCAGGACTTGGTGAGAAATTCTTTTCTGTCTGAAGACATGAAAGAAGACAACAGCCGTTGCTGTAGCAATAACCACTGCAGCACGGGAAAGAGAGGAAAGGCCACGTGGTTCCCAATCTTACTGTGGTGGAACAGAAGCAGAACACACAGGGCAGTGCCTGGGAGCAGAGCAGGACAGGTTACTAGTGACAGGACATATCCTACAGATGAAAAGTTGTTATTAAACCAAGTTGTGAAATTAAAACCAAGTAGGTATTTCAGAACAATAGCAAGTACAGACAAGTCCTATAATCTTATAAATAAAAAGCAAATACTGAGCTCTAACTTATAATTAAGCAGTGAAACTCACATAGCCCCATTCTTTCATTCAGTGCTACCTGAATGGAATAAGAAAAGAACAAAAGGAAGCCATTAGCACCATTAAGGTATTCAAACTCAAGAATAGACCATTTCCAGTACTCTAAGCTATTGTTCTTCTCTTTGAATTATCCCAAGCAGCCTCATCCTAAAACAGCCAGTATGTTTCAGTGCCAGGAGTAGGGTGCAGACTAATCATACAATTACTTATTGCAAGAACTCCTTTTAATAGTATTGCACTGACCCCCTTACACCCAGCACCTTTAAACAAAGGAATGGTATATAAACAGCTTGATAATTAATGCTTTGATTGACACAGGCCACAAGGTCAATTAAGATTTGCTCTAATTGCTAGAAGACATTAGCTAATACTGACTTAGTTGCATAATGAAAGCTCTGAATTCAACCTTGCCTATCACACTAGAACTACTAAGTCTAAGTACCCACACACTCTTCTTGCTGCTGGGGGAAGAGGTTTTAGGTATTGGGATCCACAGGACACTTACCTAAATGCAGTACATACCATTTACTTTTTCAGCCTGTTTTTGCTTCATGGTGTTGCAGTAATAAAGTGACACTCCAAAATAAAATTTCACTTTTGGGTCTATTATCACAGTATGAAAAACAAAATTCTTCCAAGTATTCAAGAGTTTTATTGCCATTTGGAATATGTTTATTGTTCAAAACCACTGCACTGAAAAAAAAATCTGTAACGTACATTCTCACATTCTTTGTCAATTTTACCTTTACAGCAATGTAACTTTCAGGCAGATCATGCAGGAAAACCACTCTCACAATGAAGTCAAAAACTACTGAAAGGCACTTTGTGTCTTTCAGATCTTAGACTCCAAACAAGTTTAGTTTTTGCCTGTGTAAGAATTACATACATCTAGAATAGCTCAAACAGTAGGGAAAAATAAAATCCACTTAGAACTTCTCAAAGAACAGTATCAGGCTTTGTTGCCTTCCTTCATTCAGTGCTATGCTTTTGTTTTTCCAAGCCTTCTTTAAATAGCGTCTGACATGAAAATGGATGTTAATGAAGTCTCTTTACTGAGAAAAGGCAAGCAGTGAGGGAAGAGGGATGGCTGCTCATTTCCAGGCTGCCTAGACATTTGTTCTTGTACATCAGCAAGCCACTGCTCAAGTTAAAAAAATAGAATAGGAAGGAATGCACTCAAGTTAAATGGCTTTTAAGAATATGTTAATACATAAACAATTATATGACCTACAGTTCTGTTTACTGACCTCTGTTCATGTTGATTTTAAAATTAGTTTTGTCAAACCATCATGGGCTACTTTTGTAGACTCTTAGATAAAAAAAGTTGGTTTTCAAGTATTGGTTGTTATTTGGGTGGCTGATGTTTTATTGAAAGGGTAGTTATTAAAGATCAGTAAGGCAGCAAGACTTGAAATGTAGCAGTTTACATTGCTGAATAGTACTTTTTAAAAGGCAAGATAAAAAAAAATTAGAAGAATTCTTGGTGGGGTCATAGTCATAATTGGGTGTTTCTGTTTCATCCCCACTGTAATTGTCACAACAACTGTAGGGTGGCATGTCTTCCTTGGTTGTCACTCAGGATGAATATATTCCCTGGCTTATTTCAAGTAATATATTTAGTTCTTTTTCTCCAGCCTGCCAAAAGAAAAACAGCTTTTATAATAGTGAATATTGAAATACAATTGCTATTACAAAAACTTTATGAATGAAGGACATTGGTCAGTAACTTATGCAGAGACAAGTCCACTTGCAGTTTTGCACATTTTCATTTTTTAATTCATATTCAGAAGGTTTCATCCTCTATTGCTCCACAATAATTTCTTAGGGCAGAAGAGAGAAAACCCATAATCCTGATCACCAGGATTGCTTGGGGCAGTGTCTGCACTGCTTGCTACACAACAGGGGTGTGAGACTGATCACAGTCTGTTCCCCAGGCACACTCAGTTGGCTCCACCTCATGAACAGTCAGCTCTGATAGGTTTTGTGTGACTTCTCTTCCAGATGTACAGCTCCTTCACAGTTTTATGGATGTTTCCATCTCAGGAATTAATTACCAAGATGGACACATGCAGATAAACCAAAAGACTGCACAAAAAACCCCCAAAATAGCCAGCAGCTGCTGAAGGCCCTGTCTACACTCCCTCATGACCATAAGAGCTTCCTGCCTTTTCTATGTGCAGCAGACCTCAGAAGATTCAAAGGAGGTGCAAAGTAAAAAGTTCTGCCTACTGACAACAAGCTCGTTAACAGTTTTGCAAAAGGTAAAGAAGTTCAGAAAACATGCAGAGCTTTGAACCACAGTTGAAAATCATAACGGAGTATTCCAGGAGCCATCAGTTTATGACTTTCCCATTGAAAAATGTGACTTGCCTGTATTTGATCAGTCGTCCTCCTTGAATAAGTTGTGCAATTTCATTAGTGAAGTGGCATGCAAAAAGAAGCCAGTTTCTTGGCTGCACTTTGTAGGCAAATCTCATGAAAGTCAAGGAGTAACAACACAGTGCTGCAAAAGATGATAGATTTTGTTAAGAGACTGTAAATATCTGCATTTTGTTGAGTCACAATTCTCCTACTAGTAAAATGTAATGACAGGAAGATTTGTTGCTGCTTATGAGTTTTCCAACAGCCCTACAACCATGTCCACTTTGAGGATCCAATGCAAGAAAACACAAAAGAGTGCTCATTTCTACTACACAAGAAAATCTACATGGCTGCAGCTTTCCATAAAAAATTGATTTTACTCATACACTATCGTGTGATGCAACAGAAGTATTTTTAGTTTATTATCTAAATTACCTCAGCCAGAAAATAAGAGTTTATCTCAATGAAACACAGTCTGTCATATACTATTATTCTGACAATTTCTAAGACAAAGTATTTTTAAAGACACTAATCACTTAAATACAGTTCTTTCTGGGGACATTTTAAGATCAGGAGCTTTCAGTGTCCAGGGAATCAGAAACATGAAGCTTTGTTATCTGCTTTCCAGAAAGATGAGAAACTACTTTGATCTACTCTCCTACCATAATTTAAATACAGGAGATTGACCCAAGAATTCCCTAGTTTTGTAAAGTTCTGACAGGCTTAAAGAAAAAAAAAAAAAAAAAAAAAAGGAAAATTAGTTGTTAAAGGAAAACAGCCTTTTTAAAAGCACAAATATTCTTTTTTCATCCCCCAGGTTCCATACACAAACCAAACAATATATACTTGCAAAAATTTTAAAAGGTGTCTCAACATTGCTGAACTGGATAGCTGCCACCAAAACACTATTGGCAAAACAGGTTTGCTGTACTGGAGACTATTTAAACTAGTCTTCTGTCTCAATGAAGCTGATTAAGGGACTGAATTACTCTAAGCAGAGCACAATGATAATGGGACTATAAAATTTCTTAAGCCAAAAGTATTTTGCTTGTGGGAAGAAGAATTACTCAGAATTAAGTTATTCAGTGAATTAAGGAAGAGATATAATGCCAAAGTTAAGCTAATAAATTAAAATTGCAAGATTTGCAATCCTAAGAAATAATTTGAACATAGAGACAGACATCTAGGCAAAAACTATACATGTTCCAAAGAGAGGTGGAAAAATATTATTTATGCATTTAAAATAATTTCTCATTAAGAGTCACAATAGTCTCTCATAGACAACTGCTTTGCAAGGAGTTAAAGCCTTCTTTGCTGCTTCTTGCACCCTGCTGACCAATCATTACCATTTCTTCACTTTGTAAGTGCTGATAAATATTTAAATCTCACACTGACCACAAAGGATCATTGTTCTTTATACAAAGAATAAAACTGAGTGAAGAGATACATTTTGAACAAGTGTGTGCAATAGCTTAAGATAATAGGAGTTATACTTCAGTAGACTGTCTGGTCTTTAATAAGGGTCAAGAGCTGCTTCACTCTCCCCTCCCAAATTAGTGGAAAGCTTTCCAAAAAAGAGCTCTGCAGTTTTTCAGTACCTCAATTTAAATGGTCTCTAAAGTTATGTGACAAGATATTTGATATCTATATCTGCTTTGATCACAAGTTTGCAGACAACTAATAACATATCACTGCTTAAACGACAGAAACTGTGTTCTGGAGTCAGTTTCCTAACAAGAAGTTTGTCTCAGAACTTACCAAATGTCATTCTGCCACTAATAATTTCTGGTGATTTCTTCATGTCATTAAAAGCAGCGACAGGAAGACCCCAATTGGCAACTGGCCCCCAAAAGTGCTGTGAAGAGGAAAAACAAAAATAAAGTTAAACAGAAACAAAAATCTCCTGCAGTATTCTTACAGTTTTTTCTTAGCCACACAAAACTAGAAAGCAGGGTTATTAGTAAAATTCCAAGAAAAGACAGAGACTATTTTTAATGTAAGAGAGAAACTAAACCTTTCTTTCAGTGGGATCTACTCTTCAGAAGGAAAGGTAAAGGAACCTACTCTGGATCTTCATTCAGATCACAGAGGAACTACCTAGAGCCATTGAAATAGAATTCTGTGTAATTATAGCCCAACAGTCATTAACCATCTGATTGGCATTGTCAGATACTTCAGATTTATAGCTCACTTCCACACAGAGAATTAGCATTTCCCTCTTTCAATTAAGGCTCCTCAAAAATATAATGAAAACGTAAGGACTTGATGAAGTGAAGAACTGAAGGTGTTTTCATTTTATACTGAGGATGAAGAAAAGCTCAGCAAGCATCTTCTTGTGAGTACTTGCACCCTCTCTTTGAAAGAACAGGGCCAACAAGCAAAGAAAACTGAGCTACATCTGCAATTGCTGAAACAATTTGGTAATTACTTAAAACTCAGTGATTCAACAAACGTTGGAGGAGAGCAGTTAGCAGCAGGTGTGTATGCAGACAGAACAGAGACAAGAAGTGGAAAGGATCAAATCAGAAAAACTGACAAGTTTATTTTAATAAAAGACTCTAAACTGAGAAAAATAGTGACTTAAGTTCAATTTCTGCTACAGTTAATGAGCAACAAGGCTTCACCAGAATTCTTTCCACAGAAGATGCACACAGTATTTGCCTCAGCTTCTTCTAAGTAGAAACTCATTCTCAAAAGTAACTTGGCCAGATCCAACAAAAGAGATGCACCTCACAAGAAAAAGCTTTGCCGATACCAGCTATATCCATTCTTTTGACACTTTCTGTAACTGCAACATGTTTAATGATTTGGAATTCTCAGGGGTTATTTAAATTTCTTGCAATTTTAATTCTAAGATGCACTTGCCAGTCTTGCTTGTAACAGTACATTTGGACTAAAAGCCACACTTGCTTCCTGCAGTTGAAATACAAGAAACTTAAATAGAAAAAAGTGAGTTTAAGTTAGACACACAGTTTTGATAGTTCAACTTCAGTGCAATATGCAAGATATAGTATTTCTGCAAATTCAGATTTATAACAGTATTCTGAAGAACATAATAAAAACATTTGTTTGCTGTATTCCTAGTGATAAGCAAATTGACATCTGTAGTGTTTAAAGCCTCTCAAGCACATCAGAGGTAACGTGGCATAACAGGAGAGTTGCATGGCTACATGGCATTTAACCTGTACCACCACACCAAAGCAAACTTCAAGTGGAGAGACATTACCTGTACTTGGTGATGGTTTTATAGTCATTTCAGGGGTTTCATCTGAACAACTGTTGTTTATGAAAAATAAGCTTTTTATTGAATCTCTAAAATATTTACAGCTTTTAACAATCTGAGTGACAACTTTGTTTTGAAAGGTAAATTAAATCAACTTGGTATTTTTACTAAACAAATTGCCATTAGAACATAATCAAATAATACACCATAGATTATGGACCACTCAAATGCAGTCTGTGCAACCTGAAGAATCATCAGTAAACAAAAGTACTGCAGCAGCAGCTTTCCTCTGCTGACAAAGAGTTTACTTTGGAACGTTGAAATGGCTATCAGGCTTTAAGTGCCTCCAGGCAGGCAGCCCTTTGAAGTCTCACAAAAATTAAAATACACCTCTTAGTTTGTCTTTTGTCTAGATAGAAGAGCAAATCTTTCATACATTATGATTCATAGTACAACAGGCATAAAATTCCCACTTCCAGTTTCAGGGGCAAACTGAAAGGGTCCAGGACAGAAGAGTGTAAGGTATATTTATTGTCTGGCCTGGAGGGCATTAGAGATAAGCCAGGTAGTTTGATTATGTAACAGTACTGCTGTTATGTAGAAGAAAAGGCTTCACACTGCTCTGATTAGCTTAGCAAAAGAGTATGGAAAAAAAACAGAGCCCCTTTAATTTAAGACATTCTGAAGGAGCTAACACACTTGGCCATCTTAACCTCAGACTTGCAATTAAATATTCCTAGTGCATCACTCCTGGAGGTTTGTAGTATGCCTTTCAGGTGCAGACAAAGTCGTAACAATACTAGGGGGAAAAATTTACTGAAGTTAGGAACAACGTGAAACCAGAAATCCCCTCCCTTTTCTTACCGTACTGTTCAAGTGCACCATCATTGTTTTCCATTCGAAAAGCACATGAAAAAAAAAAAGAAAAAACCCCCACATTAGTTTATTTCATAATCTACATGGACAAAAGTGTACCACAAATAGAAAATAGGTACAAATCAGGAAGCTGTCACGGCATTAACTTTGAATAATATATTAGTGTTAAAAAAAATGCCATTTCCCACAAGAGCTATCACTGTGATAAGTGTTTGCTGCTCTTTTTCCCAGCTACATAAAATCCCATTATGGTCAGTGGAAGACATTCAGCCCTTCAGAGCACCCAAGATCCCACCCCAACTACTTTAAAGGATGCCAAAAGACATCAAGCTTTGTCATGACAAAGATAAACAGCTAAAATTCTTCAGTGAAAGCTTTGAAGTTGCTTGGAATTCTCTGTATACCTCTGTAAGTAGGTCAAACTAAAGACTGCCAGATATCTTCCTGTCACTAAATTTGGGCCAACTGTGGCTGTACCAAATATGAGCTATAACACATTCTCAGTAATATATGCAATTACACTTCTGTCATATACGGGGTTCATTTCAGTGATAATGTAGGTACTAGTTTATGTAATAACTTAATGTTCTAGGCACAAAAGATAGACTACAGCATATATTTAAGATTGTTACGAAGCTTTTGTAACAAAAGCTTACTAACCTTTAAACACCTTCTTTCTAATGAAGGTACTAATAACACTTAGTTCTGAATTATGACTTAGAAAAGGCATTTCTTATGAGAAATAGGTAGGCTAATAGAAAGCCTAAGTTGCAGAACACTTTTTAACTATCACTTCCCTCACACTGATGTCCATGTTCTTAGATCACCATTTAAAAATAGCTATGGTAAGGGAACAGTCAGCTCTACTTAGGAAACCACAAAGGATGTGTGTTTCAGTGAGTCTTCACTACAAGCTGGTTCAAGGTGTTTCATTTAGATGCCCTTGACTAGTCTAACCACTTGTTGTTTGTTTTCCTTTGATCTGCAGCAACAGTTGACTGAAGTTCACAAGACAAATGTAAACTTAAATTTCTTCATAAAACCTTAACTAAACAAGTTCAGATGTGTATTCTGGCACCACATTTTTGTGCCAACAGAAGTCAGCCTTAATTTTTAAAGTGTAAGTTGTTTCAAGGGAAGTGAAAGCCTAAAATAAAATCAAACTGATACTACTTTAACAGAGTAGGTAGCTCTGGCTAAGGTCTTACAAGGTTATACTTACAATCACATGGGAGCGGAACACATACTTATAGAAGAGGGCAAACCAAGGGCACATAGACTCTCCCAGGAAACAGGCACCCAGGCACCCAGCCCCAAAGCTCTGCAGAGTTGCAACACGTGCACCACATCCAATAATGAGGATACTGCACCATGTGCATGCATCTATTTCTGAAGTGACTCCATTCCAAATTAGTAGTTTCCAAGAACTTAAAGAACTAAATTCAGTCCCTTGACAAAGATTGTACCAATGTTTTCAGAACTGTGAACAACAACTGTTGGATTTACTCAGTTTCCAAGTGTCAGTTTTCTGTATAAATGTCTAGACATGACAAGAGGACCCAGGGGTGACAATATCTTGTTATGGGTACTAAGTTCATTCCAAAAAGCTACAGTGGGAAAGACTTCGTTTTCTAAAATTTCTGCATGTATTTTCCTCATTCTGTCAATAAGAGTATTAGTAGGCCAGAGACCATGCTGCAAACATAGAACTGTCATTATGTGTTTTCCCCATACTGCCATCCCGTAAGTGGAAAGGGCACTACCCTTCTGCAAAAGGGCAGATTGTTCCTCAGAACACACAAAACAAGCAGGTGTGTGTCCTTCAGTTTCTAGCACACATCACAGAGAACTTTAAAATAAGTTTTTACATCCTCATGTTTAAAAAATTACTAAAGAAAACTGAAGATCAGCTAATTTTAGTTCTATTACTGATGCTAACTCCTCTGAAATTTGCTTAAAAGGCAGTTCCTAGACATCAGTAAGTGCTGGCTTTAAGTGCTTAGGCTTTCCAGGGAATGAACTTTCAAAGCCCTCTATATTAACAGTCCCTATATTTGCATTAATGCTGAGTCATCAGAAAGAGACATTTCAGAGGTACCCCAGCACACTGCAATGTCCATGCTTCTTTTCCTGTTACCAGGAGATTTGTGCATTCCTTGCAGTTCATTATGTGATCAAAGCAATTTAGGCTTCTATCACAAGAAAATGACAGGTTGCCTAGAATGATGATGTGTTCTGTCTTAAAAGAGGAAGGAAGCTGTTTTATGAGATGTTTTTCAGAAGATGTTTTAAATCAATAGGATATAAGAGGATGCAGTTGCCTACTATTAGTGGCTTAGATAACAGCTAGTGACAGCTGTCATTTTTAGAATCTGAGAAAAAATGCAACTTCAAGTTCACAATACCTACAGCTGCCAGGCTTTAATATGCTAATCAGCTAGTTTTAAATAATGTTACTTATGCATTTCACAAGCAGGAAAAGTCTACTTATGGCTTATGTTACTACTATGCTCATTTTTAAGTGTTAGGACACAGGGTAAATTTGTATTTGCATGATTTACAGTTATTCAGATTCCTATTAATCACCACTAGAAAAATGACAGATGTGAAACTGGCAGACCAATTATTTTTAATGACAGTTTTAAAAGCAACTTCTCTTGTTTCTTTGTGCAAGATGCAAAAGCTAACCCATGACATAATGCAATTCTAATGGCAGATATATCCACCTGAGCAAAGCAGCATGCAATCATTATGCTTGCTTTCATGTTTGCAGGTTATGAAGCTGAAATCAAAGCTACTTATTCCAATAGATGTCTTCAAGTTTTTGGTTGCCCCAAGCCATAATAATGGAGCACGTAATCCACCACTTTGGGTAACCTGAGTTATTCTATTGAGGGTCAAGCAATCTAAAGCCTATCACTGGTATCCCAAACAGCACCTTAATCCATTAATCCTGACAAACAAGTTTCATGTTTAGAAAGCCTTGATTTCCTGCAATGATTAGATGCTGATTTTTAAACAGACACCAAAGTCTCAGAGCTTTAAGGACACTTTTTCTCCATGAGCAAAGAAAGGACTTTTTTCAGGATAGAGTCCTATAGTCTGGGGAAGAAATCACCTTCAGGAAGAAATGCAAAGAAATAACTCTCCATTTCTTCTTATTCAGAAAACAGACAAGTCTTTTACTGATAGCTATTTAAATTTTAAACTCAATAAAAAGCCATTAACTTAGACACTTATCTTCTAGTGAGCAACAAACAAAAAGGCCAGAGCAGATGGAGCAACTGACTTTAGCTCTTCATGACACTGGACTAGAAATTAAGCAGATATCTTCATTATAGCAAGATATATATATTATAGCACATTCCATCCACAATGGTAGAAACCTGTGGAATGCTCTTTTTACTGAAATACAGTCACATATACAGCTTGTTTGAAAACTAGGTGAAATACATCTGAAAGTTTTTTTTTAAAAAAAACCTCAGTCTTGGGTGAGGATAGAGATATTTTCAGTAACTGTGATGACATTAGGAAGCAGCTGTTATCTCACCTGGATGTTTGTTTTTCTAATTATGAAGCAGAATACTGGTTTAATGGCTATTTACACGCTTCACATGAATCCTGTTACAATCAACTAAATGTTAACATTCATATGGATCTATCAAGCTTACGTCACACACTCAAGACTTTCAAAAGGAATCACAAAAGTCTGCTCTGGAGTTTTGTTTCACTTCAGGTTTGTTCTCTTCCTTCTCATATTTTTGTGCCACTGTTTCTGTGGATTTTGAGAATACCAAACAAATTAAGCAAACTTTCCAGTGCTTCACCATCCCCACACCAAAGCACTTCTTCCTAACATCTAAGTCTCTCCTCCTTTAGTTTAAGGTTTTACATTATAATCTCTCGTCCATGCACCTTTATACCATCTCCTGCTAATTTAACCAAGGCTACATTTCTCAGATAAACAGATGTCCTCCTCCACATGCTTGCTCAACATCAAACACCAGCTGCAATAGATGTAGGCAAAAAGCAAGCGACAGCTATAGTGAAAGGTTACTCAACCACCTTTATTAGAAGAGACCATTTTTATTTTAGTTTGTCAAACAGCCCATCAGCTAGAGAAACTTCAGCCTGCCTACACGAAACTGTTCCTGCACAGTGGTTCAGCAAGATTTAAGTATGCCAAAACTGTTCTTCTTGTACAAGACTGTCTTGTAGTTTCAGTCCAGACTGCCATATCCCTTACCCCGGCATGCAAGACAAAGCTTGACCCAAGCACTGAGCTGTCCGGGAAGTGACTTAAGCCACGTTCCCACGACAGCGGGACTTTAACAAGCCTAAAGAGATACCTATTTACACGTATTCAGAGATTCAAATAACCGATCTTCAGACTTCATGCATGATCAAGCTCGCTTCTGCCCAAGGCAGAGTGAAGCACCTTCTGCCCTTGTGTCACGCAGCGCTCAGACTGTCCTGCTCCCGGGCTCCTGTGCCCCCTGCCCCCCCGTACCGCAGCGAGCCGCTGCCCGCGGCGGGGCAGCACTGGCGGCGGTCGCAGGCGGGACGGCAAGGTCACGGAGGAGCGCAGCTGCAGCTTCAAAGCGCACCGTGTCACTTCAAGGTCAAGGCCTGTTTGGTCGGGCCGGGGCGGGACAGTGACAGCCCCGACCGCCCCTGGGAGCCGAGGTGACGACGGGCGAGACAAGGGGAACGACGAGACCACGACGCCTCCGGGCCGGCTCCTCGCTGCTGTCTCCCCCGGCCAGCCGCCGGCGAGGGCGACCTCACCAGCGGCCAACCGGTTCCAACCGTCCGACCCCGTCCTGGGCGCCCCGAGGCTGCGGGGAGCTGAGGGGTTCGGGGACCGAACGTTGGTCCCTGCCGTCCGCCCGGGCAGGGCGGCGGGCTCGGAGATGACGCCCCCCGTCCCGCGCTCACCTCATCAGGTAGTCCCTGAATTCCTTGCTGCGCACATAGTCCGCGGCCTTGCGGCCCAGCGCCGCCGCCATGGCGTCTCGGTGGCAGTGAGGTATCCCTTGATCGCCCACCCGGCCCGGCCGCCTCGGTGCTGCCGCCGGTGACAATTGCCCCTCGCGCCGCCCGCAGTCCGCTTTACGGCAGCGCACGCGCGCCCCCCCCCCCCCCCCCCCCCCCCCAATCCCGCCCCGTCACCGCAGCGCTCTCGCCGCTCATTGGCTGTGGCGGCCCCGCCCCCCGCGTGCGCCCGGCCCGGGGAGACGGTCACGGGCAGGGGGCAAGGCAGGTGTCGTAAAGCAAAGAGGGGGGAGGAGGCGGGGAGAGCGTCGCAAAGCGCGGCGAGGAGGGGTCGCCGTGGGCCGAGCCGCCGGCATTCCTTCGCAGCACGCGGGGCTGCGTTGCGTGGCGGCTCCGCGGGCCGCGATTGGCTCCCCATTGGCGCGCGCCGCCCCTCGCGGGGCGTGTGGCTCCGCCCCCGGTGGCGCGAGTGCGGCGTGAGGGGGGAAAGAGGCGCGGGAGGGAGGAATGGGGGCGTAAGGGATCGGGTGACGCGGTGGGGGTGGTAGAGCTCTGGGATGGACTGGGCTTGGAGGACGTGGAGTTGTCCTGTCTGGAAACATTCCAAACCCACCACGTGGACGCGTCCTTGTGTCACCTGCTCTGGGTGACCCTGCCTTAGCAGGGAAGCTGTACTAAATAATCTCCAGAGGTCTCTTCCAATCCCACCTATCCTGTGATTCTGTGACAAGTGCTTCGATAATTTAAGTTGGAATGGTCTAAGATCCCATCTCTGACCAGCGCTTTCTATTTCATACCTGAACAGAAGTTACTTACATAAACTAACCTTGCTAATACTATCTCTAGAAAATATGGGCCAAATTCTTGTATCTTTGCTCAGTTCAGTAGAGACAGTGAAAATGTATGTTTATCTCCTGTGCTTTCCAAAGACTTGCAGCCTCAGTTTTTAAGGGCCAGAGCTGGGCTGAGAGTGTAGCCTGGGGCACAGCTACCCTCTGCAACAAGCCCTGGATTCCATGGCTGCATTGTTTCCTTCTGTTTCCCTCTTCCCTGCAGGATCTCAGGTCCTGAGACAAAACAAAACCAGACCAAACAAAACCAACGAAACAAACAAAACAATAACAAAAATACCGCAAACAAAACACAAAACCAAACAAACAAAACCAAAAAACAAACCCACACAAAACCCCAAATGCTCAAAAACTGTACCAAAAAGCTTCTCTTCACACTTCCTCCCTCATTGCTTGCTTAGAGAGGAGCAAGTTTGAGGAAAAGCATTGGGTAACCGCTCCTTCTTCTATATATATTCAGAATATGATATGACACCCCACAACACGCCTTGCTTTGCTGTATGAGTGGAAAAGTTTTAATCCTCTTGGCATATTGCATTATGAAAAGCCAAAACATAGGCTAGCATACTTCTGTAAACTACTTGGACTCCTATTTAAAAGCAGTAGTGTGAAACTGAACTAGATCTCAAGGAATCATTTATTCCCATTGATTTGGCATGCACTAATTTAAGAAAGCTGTGTGGAAATCAGTCCTGTATGTTCAAACAAAATCCTCATGTGGTACGATTCCACATCCTAGATGGCCAGGCTCAGTAATTAATATTACAGCTACAGTTATAGAACTAAATTTTAGCCTTACATAATAAGGCTAAAAATATAGTTTTATTCTCCCATACTGAAAATCTGTAATTTTTTTTCTTAATTCCATGTAGGGAGCAAATCAGTAATCTGTCTGCATTGGGAGGCATTGTTTTTTCTTCCTGGAGTAAACAAGTTCTTTTAGCCTTTACCCACAGTCTGTGCCTGTTACATTTTTTAACCTTTTGCCTATTCCATTTGTGTTTAGATTTCTTAAGCCTTAGCCAAGGATCACCATATCTCAGTCAAGACCTTACCAGCAGTGCAGTACTCTTCTCCAATTTTGGGAGTATCTCACTTTTTTTTTTTTTCCCAAAGCAGTTAATGGAAAAATCATTAACCTGAAATGTTTCTGGAAGAAAGCAGTCCCACATGACAGGCTCTACATGTTATGCAACAAAACCAGCTAGCAAGAATTTGAAGTTTGCTTTTGTTCTGTATATATTTATAGAGCTTTTATTTGCATAGTTTTTTTAGCTTTTTAAAAGGATACAAAAAACTGTACAAAATATCCCCTTAATGTATCCATAGCTTTTCTTTTACCCCTTTTAACCTGTTCAATAGATAAATTAGATTGGAGTTGACATGAGTTGCTCTTGAGAAGTCTGTGTTAGTTGTACTTTTGAGCATGTTGCTCCCTGAGTGAACATTAACTGGTAGTTTAATAAATTATTGAAGCAGGTTTTTCTTTGTGGTGCATTTTGTTTTGGTTTTTTTTTTTTTAATGTCAAAATTAGGCCATTTGACTTATAATTTGCTTGTTTTTGTGAATCCCTTCTCTTCAGACACGTGCTCTTCTCCAGTGTGGGACTGCCCTGTCCTCCCATGACCTGGAGGAAAATCACTAATCATCTCAAACTGATAATTTCAAATTGCTTTTGTTAGGGCCTGGTGGATTTCATAGCAAGTTTCATTAGGTTTGCCACACATTTTTTCCTAAAATATATTCCACCTGTTTTTTCCCTAATCTGCTTCTTCCTATTTATTTCATGCTAAATTCATATGTATTTTGGGTTATTATTACCACGCTTCTGCTTTTATCTGTCATGGACTCTTTCTGCATTATTGAATGACTGCAACTTTCTTTGTCTCATTTTATTTTCTAATGCTTTTATCAAACTCCTTTAATTGTCTTTTATGTCCCATGGTAGTTGAAACTGCTTTCATAGCTCAACCTTTCTGATTCTTTTATCTGCAAACTGACACCGTTTCTTTATTTTCAACTCCTCATATGTCCTTTTGGCTATTTACCCTTTTAATTTTTAGGTCATTATGTGCTTGTGAATAAGACAAGCCATGTATGTCGAAGGATGGCTCCTGTGTTTCTTCTAATCAGAGCAAGTAATTGCAGCTGGTTTGGTTTTCAAACAGACAGGTTCCCTGCAATCTTTTATCCCTTAGACTATCTTCACAAATACCCTGCCTGCCATTTCCTGGAATTTCTTACTGACATTCTCATTGCTTTCTTTTGTTTCTTGTTAGCCTTGTCCTTCTGACCTTTGCAAGGAGATACTTCTGAAGTTTATTTGGCTGTCCAGTTATCCTCCTTATTTTCCCTCAGCCTTTGGCCAGGTCACTGCATTTTTAACTCACTGACTTTTGTTACTGTCAGTCACTAGGCTACAACTTTTCCTCATTGCATTTGAAAGCTGGTGTGCCAGAGTTTCCTTCCAGGTTTTTAGCTGATGGACTCTAATCTGTGCAGCAGTTACTCTGCATGGGATACTCTAGCAGTGGCTTTCTGTAGGTAGCAGTTCTGCAGCCCCTCATCCTTTGCTGCCGGCACACATCTGCACTCTCCTGAACTGCTGTCTGCGGTGGGGGGATGCAGGATAGCATTCCTGACTCCTCCATTCCTGGCTCCACGAGTCTTCAGTGCTAGTGCACCCAGGGCTAGTGTTTTTGCCCACAAGGACATATACATAAGGTAGCCAGGGTTGGATGAGCTTTAATAATATTTAGTAGTACCTAAATTTTGCCCTCTGAGGAGGTGAGCTGTTGGATGTTTGGTCTGTTCAGCAAATGAATGCTGTGTCTCCCTCAGAAGGGAGTCTCCATACCCCATTCCCCATTTATGGGTGTGGGGATGGCAGGGACAATCCTCCTAGGTGCAGGGTACATATGGCACTTCGTGTTGTCAGAAATGCACCTCAGGACTTAGTATTTCTTCACCTCAGTGGATTTAAATACAGCTGCTAAGTAAAGCAGCCTGCAATATTTCTCATTTTCAGGCATCTCCTGTCTTCTTCTTGACATGCCTTTGCAGGCACGTGCATGGTGGTGTTCCACCTACCTGGTAATAATGGACATTGCAGAGCAATCTACTAATGCTACTAATGCAGTAATTAAGCTTGACAATAATATCAGTGCTAAAGGATGTATCTAATACAATTCTTAACAAATATCTTTTTGGGGGTTAAGAGTGGTGTCTTTTCCCATCTTTGAAAAGAATTGCAATAAAAAATTATTTGGAATCTTGCTTGACAGACAAGCACACAACAATTAAATGAGGTTTTGAAGAAACTGTGACTTCAGAATTGAAGGAATTAATATTTACCTGCTGTGGCAGCTCCAAAGTTACAGAAAAATATGAAGAAAAGGTACACTGCTTGGACAGTCTTCCTAGACCTTGTAATGAAATACATGTTCATTAAAGTGGGCAGAAATCCCATGGTAGGTAGACAAGATTGACTAGAGCCACTATGACGTTTAATCAGCTGCAATCTCAAACTGAGCCAAGTGAGAGCACAGCTTGATGTGACATGTGCATTTCTCTTTGCATCTTTGATTACTGATACATTATCCATATATGCTGGCATGATGCTTGAGCATTTTTATTCCATGTGGAGCACACAGCAGTAACTAAGTAGATTGAACACTTGAGAATGCTAAGAAGGGAGTCGGTGTTACAGGAATAATGAATAACGTCTGTGAAATGCATGCTCAGTGCTGACACATTTGTGAAGGCATCCTAGTAGAAATATGACTTCAGTATTAGTCTTAAAAAACCCTGAAATAAATGCCTAAAAACTAAGTAACCCAAGAAGCATTGATACCTCTTAAAAAAAAAACCAAACAACCCACTTTCTGGAATTCAGAAGTACTTAGTGCTGAAAAATATAGCTTCAGCTTCTAGAGGTAACAGTCCTCACTGTGACTGACTGTGGAGCACACTATTGCACAAAATCAGCTTATATCATTTGAGAGATCCCCAGTTTCTGGGTCAAACCTGATCAATTAGGATAAATTAGCACATTATGGAGCTAGATGCATTTCATCATCTGCAGTTTTGGTAGGATCTGGAGTAGGATCAAAAGCAAAATAAAACTGAGGCCCAGCAAATAAGACAATAGTCTTACCAAACCACTAGTAAAAGACCCTCCTCTATGAATGGCTAAAAGAACACTATGATGTGGGCATTACAATGCACAGAGTAAAGCGGTAAAAAGTAAAAAAGTGCAGAATGGATCTGGAAAAAAAATTTGGTTTCCAAGACATAAATATTGGCAAATTCACAGCTATTATGATTAACAATGATTGTAGGCAAGCCAGGCAACAGCTGTGCAGCCGGAACTAAAGCAAGGGTGCTACTTAACGAAAAATGAAAGTATTTTGTCAGCATAGAAGACAAGCATTTCAGGCAGTTGCAATTATCACTGCTGTCCCCTGCCTTACATGATAAAGACCTGTTTGTTATTATTAGATTACAGGGGGGTAAGGCTGAATATTTGAAACTTTTATTAACATAGTTATTCCTGTTATTATAAACTCTGTAGGTAGAAACTGTGCAAGGTCTAGGCTCTGGTCTATTTCACACGTGCATAGGAAACAGCTAGTCCTATGCTGTGAAAAGCTGTCATATCCAAAATTGTATTGACAATGGGAAGCAGAGTACAACAGTCTGGCAGAGAAGCAGCTGGGTTTGTAGTGAGGCAGTCCTTTTTCTTGGTGCCTGAGAAGCAGCCCAGAGGGCTGGAGGCCACTGCTTAAGGGTGGGGGCAGCTCCCCACTGCTGGGCTCACTGCCAGCACCAAACCTTGTGTGAGGGATGGGAAGACCCCAAACCAACCCGAAACAAAATCCCAGGCAGTATCTTTCACTGCTTAAATTTACAGTACAGCTATTCTTAAGAACAAGTTTTCTCCTGGGATTTTTTTTTTTCCCCTAGACATCAACCAGCTGTAGATGTAGAAGGCCCCCTGCATGAGTAGCACTGCATAGATGCAGCACTGCATAGATGCAGTGCAGCAGGACCTTCAGGCAGCTGGAGGATGGGGCCTTTTTATGATGAGACTGTTTTCAGTCCTCAGTTAGCCAGCATGATAAAGAGACAGACAAAATTGAAACTGAAATTGTATATGCCAACTTCCTGCTGAAGTACATGTAGCAGTGATGGCTATATTGATGTGTGTTTTACTGTCATGAAAACTGATACTAAGTGTTTTAAAGGCATTTTCTGGTCTGAAGTTCATCTTGCAGTTTACTTATATATAATATTGCTTCAAATTAGATAATTTTAGATTCTAATTTTAAACATAAAGCTATATTGCTAATGTTGTTTAGAAGAAATCAGGTTTTAAACATAGGGAAAAGTCTGATTAATGGGTTTATTCACAAGTTGTTTATGCTTGCAGTTGGTAATGTGGATAAAGGTACTGGGCTACATGGGTATATTGATTACTATGCAATAAATGGACCTTTAAAAGTGTCTTTGTTTTTTACCTTACAAAATCCTCTTAAGTAAGGAAGCTGTTACAATAAATGGTCATTTTTAATAGTCATGTGCCCACTTCCCTTTGAGAAGCACCAAACTGTTGTTTCTAGTATCACATCACTGCATTACTTGTATCCCTGAAGCAATTGTGGAGGATTATCTTATGTTTGGGAAGGAAGGGATGAGGGCTGCTTGCTCAGTCAGGTGTAGTCTGTACTTTATATTCCTAAATCAGGTCAGCTGGGGTAAGAGAGCCTTTTCTTGTAAAATTGCCTTGAAAATTCACCTCCTTCACTCAGCTGGGGAAACTTCTGTTAGAGTTAAATGACATATAATCACTTCATTGCTGTAATTATAATGTCCAGAGGAGCAGAATGGGAGGGCTGGTGATGCTCTCTCAGCAGGCTGTTCAGCAGAGTTGGTTTCCTCATCCTGGAAAACCTGCCTTGGTGATGAATCCAACAGGAGTAAAAAAAACCCAACAAACAAACAAAAACAAAAACCAACCAAACAAAAAACCCACAAAACAAAACGACCAAGGAAAAAATACTTTTCTATTTTGTTTTAAAAAACCATTTCCAGTTTCTGAGGAAGGACTATCAGTGGTGTGACATGGACTTCTCAAGTAGGGTTGGGAGGAGATGTGCTTTCTCCATTCCTGCCTAGCAAAGTGTGTGCTGAAATACTTGTACTTTATGAAGAAACTTTGTCATTGATTTTCTCCCAAGATTTGTATATCCTTCTTAAAGTACTTTAACCAATAAAAACATTCCACTGATTGTAAAGAAAAGGGTAGAGTCAGGGTTCTGACTGATGGCAGAAAGTAAGGTGTCAAAGCTGAGAGACAGTGGTAAATAATGACAATCATTTTAGTTATGTAATCTTTTCTTCAGGACTCATGGGTCTTTATTGACCTGCATATAGTATACATTTAGTAGAAAATGATAAAAATACAGGTTTCTGGCATGGTTTGCTACTAATAAATTAAGTTACTGTATGCTCTTTCCTGGAACCCTCACACTCCTCAGTCTAAACAACCTAAGCGAGGCTGGAGCATGGCCAGGAGCAGGGGATCATCCCTGATAGAAAAGTACAGTTCTGTGCTTTCCTCCTCTTTCAGCCCTTCCCCAGTTAAAGAACAACCACCTAAACTACTGCCACTGGAAAACTGAACATAAATATTGATAGATTCTAAGAAAAAAAAAGAAAGAAAAGTAAATTATCATGTTTGAGACAAAAATGCATGATTACACCAGGGCTCACTTCAGTCTAATTATAGTATCCTCAGTTGTTTTAAACTTAAGGTCAGATTTTCTCTTGATGGACTGACATTTCTCACGCTCACTGGAAAAATGTGAGAGCAAAATGGCATCTAAGATGTCCCTGACTTACTAGAGGAAGCCAAAGGTCTCTGAATTGGTGATGCATATCCAAACAGGGACCCTGAAATCACCTTTGGCCTATTTCCTTAAGTAAAAGAAAAGGGGGAAATATCAGTAGGCTACAGTGTATAAACATACCACGGGCATACATGATGAGTAACTTGAAGGTAAACACGCCAAAGTCCTTTCCAAAGCTACTGGGATCAAAGTGAAATAAGCAATAGGTCATAGTGAAGTTCTAAAAGGTAATTCAGGACTGTGCACAGAGTCATTTAGGTTTGAACAAGGCCAAACAGACAAAAAAAAAGTAAATATTCAAGTTTTTATAGAAGAATGTATGCATTTTACTCATGTACCCAAATATGCACTACCAAATTGAATTGGATGGTTATAGACAACCTCTAAACGATGTAGTGAGGATCTTTTCTTATTAGAAAGATTTGAAATGTTGTGTCCCACAGACATCCAAATTCATCCTTATATGGGTATTGATCTTTCCAATAAACATTAATGTTAGCTGGTGATGCTACAGCTTCAGTTCATGAAAGCTGTCTTGTTTTTTACAAGAGATATCTTGTTTTTCACACCAAGTGCTGTATAAATTAAATACTCTATCCAAAAGCTACTGATCCTTGGCACCTGGGCTGGACAGTAGTGTTTGCCCTGCACACAGAGGGAGTGTTAGCCCTTGCAGAGTGGAAGCCAAACTTCTCACACATAGCAGGAGGTTCAACAAAACCAAGCCAAGAAGATATATGGAATAGATCAATGCCCTTACTGTGACCCCCGCCTCTCTGAATTTGGTGCTCGTTACTTGCTCAGATTGTCTCTCTTGAAGGCTGTGCAGAAGCACATTTTTATAACCTGCTGAAAACAGTTCTTTCTTTTCTCTGAAAGCTCAGGAGGAGGCAGTGGGAGCACCATCTCGCATCACATGGAAACCCCGTGATCCCAGTACTTGCTAAGATCGGGGCAGGGAACCCCATCAGCTCCTTCCGTGGGCTGGGTTGGTCAGACCCACACAACAACCTCCTGGGAGCATGATGCAAGCTTCCAGCAGTGTAGGCTTATTTATTTGTCTTTGGACTAAAAGAGGGACTGTTACTTTGCAGGAGGGTGCCCTGACAGGGGTTGCTATGCAGCACTTCCATATTGACTGGCTGCTCTGCACAAATTTCTGCCACATCATTCCTCAAGGAGGTTGCTACAGCAGTGTTTGTCACAGACCTGGAAAAAGTCTCACTAGATGTAATTTGTAGTGTTTAGGTTTAGCAAAAATAGTTCTTCTGGGAATTGCTAATATTGACCATCTTGAAGCTGAGGAGGGGAGTGGGGTCATGTTTTCCCTGGAGAAACACTTTCTTTAACAGTCACTATACATTATTAGGAACAGCATGTATACTAGTTATTTGATAATCCTTCCTTCCTTTTGCTATTATTAGAATTTTGCACCCACTATCTCTCTCAGAGTACATCTCATAGATTTTCAGAAGCTATCATAAAGCCAGTTAGTTCACAAGTTGCCACTCACCTCCAGGCCGTGGTAATGATGTTGTGGTCTAATTTTCACTCTCTTTTAAAAGCTTATTTGTAATTGGAGTTCTTATTTGAAATGAAAGTATTATTCATCTCTTTTTTTCTCAAAGGTTTCACTTATGTTTGACATCTATTTCTGTAAGGCCTCCTGTGGTTCATAGCATTAGTGCACTACTATTAGTATTATTATACTATAATAATTTATTTGGATTTTAAGGCAGTGAGTTTTTTGCTATGTTTAGAGAACACTATTTGCTTGGTCTTGTTACAGGTTTTAACCGTATTGCAACAACTGTGGGAAACAGGTTGTTCTAAATTAACACTGTAGATAGTCATAAACATCACAAAATTTCAGAGTGATATTCTATATTGCCAAAAGACAGCAAATATTCTCCACACGTACCATAGTAAAGATACAAATTTAAACAGAGAAAGTTGATTGCTGCAGTTAATTGTGGCTTAAAAGTCTTTAAATTAACATTTGGAGTTCATTCATCAATCTTGATCTGCTCATTCAGTGCCAACTGCTTGTGGTAGGGTGATATGAATGCATGTAATATTTGAGGCCCAAAGAGACCATCACAAGCATTTAAAATTGATTTCCAGATTACTGCAGGCTATTGAACTCATCCACGTGTTTCTGCACTAACCTTCTGTCTGCTAAGGGACACTACTAAGCGTGATACAAAGAGAATGACAAACCCCTTTTCTCCTCTTATGTTTTATTCCAATGAATAACAGCCTCACTTTTAAACTACAGTTACCTTATTTCCATTCTGAAGCTGCGTGAATTTTGCACCCAGAAATTTTCCTGCTTTTCTGCTCTGGTCTGTCTCTCTCTACTTCTGGAATGTGTGATTTTTCTCCCTGTGAAGATTCTTGTAGACAATAATCAAGCCACCTCTCAGCCATCTCCAAGCTAAGCTGAAGAGATCAGGGTCTTTAATAATCTCCATGGCAGGCATGTTGTTTTTGGTTTTTTTCCCTGCATCTGAACTCTGGACCGTTTAAATATATTCAAGTTATATTAGTTGGTGCTATTTAAAAAATGGTTCTTCAGGCCTGAATGGTGGGGTTTGCATGACATTTTCTCACCTTTAACATATACTTCCTAATCTCTTTGGATGGCAGCAGGCTGGTGGTTGAAGTCAGACCAGATAGCAAAAGATTAGCACTGCCAAGAGTTTCTTAAAGCTGATGGGTCACCCTTGTCACTTCTCTAAAGTGAAATGCAGGTTGTTTCTGTTCTCTGCATTCGTCTCCATTGTAACAGCTGATGTTCCTATAGGGTAATTTCTTTTAGTACCAATAGGTGAAATAAATAAATGGATGAGTAAATAATTGATTATAACAGAATTTACAACAGAGACAATAGCCCAGACAAGACCATGACAATTAGAAAGTCTGGGTAAATGTGCTGGAAATCACTAGTCTTCCTTTGCATACCTTAGCAAGGAGACTATCATTAAAATTGAAGCTGCAAAATTCTACAGTAGGGAAAGAGTTAGGCTTTACAGCTGCAGCTGTTTTTACCACTGACCTCAGACTGTGAAAGACAGGAAGAATCAGATAGGCAGGAGTGTGCCAAGCCAAAACAATGGCTTACCACAGATGGTGAGTCACCAGCCTCTTAATAAACTAATTTCCTCAACAAAAAATGGAATTGATCTCAGGCCTGCTTCAGTTGTTTAAGAAAAAAATCGAAGAGCTCCTGTCCATCTAGATGAATGGACAGATAATCTTTTTTTTTCTATCTTATCTCCAGACAGCTGGAGTGTGGCACTGACAATGCACTGAAGTGATCTATGAGTAACCTGAAAAGCTGGACATTACCTAAAATCCTTGTCTTCAGCTCTTCTTCACAGCTTTTAATGCAAAAATCTTTGCTTCTTGTGATCTTCAGACATTAGTGGTCATTGTTACTGCCTCTTGTTTGCTCTGCTGTATTGCCTGAGGTGCTCAGCCAGCAGTTGTACTGCCCTTGAAGATGATGCTATTCAGGCATATAGGAGGACTTTCTGAGCCTCAGGACAATTCCCATGGTACATTGTTGTGGGACATAAAAAGGAGGAGACGTGAACTGGGATGGGATAAAGGAGGGGAAAAAGATACAAGAAAGAAATTAATGTTGACTAAAGAGCAAAATTACAAGTGGGAGGGGAATTGTTGGCTGCTGTGGGGTTTTGTTTTGTTTTAAATTTTAAATAAGTGTTTACCTTAGGTGGGAAAAAAGCATGGTTGCTTCCCCATTAAGTGCAGAGGTTTAAGACAGTTGCCAATACAAGTTTCCTAAAAGGGCTGTGTCTTGATTAGACGCTTGAGTATATTCTGGAAAACCTTCCTCTCAGATAGCTCATTTATTCTTTTTCTAGAATTGGAGGGAAAGACTATCATCTGCCTATCAAGGCCCTGGCATGACCCATGGCTTCCTAACCAGGTCCTCTGAAAAGTTAATGTGTGTCCAACAATGGATAGATTAGCTCATTCCTCGTGATGGTCATATTACAAGAGAAATTAGAAGTGGGAATGGAAGATAAAGCCTAGATTGGGTTTTTTTGTTTGTTTGGGTTTTTTCTTTTTTTCTCTTCAGTTTTTCTATTGGGCTGTTCTTGTATATGATTGTGGTTCTCCAGAGAAGCCTCCTTTTTTAATTGCTGGGTCTATAAAGACAGGTGTACCAGATTTATTTGCCTTCCTACCAGAAGAGGTTATAAACACACAAGATGGGCCTGTGGGGCAGAAACCTGGTAAGAGAAAGGTGGAATACCTCATGGTAGGTGCTGAGATGCAGAGGAAGAGGATGGGGAGGGACATGCACGTCCCAGTGATGAAGGACATGAGGACTAAAGGAACAGGAAGTTTCATGAACAGAGAAAATACAGGAAGGACACAAGTGGGAGTAGGACAGCAGCAGCTGGCAGGAGAAAAGAGACATGAGACTTCTTATGCTCAGAGCAGAAACCCTATGAACAACATCCTTGAAATGTTGCTGTCCTATTGGAAAGGTTTCGTACCTTCTAGGTGATTTTCATGAGCAGCTCCTCACAGCACTGATTCCTTCTTCTCAGCACAGGCAACAAACTCCATTGCCCCTCTCAACCACCCAACCTGTTCTTTTATAATACCCCTCTTAACTGGATCCAGCTGTGGCCTATTAAGAGCAGGCTTGTTCTTAATGCTTGATAATTAGCACAGCTGTAACTTCTTAGGGGCCAGATTACCTTCACTACTTGTCTCTATTCTCCTACCTTCTATCTAACCACATTGAAGTACAGGTTTGCTCAGTTATGCTTGCTTGGACCTAAATCACATGCTGTTCTTGCAAGGAGCCTGGGCTTGACTCACCTCCTTTGTGATGCTGCCAGGTCTGATGACAATCCAGATGTGAATGCCAGTGTAACTGTGTGCAGGCTCAGATGTAATGTCAGGGAAGCAGTACCAGTCCTTCAGAACAGGAGGGGCTGATTTTGCTTTTGTGATCACTAGGAAGTCCAGCAAACAGAAGAGAGTATGCAGGCTACTTGCCAGAGACCAGCAGTTTCCAGAGGAATGGTACCTTGGAAGATCTCAAGGGGGCAAGGGAAATTCATGCTGAGGCAGCTTGTGTGAAAGCACTCATTTGTCTGGCACTGAAATCCTAAATTTTTCTAGTGGGTGAGCTGTGTGAATGATGGGTATTAAAGGCTTACTTGTTGCTTCCCAAAACAGAGGTTTGAGTATTCAGGCTGCACAGAGATAACAGTTCCAGGTATAATTTGAACAGGTAACTGTGTGCTTTTACTGTGACCAACACATGGCATTCAAATATGGCCAGTGTTCAGGGACTGGAAAGGGAGGCTGCATAAACATGCAGGATCCTTTTTGGTTTCCTTTTTATTTCATTATAAAGAAAGGAAAGGATGGGCTTGCCAAACCAAAATGGCAGAATACAGACAAAGGTGAGCACTGAGGCTTCTCCTTGAGGGCCATCCACAGTAAACTCTTGCCTTGGTAGGGTACAATTTGCCATCCTTCCTGCCAGGAGTAACCCACCGTGCAGCCAGCCCTTCAGCACAATCACAGCTCTTTGAAGTTAGTTTGCACAGTTTCACAATACCATCATGGTGGGGCAGCAGCAGCTGAGGCCAGCAACATTAGCAACAGCAATATGGGATACAGTGCACAGAAAAAAAAGAAGCAAAGAGCTTATTTGCAAACAATTGTAGGTAACAATATAGAAAGTCCAAAGATCATCATTCTGCTATAAAAATATTACACTTCATAAAACCATGTACTATAAAAAAAAGCTATTCAGAAACAGTAGTAAACATAACAAATATCTGTATACTGGCTGCCCTTTTCATACAGGAAACATAAAAAGCATGAACCTCGGAAATCATTATTTTGTAAACATGAATATGCAGCCTGTAAAAAAAGTGCTAGATCACGGTTCATATTTTGTCAATTTAGTACTACCCAAGTAAATTCTTTACACACATCATCACCTAATGGCCAGACTCCACTACTGCAACAGGAAGAGGACTTGACTCCAAGCTCTCCCACCAGTCACTGAAGGTGCATATGGATTAAGGAATTAACACAGGAATGAAGGCAGCAAGATTTGGGTCTGAGTAACAAATCAGAAACAATCTTTTAGCAATTGTTTTTCATTTTCTGCACTTCAAATACATATTTTCTAGCCTATCTTTTCAAAATTTACTTTCATCAAAGAGGGCTTGCATTTTCATTTTCCTTTCAGGCTAAAGCAGCCCTGAAAAATAGATCTACAACATCCATTTAGGAGACACAACAGAGCACAAGCCGACTCTGTAACTATGTGTACCAAAGCAAGAAGTAGTGATTGAATAGTTCAACACTGAACATCATGGTTTACACAATACAGGACAACAAAAAGGGCCAAAATCTTAATTTTATGTTCTAAACTTCAGGCTGCAAAATATTTTCACGTGCAAGCCTTGTGATGACATGCATGATCAGATGCTGGCTGACATACGTGGGTTGTCACATAGTTGCACTTGGAAATGTGCAAGGTCTAGGTTACAAAAATTTATGAAGAGAGTTTAGATAAAATTTGCCTCTAAGACTTACTGTAACTTTATTTGTACTGTAACATTTTTGTTCTGCACAGGCTTCAATTCATCCTTCACCTGAATACTATGAGTTTTAGTTCTGTACACACTGAGAACCTTACCTTTAACTTCATTTTATCTTCTGAGTTTAAATTATGTTTTTGCTAACTTTCAGAATAGACAGGGTGTACAATTGTGTGTGTCTGCTGTGGACAGACATGGAGAGAGGAGTGTGGGACTGTGTTTACACAGGACCTGAGGTACCAGAAGCAGCTAAGCTGCAGTTTTCTCAGGCAACACAAGATTCCAGGATCAGGGTCAGCTAGGAGATAAGAATATACACTTGTAAAGGAAAATGATGTATACTTCAAAAGAGGAAAAGAAAAAAAAGGTTTGCACATTTTACTTATTTTCTTTTTTAATGTATTATACTAAAGCATATTATTAACATTATTTTAGGCCTTTTTATTTTAATGTAAGGAATATATGAATCGTTGTGCCACTTGCCTGTCTTTTAGGATTCAGATATGTGATTGTGGAGCTCACGTGGCTCTTGCTTAAAGGTGTCATCTCTGGATGTTCAACAAGGGAACTTTGCTTCTAAATATTTACTTTGGCCTTTCTGATACACACATCCTAAGAGAGGGCTTCAAAACACCTGCCTGAAAATATTTTTCCAGTGAAAGCTACAATATAATTTCTGCTATAGTAATCTGCTGTATTTTCTGTGTTTGACTGCCTTATGCCTTCTAGGGATAGGGAAAGCTGTAGCATGCCCCAAAATCAGGAATTTCCTCTGCAAAAATGGAGGATTTAAAAACAACCACTGGAGTTTTTCTATCACTTTTATTAAGGTAGTGGCAAAAATACATACAGACAACATTATTTCCCCATGACATGCCATCTGTGGCCCTACACCTTCTGGTTACAGGGAAGAACTGTATGAACTTATGGCAAATTTTCAGAAGCCTGGACATGTCTTCCCTCTCTGTGCACATGGCTTGGCACTGGGAACTTGCTGCTGTACAAACATCACATCATTTATAGCCCTGACTCTGAGCCACACCTGGACTCTGCTCAGCATAACGCAGCAACAGAGGGACAGAGTTGACACTGAACTTGTAGTCATTCCAGTGTATTGAGAGCACCGTTGGCTAAACTGATTCTGTTGCCTTCCTGCTGTCCCCAGCCATTTGTTCTGATGCACAAACATTTGCTTTGCCCCATGGTGACCTGGCTAAGAGAGGTGTGAAATGACAGATGAGCAGTCGAACTCAAGGGAAAGTGACTGCCTGCTATTTTTAGTGTCTGCACTTGCATATGCTGGTGTAAGTTCAGTAGACCAGCAGCGTAAGAAACCTTTGTGCCATCCATGGCTTAGGGCACGAGCCCAGTCCTGTCATAATTCGTATCATGGACACACAGCAATTGCTTACTTGACTGAGGTTTGGATGTATTCAGAGGTACCAGAACTGGGTACAGGTTGTTGGAGAGAGCTGAAAGGGTCTGGCTGAAAAGAGAGCCCAGTATTACATCCAGGGTTAGATGAAATACAGGAACACACAATCTGTACCCTGTAAGAGATACATGACGTGATGTCATGACATCATGTCACACATGACGTGCTTCACTCAGCTCTCTGTGCTTGGGCTATCCCCAGCACCCTGGGAGGTAAAGAAGATTTTTTTTATGAGGAAACAAAGCAGAATCTATTCTCAGGTAAACTTCTTTTTTAAATGTAGAGATTTATAATAACATGTCTGTGTGGGTCACTTGTCATTTGCTGAAATGGTTAGGCTTTATAAATGCTATCTGCTGTTAAAACTTTCTTAGAAAAAGTTAAACAGATTTTAAATAAGTGAAAACTCATGAGGGGGCACAGGTCAGCTCTCCCTTTGAGCAGCATCTCCACACCTCTGCCATATAGACAAGCTGTGGTGCTGTGTAGGAACTGGGGTAATGCTTCCCATGATATTCTTCATCAGGGCCATCTGGTTTCTTCAGAGTCCTGGAGCTGCAGAGGTGGGGTCCAGCTCTCCAAAATGTGGGGATATGCTTTCTCTTTGCTGGGCAGACACTTCTCTCCTGGACTGAACAACAAAACTTGCATGGATATGGTCCTGTGCAACCTCTCTAAGTGAACCTTCTTTAGTAGGGTGGTTGGACTAGATGGGCTCCAGAGGTCCCTTCCAACCGAGACCATTCTGTGATTGATTTTGAAGTGGGCATCCAGATGAGCTGACTGTGTCTGTGATAGGCACACTGGGATATGCCTTGGACACTCATTGCATTGTGCAGCTTGATGGTTAAAGTGTAACTATAATATTTGTAATAGCCTAAGGCACTAGGTCACTTTATAGACTAAAAACTTGCAAGATGGTATGTTCTAATTAAAATAGATTTTTAGACATTCAGGATTAAACATAACATTTAGTAAAAGTCTCTTAAGGTTATATAAAGAGAGAGAGAAAGAGAGAGGCTAAGCCTTTTTCAGTTTTCTCCTAGAAAGAAAAAAAAAGTGCTTATTGCTGAGCTATACCATGGCCAGGAGTCTAGAAAGGAGATGCTGGTGTAAAAGCAGCCATTGAAATAATTAGGCCACAGCCTAGCATCCTGTCCCGGATCCAGCTGGGCCAGGGAAACCAGTGGGCACTATCACTCTGAAATAATGACCACCAGTGGCATAATCCTCCCTTGGATTTCCTGATGGAGGCTCTTGGATTTCAGTCCAAGTGAGCTGGATCAGCAAGACTGACAGTGGAAAAAGCTTAGGCTTAATTGGGTTCACTTGACAGGAACAGGTCAGAAAACTCTCAGAAAAGAACCTCTCATGGCAGGACTGCAGAGGGGAGATTGATCTGTCCTTGGAAGTGCATTGGAATGCACATCTGGGGCAGAGGGGAGACTGGATGGGGAAGTTTCTTCCATTGATGGGCACAGCCTTTTTTTTCTACACCCAGAGTAACCATTACCATTATCAATGACAGATTTCATAGAACACTGCAGACAAATCTCTCTGTATCACCTCCACCTCTGACTACATGTCTACCTTTATTTGGACAAGCTGGGACAGCACCTTTTTGTGCATGTGTTTGCATACAGACACATATGTGCAAACATCTGGGGGATGCACTGGCAACAAAACCTTAATAAACAAAGCCCACTAAATGTATGGGCTTATAATTATTTATAGGCTTATAAAGTAATTAATGAGCATTAAGATGTATGAGTCTGTATGTGTCTCTATGTTAATAGTTGGTGGGTTAGAAAGAGGAAAGTCAGGAAGACATTAAAACCCTTAAACTTTAGGAAGAACAACATCCTGTAAGCTTGGCCTACAGTAATATTCAGTTGAAAAAAAAATGCTTAAAGAATTAAGACTGGGTATATCTAGAAAGAATGAGACTTTTTCCAGTGGTTGTGAGAGAAAGCAAAATGAAGCAATGCAAGATGACCAGGAAATCTCAGAGAGAGACAAAAACTGTACATAACATTTTCAACCAGTCTTTCTGCCCATATACAACACAATACAATTACTCCGAGCATTAAAAATACATTTTGTTTAAATACCACATATCAGCTGGGAACCCACAAAATCCAGCCCTCCTTCCAGGTTGCTCTTTAGATCCTTATGCCCACCTGGCCTTCTTCCAGGATAGAAGTCACTTCAAGGGAAACAAGGCCTGGCCAGAGCTGTTCTACACCAGCCAGGATATCCCTGCCAGTGGATATCCTCAAGGTGTGCTGTTAGCAGAAACGTGTGAGACTTAACTTCTAACAAGCAAAAAATTCAAAAGGCAGCAAAAAGCTGACACTGAGCACAGATTAGACAGAGGAGAGAATGTGGGCTGTTGTGTCCACAAGTGCAGACACCCACCTGTGCATTTGCACTCATCAGTCCGAGCCAACTCAGCCTCTGTGTGAGTTTCAAAGCACTGTTTATTTTAGAAAATAGAAGGGCTTCAAGGAGAGCTGCTTTGCAGCAATCCTCTGTGCACAGCACATAAACTTTAAATTTAACATTAAATATCAGTTTAAATTATTAAGAATAAATTTAAATTTAAAAATAGACTAATGCAAACAAACAAACTTCAGTCAACACTGAAACAGAGACAGTTTTAGGAAGAATATTACTGTAGCAAATGAAACTCCTTGGACAATTTGAGGCAGTGATCTGGTAATTCCAGTTCAGCACCGAGATGCACAAACTACCCAGCAAGCAAAAATTACCATGTGTAGCAAATGGAGCTTCATGTTCACATTTTTCTTTTTTTTTCTTCCCCTATCACAACAGAAAAAAGCCAACACAGCACAGTAGCTTTTCCCACTAAGCATCTGAGGTGAAAAAATTCACTCAGAAAATAAAAATTAACAAAAGCAGTACAAAGAAGAAAGAAGAATATTGGTCAGCTTGTGACCACCAGTAAGCCAAGATGGGTAAGAAAAGGAATAAAAAAATAGTTCACATCTGGCACCACAAACCTTGCTTGCTTTCTTTGAAACCAGGGAATGAGAAAAAAGTCCATTTTACAGAGAGCATTTCAACAAAAGTTTTCTTTCCCTAGAGCTAGAAAATCCAGCTATTAGGGCACAGAATTTTTGTTTTATATGTATATAAATACATATGTACATATTCATATAAACATAAAAGCAGAGCATCCTCCAATTTCTCCTCATAACTTATTATTATTAAAGCTTGTAACAGAGTTGGCTGAACTCTTCAGAAGTGGGTACTCTCTGCACACGCATGGCATGGGGAGTTTAGGTCTGCTAGAACAGATCACCCAGGCAGGAACATGACATGTTGGGTGATGGAGGCAGATTTGGGTTATCAGCCAGGGAAGGGCAGGGAACAATGACTGGAAATGGCTTCTCTTGCTCCAGTGTGGCACTCTGGGCTGCCAGGATGGCTCTCAGTGAGCAGACAGGGTGATGGTGTGGGAGGACAGCTGCATCGACTCACTTGGCCCCTGGGCAGCCCAGCCATTGACTGTCTTCTGCACCAGTCACTGAAGGGGGACTGCCCTTGAGAAGGCAGTCACAGTCTGCCCCCTGTATACTAGTTGCCTTTGGATTATTTTCCTTACTGTCCTCAAAGCCACTCACATCTTTCCCTGCCTTTGTTCAGTTCTCCCAGCCCCCTCACCTAATCCTCTCAGGCCTGCTTGCTAGCCAGGACCAAACACCTTTCTCCTGCCGATACACAAGCTCCTACTGACACTGCTTTACATGAATGCCTCCCCACAGTCTCATAAGACCCATTCTTTTCCTCATAAAACTGAGCATCTCAGAGGTTTTTTGCTCTCTGAGACTTTTGAGCAAGTCAGTGCTGGTGGCACACTCTCCTTGAGAGGTGCTAGCTTCCTTCGAGAGAAGGCAGGCGCAAAGTGCAAAAGACTCCTCAAGAACAGAAGGTATTTCCACCACCAACAGCTCTCTCTACCTCATGTTGTTAAGCACTTGTTTCAAATAAGCGATTACTCATGTGTCTCTGCAGCCTTCACTTTTCCTGTGGTGAATGGAGATCAGTAGATGTCTGCTGGTGTCAAGTCACTTCATCATAACACATGCTGGAACAGCATTCTAACCCAACTGTGTTCTTCATAGCAAAAAGTGCTTGTCTTGAGAAACAAAATGAAAATTGTTCCCATGGAACATCTTACAGACTCAAAAATAGTTTTCCTAGGGTGGAAAGGATGGAGCTTGCCTATTTTATTTGGCTTTATCTCAGTAAAGAAACAGAGCTATTGGCAAAACTGGCACATCTTTGTGAAGTTGTTAAACTCAGGACTCTGGATGGAATGTAAAAGAAAAGATTTAGCAAATGAGAACTTTGCCTTACATGGGCTTCTGCTAGTTCTGGCAATTTCATGTGCAGGTTGTCCAAAAAAGTTCTGCTAGCCAAGTAAAGATGAAATTTCTCAAATAATAAAAAAACAAAAACCTGTGGGTTTTCAAAGAGGCCTTTTTGAGGTACTGCTACAATCTGGTAGAGGTAAGTCTTTTCATGCCTCGCCTCTGAGCCAGATTGGAAGACAATACAGGCTCCAGCTTTGGTGCCTGAGGTGCACGGTTTAAAGCGAAGTAAGTGGCTGCCATTGCACCCTGTAAAACAGAGAAAGAGAAAACTCTGAGCTGAAATTAATTTCTTTGATGCTTTTCTCTTCCCCTATTCAGCATCCTAAAAAACTGTCACACATGCACAATTATCATGAAATGATACTAGTTAGGCTGGTAGACAGCTAGAGTTATCTCAGATTCAAAATGGTGAAGAGCAGTATGTGCTGTCAGGTTATTACAATGCAGCCTAAAGTTAAAAATACTGAGCAGGTTACACAGTCAAAAATACAGCTAATACAGTGCCATATTAAATTTAGCCTCTGTGCCAAATAATCTTCCCAAATCCTCTATCACTTTTCAAACTCTTTACACAAATGACAGCTCATTCTGCAAGCAAGGATGAGGGAAGGGTGTAGGAGGTACCTTAACCAGGTGAACATCCTGTCTGCTGAGTTGGTTTTGAGACAGGTACTCCCTGTTCACTATCCATGGATGTCTCAGGACTTGGACTGCTGTGAGGCGCTGATGAGGGTCTACATGAAGCATCTTAGACACAATGTCCTGGGTTGAAAAGGAAGAAAACAGTACAAGGGAGAAAGTAATTAATGGTTGTGCAGGTTTTACTAAGATCTTTCTGTTGGCAGTGTCATCATTAGCATGTCCAATGGAGAGAGTGATGCACTTTAGACAGGCTTTATGTTCTTTAATTGTCAGGTCTTCAAAATTTTCAAGTGCAATGTTCAACTCTCAGCTAATAATGCAGTCAAAACATAATGTGGAGGGCATTAATCTTACTGAATAACTGTTTATTACTGGTGACCTTGTAGGAGTGATAAACACCTACGGAGAGGATGCCATCTGGAGGCGTCTCCTTACAGACCTCAAGGCATGCTTACAAGAGAAACTTAGAAGAGAAACTCAACACTCAGGTAACTGAAGTTCAATTAGGTTAGTTCTACAACATCTAAACATTTTCATTTCAAAACTGGACAGCTGATAAAAATTTTACTGTGAGGCTCATAGGTGTTGGTAGCAAGATTAATATGTTTCTAGGATTGCTTGCAGTTTTGTGGTGGAAAGTATCAATGTTCTTCCATTGGATACTAACAGTTCCTAAAAATGAAATCTCTTGCAAGAATCTTTAAAGCCTGTCAAAGCTTCTGATTAATGCTGGGCAACTAGAAGCTTGCAACTTTCCTGCCCATTTACCTGTCTCACAGACTAGGGCACAGCTTCATCCATAAAGATCTCAGCACCAGATGAGTTTTTCTCTCAGGGTTTTCCTTGCTTTGTGATAGATGAGTAGCCTAAACTGTGATCTGTACAGGAATTAAAACACGAAAACTGCCTGCAGGAGCAGGCAGTTAGAAGTTAACTAGCTTCTCCTAGTTAACTGAGAAGCAAAAAGGTGATTCATGCATAGACTATACATCTGTGGCATTGACAAACCTACATTTCTTTTAGAAGTGCAGTTGCATAAAAAAAAAAGAGTTCTGTGGTATTTAAATCTTGAGAGAAAATCTGAGAAAGGGTTCACTGACCTTTGCAGTATCAGATACTGAATCCCAGTTTCCTCCTGTAAGAGCATATTTGCCACTGCCAATCCTGGCCAGAATCTCCTCTGGGGTGTCATCTGGTCCATTTGCAAAAGGAGTGAAGCTATGAAAAAAAAAAAAAAAAGGGGGGAGAGAGAAAAAAACCTATGTAATTTGCAAGTACATGATTTCTAGATTCTGGTATTAACTGCCAATGATTACAACAGGAATTTAGTTCCAGAATGTACCACTGATACTGCTGCTTCTATTTCACTCAAACTATAGAGGCTGGTGGTTCCTCATTGATCCATAGAGAAAAAAGACAGATTCCTTAATTGTTTTTTAATTTTTATTTCTGTTATAATTTTTTTAGGAATGAAATACTCTTCATAAAAATAGTCAGGTGTTTACCTCTTGATTTAACTCTGCTTTATTGCCAACACCTTTATTGCCAATACTATAGTACCTTGGTAACAGCAAGAAAGGACAAAAAATATAAAGCAGAAGAAAATCTGAAATGGAAAAAAGGAAAAAAAAAAAGCTTTCTAATCTATTTTGCAATGCTTTGTTAACTATAATGTGCAAGTCAATTGGGCAAAAGAAATTACCTGCAACAGGTTATTTTCTTGTCCAGCCATTCAGAAATTACTTGGAACAAGCACCCAGCTTGTGACAAAATCAGTGTCACATGCAGAGGGTGTACTTTTTGTCTTCAGAAAGTGACAAGAAGTAAGGTTCCTGCAGCTGACAAATATCTGCCAGGCCAAATTTCACTCTGCAATCTTGAACAGCTGTGTAGGTTTAGAAGGAGTAGGTATTTTTGATTTTTATATTTTTCATTCAATGTGTCTTTTCTTCAAACTTGCCAGAGCAGATTTTAGATTGTTAAACAGTTGGTTTGGCCACAGCTTCCTATCCCACCTGGCTTCTGGTAGCAAATTCAATTCCTCATGCAGTATTTTCTCATTTTCAAAAACATTTCAGTCTTCACAGCAGTTCAGCCCAAAGAAACATGTGATAATATTCCAATCTATAGCTATCAGGAGGGATGCAGCAAGAGTTAAGGACTGGCAAAAACTCTGAGGTCTATCAGTAGCTCCATTAACATCATCCCTGGCTGTCTGAGCCCTCTCTGCTCATAGTGATTATAGGAGGAGAAAAAAGTCCTGGACATAAATACTTGTCAGCTCCTACTAATCTCCTCTAGTCAGGAAGAACAAGACCATTCATAAATACAGTGGTGGCACCTAAAAAAGCATTTCTCAACTGATTGTGTTATTATTATTTTCTCTGGTGTGCAGAAAAAGAGATGCAAGTTACTGGCACTGTCAGTAAATGGAATATCCACTAAGTTGTGCATTTGTATTTCTGATTCAAATATATTTGGAATTTTTTTTCTTCATATTCAATAAAGAAGCATTTTGAATATAATCAACCAAACAAGTGTAACTGTGGGTAATGTGTTAATTTTATTTTACTGATTCCAGCTGTGTAGCAGCCATGGGCATCAGCCAAATAGAAATAGGTTCTTGGAGATACAGCAGACTGGGAGACTTCCCTACAAAGTCTTGATGTATTTCAGTTGACCTTGAACACATGTGTAGTCAAGAATAAAACAGATGAGACAGAGACCCCTGGCACCTTTTCTACAGTCCACAAACAACAGAATAACAGAAAGTCAGAGCCCAAATCTTTGTTTTCTGTATAAAACCTAGGAATTAATCCAATCTGCTTGTCACAGCTGAATGATTATGAAGCAGATTCAATAGTCTAGAGAGGTCACTGAAAAGCTGCAAGCTGTGCTTAGGTGTGATAAATGTGCACATACCATAGTCTGAGAAATGAAATTCAAAGCCTGGTAACTCTAGATTGGGTTTACACACTTTGTTTCCCAATCATCCCGGCACATCCTATTCCTATCCTTCACTGCTTATTTCAGTCTGTGTTGTTCCCTGCATCTTCCTATGTTAATATTTAATTTTAGCCAACACATTGATAGGGGCATTTTTGCCAAGTACCTCTCAAAAATTTCTGCTGCCTGTTGCTATTCTTGCTAATCTCTTAGCTTACTTTCTGAATCCTATTTTTCAAACAGCATCTGAAAACTATGGGTGGGGGTTAACTTTTAAAGGTGCTCATACACTTCAATAACAATAACGAAGAATAATGAAGCTGAAGAGAATACATGTATCAACATAATGAATTAACATTCTTCCATGGACAAGGTGAACATGATGAGGCTCTTCATAGTCCTATGCACCTCTCCTAATGGAAAACTTTCCCACTGCTTAAGTTATGAGTGAACCCTTCAGGAGTCTAGGTCTCAATGCATAAAGGCACTTTCTGTTAAAAACCTAAACAATTTGTCAAGTGTCAAAGATATTTATGCATTCTAGAAAAAAAAAAATCTAATTTTATGTGTTGACATCTATTTTCTTGCATTATATCACTGAACACACCTCTCAAGGAGGCCAGAATCCCTATCTGTGACTCCTGTCAGGCTTAATCAGTGTCGAGCCCACTGGAGACTGCTGCTGTAGGAAAGCCTCATCACTCACCCTGCCAACATGGTGTACAGCAGGATCCCCAAGCTCCAAATGTCACAGGCTGCATCATAACCTTGGCGTTTAAGGACCTGTGGGAAGAAAAGAGAGAGATGAAAACAGGTCAATCTGCATTCCTGAATTTTTAGCTTTCGATCTACAAAATGTACTGATTAGTGGTTGTGTCTGCTGACATTCCCAGGGCTTTGCTGCATATCTGCCTTGAACAGGTGGCTGCCTTGGGATCAAAATGTTCAGTAGTGCTATGGAGCAAAGGAAAGTGCAGGCTGAAATGAGCTGGTTAAACTCAGCACATCTTTCCCCTTCACAGTGTGAGAGATGAGTGCAGTTTGTTGGAGCTGAGGAGTCTGGGAGCTCCTCTGGCCATCCAACACGCAGCAAAGCAGAACAATATTTCGCTGTTTCATTAAAATGTTTCATTAAAAAAACCTCATTAATAATTTGATACTCCTAACATATAAGTTACAAACAACCCTGTGGATGCATCATAGGGCTAAATGACAGTGGTAAGTATTCCAACTGAGCTCAGTTTGGATTTGATACAGCAAATGGATGCACACTGAAGCATATCTAATGTCAGACTAATGAAGATGCATGCTAAAAGTCTTCTCTTACTTTGGTATAAAGAAAAGTGGGCACATTTAGACTGGAGTTAAAAGCAGGCTAAAACTTGACCCCCTTTTCCCAAGGGCAAACAAGACCCATGGTAGTCAGCAGACATCTGACCAGTAGGTTCAATATTGATACAGGATGTCAAGGTGTAGCAGTAAGGGTAAAGTCCAGATTTTATTTGTGCTAGTGCACACTAGAAGAAATGCCTATTGGGTTGGTGCAGGTCCAAATGAAAGTGAAGTCACCAACTAATCTCAGGGACCACCTCCACATCTTCCCACAAAAGCAAATTACCCTCTGTTTAATCAGTTCTGATACACAAGGAGTTTTGTCCTCTTTAGATGGACCAGTAGATACATCTTTTTGCAAAGCACGTGAAAAAGGAATGTACAAATTCAGCAAGTCTTTCTCTGACCTGCAGCCTTATTACCCAGGAGTGATTTAAGCATCTGAAGTGTGTCACAGAAAAGACTAAATTCTGCTAAGGAAAAGCAGTTTGAGAAAATGTTGCCTTGACAGATTTTATAAATGATGAGTGGCAAAGCAACCATCCACCAGGTATGCTGCTGAATGAACATTTGCTACCTGGAAAAAAAACCCAACAAGCCAAAAAAACTCCCACAGCAACAAAACCAAAGAAAAAGCCGCAGTTCCTCCTATTGACAAAGCTGGTAAAATCGTGCCTCTGCCTCTCTCTTCTGCATATAAGATGCAGGCTTTTTGGCTAATTTATTTATTTCTATTTCTTTAGTTCCTGCATTCATTCCCTCTCCATTAATGTTAGTTTTTATGGGAAAAACTTCTTTGGTATTTGACAAACTCAGTTGCTTCTTGCTTCACCTGTGAGACTGAATACCCAACATTTATCTTTTGCTGTGGTTGTTCTCGTTGTGTTTTGAACAGTTACAATTTCACTTCTCTGTTTTCCTTCAATAACCAAAGTCAGTCAAGTCCAAGGTAAGTGACAGAAAAACGGGGCAGTGATGCTACTTAGTGGAGAGGGTTAATAAGCAAGTGGTTACACAACCACAAAATGATTAGGTCACTTCCAGAACTTAGTGGGATCTGAAACAGGGGCAGAAACTGGTTCTTAGTGCCACACCATAGCAGGACATCGTGGGGATAATGTGTATCCTGGAGATAATGATACCCTGGGTTCATCCAGTTCTGAGAATGGCTCACATATTAGTTCAACGCTTTTTATTTCTGTAGGCTTTGACTTACTGGGTTAACAGTGTTTCAAATAGAGGTTTTTCTCAGTTGTAACAAGCAGGAATTCAAATGGGTACAAAAGCAAATAAAAAACCTCATAATTTCAAATCACAAAGCAGTAATTCTTCACAAATTCTGTAGCAAACCTTCACAATAAAATATTTTTACTTTATCCAGAAGCACCCTACTACATCAGTAGTACAACGACCTGGCTCTTTCCTCCTCCCATGCAGCACAACTCGCACTAGGTGGCAGCGTGCCTCTTTCAGATAGCCTTCATCTTTGCTCTTGCTATCATCTAAACCCCAAATTAACTCTTTCTAAAATAAAGACGATCCAAGTGGGCAAACATGTCCTCCTTCTTCGGTCACCACCCTCTTTGTCACCAGCTCAGCTGATTTTCTGCCTTCTTAATTAGTTTCACGAGCACGTGGCAGATGTTGCAGTCGGACTCGGGGAACCTGAAAATCAAATCTAGGCTGGAGGGCAGCATTATATTATATCAGGTAAAATGTAAAAGCACTTAAGGCTTTATGTAAGCTCTTTGCCAGTTCTGGTAATGTTTCAATTAATCTTCAATGTCTCCTGCATTAGCAGGACCTGTCTTACTCATCATGAATGTCCAGGAGTGTGATGTCTGCTTTCAGTTCAAATCAGAAGAGTCTAATAATAAAAAGAGAAGAGCCCATAATGAAAAATAGCTACACCTATTTTAAGCATCTTGTACCTTGGAGGAAATCTGAGTGCTTCAAATCTTGCAAACATGATTTTTTTTTTTGTGGTTTAGAAATTGAATGGCTCTGGTGCCTCACAACTTTTTCAATCTGCTTTGATAATTTTAAACAGCTCATTCCCATTTCTAAAATGGAAGCCTAACTAAACCTCAATAAAAACCCCAAACCAATCTATCTTGGCAATCAAAGGGGTTTTTTTGCTGAAGAAAATCTGTTTTGAATTTATACTGCCCTGGCAATGGTTTCTGTAGAACAAATTCTGATGCTGGAAGGTTATGATTCCTGTAACTTTTGGTATCATGAAAGGATCCTGTATAGAAAGATTTTTTTTCTTCCCAGTCACAGATGAACAGTGCATGGGAGAAAGAGAAAACTTAGGGAGAAAAAAGACTGCTAGATGATACCAACTGAGAGACACTGGTATTTGAAAGTAGAGAACAGATGAAGTATTGAAAGACAGTAGTTTTTTGTTTTTCTTATAAGGACCAAAATGAGCAAAGTAAGACACACATTTGAAGCAGCGTATTGCAAGTACTAAAATTTTTGATTTTCATCCCTCCAAGAAATGGGTAGTTACCCAAAAAATTAACTTCTTGCTCCTTCATTGTGAGGAAGCAGATATTAACATCTCATGAGTCAAATACAGCAAAGAGCCCAAGCCATGAAACAGCTGTCTGACCTAAGCCCACCCCTGTGCTTGGGACAAGCTGTTTAGTTTTCTTCCACTTTCCTGTCTGTAAAAATGAGAAAACATTTCCTACATCCCCCAGAGGAGGGGTGAATTGGTACTAGGAAAGCCTAAGAGGAGAGATGTTTCTTTAGCTCAGTGAAGTCAACAATAAAGGTCTCATTGCTTTCAGCATAGTAAGAATTTTGCGCAAGGATTTTTTTCAGTTTTATCACAGACTTCTGGAATAGTTAAGGTTGGAAGGATCATATAGTTCAACCTCTCTGCTTAAGCAGGGTCCCCTAGAACACTCAGGATTGTGTCCAGATAGCTTTTGGATATCTCCATAGTAGGAGACTCCACAACGTCTCGGGGTGACCTGACACCAAGATTTACCTCTTAAACCATAATCCTGTTATGATGCAGTGCACTAGAGGGAAAGCAGACTCATCAGAAGCAGCTAGAGAAAAAAGATATTGATCCCAGTAATGAGCCAAGCATTGTGTGCACCCGTCCAAGACAGACACCAGCTTCTGCCAGGAGAAAAACAACTGTTGTGACAGGACCAGGAATAGGAAAGTTATGGTAATAGAGGCTGTGCAAATTCCAGTAGCCTGTTTCTCCCTTGCACTTCTTGTAAAGGCAGCAAGTGAGGAAGGACTGCTTCCTAGGACACACTTACTACTGCAGGCTTTGAAATGTGATCCTACCTCAGGAGCGACAAAGTTGGCTGTGTAGCAGGGAGTCATGAGCAGCCCATTCTCTGCTCTGAGTTGCTTGGCAAAACCAAAGTCACAGATCCTGATAGAGTCTGGGTTTCCTGACTCATCCATGTAGAGAATATTACTTGGCTTGAGATCTCGGTGCACAACCTTAAGAAAGAACAGTGAGAAACAAGTGAGAAGAGAACATCAGGGAGCACTGGAGCTTGGCTGCCATTTCTGGTGTGCTGGTTGAGGTAGGTCAAGAGCTCATGCTGAAAATATTTCAGTTTTAGAAAAAAAGTTACTTAAAAGCCTTGGACAAATGAAGGGGAAAAAAAAGTCTATTAGAATGAGAGACAAAATGTTTGACAGCCTCTGTGGGTGTATTGAGACAGATCTGCTGCTCTAAGAGGAGACAACTTCCTGAGGGTGGTCAAAGTGGGCTGTTGTATAAACACCTTGGTGGCAGAATCTCCTGGAGCTTGATGGCCCTGAATATTTGGCTGAAAGGTGAAGAATAAATCACATCTTGGGAGGAAAGTGTGTAAGGGTCTTCTTGTGATTGTCCATGTGAGTGGCTCACACCTGAAAGGAGGGATTAATTTCTTTCTTAATTTCAAATTGTATTCACACAATTCATGTGACTAGGTGTTTTACCAGACATGCTGAATTTCAGTGGCAGGAAAACAGCCTTTATTTGTTATAGCAAGACTGAAAAATTACCATGAAAGCATAGAAGCCAAAGCACAAAATTCACTTTGTTTTAACCATGAAACAGGAAAAGCAGTAAATATTTGACTAGTTATTGAAACTGCTTATCCCTGAAATGCAGAAAAGCACAGATTTTCAAACTGTTACATATAAAGAGCTTAGACTTTAAAAGTCAGATTTTAACAGCATGTCAGAAGTCTTTCCCATCAGCTGCTCAAACTCTCACTTAATTTGGAGAGCTGAACATTTGATTTTCTGTCTGCTGATTCAGCTACCCTATCTGAAGTGTTGCTAAAAGTTCAGATCTTGCAATAATGATCGTGATAGAAAATCAACAACTAATATCTCAAGAAAGTACATGAACTTGAAAATCACTGTAGTGTGGGAAAGAAAATACTACTTTGACAAGTTTCAGTTCAGTGGAAAATGGATAAAAAGCCAATAACCCTATTTCACAAGCCAAATGTAACTATAAATATAGTAGGTATAGAGGTAGGTTTGGGGAGGGGGGAAACATATTTACATTTCAGAGAAGCAAAATCACAACTATTTGCGATTTCAAGAAGTTGAATTTTAAGAAGGTTGATGCAGCTAAGCCACAAAAGCAAAGCTTACACCCTGAGAGTGTAGGTAGTCCACCGTCCTAGTGATGGTGCACAGCACAGCACTGGCCTCCCGCTCTGAGAAACACTTCTGCCGAAGGATGCGATCCAGCAGCTCGCCTCCCCTCATCAGCTCCATCACCAGGTACACGAACTTCCCATCATCATAGACCTGGAACAGTAACACAATAAATACATGTCTTGGACCCATCAACTTGGTAAAGGTTGGTCCCTTAATCACAGTGTTGGCTTGCTTGTGTGTGAAGTTGCAAGAAGAAAATATCAGCAAATGTGTGGGAAATGGGCTCTTTACACTCAACTAGTAAAAAGAAAACTTTATAAAATTACTTAAATCATCACTTTTTTTCCTAGTGTCTGTAGCAGCTTGCTGATTTGTCCACACTGAAATGTAGCTTTCCTGGTTTTCTATCATATCAACAGAGCAGGCTCAGCTGTTAAAAACAGCACCACTCCACATAGCTTCAAATGTCTGCTGGCTCCCACCCAAGCATTCTTCTCAGTAGTGTTCTCTCTTTCCACTTCCACAGGGTAACATTTGCCATTTCAAATATCAATATTTCCCTTTGACTCATGATCAGCTAAAGAGCTGTATTATACTGTTGGCCAACACTTGGATCTAATGATATTATATAGTTTATATTTGCAATTCTGGTGAATATATTGCTGATATCAGCTCCAAGACATATTTACATTCAATGTCAATGGCAGTTGGTAAAAGACATTTTATCATTTAAATTGGAGGACAACCATTTTCATGTCACCATCCTTTATCTGGACTGCAACAACAGGCAGTGTTATAATCATCAGTGCTAAATGTTTTTGGAAAGGAATATAAAAACTTATTTTGCACAGATTTTTTTAGATAGACTTTAACACTTAGGAATTAGGTGAAACTCTCCTGAGGACATGTGATTAGGAGATTCTTGTATACTTCTCTAAGGTCTAAACCATAATGTACTGACCACTGACACAAGCAGGATTTTGTTCTGTAAACTTTGAATTTAACATGGTGTGGACAATCTTAGGTGAGATTTCAGGCAGCTAAAGTAAAACACCTCTGACTAAAGGCCATTACTTCATTTAAGCATAGTGAAGGTTTATATTTTCATATGAAATGATGAAGAAAAATGTAGCTATGATATTTTATGAAAAATCCCTTCCTAGGATTTTTCCCCTCCTGAGAGCTGAGGGCCTCAGGAAAGAAATGTAAACAATAACTATCTGCTGCTGTGGAATGCAACAGGTGCATCTTCCATTAGTCCCTGTAGATTGTTTTCAACTGATAACCAATCACAGCCACCTGTGCCAAGGCTGTGAGCAGTCACAGGATTTTGTTATGCATTCTATCGATCTGTTCTTGTTCTTTGTAGCCTTCTGATCATTCTTCTCTCTCTGTTCTTTTAGTATAGTTTTAATGTAGTATTTTAGTATATTATATAACATAATAAATCAGCCTTCTGAGAAAAATGGAGTCTAGCCTCGTGTCCCCACACTTGGAGCATTCACCGCAACAGAAAAATACCTTAAAGGCTGCTGGAGTAGAAGGTCAATAACCTCTGGCATTAAAACATTACTGGGGAAGTCCTAGTGACTCTCCTCCTCCCAGCAAAGCAGATAGCACAGGCTACACAGGAACGGTTGCTGCACAAGAAAGATCATCCCCCAGCCCAGCAGCACCGCTGTGTGTATTCAGCAGTGCCCCCAAACACCCACCTAGGGAGATCCCTTTTTAAATAGTGATGCAAACCCAAACCCATATTTTCATTCTCCAGCACTGTGCCCCTTTGGCTTTATTTATGGTTTGTTAGACAGTAACTGGAGAATATGTAACCTGACCAGTCTTTTCAAACACTATCCAGTAATTTTTTAAGTCATGTTTTTCTCCTTGATTTCAGTGGGTCTGCTTTTAGCTAAGACCTTCAACTGAAGAATTTTCCAGACATGGACTAATAAGTGAGCCTGACTAGAATGTGAAAATCATTTAATGCTGAAGTGCTCAAAGACTACTCACATCTTTAAGAGTAATGATGTTTGGATGCTGTCCATATCGCAAGAGTATCTCAATTTCTTCAGAAGGGTCTCTCTTGCTCTTATCAATTATCTGGAATGAATGAAGGACAGTGTAGCCAAATACCAGTTAGCAGCACTAAGCACAAAGCAACCAGTTCCTACAGTTTAAACAAAAATTACTGTTCAAAATTCTCCTATTAATCATTATTCTACAAGAGGACAGCTCCAACCATGTGCAAATGACATCGTCAGTCAGCCATTCCTACTGCCTGTCAAAGCCAGATGGAGCAATAATTAGTTTAGATTCTGGAGGTGTAGGCCCTCTTTTTGATGCCTACAGTTCCGTTTACCCATAAATAATGGCAGTTACAAGAAGTGTCATTTAGAAATTGAACAACATTGAAAGTTTTAAAATAATCATAGCTTTAAAATTACCTCTTTGACATAAAAAATTATAGAACCGTAATATTGACATATGCTTGTATATATACTGGTAAATTAATAGAAATTAATTGTCATATGTGTTTGTCAGAAATGAAAATGTATGGACATTTACTGTCATGGGGAATTTGAATTGACACTATTGGTAATCATTTGGCTCTTTGGGCCAAGCTGTTATAGTGAACAACAGAGTGACCAGACATTGTATTTGGCCATGTAACCAAACTCTCTACCCATTCCTAAACTGGAAAGAAATCTGCTTCATAGATCACTTCTATGTAGTCATTGTCTTTTGCCTTATTAGAAAATATAGGAAGATGCAATATTTTTAGTTTTGTAGCAACAGAGCTTTGAAAAACATGACACCTGCTGCTTAGAGAGCATCACTGCATGGAAAGCCACTTATCAGGACAGCACTGACTTCTCAGTGATTCTGGTATCTATATTTGCCACGTCAGGCAAAGAGATTTAGTAATTTGTCCAGTTGATTAATGTTTCTCAGATGTAAATGATAAATATGCAGATTTAAATAATAAATATGGAACAAAAAAGGGAAATCTCTGTATTTTGGAATCTCAAAAGAAATTGCACAGGAGATGGTGAAAGAGTCATTCTACTGGAAACTCATTAGGAGTACACTATTTTGTCTCTATTTCTTATTGCTAGAAAACAACAGTAGTACTTTTGAGTAACAGGTTTACCAAGGTGGAATGGGTGGCATTTTCAGAAAACCATTTCTACTATTGCCTTGGATTTCAAGGCTTCCAAACTTAAATGTGTTTAGTTCTCTCCAAGATCTAGGCACAGAGCACAAATTTTAAATGATGATGTTAGCAGGGGAAAACCAGCTTTTTGAAAACCTCTTTTGCTAATGAGGATAAATGCCTGCCAGCTTTTTAATAAAATATAAGCATTTTTCATGGTTTATTTATGGTGATACAAATTCAAGTACATGAGTAGAATCTTATGCATTAGCCAAAATAATGCATAACTGAATATAAATCAGGGGTTTCATAGTCATCATGACTGATATATATGTTTAGTGATAATGATGGTTAGTAATTGTCCATGGCTCAGGTATGCCTCTGAGGCCATATCAGTGATTTGACTCTGAATTAATAGAAGTGTGACAAATGAAAGTGCAACAGGCAGCTGATGCAGGTAAATGGTTGTTGTCCACATTTGAATAAATAAAGGAAAACCTCAAGATAGGTGAATAAAATAAACATTATTCTCCCAGTTTTGTTTTGACATTATCAAGAAGCTAACAAAGCCCTGATTGACCCACTCCACATGAGTACAACCACAGTGACTGAATGTGCCCCACTCAACCAGTGAGCCTAACATACAAGAAGATCCTCAGGGCCAGTTCCTTGGCTACACTGATAAGCCTCTTGTCAAGTTACTGGAGTAACTCACATGTGCCCCTGTTAGCATCTGCCTGCCTTGTACAAACCAGCAGAACCTACTGTGGCAAGTGTTACCACCAGTGTGAAGGACCACTATCACTGTACTGCTGTAGCAAGCCATATATTCCAGACTCCTTTTCTGTTGCAGTTCCCTGTGAAAACAAATATCCACAGCTGTGGAAAATTTTAAGCTACTGTAGCTAATGCAGGACTACAAATGCATATATATGTAGCCTAAAAAAAACCCAAACCAAAAATAGTATCAGGTATTGACAAAACTAAAACGAACATAACCCGAAGTACTCTGCTACTGATGTGGTAGTAACAGCAGCAGATGACATATGCAATGTAAATACAAATTGCAAGACAGTACCACAAAATACACATGCTTTTTGTTTTTAATATATGTGCAACCTGTGATACACTGATTACATGGACAAACTGCCCCAAACTGCACCATTAATCATCATCAGAGCTGTGAGGGGACCTGCAAAATTCCTCTCAGTCCCTGGGCAGTCTAATTGGACAGATCAGAACAATTTTTCTCCTCCACAGCAAAAGATTCACACCCTGTCAGAACCTCTCTTCAGTGTGCCTGTGACTTCCACTTGGCCCATGACTCCTAAAGAGGCAGAGGAGGTGTCTGCTGCAACTTCATCAGAAATCCCTCTGCAGCTCAGACTGGCTGCAACATGCACAGTTTCTTTATTTGTATATTGTGATGGCCACAGCAGTCCATTAAATAAATATGCCCCACAGCTCCACTGTGATACTCAGACCTCCTCATCTTCCTTTTCACAAAGTCATAGAATCATTTAGGTTGGAAAAGATCTCTCGAGATCAGCAAGTTCAACAATTAACCCAGCACTGCCAAGTCCATCACAAAACCAAACTGCCTTATTTACAAGTCTTTTAAATGCCTCCTGGGATGGTGACTTCACCATTTCCTTGGGCAGTCTGTTCAGTGATTTACAACACTTCCAGGGAGTTTTTTGGTGTGCTGTTAAATCCACCCAGAATTTCCCATGGTAAAAAGAGGATTTGCCACCCGGTCCCTGTCTCCTCTGAGACACTGTATTTTGCATGAATACAGACTCTTCTCTGCTCCTCTCTGGGACAACCCATGGACCTCTTGCAGCTCTTCCTGTGCAAGCAATGCTGTCTTTTCTTTAGGAAACTCATTTTGATTTGAATTCAACTAAAATGTACTTATAAACACTCTATTACAGAATTAAGGGAAGATCTCAGCTACTAGTCCTGAAAATTTGAGTAATATGTCATGATGCTACTTTTCTATTTCTCTCTTCAGATATGTGGTGAAGAAGACCAACTAAGAAAGCCACCATTATGTACAAGTAACTTAACTGAAAATGTAACCTGAGCTCTACTGTACCTTGGCCCAGAAGAGCTGTGATGCACAAGGGTTGTCCATTGCCCTTCAGAACAGAAAGAAATTGAGCCATAAAGCAAATATTTTTTTTTCTGTGCATTGGACACCCAGGGAAACTCATTCGTGTCAGTGTAGGAAAGAATTTCAGAGTAAAATGGGCTCAGCGCAGTCAATAGTGTTCTTTCTTCTGACAGAGGATTTGTTTGCTCTTTAACTATCACATCCTTTTTGTGACTGACTGTTATAAGTAAAAATCAATAAAGCAAATTTTAATTAAAAAAAATAGAATTTAGCATACAACTGATATACAGTCTAGAAAGCCGCAAGCATTGACCCCAGGAACTGACACTGGGTGAACTGTGATCTGACCTCTAGGACATCGGACCCCCCCGTCTGTTCACAAATGTGGTCTGGTACAGTCTGTCTTTATACTGTTTTTCTGGCCTGAGGCAGACTCTTTCTTGTTCTTTTCATAGTCAATCATATTCATGTTGTTTCTTTTCTTCGAGTTGGACTGGAGAATACAGTTCCTGGCCGGTGATGAGCGCTGGTCAAACATATTCATGTCGACCTCTTCCTCTGAGCTGGATTTGACAATGTAGTTCCTGGCAGGCAATAATGGCTGGCGGTGAAGTAAGTTATGGGAACTCGAATGCAAGTTCCCCAGTAGCTCCTGCTATCTTGATCTCTGAGCGATGATCATTCAGGTGTAGTTGGTCTCCACCCAGGCTAGATTCTATCAGTTGTAAATTAGATCTCTCTCTCTGCCTTGGCAGCAGTTTTTCAATGGTATGCAGTCCTCCCATGGTATATGGCAAACCTCAGACCCCGCATGTGAGTTTAAAACATTCTTGTATACTCCTTTATAACATATACCTATTTCATATTCTATAACAGCATGAATTACATATATATCACATGACTAACTGAAAGGAAAAGGTGCATTTTCTTTCCTCAGTGGGATTTAGGTTAATAACCTCATGATATTTTAAAATTAGTCAAGCTTCTTTAAAGGACAATACTGACCATTTTCTCTATTAAGGAAGAAAGGGGCAGGACAGAGTACTTTCAAAATACCAATTAACGCATCTGTCCAGTTTTTACAAGTCCTTCTACAAGTCTTCTGCATGAAAAAAGTAATCTAATTCTCCTTTACTAATGGGTTGTCAATGGATTTAAGCCTTCCAGAGCAGACTAATGAGAATAAAAGAGAGTATCAATAAAATTCTGTGTGTAAAGCTTTGCTGAAATTGGCACAGCAACTTAACAGACAATCTATATATTTGCTTGCTGCCTTTTTGTGAAAGTATTTGCATGCTTCCAACTGTGTTGATAAATCTCTTCTTCTGGACCTAGTTATGCCGTCAGCAGATGTTGGAGCCATCACCTGTTTGGTACCACCCAGCAGCTGGGACTTACAGCCCTTACAGCCTTGCCAAAGAAACAGCACATGTGAGCACTCCCTAATCCATTTTCAGTGAACCAGCCCTGCTAATATAAATTGCCTTTTCCAACACTGAAATTAACCTGAATGACTCTGCAGGAGAAGAATAGAGAATGGCTGTGTTTCTCACATGGAGTTCTCCATCACTACAGTTGTGAGATTGGAAAAAGTTAAGAGGTGGAATGAGACCGTTTAACTGCCTTGTTGTCTGGAAAATGAACAGCCTAAAAGAAAAGGTGAGATAGAAGCAAGAGTGAGGAAAAGGACAGGAAAGAAACATGAGATACACTGATGGGAAGAGCAGTGATATGAGCCTGAGGAGAAAGGATGGGGCTCTGGCCAGGCTGTGCTCAAGCTAGTAGCAAGGAAACTGCTCTGTTGGGTCTTTCTGTGCTGGGGAAAAAGGATCATCACAATTAAATTATCTTTTCATCTGCCTTGTCTTCAACTGCCCCAAGTGACCTTTCTTGGCAGCTGAAACAGAGATACCAGAGTGTGAACTGGGGCAGCTGAGCTGCTGGTATAGTCCCAATCTGCTGCTCCAGCTGCAGCAACACAAAGTCCAGCAGAAGGCAGGGCAGACACCTAGGCATTCTCATAACCTGTACAGCCACACCTGAAGCTGCCAATGCATTTAGGCAGTGGGATTATGTAAAGTCCTTTTGACCAGCACTAGGGAACTTTGAATGGCTTTGTGAAAAAAGCATGGAGGAGGAAGACAGTTTTATATGCTTTTTAAAGCTGTTTTTTTTTTTCCTGTTATATAGAGTTTTTTCTATATTCTGTTCAGAGAGTAAGCATGGGTTAATCTCCTTTAAGAACAGATTCATTACATAGTGTGATGTCATAGTCTCTGTAAAAATCCTTTCCTTTTCTGGGAAGGGAGGGATGAGCAAAAGAATTAGTTTTGTGTTCCTTTGCACATTGTACTTACATTGTGATGGATTTGAAAATTCAGGACACCACTAGTGAAACTGACTACAGGTGGGATTTGCCTCTCTTCTCAAAAAAGGAGGTGTAACAGCACACAGAGATTTTAACCTGACAGTTTCATCTACAATACTAATTCCAATGAAAGTGTCACAGAGAGAGAGTTCTTCAGTTCTGTACTGCTGGAAAATGTACAGGTTTCCATTTCAGTAATATTTCCTTCTAAAAATAAGGTCTATTCATGCCAAGCATCTGCTTTAATTTGGTTCCTTTTTTAATGTCAAATAACTCAAGCAGGATAAAAATCACTCAGAAAGGCTAAAATGATTTAAAAGAACATGGTATAATTTTAAATTTAAGAGGTCTCCAAAGAGAACTTTTCCAAGCCTAATAGTTTCTGAGGGACTATCTCCTGTGCTATTAGTTTTGATTAGCCTCAGAAATTAATTTCCTCTATCCATGCTTAAATATTTCAGGAAAATTGTGAAAAATTACTATTAAGAAGAAACAGACCTAATTAGCAATACTTTTCTGAAATAAGGACTGCGTATCTGATCAAGCTGTGCAGGTGAGACATTAAACATTTCTGCACACAGAGCATGCCCACTTGCTGACACCATTTGCTGACTTAGCACTCCTAAGCAGTCAGCTGGAACTGCTAATTAACTGCTCTTGTTAATTAGCACTTATATGGTAGCACACATTTTCTAAGCAGAACAGAAATATTAACAAATTTATTTCAATAGCACCCATGAAACAGAAAAGCTAATTTTAGGGAGAAGTCTTCAGTTTTGGAAGCAGAATAGTTTGGTGGGAAAGGCTTTGCACTGTGTTTCAGTCTGCTCTGCTCAGCACACAACCTTGGATCAGACTGATGAATTTTCAGTCTGTAAAATAACTGCAACACTGCTCTCACCTTCTATAGAAAGCTTCAGATGGAAACCAGTGAATAATATTCAGAACTTATAAAGAGGAAAAATTATTATATCAGTATGGAAGACAAATGCAAGAAACATGGTTTGAATGGCCCCAAAAGAGAAACAGAGGCACAAAGGACCAAATTCCTTCCAAAATACTTCAGGTATTCGGCAAGCAAATTAGCGAAGAGAAACATGATATTATTAAGCTGTAGAAAAACTGCTGCCTGATCCTAGGTCTCAGAAAATACCTAGTTAGCAGAGAGAAATACCGCATTCTCATATTCTTCAGAGGTTCAGCCATGCCAAGGAAAGATACACTGAGAGCTTTGTGATGAAATGGGAAGGAGGCTGCAGGAATTCTTAAGCCAGAGATGTACAGCCACTACACATTTAAGATTTGCTTTGAAGCTGAGATTAAGAGGTGGCCTGCACACATTTCTGTATTCCTACCTGCCCTCTCTGATTATTTTGTTAAGAATTTAAGCAATGCTTTGACCCCATTTACCCCAAAAGTCAGCAATGGTTCTTGCTACTAGAAACAAGCTGGCTACTTGTAGAAATGGTCAAGCCACTCCTGCCTATCTGCCCTGCCTTCTCCCACATCCTTCCAGCAGAGCCCACCCCTCTGTACTGGCCTAGCCTTTCTGAAGCTGTAGCTGCATCTATTCAAGCAGTGTCTCCTTGGAGAACTGACTTATTTCTGTGGGGAGACTATCTAGCAGAAAGCATAGAATCACAGAATATGCTGTGTTGGAAGGCACCCATCAGGATCATTGAGTCCAACTCCTATCTGAACACACTCAAAACAATAGAAAAGTGAGACCCAATGAAGTTTTACAGGTATTCTGGAAAACCCCAATCTTGAAAAATGAAGAGACATTATGTTGCCTCCTGTTGCGGTGAGCGTACATAATGACCCCAGTCCAGGGTGGAAGTCAGGCCCTTTGATTAAGTTTTTGAAAAGAGAAAACTAAGAAAGCCTTCAAAAATACTCTCACAGATCAGATGTAAGATCCTCATAGACAACAATATCACCCTTTGCTGTTTCATCCATTTTACTGTAAATCATTTTCCAGCACATCTAGAGGAAATCCTCCATGGTGTTTCCAATCACTCACAGTATGGCAACGAGCCCTTATTAGAGCTATTAATGCTGGTTTCTTTGCAGAGCACTCTAGAAAACAGGCCTCCCTATGCCAGTTCAAAGAAGGACAAAGATTTGTGCTTAAATCAGCTCTAAAGCCTGTATCTTCTAAATAGCACCCTATAGGCTACCAAATTTGGTGCCTCACTGCCAAAAGCTTGAGTATGCTTCAGACACTCAAAGCCATCTTTTACCTGAGTGTCTGGGCCGCGTTATTTCCTGATGCCCAGCTTTATAAACCAAATTTAATGGGAAAACCTGGTGTTTTCTGTAGTTTATCAAGGTAAGAATGGGTTTTGTACCTCTAACCCTGCATTTTATAAGGCTACATTTCCACCAATATGACAAATCCAACTGCTTGGCATGTGAAGGGGAAAACATCTCGGTCATTTCCTTGAAGAATTTGCTTTACCAACTGCTCTCACAATCAGACTTTTTTTCCCCTGAAACGCCCTTTTTTAGCTTCAAGACATTCTGTCTTCCTTTGCTGTCTTTAGCGGCCAAATGATTGTCATCCATCATTTATATCACCTTGGAGATATTTATGAATTTTGATCGCATCCTACCGAGCTCTTGTCTGTCTTACATCACACATATTTGCAGGTCTCTTGATAGAGCTTGCCTTCTAATTCTTGCATATTTTCTACTATAGATTTCCTCTAATTTATTTATATTCTATCTTAAACCATAGATATCAAAAGAGCACATGATCTCACAGGATTTAGTATTCCTACTCAGGTACAACAAGAAAAACTAATTTATATGAAAGCATGTAAAAAAGATAGAAATCTATAGGTCTGCATATTAATTGTATTAATAGAACTGTAACTACACTAGCAACATATTTATGAAATGCTTGTCTGATGCTGGTATTCAAATATTTATATTTCCATCCTATTTGAGAACATTGAATAACTGCATTACATATTCAGGGAAGGAAAGCAAATAGTAATGAAAAGTTTTGGCCAGACTGCAGTAAGAAACACTTTCTCAATAAAATATTGGAAAGTATCTTTCAGTATCATTAGTATGATCTTGCAGAGGCAAAAAGATACGCTTTTCATAGATAATTTGATAAGCTATTTTGGGGAAGAGCACAGACAGACGCTTCTGGAAGCACTAAGCTGGCACTTTTATTTCCTTTCACCTAACTAACAGACTTATAATGAGGTCATTTTACATGACATCATATTCTTCTTGGTGCCATTTTTTTTCCAAGTGTGAGATGTGGTAGAGGCCTACTCTTACCCATACAAACCTGACTGTGACAGCCACCCAGCAAAGTCAATGGGGTGTTTGCATTACTAGGGATTGAGCAAAAACTGAGATCTCAGCATCTGATCCCTGCCCATGCAGGCCATCCTCTCTCTGGCAGAGTCCTAATAGTGCTCTGCTTCAGCAGCAGGTAACTTCTGCTTAATTTGAAAGGGATGCATTTCCAGTGGCTCTGACCTGGAGATTGGTGCACATACCCTGGGGCCTGACCTCTGTACCGTGTTCTGGGGGCACAAGGTTGGACGAGGAGTAGTTGAGTACCTGCTGGTTTGACAAGCTGGCAGACTCAGGGCCAAGAAATCTGAGGTCATCTAGCAAACTTTCCATTGACCTTCCTACTTAAATACTGATATATTTATCCCTTTTCCGCCAGACACTAAGTACTTTCCAAACAGACAAAAGTAGATACAAAGCCTTCAGTTAAATTTCCACTGTCTGTTTCACTTCAGTTACTTTTTATGGTTAAGGAGAGACAATTTTAAACAAATCTCTCTAGATCTACAGACACCTTAACTTTCAAGGAGATTTAATGATGTTTGGACTGATTTTCTTGGGTTTTTTTCTTTTTTTTTTTTTTTCCACTCTTATTTCACTAAGTAAGATTCCTATTTTCTTTACTGCATTCTACACTAAACTCCTGACTAACCATAGCACAGGCTAAGGAGACAATGTAGTGCCAGTAAATAGTACTGTGTAACCTCTTGCCTTCAGATCAGTGTGAAGTTTTATCTACTCACACCAAGCACCTAGAAACAATCAAACTAAGATCATGAACATCAAATGAAGTGGAAAATGAAGTTTAAGGAAATGATGAAAAAACTCTGGAATAAATGGGCTTTGGTGACTAAGTCACTCACTGTTATTAGGAAATAAATAAATAGACATATACAACCAGTTAGATTAAACAGGCCTGCTAACACTAGCTCTCCTGAGTTACTGATTTCTATTTATTGACAGCATGCTGACATCACTTCTCTGCTGGTATTGAATTTTTGTAGCTAATTAAAATGCACCTTCTCTCCAGTCTGCACACACCAAAACTATGCTAGATAGATGTGTTTTTAGTGCTTTGCAGGTGCCAGAATTATACACGAGCTGTAGGGTTCACTCAGACTCTAGCAGAAACTAACTTGTATTCCAGTGGCAGACACAGGCTGCAAACTTTGGCTTTGCTCACAACTGTGGAACATCTGGAGCCAAACAGTTGGTTAGTACATTACAGAGATAGGAAAAAGTAATGAGATTCACATGTGTTTCAAGATCCAAATTCCACTGTAATATTGGCATCTGCAAAATTGTACTTGTCAATTGGAACTATCTCTACTGTATTTTTCTTTTTCAAAGGAGGGAAAAATGTATATCCTGTTTTTAGGACATACAGCCTAGTTTTTCGCCTTGCCTCTAACAGCACAGAGGGACTGAAAACTTGCCGGAACCCAGGACACCACTCTGGGTGCCCTGGATGGCCCGAGACCCGGGCAGGGGGCTTGGGAGTCCTGGCAGGAAGCCAAAGACACTTGGGATTTCGATCCTAATCCATGGAGCAAATTACCAACCTTATATGAAGAATCACAAGTCACAAAAGTTTAAGTAGAGTGCTAATGAATTAATCACAGGGTGAACAGTGGAATTTTGAGGATTTTACTATAGGGGTCTAGGAGGCAAGATGGAGGGATTTGGGTATTGTCCTGTGCTTCTTCCTACTTATTCCTAGCCTCCATCTTCTGGGTGATGTTGGCACATTTGGATTGGTTTAGAATAAAAGTCCAACAGTCTCACATAGATGATAGGTATTAGAAAATAATGATAAATAAAGTACACGTAGTTCATAGTATAAAATGTTTACACCAGCCCAGGGGCGGGCAGAGTGTGCCCTTGACAGACCTGCTATACAAAGCTCTGTGGGTCGGAAAAATAATGTTTTAGATAAGAGACAATGAACAACTTTGTGAACCAGAGCTGAAGAATTCCAACTCTTTCTTCGACCATCAGGCTGGGAAAAAAGGACTCTTGGGGTCATCCTGACCGCAAAGAACCTGAGAAAAATCCACAAGATTAACCAGCTGGATATTCTGGAGAAAAAAGCAGTAGACATCAAGGTGTTGAATCTGGCATCTAAATCATCTACCTCTGCAATACTGGGGGCAGTATAGGAGGTAGAACTAGCTCAGCTGCAGAAATTTCTCCCTGGCTATTATCCATCAGTAATCTCTGCTGGGGGTCAGGAGTCAATCTGAATAGACAAACCTTTAGAAAAAGGGAGATGAAATTAAGTCCTTTTCTAATTTAATCTGGCATCAGTAAGAAACATATCCAAAAATCCAACTTGAAAGCTTCACTAGTGCTCCAAGCTTGAAAGCTGTGCAATAGTTTTAAGAAAAGAAAAACATTTGAAATATGCTAATTGTATCACATCTCTGGAAGGTTTTGAAAAATCTGATTCACCAAGTAGTCTGTTTAGACTTCCATTTTAAACTTTCTTCCACCCACAGAAAGCCATACCATCTCCTCTAGCATCATTCTTTTACTTAATTATTTTCTATAGATACTGATGTGACTTAATACTTTGATCTTATTTTCCTTTGCTTCTGACCTGACCATTACATTTATACCCATGTGAAGTTTGTACCTATGACTGACAATGCCACTTCTCTTTGCTAATAAAAATCATTAGGCCTGCTGTAGTCAAGATGATCAATATTATAGTAAAAGAATCTTAAACACAGTAGTCCATCAGAGGAGAACCACTCTTTTTTTTTCCATCTCTCTTCTTTCTACCAGAGTATTATGAAGCATCCACCTCAGAATATTCTGTGATTCAAAAGAATGAACAAATCCTTACTTGTGTTTCAGAACTTTTTACTTTTTTTTTTTTTCACTTGGGAATGAGATGGCAAGTAAGTTAAGAGTAAAATTTTAAAAGTCCCTCAGAGTACATACATGCAAGTAGAACATGAGATGTGGACTTGTTAAACCAACATCTACCTGCACTGATAGGTGATTACTAGTTTCAGAGTAGACTCAATTTGCAGGAAATGTTACTGTCTACAGGGTTTTCCCTTGCAGGGCTGCTCTCAGAAGTGGAGATATGTCTGAATTCTGAAATATTGCACTTAGGAGCCCAAGGGCATGTTTAAAATAGCTTTAGAGTTTATTATTAGCATTTCATTTTTACAGATGACATGGAAGAAGAGGGAATAGGTTGCAAGAAAATTCTCTTCTTCAACAAGCTCCATGATTGGATTTACAGAGGCAGTACAGCTGCCTACAGGTGCAGAGAGGTGTCTGGGGGAAATTCCAGAACTCCTCAGTGAGCAATGTGCCTAATGTCAATCAGCTCTGAAAAGAGTGAAATTCCAGACCTGTTCAAATGCTTTTACAACACCAGCAAAGAACTTGTTTGCACTGCTAGACATCTAATTACCTCTACAAGACGCCCCCCAATTAGCAGCAGTTGGCCAGCAAAAGGAACAGGGATGAAGTGTTCAAGCATTTTATTAAATATGTTCTGCTTCTGGGCTAGGAAAGGTTTTGCTTTTCTGGCTGTAGCTCTGACTCAAGTTACTCTGGCCAGGTAATCTTCTGTCTCAGTAAGACAGCACAGAACAACAGTAAACAAGGCAAGTGGCAGGCTCCATGGAAGGATTATTTATTTACACAGTGACATGGTGTGTAAATAAATGTCACACACATGGTGTGTGTCTTCCTGCAGTGATGCCACCATGTATTTTGCTTAACTCCTTCCCTATCACCAGCCGCCCCTGAGGGAGACAGGATGATGTTCTCTGAGGTATTGGCAGTTCCTCTGAAACAGGGAGCTTTTAATGAGGTGGTGCAAGGCAAATGGGGCTCCTGCCTATTACACAAATTATCACTGCAGACACTTTTTCCTCTGTTACATACTAGAGAACACTGAGAAAATTATACTTACAGAAATGAAAAGGGCCTAATTACAGTGATTTTTAAAGAGACAGTTAAAGGATGCATGTCAAAAGGGACTGATATATAATTATGATAATATCAGTTGCAACTCCTGTGCTGTCTAATTACTTGAAGTGGGTGGCATTGTGCCATTTTTTTGGAAGCGAGCTACTCTGAAAACAAAATTATATAATCGTATTATGAAATTACAATAAAATGGAAAGAAAAGTAAAATTAATATATTGGTAGGAGTAATAACCAAAGAGGCAGCACTAAATGTGCTGGAAAGACAGAACAAACAGAAACCCACCAACTGCCTCCAACCCCAAATCTATGCTACACATTTGACTCACACTTGTGTCAGAAACGGAGATGCTGCACATGCTGCCTACACTGGCAGTCAAAATCAAGACATATTTACATGACAAGAAAAGAAGTGGAAGAAGAAAGGAGCAAAAAGAGGAAATATTTTTTAAAATGGGAAAAAGCATAAACCTAGCAATCACAGTGCTGAACTCTGCTGGAGCTTTGAGAGTCTCCATGCCCTGGCTTTGTTCTGGATTCTCTGAGGTACTCCAAACACCCAGCCTGCTGAACATGCTGGACCCTGTTAGATTTGGGCACTTAGACACCTCCAATGGATGAGGTTTTCCTATTTTTATTTCACACTGGCTGTATTACACTGATAAATCTGTCCACAGTACTTGATATAAATGAAATATTAAAGTTATTTCTTAAATTTAGTATACATTTTATCATGGATGTATTAAAGTTATACTATAACATAATGCCATCTGTTGATAAATGACCTGAGCACTGAAAAGCTCTATTTCATTAGAAATGAAAATAGTAGCACATTCATATGCAAGTCCACAGATCTGCTGGTAAGTCCATGCTCCTAATTATGGTGTAGCCTAGAAAAATCAACCATTGTTTGAACAGTGACATCAAGAGATTGTAGGTTAATAGTGGTTTCCAGATTTTTGTGGCCCTCATGAGGAAACATGAAAAGTTTCATGGATTTTCACAGATACTGCATTGCCATCAATTTAGTAGTGTAAAATAAGACTGAATAAAATGTTTAATATTATTCTATTGATATCTGGAGGTCATTTATCTCATGAACCGCAGTTTGGATCACTTTCTTAAGCTCTCATCATCTCATTTAATAGCATCTCATTTAAAAGACACAATGTCATTTATTAGCAAAATTTACACATATTTTCTAAAATTTTAAAACAGTAAAAGTAGAGTAGCAGTTGGCTAGATCCCCTCATTTACTGCAAGCTGGGTAAATACTCTTCTCTATATACTGCAATCTGTTCCCGTGAACAGAAGTGAAGGGATCTGACCTAACTTTCCCTGTTTTTTCAAACTCCGAGTTATAATCTAATCTTGTCCCTTCCTGGTACAAGAACAAAACCATGAAGTACTTTTCTAGCATATGTGTGTTTTTGCTGCTAAATTTTTCCTTAAAGAAAAGTGTATGTTTGAAACTCTTCCTTTGAGCTGTTATCTCACAACCACTTACCACTGGTCTGTACAGCCCCCTGCAATGGCTGCATGCTATTTATTCAACAGCATTGAATAGAATTGATGATAGTTCTCTGAGCAGGGCCATCCAAAGTAGTTTTCTACTGAAGTTCTTCCCTCATCCTAGCAGCTCCCTGGCCTCTGGGGCTGAAGTGACTCTGTTCTATGCACCGTTGCTTGGCCAAGTCTGAAATTTGCTGACTTGCCTTTAATGCCCAACTAAATCAATATTTTAAATCTCTGCTGAAGATTGGCTTTCGTTCATTTTGATAGCATTCATTTTGAATATGAAGAAGACAAAAGGAAATCTGAGTTTTTCTAGGTGATCATGGTTTTCACTGAAAAATCTCTCTACTTACAAGAAACAGATCTAAGCAACTTGAGAAAGAAGAATAAATCATATTTCAACTTTGCAATAATTTTATATGTAATTTTTTTAAAATTATGATGATTCCGTGTAGGATATGTTAAAAATCTTATTCAGTTTGCAAGGAGCATGGCTGAAGTGATTAACATGCAAGACAGCAAAGGTTTCTTCCACTGAGGAATTCTACATCGTGGGATTGAAGTGTGAAAAATATAGAAGACTTATCTTCCAGAAACCTACTGTCTTATAAAACAGAAAAGAACCCCAAGCAACACCCAGCAACAAGAAATAAGACAAGAAAAAAGCCAGAAGCAGAGCATCCTCAGCTGCATTTCTGGAATTTACCAGATGCTTTCTTACCTTCACTGCAAACTCTGTTTCTGTGGCTTTATGAATGCATCTCTTGCACACTGAATAGGAGCCAATTCCTATGTCCTCCTTGATCTCGTATCCATCAGTAAAATGAATGTTGTTCCCATGTAACTGCTACAGGGAGACAAAAGAAACAAGGTAATCAGGACATCTCCCTCTTGAAGGAGATCCTTGATCTTCTTTCCTTCACAAGGCTCTCTTGTCCATACAGCTTTTCTAAATCCAGTTAAAAAATTCTGAAGCTCTTTACATAAACAAGTAAATGTGTCTTTTCCCTTTCTACCTTTTTCCAGTATGTAAGATGGGGAATTGTCTATGTAGAAGTAGTGGCAAAACTGCTGTGATTTTCTAAACTATTTTTGGAATGCAGGAAATCACCATATATTAGAAATTCATAGGAAACTGTGGGCCCAAATCTCTGACAAACCCACATATCTTGACAATATAAACTGATTCCTAAATATAGAAAGGGAAGGCAGATAACATATAACATACTAATAGTTTCACAGTGTTCAAAGAGAGATACCCCATATATAAAGAGTGCCTCCAGATCATTTGAGATCTTGTCTAGAACTTGTTTATCTGCAGTTTATTTGTGAGAGAGAAGTTAATATTTTAAGCCATTAATTCATATGCTCTTTGGAAAATGTCTGGGCAGGTAGACTGGTTCAATGCTGAACCCCAAATCTGAGGCTTTGCTGCAAGTTCCATGCCAGGACTCAAGAAACAACCAGCACCTCTAAAATTCCTGCAGAATCCTCTGTCTAAAAATGCAGCCTTGCTAGCAAAGTCCACACAGAACCTGCTAAATTATAATACATTCATATGTCAATATTCAATATGTTTTTGTAAAGCAAATCACAGGAATGTATATAACATTTCTGAGATGCAATGACTTGGATAACATTTCACTTACTGTATCATAAGAGCATCTTTAAGAGTATGACAAATTCCACTGTAAATAATTAAAAAAGAGATGAAAACCTAAGAAAACCACAGGCAGGGTCTCCCCTCCTTGAGGCATGTACACCTGTGGCTGTGGGTAGCAGAAGGAGCTTTTTCCTAGTAAGAAAATTTGCTGTATCTTTAGGCAGCTCAGCTCTTTCTCCTTGTTCCCTTCTCTGATGTATCAAACCTGTTGTAGCAATTTATTTCTGGGTTAAAGTACAACTGGATAGATTTTTTTAGGAGAATGGCAGCAAAGAACCAAGTGTCTGGCATGTTCCTCATCAAGCAACATGGTTTAGGTGAATACATGCAGGCTTTTGTGCAACAGCAACAGGATACAGTGGCCTCTTACACCCAGGAGCTTGTGCTCTCTGTCTCTGGGAGCCTGTGGGAGTAGTTCATCCAACCCCTTTGCCAGCACAGACTGGATCATATAATCCAAGACAAAACTGTTGGGAATGAAATACATTCAGTGAAAAACCAGTATTTCATTACCTGCCTTGCATGTACACCTGGAATCCTCTTTAAGGTATTGAGAAGTACTTTACATTTTAGTTGCGACAAAGTGCAGTTCCTATTTTCTTTGCAAAGGTGGTGAGGAACATTTTATATATAAAAGCCTTTGCAAAAAAATTCTCATTTTCCAACACCTACGTGCTGCATGTAAAACACCTCCTTCCTACATTAGGTAGCTGCGAAATACCAGTGAGAACATTAGGCGGTTTAAATACACACAGGTACGCACACATCAGATGTGAAAGGTAACCAGCATCGGTACCTGCACAATTGGGTGAACAGTGATTTTGTGCACATCTTGCTGTGCAGGCTCCTGCACCAAGTTAGAGGCAACAAAGCTGAACCCTCTGAAAGGATGATGAGCATTGGCACTTGGAGGAACACCTGGGGAATCTGTAGGAGAAGGAAGAAAATGGCCTCATGAGCTGCACAAAAGAACAGAAAGGAATAGCACAGCACTACAACAGACAAAGTCACCTCTGCCAGTCAACAGCAGATCTGATAAATTGGCAGACACAGGGGAATATAATTCATCTCCATGTCGAGGTTTTGGTGTGCCTTCTCCATTCCTTTCCTCTGGGTTTGAACAATGCAGGGGTATTGTTTGCAATGATGCCACCTCTTGGATACAGGCTTTTTCACAGGACATTCTTAGGCAAAGTACTGCCTGTGCCAAGAGTGCACAGAGAGAAGGCTCAGGGCAGGTGAGAGATGGGAAACTCAGAGCAGAGCACCTTGCAGGGCTTATAAGAGGTTCTCCACGGAGTAGAAAAAAAGCTACAGGCTGCTATATTTGTCCTTTGCAACACAACTTAACTACAGAAATTACAAAGACCGAAGTGGCAAATTGTGTGGGTCAGGAGAATATAGAGAATGCATGAAACCAGTGTAAAAGCACAATAGTCCAGTAGTGGCCTTATAGGAATCTTCTGGAGCAGCTTTAGGAGCTGGGATATACTCCAGGGAAGACAGTGGTTGACTTCTCCTCACATGGAAAAAACAAAAAAGGATTGTTTTAACTAACCTTCACCTTTCCTTCCCCTGACATGGCAAAAGGAGAGAAGGAATGGCTAAAGTTCAAAAAATCCTGAATTAGAAATTCTGCCTTTGGAACGCGGTAAACTGAGAGCAGTTCCTTGTACCTGCACCACTGCTCAGTGAGAGAAGCAGCATGATGAAGCAAGCAGACCTGTGCTTCAGTTAAAATTCTGAAAAGCTTTAAAGAGATCTTTCTGCCCAGTGTATGTTTTATCCCAGGTATTTTCCTCAACAAGAAGAATCACATTGTAAACCATTACTTCGCAACAGGCTGTGTATTATAAAATCTATATTACTAAAATTTGCTAACCTTTTATTTTGTTTTTTGGGGAGCTTGTGGGGTTTTTTTTCTCTTTTTCCCTTCACATTTCCTCCAATGCACCATGTGATTTACTGACAAAGTTACAGATATAAACTTTCTTTACAAAGCTATTTCCTTGTGTAAATAGCCAGTTATCTAAAGAAAATACATCCTCACTGAGCTTTATATCTGATTGACCTGCTTGAGGCCCTGAAAATATGTAAGAATGTGTACTTCTTAGCATGCAACACACCCTGTATAAATCTACTGGTCAAATGAATAGAGAAACTGAACTAAAAATTTGATAAAACCACTATTTATCTACTTGGGAATAAACAAAATGGAGACTTCAGCTAATTCCATTTCTCACCACAAAGCTGTCTCAGCTTTGAGAGGAGTCAGGAGTCAGTGTATTCTTATTGCACAGCAAGCAGAGTTCCGATGGAGAAGATTGTCTTTTGGTAAAATTATGTGGAGTTTTTGTTTATCTCAGTGTTTTTGACAGGTAATATCCTCACAAATATGGGGATGAATCACAACAGACCTCTTGCATCACTGGATATGTCCTACCATGGCATATCTATAACAGGGATTTTTACACAAGGGATTAATTAAGAGGAAAGAATGTTTGTTTAAAAAAAAGGAATGACAATAATTCACATTTGAACACTTCTGAACCTCAGAAAAGCTGTGATCCAGCTCTAACATTAAAGTGGCAGTTCAGTTCTGTTTAATAAAACCTATTCCTTCATAATTCACTGCCAATTGCTTCAGTAAATACTGCAGAAGAACTATTGATGATTTGGTGTTCACTATTAAATGTTCATCACCAACAACTAATTTGCCCATTAAAACATGTCTGCTAAGTGCAAAATTATGCATAAATCATGTTAATTAACTGATAGCTCAGAAACCTAAATCATTTTTCTAGGCCTTATAAATCAGTATAATTTCATATATCTGAATTAGATCCACTTACAAACACCAATCTTATTAAATGGTTATATTTCTTCCTTTGAAAAGTAATAATGCTTTGTTGCACTAGAGCACCTAAGGGTTTTCAAAGGCTTAATAATTCTTAAGTTATTTTCTTCATCATATTTCACTGGGGTTAGCAAACATCTTATTTGCAAAGGAGGATATTTAGATATTTCAGGTGAAATTTTAAATACTTTTTTCAGCAGTAAAACCAGTTTAAAACATCCCTGCTGGTTACAGCCTGCTGTTCCATCAATTACAACAGTAGAAACATTGTGGACTTGTTGGGTCACAAGGATGATCTTGGTTTGATCCTTGCTCAAATCACCATTTCTAACCTAGACTGCTTCAGCCTCCAGCTCCCTGTAAAGAGCTGAGTCACCACAAATGAGATGTGGGGCCACACTGGTGAATTTAGGAAGCAAATGGCCAAAAAAAACGAACTCCAACTTGGACAAATCTCTGAGAAAATGTGATGTGAAACTATACCCACATAAATGATCTGTCAGTGTCAGAAACCACATCTTTGGCACACTTAGATCTGAAGTTAAAAATCCACAGAATGTGGTTTCAACCTTCAGGATAAAGGAGGTTTCTGAGGTACAGCAAATCACTGGACTGGCAAGATTTACTGGATCCAAAACTTTGACATAAACCTGCTTTCAGACAGAAGAACTCATTCATAAAGAAAGTGTAAAATTACTATATGTTTCTGTATCCCCTCCTTGGTAGTGACTGACAGCTTCACTAAAACGAAACTGCATGATCACGAAGCAGGAATTATTACAATGCTTTCCATCTGAGGATGTTCTCAGTAACAGGGATAGTTTGTTTGTTAGTTTTATTTTATCCTGATAGACAAAATAAATTTTAAAAAAAGGCTATTGCTCTATTCCATTGGCAATGTGAGCCATTATTAAACACATTTGTGATACTCTTCCCAATTTGTTTGACCCAACCAGTCAACAGTCAGGGGATGCAAAATATTCTACCAGTCTGCAAGAGCTTTTCCATCTTTCTGAAAGTGTAAATGAATTTTTTCACACTTCCAATTACACCTATTTTGAAAGGTTTATTCTCAGGCCACTGCCCATGGTAGCCCAAAGTAGAATTGAAGCAGGCCATCTCCCCACCCCTGCCACCACCCCAAAACAAACCTTCCAAGTCAGTCTCTTGTAGAAAATAACAAATTTAATTAGGCAACAGCAGTAACATGTAGAGTGTAATTTATAGCTGCAGACATCGGAAAAAGCAATGAAGTGTGAACTTCCAAAGCAATCCAAACTTTTAATGCTTCTTTGCATTTCAGCGAAACTTCCCCTGGCAGCACCAGGGCACACATCCCTGAAGACCAGACTAACTTGCAGTCTCCAATATTTCAGACAAATTAGTGCTCGTGAAATCTAAAATTGGATGTGTGAAATGTCTGGAAACCAAAGATAATATTTCTATGCGAAATCAGTAATATCAGGACATGACCAACATATAACTGGAGACAGGCGGATGTTCCAGTTGAAAAAATAAGAATTTAATATTTTTATTGTTCGTAAAAGTCAGCACATCCTTGGAAAAAAAATGAACTGACTAAGGAAAGATTTGGAATAGATACCCTTATTTCAAACCCCATGAAAAGAAATTTGAGCCTGGCTTTGAATAGAAGTTTGGGCTAGTTTTAAGAAAACATGGTGTAGGTCATGATAAGTCTGAACAAAAACTGCAGGAAATCTCAGCCCCGATTCATGTGTTATAACATAGGTGTTTTCATAATGAAAGCTCAGATCTTTCCCTCTCTGCAACAGTTCTGGGACAATTTGAGGATTGAAGCTGAGACCTTATACTTGATTATTACCATGATACTATGTGACAGTTACAGTGCTAACCATCTTCAAAGTGTTTTACAAACAACAACTGATTCAATTTTTACAGTTTAGAAAGTATAAACAGGTAAAGGCAGAAATGTAATGTGATTTACCCATGTCTAGCAGGAGGCAACATTATAAGTGGGATTACCACTCTGACATTATTGATATCTTTGCTTTACACTTAAAAGAGTGTAAAGATTGAATTTTATGCAACAGTCACCTTCATATATATATATATATATATATATATATATACATATATATATACACACATATATATATATATACACATATATATATATATATATATATATACACATATATATATATATACATATATATATATATATGTGATTCTATAGTGTACAAAGCAATGTATTTCTGTTAGGAAATATAAGTTACCGGAACAACATTCTATCTGCAAGCACTTTCTAAATATTGTGGGCCAAATTTCCTGTTGGCATAACTCTGCTGACCTGAGAACTCGTTGATTCTTCATTGCTTTTAACCACATGTTAACTTCCAACAGTCCACAGTCTGTGAGATGCCATAATTAAATAAAACATCGATGCAATATATAATGACATAATAACTTGCAGAGATACAAAGTTCTTTGAAGCCAAGGTAATTTAAAATAGTTAATAATTTAAAATAAACTCAGATAGTGTAACCAAAAATGAGTAATAAAATAGCAAGACAATAGTTATTTTATCCTTTAAAAATGTGAAATCTGTTCTTCCTGAAGAAAAGTTAATATGAAGCTGGTGAAATACTTATGAGCTTCTTTTGCTGGAAAAGCAAAAACAGTTATTGCTTCCTGCTGGATATGGCAAAACCCTGTAATACCACAGGTGATCAGACTTTTACACTGTGCTGGAATAGAGAGGGGAAAGGAAGAATGAATTTACTAACTGAAAAGCTATATTATCTATGTTCCACCTTACTAACCTGTAGGTGTCCGAGATGTGAACTCTGGATCAAAATGAAAGGTGTCTTCTGGCCGCCCCACTGCAGGCTTGAAAGGAGGCTTGATTTCTTTTCTGTAGAGTTTCTACAAGGAGAGAAACAAACCACAATCAGCATCAATGTGCACATTCTCAGCATCTGGAGACAGACTCCCCTGCTTTCTTTAGGGTGTCCTGTCTCAGCTCCATGCTATCCTTGCTGGACTGACAGACAAGGATGATGTAGCCATAGTTCTGGCTCTTGCTTTACCGCTTGGCTTAAAATCTGTGCCCTGGATGGTCCCTGCACATTTTAGCTACTGGAATCCTGAACATAAACACAAATGTTCCTGGCAAAAATTTAGCCCATAGGCTGGAACAGTATTCCAAGCTGGGGCATCTGGAAATTCACTGGTCTAAGGGCAGGACTGGAATGTGCAATGGTAAGACCAGGAAACAGGGTAACTTCAGCAGCACAGCAATGACAATCACCACAAAGAATTTCTAGGAAGCCATGACTGCTTTATTATTTGTCATGAACCAGCAATGTGTTTGACGTGCTGCCAGACTGAGCTGAGCAACAGGCTTGGCTGCCTGGTCCTTACAACCTAAACAAGAGGCTTGTTCTCTTAGCATATCTGGTAAAAGGGAAGGGGGTTTACAGCTGATGATTACATAAAATTCTCATCAAAAACGCTAGGGAGAAAGCACTGTGGATGGGTCAGCAATCACATTGAAGCAATCACATGTGGCTTGAACTGAGGAACAAAACAAAGAAAAAAACATAAGACAGGAAGGTATATAACAGGTAAGTACTGCTCGGTGTGCAAGTTTCTGCTGGTGACTGAGGGGTCATGTAGGGGATCACCTGGGTAACAGGCACCATAAGTTCATCCTAATACATCCTGTCTTTATTATGAGGGACACTGTGGCCTTTTTACCCATTCTCAGAGATCCTAAGAAATTGCTACTCCATGCTTCATTGCAAGCATTCATACACAGACAAGCACACTGAGGTGAGGATGTCTGGATCTGATCCAAAGCTTGTAGAGGTTAATGGAAAGACCCCTATTGATTTCAGCCATCTTTGCATCGTCTCTGCCTGAAATGGCCAAAACCGAACATCATGCTGATGGCAGCATGGGGAACAGAGCTCCAGTTTGACTCCCTGCTCTGTGTTGCAATCCCTAGAATGCATTTCCTTTCTAGCAATGCTTTTGTTGTCAGGTTTCAAAGGGCTATATTAGTTGCCACAGACAGTTCCCCATAATTAACATGTCTGAGCATAAATACAACATTTAATGCAACATTTCAAGTCATAAGAACTGGAGAGTTCAAGTTTGTGACTGCAATATGTATTTATTTTTAGGTTAGTTCTTAAAACAACATCCTAATGAACTGATTTTTCAAAATGTTTAATGGACATTACTAAATCCTTTTACAGATCCCTGCATGCAGGAAGATTCTTTTTAACTGTGTGTTTTCTGGGGAATTAACTTCTGTAATACAAACCATGTGGTTAAATCTAAGATATATACATATCACCATAGTTTGATTTTGCATAAAGGTTCATGATTTTTTATAAATAAAGGTTCTTGAAGGAGAACATTCTGTAGCACAGTATTAGCCTTAACATAAAGGATATATTTGTGGTACAGTTATGATTCCTTGGGAAAGTGAAACAGTGAGGTTGAAAATTACTCTGCAATAATTAATGGCCATTTCACCATAAAAAGTTCCTGCTTGCATAAAACTGCTCCATCTCTTTGGAGAGGAAAGGAGATGAATAACTGCTGTATGCCACAATGGAAAGCCAGTCTTTCAAATAATTAAAAGCCAATTGCAATCTTATGCAGGAAGTGTCACTCATCAGCTGAAAAGTATCAACCTAGTAATTAGCATACATATTTTTCTGTCTGCACAGAATTTTACAAGAGAACTCAGCACCTACTGTAGATTTTTCTGTTGTTAGGATTTCACCTTGAGAAAGCTATTTGCTTCCCAGCTCTCCTTTATTTGTCTTAATTCACAACTGCAGTGCTTTTGCTGCAGAAAGCAATATGTCACATGCACATGCTTCCTCATGGAATTAACTGCACAGCTCATCCTGTGAGGTCCAAAAATTGAAAATGTTTTAGAGCTGTACATCATTCAGGAATTGCACTCTCTTTTCATTATCATAACCATATTCTCTCTGGCCTCTTAATTCTTTCCCCCATCTGTAGTTTCTTAAGTGCTGCTGGAGCTATGTTTGTATTTTGAATCCATAACCCACATCCTCCACTATTAGGGAGGGATTTAAGATTCATCGTGAGTCACGCACCACCGAGAGATTTATAATCACAAATTTGCTTTCTGGGAGGGGATGGAAACAAAGAAGTTGCCTGTGTGAGTGAAAGGCACTCCATTTGAGCACAACCTGATGACTCCCTTTTCCATTTCCTTACCCACTTGTGATAAAAATTAGACAACAGAACAGCAAAAGGTAAGCTGCCTAAAACATTTTTTCCCCCCAAGCTCTTGAATAAGGTTACTAAATGAAATCATTGAGGACCAGGAAAAGCAGAGTAGCATAATCTATGGACTTCTCCATCCCACACTGGCTCCAGTTCTGTAAGTGAGCCACCCAAGCCAAACCACTAAACCACAGAGCAGCCCAACACAATTAAACATGAAGGCCTGCTGCAGGCAGAACGCCTCTTCCTTTAAAAACCTGCATTCTGTAGACTGCAAAACTCAATGTGGCACAAGCTGATCTAAAAAAAATAGTAAGAATCACAGCCATTGCTTCGTATACACATAGAAAGAGAATTTCCTGGAGGATTTAAGGTACTTCTGGATTTTTCAAGAATATTTCTAATTTTAGGAAATGTGTGAATATATTATCTCTTACCATGGTCCCCAAATTATTCAGGGATGATGCATCTTGACCATGACCTCTTCTGGCAGAAACCAACCAGAGGTGGGAAATTACAGGAAGTTAAATTTCAAATCTTGCCTTCAACCATTTCTATCAGACTGTCCATAACTTCTGATGAAATTTAGACAGTTATGTATTTTCTAAGTCTACTTTCTAAGGTAATCTTAGTACTGTATGCAAAAGTTACAGTGAGTTCCATCATCTGTTTAAATGCGAACAGGGTCCCAGTTTTCCCAGTTTAATTTCCAGTTTTGATATTCCAAAGTTGGAAGCTCCTAATAAGATGCTCCAAGTTTGGAGCATCTTATTAGGCATTTAAAATAGACTTTGGATATCATAGTGATAACTGGAGCATCTACATTTTAGGTTGAAATTATACATTATACGTTTGTTATCTTACACAGGTAGAAGAAGCTGAGGATGTTTTTTTTTCTTCCCACAGCCATAAAGGAGAATTGCACTCCTTAGCCCTTAATGTTTTAATGAGAATACTATTTATTTATCTTTCCCCACATTCCATCACAAATTTTTTCTAAAATGGCCACAGCACTGACTCAGCACAGAAAAATGTAACTGACAGGTATGAAGAATCACTGTATAACAAACAGTGTTGTCAAATCCAGAGGCTGTGCTGAGGGAGTGCATAATACACAGAACAAGGCAGATGGATTCCATGAAAACACTGATTTAGATATTCACGCCTGCATACATATCCATGCTCCTGACTTATTTATCAACCCCTCACGTCCTCCTGAGACTTTCATAATAAGCACCTATCAATTAACTAGAAACCATTTCTATAGCAGTTTAAGAAACTACAAGTTTCTATGGACTTTCCTTCTGATTTTGGACAAAACCATTTTTATTTGAAATAATTAATTTTCATCCAAGTGCCACTGACCTTTTCTAAAAATATGTTGCCACATCCCTAGTATGATCTTCACCTGAATACCTCCGCAGCTGGAACTTAAGTAATGCACAAGAGAGATGAGTAATAAAATGCTGCAACACTGTGTTTCCTTCTCTTTTTATGTACGAGTAGTTAATTTTTCTTTAAAAAACCACATTCCTAAAAATCCCAGAGATGTAAATGCTCTGCACATGTGCTTGACAAATATCAAGAAAAAGAAAATGGTTTGATTTCATTAAAAACTATTTAATAATTTCCTCAACTGAATTTCTTTGATGAAGAATTGAATTATTCCTTAGACACCTTCTAGAAATAGAAGTTGTCTACCCTCCTGTGCTACCCTCCACAGTGCATTTGTAGTGTGAGAATATACTCCCTTGATACATATTCCTGTCATGGCAAATCCAATAAGCAGACAAAAGGATAAACTACATTCTGAAATGCTTGTCCTCTCCTAGATTAATGACTCAGTGTTATTGCCTGCAAATGACAGAAAAGCTAGAAGAATTCAGACCCTAGGATTAATTTTTTGCTGTTGGTAAAATCGGCAATGAAATAATTCACAGTTTCAGTTCAGTTTGATCTCTGATTAATATTAAAGGAAAAAGAAGTGGAGTCCACTTTCTTCCCACTCCTTCCCTCAGCTGTATTTGACAGATCATTTTCAAGCATGTCATTTGCTCTAGTTCCAATTTAGTCTGTCATCCAAACAAAAACTACTGTTTATAGCCCACTCCTCTGACAGCAGTCTGCAAAAAGGGACTGCACTTTTCATTTTCAATGAAAAGCCAGAAATTATGCATGACCTGGAAAGAAGAAACAGTAGTAAAAAAAATCAGGAACCAGACTGCTTTCTCAGAGCCAATGACTTAAATTATTTGAGGTCAACTCATTTTAGGTCTGCTTATCTTAAGAAGAAAAGGAGATGCAAAGTTAATAAGCAGGTAGAACTGTCAAGGATCTGGACATCTAATCTCCTGAGCATCCCAGCCTTGATAATGAAAGACAGTCCATTCATTTAACAACAGAAGTATTGAATTTACATCATAGGGCCTGCTAAATGCCTCAGAGCAGCAAGACTGATATTTGCAGCTATTTTTCACTATGGAAAATGGGAACCTGGGGCTTTGTTACAGGGTAGCAGCTGTAAAAATGTGAGTCTTAGAAAGTCTCATGCCACCATTTAAGTCTGGGCAAAAAGCTGTGTCAGATTGTCCATTTAGTGCAGTTCATTTAGTGCAGAAGTTAGCCAGAAGTTACTGTCGTGGTTTGGCTGACAGTTACACCTAAGGTGGCTGGCCATTTTGCTGAAGGATGGCACCCTGGAACATCGGAATGGCTTCTGGGAAAGGCTGGGAGGAGGAGGGTTCTCTGGTCACATGGATGTTTTCCAGGATTGCCCTTAGTGACTCTGCATGTAGTGGTCACATGTTACCAGCACGTTGTGCTTGGCAGCAGCATCTGCAGCATCGTGACAGGGGCTCTTCCTGCACTTTGTGTGCTATTTCCACCGGGTGTTCATCCAAACCAGACATTGTATCTGGTTGTGTCTGTTTGAAGACAGAAAAAGATGGGAAATGACTGCCCCAACAGGTAAACACTTCAGGGACAGAGAAAATAGCCAGTTCTGATCCAAACCCTAAGGGAACAGCTCTGAAAATACTGTGAAAAGAAAGCCTGAGTCACAGGGTTCCATTTGCAATTCCAGTATCACTGAAACATCAAGACTTCACACATGACTTAGAAGGAAAAAGCTAACTCATTTCTGTTATGCAACTCTCTTTAAAATTAGATGATGCAACTTGGTGCTTTGCTCCTGGTTATCATGTCACTCTTGTAGGAAAAATCATGCTTAAACGCAAACCTGTTTCACATTGCATTTCTAGGAGACACTAAGCCATTCTTACCCTTCATGATAAGGGGTCTTTTGATGGAGGATTCTTTTTACTACAGTTGCTGAAATTTTCTGTGCTGTCAGTCACAACAGTCCTGTCTATCATAGCTGCTAAGGTAGCATAGATCTTCTTCAAAAGAGCTTGCCTCTTGCTCTCTGAGGTCTTTATATTGCCAAGGCATAAAGTAAATAATCATTTCTGTTCCATCTAACAGTGCTGTTTGCTGACTGTCTGCAAACTGATGTGGGAGATTCTGTATACATTATGGAAGAACAAAATGAGGGCACCAGGGACTCTTTTCCTCCAACTGTACAGAGATCAGTGCTATAAATAGAAACATCTATGTCTGATCCATTTCTGTTCTCTGACCCTGTTCTGTTTCTGTCCATGGAGAACACGTTAACAACTGGTTGGATGATTATTGAGAGCCAAAGTTCTGGCTTCAGCTAAGGGCCAGGCTCACTGCTCTGAAATACATACAGTAATGTATCTGCTGGAACAAGATATGCCTCCCAAGATCTTGAGTGATTGCAAAATTAGGATAAAATGAGGAAATATATTACAAAGATGATAGCTGATGAGTGTAATAGTGATCTGTCTCTGAGAGAGTACAATGAGCACTAATTATGTTGGATTAAAATTGATTTTAACAGCTATATTTCACAGCAGAGTTAGAGGGCTGGAAAACACATCAAAGGGCAATTAAATCCACCTTCCTCTCTAGCCCCAAAGCATGTTCAAGCATACCTATCTTTTTTGAGGTACATATTTCCCTGCCTGTAAGAGCTTTTTCAAATGATGGAGGACAGTAGAGTTTTCTTAGGACAGGCATGAAATTGTTCCCTAAAGAACAGAGCTTGAAATAATCACCAATTATCATGACAGAAGGTAGTCTTGAATATCCTCATGGGACAGAACTGACTTTTCTGAAAACCTTTCCAAGATGCAGTGCCTCATTTATTTATGATGAGTTAGCGAGCTGCTCCCCTAGCAAACACAGAAGAAAAACCCTCTCACTGCTACAGTATTATGATGTAGTTATATTTTGATTGCAAAGCTGAGGACTGTGGAGATATTGGGGTAATACAGAAAATAGTATTATTGTTATTGACATTAATATTAGTATTTAATAATTATCATCATCATCAATAACCCAAGTCTTTGGATTCTCTATTTTTTTTAAATTTCCCTTACTGTTTTCATAAATGTTAAGTCTTCATACAGAATCTCATGACTAGTAAGAAGCAGAAAAGGAAAGACACACAGATTTCACAACATATTTAATGGCTCTAAAAGTCAGCTGGACTATAAAGGAAAGTCTCAAAGCCCACCTTCCTTAATTATATTTTAATATACTTATGAGTCATGACAACTCTTCAACATGCAACCCAAATTATATTTTTCTAAAGAGTTTTCCAAAATAAATGGGTTTGTGGGCCTTTCAAAGGCTACCTGGGCATCATGAGATGTTCTCTCACAGAGGAATTTGCTTTACTGCAAAGTCATGGGCAGCAGTTTGTGAATGGTTCTGTCACATAGATTCATAGAGTTTTACCAGAATTTCTGGTAAGAACTGCATCAATGTTACATGTTGTACTAGCACTTTTGAGTGAATGCATTAAATACTGAAGAGACACAATAATACCATAACGCAAGTTGGATAAAATTAAACAAGAAAATGCTAGGGGATGTGGCAAACAGCAGCTCTGATGCACTGGCAGATGTCCCAATCAAGAATGAAAAATGTTTGTCTTCAGGTTTGTCTATGAATAAATTGATTTGAACAATTACGATGCTGAAAATGTGATTTAACCTTGTAAGTGTCTAAATCAAATACTCAGATAATCTGCACCACCACCTTTATGAGCTTTAGCTGATAATAATAAAATAAATCCTTGTTTACCATTCTGTTAATCACATCTGACATGTCTTACTTGAATCATGTTTAATTTGATCAACTGTTCCAATTTTGAGTCCTGATGCCAACATACATGCAAGAGAGACAGAGGCACCCACTGAAAAGGCTCTAACTACTCTGTGTTAGAGAAGTTCAGTTTTTTATGTTAGAGAAAGTAATCCTTTTCCTAAGCATGGCAGTTTGTCTTCAAAAAATGTAGCTAAAAATAAAATAATGCTGCTCCACTTACATTCCAGTCTATAGTAACAAAGAAAGGGTGACGCTTAATTTCTTCTACTCCATCAAATCCAGCACCTGAGAAGAGAATGAAATAATCAAAATGAAGTCATGATTATAGAGGGCTGCATGGTATCTCTTCTCCACTCTCACTCCCATCCCCACTTTTCTTCTGACAAAGTGAGAGTCCCCATTTAAAGAGTTCTAGTCAAAAAAATTCTGAATGGTGCAAGTGCCATCACAGTATAAGTGCCATAGATACAGACAAGGGCATTTCATAAATGAGGTTCTGATTCCAAGGGTCTTTTACTTTTGTCAAATTGAGGCTTTGGGTGAGACATGGAATTTTAGCCACAGCAGAATGCATGCATCAGCAAGGTCAGGAAACGCCCCAGGATATCCTGAAACTCTGGGAAGGCTCCATCAGTGGCAGTTTTTCTATCGACACTGACTTTCAAATCTTGACTAACTACTGTTCTCCATTGGCACAGAAAGCTGTACTACAGGGAAGTATAGACTCAAAATGTGAAAAGGTTCCAAAATTATTTGAGGTAAGCCAGAATTTTAGGTTCCCCCTCTTCACAGTACCAAAGAGTACCAAAATCATCACTCTCAGTGTTATGTTTCCCTCACTATTAAATTTCTGTTACATTACTGTAGGAAATTTTGGGCAAGTCTTCTGAGCTCTGGCAATGAATCTAATTCCTTCATTACTTTTGCCTTATGTTTTCACTGAATATTGACCTTTTTATTACTTTACCTCAATTTATTTGCTTCAGTGTTATCACAGAACCAAACCGGTACTCAGTAATAATTAAAAGAACTGTCAGAGAGGATTCAGAATGCCATTTTTGGGGATTTGACCTTGTTATTAGCACCTTTCATTTTCATTTCAAGGAGAATTAAACTCTGGAAGCAAAGGCTTTGCACTGCAATTCTGGAATCAGCCTACTTCTTCTCAAGCATGCTGAGCAGCCTAGATTCTCAAAAGGATTTGGGATTCCAAAGCACCTTGCAAGGGGCACTCAGCACCTCAGAGGACTCAGCTTTTTATACAAGCAATATTTGTACTTTGGGAAGATCAGCATTACAAGCAGCTTCACAAAGGCTTATCAACTGCAGCTTTGGTAAAATGTGATATCTGCTGTCCTTGTGTACCAGACTATTATCACTGTTGGTCAAAATGCAATGATCAGGAACTGCTCCCTACAACCTGCTTAACATTCACTGATGAGTAGAAATGGCAAGCGAACACTCTGTAAACGTAACATGCAGAATTGTCTGTCAGGCCTGCTGGAAAACATCAAAGAGGGATTATCTCCTGATTAATTCCCCGTCCCAGTAATCTTTTAGTATAGGCAAGTGATGCACATGACCGTGAACAATCCCAGCCTGCAATACAAAATTATGTGCTCAGAGGTGATCAGACCTGCTGAGCAGTCTGTGAGTTATGACAGCCAGACATTTCTAGGCAAACACAACATGAAATCAAATCTTAGAAAAAGAGGACATAAGTGACAACATCATTGCACTGTCACTGTGTAAGTCTGTTGCATTTTGCAACTGGAGTATGGATTGTAGCTGGCACACTCCCCTGTAAAATTGTATTCTGATTAAAGTTAGGGAAAATCAAAGAAGGCCGACAAAGAATGTTATGGAATTACTGAGTAAGTCAGGACTTTTTAGCCTGGAAACAGATGACTGAGGAAGTATAAAATAGACCACTAAATGACGCCAACAGGAATGAGCTTCAGAAGAACCTGGAGATGTTTCCTCAGGAAACAGACAGTTGTGTGATGTGGAATTACTTGGAAAAGATGATGTGGTGCAAACTATTTATATGGGTTCATGGGGAGGCCAGGAAAGCCTGTTGAAAAGTAATCTGTTGAAGATTACTGCATTGACAAACCACAAGAGACTCAGGAAATCCCTTGCTTGACCTTAAAGCAGGAATAGGGTAGGAGAAAACTTGGGTGAAGCAACATATGTTTATCCTGTTCCTACATGCCCCTAGGCAGCTGTTTATGATCCATGGGTACTGAACAAGAAAAGTAGAAGTCTTAGAATAGGACTTGTTCTATTACTTCCCTAGCATGTTTTTGTTCAATGCACAGTCTGAAGTCTGCAAGAATCCCTTGGCAGATTCATTCTGATTTTAGCAATGCCAACAGAAAGACAAAACCAACAGAGTTACTCTGAAGAGAATTACATTAAGCAAGTCTTCAGAAAAGAAATATCTGTGAAAAGTGCTTTGAGTTCAGTGGTGGTGACTGGAAACTGCAATCTGCAGTAAATGTCCTTTACCACATCAGGATGAAACCCAAGTGCCAGATTGATTTTGCAGGACTGGGATAAATGCTCAGACTAGTAAGACACTAGTAGCATATCCTAGACTGAGGATAATTGCTGATGCATTCGATTTTCTCTGCTCTGCCCCTTCCCCACTGCTTCTGTTTTCGCTCTTGCTTAGCCTAATGGATATGTCATTGTGTTGGCTATGACATGCTTTTTTTCAGATCATCTAATTAGAAAGACACAATTTTTGCTAATGTTGTTCTTCCTTTTCCTACAAACCTACAGAAATAAGGACTAAGAAAAAAAAAAAAGTCCACCCCCAGCTACTTTTTTAGTGGGGGCTGCAAGTGTTTGGTAAGAAATTCAAGCATGCAGTTGAGGCAGGCGTTTGTTTGAAAAAGTTTCATTTCCCAGTTGGGGTCACCTCAGCTCAGGCACATAAGGAATATGTTGTAAAGTGCAAGGGCTTAATATATTAAAGAGATTTAGGATGGTAATAGCCTAATTTTGCAAGGAGTGGCTCACTTCCAATTCTTAGCAACTGATTATATGCTATGGAAAAGGTTCAGCACTTCCTGCAATTTTTATTCCCTGACGTTCCACGCTGTGAGAATTGCTGGTGTAGCCCACAACCTCTTCCTGGACTGTGTGCTGTGGCTGCAGGCAGCAGCGTGTGGCCTGGCCCTCTCCTCAGCTGGAGGAGGGAAGTGTCTCAAGGGTGCATTCAGGAATGGCTCTGGGAGCCAGGAAGACAGCCCTGACCTTGCTGCAAAAGTCCTTGGGAGATATTAGGCATCAGTGCTTATAGTCTCTGTGGCTTTGCTCAGCCTGTTTCAGCCATTAATCTACCACCTCTATCTATCATTCATCTATCACCTGCAAATCTGCAGGGGTACTGAGAAGAGATGTGCTTACATGGAGAAAAGCACTGCAGCGGTCATGACTGGAAAGGCCTGCTGCATGGAGATGGACATTTCTTGGCATAGAGATCGGTATTCAGCAAACATCTGAAGCACCGCATGCAACAGTGCACTTCATGACTACAAACCTTTCACCTTCCTCAAGGTTTCTTGTGATTTTGGATTTTTAACTTCACTTCAACTTCAATTTGGCAATAAGACCTATTAGCCAAGAGTAATCAGCACAATCAAACCTATTTCCTGCAAATAACCTTACGTGCCATCCAGTCCCATGATGATCCCAGTCTCCAGGGTCCAAGAAGATAAATAATTCTTTCAGATCAAACTGCCAGTTTAAACACATTATATAGTGTATTTATATAAAAGCAGCCTCACATTACTAAGTGAGAACTTAATTATCTAAGTTTTATGCCTGCAATAAAAGTGCCTGCAAACAGTAAGAGTAGAATATTTTATTTTAGTTGGTTTTGATTATTGAATCATTATGGCCAACATGAGCCATGAAATATTGAGGGGGAAAAAGAAGACCTAAGAAACCTGAAAGTTGATTACTTGGATATTCAAATTCATCAGAAAGAGTTTCTAGCTTTTTAAGCTAGTTTCAGATAACAACATTTTAGTGTCTCTACAGCTTCAGAATATTTTAGTGAGCTAGAATTTTTGAGGTATTTTTCTAAGGTTTACAAGAAAGCTTGACAGTCACTCTGACTAAAATGAAAGCTGTTTTCTGTTTAAGCTCATCATTCTAAAAAGTTAGAGCCTGAAGTCTTCTATGCGCCAAAGCAGAATATATCTTACCTGAGAACATGGGATTAAGAAAACAGTAATTATTTCCTTGGCTTTTACTCTGAGCCTATGGGCATATGCTTTTATTTTAAACTTTCTGGGCTGAGCTTCTCAATTATAAGGACCCTGGACATGTTCATACTGCTCAGCAGTATAGGGAGGAGTTTTTTAGATAATATGTTTTTTATATAAAATAAATTTTTGATAATTTGTTAAATAATAATTTTAAATAATAAATAATTTATTTACCTACCTGAGAGATCCAGGCCTTAGAGCAAGTCTCTTGCCTAGTTCCTGGAAATGTAACAAACTAACACTTTCATCCTAAAGTTTTACTTCTGAGTGCTTACTCCTTATTTGTCTGAGTATTCAGTCAGTTTACGAATTTAAAATTATGCTTATCCATAATCTGAAATTGTTTTACTTAAAGCAATACTACCAAAGCAGTACTGTTCAGACTATTTGTACACCAAATAGGCTCAGAAAAGAAGAGACAGTGCCCAAAACCAGAAAGACTTTCCATTCCTTAAAAATTTGTCACAAACATTAATATGGGCATCTCGCTTAAAAATAGAAGCAGGTAAATCAGATTAAATTTCTTTTCAATCTTGTCTAACTTGCTTCAACCCTAATATTTCTTCCATTAATAATTCAAAGCTTCAAAACACAATTTCAAAGCAAAATTTCAGATTACATCATCAATCTTTACTTCTGTTTGTTAAGATGCCAAAATCAAATGGCAAAAAGAGCATATTTTATCTTGCAAATGTTTAAAATTGGATTTTGGAACTAAATGCACTTTCCATGTTTGCAAATTTATTAAACAATGGCTGAAATCAAGTGTTTGATCCAGAATATCATTCATTTATTTTAGCACACTTCATTAATTTTACTAAGATTTTTCAAATTGAGATGTCTAAGTCTACTTTTCTTTAAACAGTATTATTCCTTTCTCAGAAAAAGCTGAAATCCACAAGGCTGAAGCAGTCCTTTTATCTACTGACTTCTGTTCAGTATTTAGGCCAACTATTCAAGCTTTTCTTCTTTTGTTATTAATGGGTTCCTTTCCATCTTCTTTTGTGCTGATTCTCAATCAGTTAAAACAGAGAATGCCTTCAGGAGCTTTCCACCATTATCCCTGAAATATTAAGATCTATTTTTCTGTTACCCTTTAAGATTTTATTTCCTTGGACATTTCTATCATAAATAATTTCTTTCTTTCTTTTTTTTTTTCCTCCAAGCCTTCCCAGTATTTCAATACACCTCAGGTTTTAAAAACCTGACCCCTAGTAATTCCCCATTACTAACATATGAGGGCTAGAATTGTTTTGGCTAAAACTAATTTTTACTGAGCAGCTTTTTAAGGACTGGTATCCAGAAACTCCCATTGACTTTACTGGAGCTCCATTTTGGATGGATAGCAACTTGTAAGAAGCCACAAAACATGTAGAGCAGCATAAAACCAAGAGATGGAGACAGAGAGGAAAAAGCAGAAAGAGACAGAGGTAGGGAGTGGGAAAAAGTTTATATTTGGTGCAGCACCTAATTTTTTTGAAGAGATATTAAACCTAGAAATCTCAATACTCTTATTTTTTCCAGTGTGAAACAAATTTCTTGAGAGCAATTGAAACCTGCTAAGAAAATGTGGTTTTCTACTCTCGTGTTTACAGTATATCAGAATACAAGGCTACTATTTTGATCAGGAGGTAAAACAAATGGGAAGGCATTCCCTCTGTGGGCGATATGGGATCCCCTTGCCAGGAGAGGGTCCACAGTGGTATGCTGCAGGACTGACTCCCCACTGCCACCGAGCACTTGATTGGGTTGTCCCCACATGCCTGTGGGGAATAACGACAAAATCTGTAGTGGCAGTCATGCCATAGGCATTGTCCATGACCCCATCAAATGCAATTAATTTCTTAATAAAACCTGTAAACAAAGGTACAGATGACATAAGATACATTATCCAATATATACGTTTAGCTTATCACAATGTGAAGAGGATTATTAACAAAGGGTGAAGACACATTGCCTCTTTAAGATTTTAGCTTTTATATCTTTCAAATCCCATACTGCATCAGTGCATAGGTCTAAACTCCCTATAAAGTGTAGTTAACTGTCTGCACGTTTTGGTTATACAAAACAATTGCCGTAGGCCTGAGATCCAAGGACACACCACAGCCTCAGGCCCCGAAAAGGATAAACAAAAGTGAATTGCTGGGGAGCGAGCTGGGGGAATATGGTTTCATTACCTGAAGCTGTAATTGGAGAATTAACCCCTGATATGCAAATAAACCAAACTTATACTGTCTGAAAAACTCATGACTATTGTCTATCTTGGATGTAGCCTCTGCGAGGCTTTTGCACTGCCCAAAGTGTATCTATTAAAGACCTTTAATAAATACCCATTTTATTCTCTTAACTCTGTCTAGCCTCTGTTCTAGGTAGCCACTCTAGGTAGCATCAAAATCAGAAAAAAGGAGATGATGTATTTGGGTAATAAAGAATAAAGTCTACTGCAAGACTGCCCCTAGCTAACAGAACAAGACAGATTTGAAATGCATTTGAGAATGGGAGAGATAAAAACCTGAGATTTGCAGCTATATTATACAGATTTTAAACCACACTTATTTCTCAGTTCCCTGTATTATCATACACAGCAGGTATCTTAAATCATTCATAAAAGCTGGCAGTTCACTCACCCTCTTTACAAGAAAAATGAAACACAAGTGGATATCATGGTTTACATTTCAATGCTTTGCCTGTACTCCTTACAAATTTCTCTAGTGATGCTGAAGGCTCATTGTGCTCTGGGAAGGAATGCCAAATGCCAGCTAATGAAGAGGATAACCACTGGAAAAGATGAGCTGAGAGGTACAACTTGTCCCCCAGCAAGGCAGGGAGCACATAACAAATGTGCTCACCAAATGCATACGTACCTAATCTGTTGGAGGGGTTCCTTTTGAAGAGGGCTCGCAGCAGGCTCTGGGCTTCTATGCTCAAAAACTGTGGCATTCCCAGCTTGGCTCTGAAAGAACACAACACTTGAAAAGAAAAGAGATTTCTCGAGCTTTTATTCCATCCAACTGCAATGGAAACAGCAGAACTGCAGTAGTAAGGATGAGCAGACACATGAAATCTGTGACCAAAGGCTACCTAAGCATAGTGTAATGCAGAATGAGATGCTGATCTTATTCTGCTCATCTTAAGGAAGGTTTTACCACTGACTTCACTAGAGATAGAGCAGACTTAATGAATCTCATAAAACTTTTGCAACTTAAATAGGTAATTTTCCTACAGTTTTTTTTTTACTTTTTTAGTTTGCTGGAATAAATTTGAGAATAAAGAGGAATTTAAACAATCAAACAATGAAAAAAAAGTATACTAAACCGCATACTGTTTAAAGAGAATAAAACTTTTGTCTTGGCCATTCACCACAACTTTAAAAAGTGTACTGGTGAGTAAAGATGAGCTTCAGATACTTTTGTCTCCGTTTAACATTAAATGAATGGGACATTGCAATGAAAAAGATTTGAAACTTGGCAACAACAAAATATAAGATGTCCTGCTGAAATCTGACTTTCCCACATTTTGTGGATACTGACATTATCACAAAAAGTAAGATAAATTTCTTTTGTAAGGCCCTCTCAGTAATTAACTTTCTACTGTTTATTCTGAAGGCAATTTTAGAGTTAAACACAGGCATCAGCTATGTGTGTCTTACTAAATTCATACCTTGCACAGATTTGAAAAGTTCAATACACACATCATTATTCTCTACTCATCAAATTCTTGGGCCCTATGGAGTCTTCAGAGAGTAGAGTTAACTCACAGTTAGAAGAATGAAAGCAGTTTTGATACTCACTTGAGAATGAGTGCCATTGTCTCCTTTCTGTCTTTTCCCTGGAAGGGTAACGATCCCGTCAGCATCTCAAACTGTGGAGTAGCAACAAAATGGTAAATGTGCATTGGGATGGTCTGCATAGCTGACCACATCCATCTTCTATTTTCAAAACAACTGAAAACTAGAGGAAAAGAAATGATCCAACAACCTGTGCACAGAAAAAAATGGCACAGCAAGTCTGGGTGACTGTTAGAGATGTGTTACAAACTGTTCACACTGATAGTTGTTGTCAAGTTTTGGTATGTTTGGGAAGAAGTGTCACATATGGCGCTTCCTCCAGCATCTGTTTCATGACTAATGCTGGCAACGAGATATTTGGCTGGAGGGACCCTTATCGTGCATGGATATGGCTCTTCTTAGTATGGATGGATAGAATGTAGGAGAACAGAGATAGTGATGAAGGTAATATCACCCCTAAGGAGTTACAGCTGCACTAATTATCAAGCATTAGGAACAGGCCTGCCCTTAACAGGACACAGCTAGATCCAATTAGGATGGGTATTATAAAAGAGTAGGTTGGGTAGTCAAGAAGTTAGAGTTTGTTGGCTGTGCTGTGAGGAAGAAGGAGTTGGTACTGTGAGGAGCTGCCCGTAAGAAATTACCAAGAAGGTATGGAGCTTTTGCAGTAAGATGGACAATAATTGGTGATCCTGATGTAATCCCATGGTGGTTTGGGTAGAGAACTGCAGAGAGAGCAGTAAAGACTTGATCCCTAGATGATTCAGGCAGACCACTGCAGATTTAAGAGCAGCAAGTCAGTAGAGCCAGGTGGAATAGGAGCCTGGGACCTGAACCAGGAGGACCAAGAACTAGATAAGTTATAGCCAGACTGACCCGAGATCTTGAAAGAAATATAGGTGGACCTGAGAGCCTAGAAATCTGGACAACGTATGAGATACCACCCCAAGGGAAAAAGACTTGCTTGGGAGAAGTGTATGGAGCTTTTGCAATAAGATGACAACGTCTTAAGTGTTTGATATGGTCTACCATGCAAGGAAAATGGATTTGATATGTCACTCCCCACCTTTTTAGGTTGAGTCAAATCACCTCTTTGATTGTGTATTTGCAACACTTTGATATTTTGCAGGAGAAACAAGACTATATCCCACATTCTCAAGGCTTTTTTGAGTGTGCCATTTCTCTCCTGCTTTGGTTCCTCTGGCTGTATTCAGTGATGGAACTCATAAGTGTCACATTCAACTGAACCCAAATCTCAAAGCAAAACTCAACAGTCATCATCAATTATTTGCCGAAGTCAAGTGTTGAAACATCCACCAGTTATGGTTCCTTGGAGACAGATTAGTGCTTTCAGTAAATTTGACAGGAATTTCACATCTGTAAGAAGTGGGAAAAAAAAAAAATGAAGCCCAGCTGAAGAAGCTTGCCGAACTTGGATTCAACACCATGTCTCTCACACAGCTCTCACCATGGTGTTTTAGGGAGTGGCAGCTGCTTGCTCTGACTAAGGGAGGCTGAAGGCTGTGCATCACCAAACATAAAGACACGAAGAACATAATTCAGCCTGGACACAAAGGAAAACTCTGTCCATTGAGGGCAAGGTGAACTGTTACTTGTTTGTGTCTGTCACTCAGACTTTGGATCTCTTCTGCTGTAGTAAGCTAATTACTTAGTGTCATTAATTAATCTAATAATTACTACTCATTGCTATAAGGCAGGAAAGATTCTTCAAACCTTATATAATTTTTGTACCTTATCTCACAAGAAACCACAGCGCTCCCAGAAAGCACATTTGTGCCTAGAAGGATTCTTTCATTACCAAAACTTGTGTCAGATTGTCCCACAGCCTGACTCTTTCTTTTGCCCAGATTAAATACAGCTATACCAGAAGAAATATAGAGAAAACAGAGGAAATCTAATAGTGAACCTTCTATGCCAATTTTGGGAGAAGGGCAGAGGAGATATTTAGAAGCCAGATAACTAACTGAATATAGTTAATTGAAGGGTTAATCTTCATTGCCTCAAGGCACTAAAATGCATAGTAGAAACAGGAATAAAACCACTTTAAACAAATTTATATGGCTGCCAAATATAAACAAGACTTGGAAAAAACAAATGCATTAACTTCTGCGTGGGTTAGGAGAGGCAAGAAAAGAGCTGCCTGGTAGACCTTGAGGAAAGCAGCTCATTTTCTACAAAGAAACATAATGGGGGAGAATTTTTAAACCTGTCTAGATGACACTGGTGCTTAAATACAATTTTCAAAGTAGTTCTGACCTATTAGAGCCTAGTCCTGATAAAATGGGACTGGCAATGAAGGGCAGAGAACATTGCTTCCCAGGGCAGCAGCAGAAATGGTACAGATTGTACCAAACCCTCCTCATGATTTCTAGAGTGTTTATGCTCACAGTAAGTACCTAATGTTCACTTACGCTTGCTCGCATTACTTTGTTATTATAAAAAAATCTAATTTAGTGGCGCCAACAATGGCTGCTACATCTCATTTATACTGGCATAAATGGGCTTGACACTGCTGATGCAGATGATACAGATACAAGCAACTGCTTGGTCAGTGACTATGTGGAAAAGGACTGTAGTTCCCACCCACTCTACTATCCCAGGAATACCTGCAAATGCACCATGACTGCAAGGGATGGAAACAAGAAGGAAGGAATTTGGAAGAAACTGAAGTTGCAGGAGGGAGCAGGGGGAATGACTGCTCTGGAGGCTGCAGGAAATATTTACTGTGCTGCTGCACTTTGTTACCACATCTCCAATTGTGCAGGCCTAATGCTGAGATTAATTCAGGTTCAGAAGAAATGCAGTTAACATCAATATTTAATGTGAAAAGCAGCCATGTAGGTTAAGTGTACCAGAGCTTTTTAATTTAATGAATTTTGCTAAGCAGCCTCTGGAATTGTGCTTTAGTTTGTCAATTGCAGTCCTGACTAAATCTGTTGAAGGTTCAAAATAAAATAACAAGATTGAAAAAAAAATTGAAATTGTTAATTTCATCAGTTAAAGTTATCATTTCACTGCACAGAGACCTGTCTCCCTGCTTATTTTTTTCAAAAAGTCAAAAATCTTGCTGAAGCTGAACATGAAAACAGAAGTGAGAACATGCTGCTTACAGTCTTGCACATAAACACAGAGCTGTATGAGTCACAGCAGGTTGACAAGAAGCTGAAACTAGGGGTGAATGAACTCCACAGTATTTTTGTCCATTAAAGCAGTCCCTATAGTTTTGCTGGGGGGCTCAATTTTCATTCTCTCTACTTCTCCATCTGTAGATACCACCTGTTTGCTCCTTCCTTCCCACTGATTCTCTTCCCAGGTGTTTTGGAGGGCTATCTTCTGTTAGGCTTCAGAAGGCTGCAATCTCCCTCCAACTTTGTTTTCCTTTTTGTACCAAAGAAAGTACAAGAAAGGCAAATGTTTTTTGTTCCAGTTCAGCTGCCTATTTAGAGAACCACAGAGTTAGGCTTAATGGAAAGGGGCCTCTGGAGTCACCTGATCCAACCCCTGCTGAGGTCTCTGTATACTATGCAGTTCTTTCTTGCTCTCAGGGCAGTCTCCAATTTCAGTAGGCAAAACATGAGCACTTCCCAGAAGATGTGGGAAGAACCTGGAAAAGAGTGCCACATTTCCTGAGGAAATTCAGGATTCAATAAATATAAATGATCAGGAAAGTTATTGGAGAAGATAATAAGTGAGAAATAATCCTCAGCCTGGGAAACTGCCATATGAATAATAAATCATAAAAAAAAATAACATAATAAATAATACCAGAACTTAGTCATTTTCAGACAAGTTTGTTTTGCTATTAATAGTCACAATATGTCACTTTTATGGAGTGTGCAAGGATGATTCAGTTGATTCTAGTCTGTGCCCTGGTCAATGAGGGCTGCTAAGAGAAGCAGCAATCTCTCTTCACAGAACAGAAGAGTGTTTGGTTGCTCTGATGATGAGGAAGATACATATTATGACTATAGGCATAATATGTTTCCTTTTTCGATGAGAATTTTAGATATGAAAATTAAACTATCACATACACTTCTTTTGAATCTATGCATATTTCCTCAACTGGTATATTTTCTTCATCTATTTTACATCATACTGCAAAGTGCTTAGGAAGAAATGCTAATAAATAATTTGAATGCAATTTCATTATCTTCAGTTTTTCACACTGACAAAAACAGTTTTCGTAATAGAACATACATGTGACAGAACAAAGAAAGCAAGCAGAAAAGAGCAGAATGAAAGACAGCATCAGAAAATCCTCCCGGTCGTGTAGTGTTGTTTTGCTGGTCTCAACTAGCTAACTGTTGAAAAGGAAAAAAGGTCGACCTGATTGACATATTTTTCTCTAAGATGTCTGGTAACACTTAAAGGCTTAAAACATTAGCTTGGAGTTAAAAGGGTTTTACTTTCTTTAATTCATCTCCTTTTGTAGGAATTTGTATCTTTTCTAATTCTAATATGCTGAATCTTTAGGGGAGGATTGAAAAGAGCAATGGAAAGAAAAAAAAAGAAAGGCTAGCAATACCCATGGAGGAAGTAGTCCAGTTTATTAAGAGTTTATCAGCTGGTGAAAGAAGAACAATCTATACACCATATGCATCATCTTTTAATGGGAGACAAAGAGTGAGAAGACTCAGCTATTCACCAAAAGTAAAAACATAACAAAAAAGTTAAAGGGTAGGGATAGATTTATTCTATGAGACATACTCTATTGATTTTTGTGAATAAATGTACATGGTTCAGAAGTGCTGAGCATCCCCAAATGGACTTGTGGACACATGAGATAAGGATATTCTACTTCTTTTACAATTCAGGCAATAAATTACAATATTTATGTAGATTAACTGCTGCCAACCTGCTAGATCAGTGATGTAGGCCCTACCCAGCCCAAATTTTCAGTGTTTTTCACATTGCTTCCTATGCTTCCTCTGGTGGCATCAGTTGTCCACTTCAGGTGAACAAAATTTAAACATATTCTATGGATTTTGGTATGCAGTGCAATATATAGCTACCAAAACCAGCCTCCATACCACAGGAAATGGGGCTGTATTGGAAGAGCACGTTGCTACAGTAATTTCTGATTCTGCCTAGGCTCTGCTGTGACAACCTCCGTGAGGTACCCTGTGAGCCACAGCTGCCTGGTCATGGCCATGCCCTGAGCACAGGGTAGATCTGCAGCCTGCACACCACAGGACACAGCAGCAACAGCTCTGTTATTCCAACATATCCCAGTGAGAGTAGCAGGTGCCTGGTGTCTGAGCTCAAGTGAAGTGCTATGCTTAATAAAACAATGCTTCCAAAAACTTACAGTGTTCATACAGCTTTGAAAAAAAAGTCATAGTGTCACAAACCAACTTCTTGATCTTTTCTTCATCTACCTTGGCAACAATAGCGCTCAAACTGAAGAGGCTGGAGGGGTGCAAGGTGGGGGGGGGGAGCATCTGAACATGTAATTTTAAAAGGCTGGGTTGAGGAGAGTGCAATACCTCTCTGAAAAAGCTCACTGATACTGCAATTTTTATCTGAGGGATCTGATCCCTACCACAGCCACCCCTCCCACAGATGAGCACAATTTCTGCATTACCATGAGCACGCCAAAGGACCACCAGTCAGCACTCTGGGTGTGCCCTCGCCGGTTGACCACCTCTGGGGCCATGTACTCTATTGTCCCGCAGAACGAGTATGCTCTCTTGTCATGGTCGATGGATTCTTTACTCAGACCAAAATCTACATAAATTGAAGCAGAACAGGACTTGTCAGGTCTCTAAAAATTATTATTTATGCTTTTGCTTGCTTAAATTGTTTGAATGAAACACACCAACCAGCTGGTGAAGTGCCCTTCTCTCCGTGTGCAGAAAGAGACAACACGCACGTGTGTGCTGGAGCCCTGCCTATGTGGAGTGTTTGGCACTTGTTAATACACCCTGAAAACAGGCATATAATTTTCCCTGTGCAGAATGAGTATCTGGCTCAAGGCAGAAGGGAGTTTAAATAAGCAGATATATACAGTTCAGGTTTGGTGAAGGTAATGTTAGTGAGAATTCTTGTGCAGCTAACCAAAGTATTGTGAATAATAAACCCAGATTACACCAGTGAAAAGGCTGGCTATACAGTGCCTCTAGAGTGGCAAAGGGATGTCTTTCCAGCCATCCTCTGCCAGGATTAAATAGTCATATTGGAAGCATCCTTCCATCCACAGTGGCAAGCAGCCAAACCCACCTGCTTCACATCAGTCAAGAGTGCAATTTTACCAAGAAAATGCTATGTTCTCCATGTGCTGTGCAGCAGGGGGATTGACAAATTGACAGAGAAGCTCAACACTCAAACTCTTCTGGCTTCTAGTTTTTGTAAGCAAACTCCTTCCAACCAAAGACCAGGATGCATGCAATATACTGCAGGAAAAAAAAAATCAGCTTATAGGCATGAAGTTTTCTATTTCTCACATACCTGTTATCTTAATGTGACCCTCTTCATCAAGAAGAATACTATAAAGCAAAAAAAGAAACATTCATTCATTAGCCAGGCACAAAGTGCAGTTTAAAAACATGAATAAAAGATGTTTAAGTCAGGTAAGGAGATATTGCAAGATTCAAATACTTATGTACACAAAACCTTAGTGGATTCTATAGCTCCAGAAAGAAAAAAATGAATCTCAAAGGTTTTTTTTAATCTCATGTCTGAAGCATGCACAGCCTGATGCAGTTCCATGAGGAGGAGCCTCCTCTGTGCTCCATAGGATGTTCAAGGTGGGCATGCAAACAGAGCTCAGAAAGAACAGGGTGTTCAAAGTGAACAGTTGCAGAGTGTATGCTTCCGGCAGGTGAACATGTTTCCTGTTCTTGTCATAAGAAAAGGCAATTGCAGAAATAATCAAGGCTTGGACTCACTGGACCTAAAATTAAGTCATGCTGAAGTAATAAAAGTCATTGCAGAGCACAGTGACTAGTCACAGCCTAACTGCATGGATCTCAGCCTCTGCTTATTTTTTTTTTTTTTTTTGTCCAGAGCACAGATGAAAATTCAGCCTGGAAGCCAAATTCAAGTGTTCTCACATTTTCCACCTGCCAACATATTTTTTCTTAACAAAGGCAATCCAGCAGTTCTGTAGTTCACAAAAAGCAGTGCTAGTTTTTGTGGAAACAAGAAGGAACACTGAATTTGAAAAATAATAATTTTGGTAAATAGAAACTGACATAGTAATGAAGCTGGTCTTGCTTCAGTCCTAGTTACACTCAGTATATTTCTCTTTTCAAACTGATCTAGCATGATGCCAACTATTTTTACATTCCTCTTCTCTTAGAGAATCACTTTAATCTAATTATTCAGGAAGAAAATAGGATACAAGTGAATCAAATACAATGAGCTATCCTTTTGTGAAAAGTTGTGTCTGAACGGAAACATAATTGAAAAAAGATGCTCTTCTGTCATTCATGTGTTTAGAAAAAGTTGTGCAAGTCATCAAAGCCAGCAACTAAGTCAATACCACAAGTCCCATAATTAAAGCCTTTTCTTCTCAATAAAAACATCTTACCTTTATTCTTTCTCCATATTTTCCTTGAACACAACATTTTCAAGTACTAGCCTATACCAGGCATGTTTAAATGTACTTTCGTGACTGAAACACCTAAACTTGTGCTTCGGAAGAGAACAGACTAAAAAACCTGCCAGTGTGGAAGTGAGCATGAATGTATGTACTCCCCAGACCTCGATCTGGAAAAATAGCAGGGGGAATAGAGCTCACAGAAATCACCCAAAACTTTGCCCCACACCCAGGAAGCCCCTGTGAATAACTATGCAATTCAAAGGAAATGTCCCCAGACGCATTGATTTTACACTTAATAGGTTTTAAATTTCATAATTTCCTATTGAAAATGCATGCTGCTGTAGTATGTACACGATGTGTGATTCCCATACTTTGCCCTGATTAAAGGGCTCACACCTTACCCTCATTAAAGGGATAGAAGCAACTCTAACAGAGCTTTCAGACTGATAATGCTGCCTGAGGTTGAATCAGAAACATACAGCAACTCTTTCTCACACTGTTTGCATGAGCACCAAAATGAATAGATCCCAGCTTCCAATGGATGTGTATCCCATATCCCCTAAAACATAAGCTTCAGTTCCTTCCTCCATCTCACGTTCTCCAGTCACCCTTCTACCATGCTCAGCTGCTGGCAGCTTCCTCTGTGGCCCCTGGCAGCACCCTTTGGACATCTGGGTGCCTCAACATTTGCCATCTGGCAGCACAAATAATGCTATAGCTACTAACCAAAGATTATATTTCATGTAAAAAGAAAACAATATGATAATTGTGAGGGGAAAAAAGGCACCTGTTGCACTGAATTATCTTAGAGTGAAATTAAGAAAAGAAAAAATTACCTGGTTATACAAATGCAGATTACAACAACAGACAAATAGGTTTCCTATGACAGTAGAAGCAAAATTTCTATCTAATCATACTCTGTACTCTTTTTAATTTGTGACCTTACAATTCTTTTTTATCCCACAATATCCATAGCAGACATTCTATTGTGACAATCACAATTAGTTTAGCTATGGTTTGCAGAACAAACTAATCTGAAATAAGATAGTATTATTCTATGGAAGGGGAAAAACAACGAGAAGTTCTTAATATGATTCAGGCTTGAGAATAATATTTCATTTAAATTAATGTTTTGAAATTATAAAACCCATAAAAAAGTAGACTACTTTTAAATGCTAAACTAGGTTGCAATCATACTGAATGATAAACTTCAGCTAGGAGGTTTTCTCGTTTTATTTGTTCAGTCTAATACTTGAGTGCTTTTACAGGATACTGTCATTGTAAACCTTCTCTTTAAAGCAGTAATAACAGTTATTAGGTGAAAAATATGCCAACACCATAAATAAGTGAACCACACATATTGTGGAAAAAAAAGGCCACAAAATAAGGGTGTCTCTTAGAGAAGAGGAGACTGAGGGGAGACCTCATCACAGTCTACACATTTCTCAAAATGGCAAGAGGAGGGGCAGGCACTGATCTCTTCTCTGTGGTGACCAGTGACTGGACCTGAGGGAATGGCCTGAAGCTGTGTCAGGGGAGGTTTAGTTGGATATTAGGAAAATTTTCTTCACTCAGAGGGTGGTTGGGCACTGGAACAGCTCCCCAGGGAAGTGATCACAGCACCAGCTTGACAGAATTCAAGGAGCATTTGGATAATGCTGTCAGACACAGGGTGTGATCCTTGGGATTGTCTTGGGGATATTCTATTATTCTATGATTGAACATTTTAGCATCAGAACCATCCCACAAACTTCTTTCACTGACCTCGGTTTAAAAGTATGCCTTGAGAAGATAAAGGCTGGAAATCTCCATGCTAGAGATTGGGGCAGCTAAATTTGTAGTAGAGGAATGACACAGTCCGAGTTACTGGAGAAGTCCCATAGCAGAACTAGGACTGCAAACTCCATATCAACTTTTCTGCTGCAGCTTTATCACAGGGGAAAAAAGTTTTTGTTATGGGTTGTTAGCATTGTTTTATATAATCTCTTAAATCAAGGCCTGAACAATTCTTTCCCATTTCTCTCTCTCTTAATTTTTAGTTTTGAGTCACGTCTTCTGGGCTTTAGTTTGAGCTCCAACATCCCCAAATCAATGCAATGTTCTGCCAAACCTAATAAAGCTGCAACTCTGGGGTGGGTTTGGTTGTTTTTGTGGGTTTTTTTTGGTTGCTGTTTGGTTGGTGCGTGTTTTGGTTTTGAAATTTATTTTTTTTTGGATGATATAAGTTTCTTTCTAAGTGACAGCAGTTTTGCAGAAGATTCAACCCACACTTTATGTTAATCAGAAACTATAGCTAAATTTTCAGGTAGGAGATAAAACCTGAGACTTCATCAAGAGTGCTTTATTTCATTTTGTTATGAAAGTACCAGATGAAGTAGTCAAATATCTACTAAAGAGATGAATCTCACAAATTGTGGTTTGTGACATTTCAGTGTTCATATGCTATCTCACCCCGCTGAATGCAAATTCCTCTGTGCTGTAGCTTTATTGACACCATGAAGTCAAAAAGGGGCTGCTTACATCAATGGAAGCTTTCCACCATAAGCCTTTGACTTTTACTGATTCTCAGATCTCCCTCTCTACACAGGGCAGTTACATTCATAGATTAGTAGTCATTGTTGGCAACATGCTGCATTAAAAAGTGGTGTTTGGCTTTTTTAGAGTATAGTGTCTACACTGTCCCTTGTGTAGACAACTGAGGGCCTTAAAATGTACATCACTCCTTGTTAACCTAAGCCCCTAGCAAGGCTAGCAAGGTGCATCTAGGTTCCTAAATGGTTAAGATTAATAACAGTTTGTCCATTTTCAGATGGTGACTTACCTCTAAGTCACTCATGACCTCAAACCACAGCATAAGAATTAAAATATGCATCATATACTACTCTGTAATAAGTGCCCATTTTTCTATTTTGGTATATTTACCATATATACCAAGGTATATATACCTTATTTTATAGCTTGATTGTGCAGTTCTTAAGTAAAAATATGCCTCATCATTTAAGGAACTCAGCAGCTTCCAGTATGACTGAACAATACCTTGTCCCACAAGGGATGTCACTGAAATCACCAAGACAACTCAAGGAGAAGAATTTTTCTGCAACAATTCAAGAGATGTATCTGTTTGTTCTAAACAAGACTTTAACCAGAAACCTCAATTACTTGTCTTTTTGAGGTAAGTACAGCTGACTTGAGAAAAACTCCCAGTTGCACTTGAAATTAACTCATAGCTTTGAATTGTTAACATGGATTTTTGCTTAGGGAACCTTAAAAAAAAAAAAAAAAGGTGAACCTTAAATTTTAATGTACTGAGGGTTCTTCCAAGTGGTTTGAACAGTGCTAGTTTTTTGTTGGTTTTTTTTTTAACATAAACCATTCCAATGAGCTTTATTTTAGCATACTTACTGAACTGACAAGCTGCTATCAGCAGCTAATTTTGAGAGCATCTGAAGAACAGCAAAAGCATTGAACAATGAAAGGCCTAATGCAGTGTCCATCTTTAATAAAGGGGAGAGACATGGGAAGGGAGAAAATTGGGAAATTACAAATTAATTAATTTATCTCCAGTTCTGCAAATCTAACAGAGCAAACCTTGTGCTGTAATTGTGCTGTAATCATGCTGGTAATGCCTCTGCTGAAGATGTGTGTGTGCAATTCTGCACGTTGCACTTCAAAGGAGAGAGGGAAACCAAAGGAGAGTAATGAGAATGAGTGAAGCCCTGTAAAGACTGACTAGTGAAGAAGAGTTCAGAACCTGGATTGTTTAGGATACAGAAGAGGGTCTCAGGAGAAGGATGTTCTCACAACCCCCTGAGGCTGCTGCTGAGAGCAGAACAAGCAGGTTGGGGCTTCTAGGAGGACAGGCCAAGGAGCATTGGCCTGCAGTGGCAGCGAAAAAATTTCAAACTAGGTATTAAGAGCAACATTTTAGATGAGCAACTGCTGGAGCACTGCCAAGAGTCTTCCTGTGTAGAGCACAGTCTTCACCACCTGTTTTAAGCCTGAGCTAGCAACACACCTGTTATGGTCTTGATCCTGCCAGGGGAGGATGAGAACATCCTGAGATGGTCCTAATTTTCTTTTCTCATCTTATTTAGGAAGATATTCTTTCCCAGATGTAACTCAAAACTTAACTTTTTTTTTTTTCCCTGAGAGTAATTGTTTTATTCTGCTGTATCTATTTCTTTAATGTAAATCTAAACTTCCAGAGAAATCACAGGCTGTCATGCTCTGCCCTCCTAGGTGTGACTACACATAGGCTTTGCACTTAAAGAGCTATTTTTAGAGGATATGATTTTCAGTCAGAAGCCCTGCTTTATCTCTAGGTATGAACTTCTGTATCTTTCCTATAAAACAGTTATATTCATGTAAGCTAATTTTACACTATGTCAATTGCATCCAAATTAAATCGTATCACAGTTAATCCACTTAACTGTAGATCAAAGGTCATAAACCATATATAAAAGGTAGAAAATGCAAGATTGAGGGCTGCCACCTCAACTTTACACAGTGATCTCTCTGTGTATAGGTCTCCAGTTACGTGATGATACTTTTTCTTTTCTTCTATAGAAATCTTGTCTCAGTGGCAGACTGGTAACACTCAGGGAGGGATTTTAGCAGAGCAGTACAGTGAAGGGGATGGCTGGTCTCAGCTCAGACAAAAATATAGAGAAAACTGGATTCCATCTGTACCTTTTCAACATGCTTCCATGTGACAATGACAAATCATTGACACCTTCTTTCTTTAGATGAGCTCCAATTTCTTGATTCACTGATCCCTGATTTGAATCACGTCAGCTTGGTCTGCAGTTATATAAAGTGCTCTCACTTGCAACTGGAGTCATTGAGAGATGTTTTTTGAGATGCTAAGTGACACTTCCTGCTGAGAACTCAGAAGAATCCAGGTCTCAGTATCTCAAATACAATGAACAGTTTTGACATACACTTAATTTTCTCCTTAGTTTCTAACTTCTTCTAAAGCAAAAAATTACAGCATATGCCTAAAAATATAAAGGCATTGTGACACATCTGAATATACAAGCTCATATCTGGATACCTTCTAACAGCAGATTCATACATCATGTGTTATCTCAAAAATCAGCCTCATCTAACATCAGAGAGTAAAGCAGTGCATGATCCATACAAATGCTCACTAGAATCAAAGTCTAAAACAGAAAACCTATAATTATTCTACTGTATGCATGTTTGTTGATGCTGAATGGATAAAACAGCAGTTCAGAATGATATTGAAACGAAGGAGCTGCTGGCAGACGATGCAAGAGCCTGTGGCTGTGGCAGCTGGGGTGTCACCACTGCCTACCTGCATTTCATATCAGGAACAAACTGGTACTTTTCTCCCTCCAGTTGCTTAATTGTAGGATGACTTCCCACATTTGCCAAAGACAAATGGTTTCCAGTTTTGGCTGCGTAAATGTCAAGATTGGAAAATTTGGTCAACTACAGAAAGTTCACTAGCCCAAAAGATTGAGAGCTCTTGCTATGTACGTCTGTTGAATTCACATAGTATTACTACTGCTACTACTATTTTTCAAGCCAAAACATAAAAGTGAATTTAAAATTTAAATCACATGGAACCACAATGCAGATAAACAGTCTCCTTCTCTTCAACTTCTTACCTACAAAGTCTTCCTTCCATCACTTTTGGTCTCATGTTTTCGCGTGAGAGTGAGAGTGATAACACTCCACTTTAAAGAAAGAGCTGCATATTTTTCAGCTTGATGTCACAGAAGGAAAATGCTGCTGCGCTGTTAGATTTTGAAAGTGTAAGCAATTGCCAAAAAGACCGCTCTCAGCGGTTATCTTTTATAAATGCTGGTGACCATTACATTAAAAAGGAACTTTGGAATGTTGCAGCCTGAATTATTTGAGTCATCACAGCAGAATCCAGCAAAACACCAAGCAAAGGGCATAGAATAAAAACAGTATCATGTCACTCCCAGTGACAGCCTGAGGGTGTCATTTGTTCTACTGATGTATTGCAAATAAAAACGAGAAAGGAAAATTAGGACCACATCACAAGTGAAAAATAGCTGCAAATGTAAGTGAGAAGAAATATTTTGGAAAATATTTTGTACAGTTAATACAAGTGTTTTAAAAGTCCTGATTATCATGTCTCTCATGAGTTAACAGGCACACAAGTTCTCAGACATGCTCATTTACTTTAAACAATGGCTCCAGTAACACTGACTGTTGCCATGCCATATTCTGTATGAGCTGGAAGTGGAGTTGCTTTGAGTGGTTTACACTGCATCAGGGGGAAGGCCAGATTAAATGCTGATAACAGAGAATGGTGCCACTGAAGTTAAAGGCACAGGGATCTGAATTCTTTACTGAAATCATTCACAAAACTGAAGGCCAGGCACACAGAGGTTCCATCATACTGGAGCATGGTCAAAACATTTGGCCTCGTGCTAAGACAGTATGACAGGAAAACCCTACTGCTGTTAGTGACGGTCTCGTGTAGAATCTCACAAACAAGAAGGAAGGCAGAGCCCCTGGCACCTTCTCATTTAGTAGTGTGACAAGGGGCAGATGCAACCTAAAAGTTCAAAGTATTTATGTTTCAGTTCACTTCTCCTTGTTAACTTACTTTTCTGGTTTTAGATCCCTGTAAATAATTCCGAGACCATGGAGGTGGTCTAATGCCAAGGCCAACTCAGCTAAGTAGAACTTGACATCCTCTTCTGTAAACATCACCTAGAGAGAAGGAAGAGAAGACCACATCTATTTATTGGACAGTGGTGGGCTGGCTTGCCTTAAACACATACAGGGAAGGAATTTTCTAAGCTGGGAATGCTGGAAGGACCATCATATCAGGTTCAATTTTCCATAATTTGTCTGAATTGATATTAACAATTCTTACCAGATTCTCCCTGTAAAACAAAACTTGATCTGTTGAGCACCTCTATTCCTTAAAATATGCTGCTCTCATTCATCTGTTTGATCTGTTTAGATGACATTATGTCACAATATTAGCAATAACTTATAATTCCTTAGCCTTTGGAAATGAACAGCAAAATTAAACACATTCAGTGCAGCCCATATTGCTTTCATATCCCTTAACTTGCTACAGTCTTGGCATTTGGTTACCAAATTCCCATTAAATAGCATGGGAAACCTTTTTGGGGAATGGAACACTTCCAAGTTGGAGCAGAATACACAGCATGAAGAGAATCAGAGGTGGATTTAAAACTCATGCCTTGGAGGCCCCAAGGAATATCAGTGCAGATGCCCTAAGCAGTGATGTGCTGTCTAACATTTGGGGCCTGATGAGGTGCCAACTGAAGACAGTGTTTTCTACAGCTGACATGGACACTGCTAACACTGAAAACTGTGTTTTAGGTGAGAAGAAACTTCTGTAATCAAAAAACCAATAAACACTGAAAAATTCAGATGGCAGGAAACACCTCTGGTTCAACTTCTATTATATCTGAGATGTTCTCTTTAAATTTCAATATGCACAGAGATAATAATGCAGAAAAATAAGCTGATATATTGGATACAGAAGTGTGATTATGCATGACAGAAGTAAAACGAGTCAGCTGAATAAAAATTTACTTGTCATATGTAAATGTAAATTCTACATTTAGAAGCTGTAGGGCTTAATTTTAAAATTAGGTCTCTGCTCTCAAAAAGGGGTAGCCAAAATATCTGAGTGCTTTGAGAAGTTCCAGACAGCTGAGAGAAAAAAGATGATTCAGAGCACAGATGTCACATAATTTAATTAAGAATTTTACTGCAAAGGCTAGAAACAAAAACACAAAAGCAAAAGATCTCAAATTTAATTGTATTGAATGTAAAAATGACATTAATTTTAAAAGAAATTTAAATTATTTATAAGATTTAAAATAAATAATGTAGGCAAGAAATTAAATCAATAGAATCCAGGAAAATTCTGATCTATACAGACACACTTAGTTAAAGTCAGATGTCTCAAAAAGACAGAGCAAGAAATAGGCAGGCTCTGCATGCATGCATGCAATATATGTCTATGGGATCTGACTGAAAGTCCACTGAAATCAATACCTTTCAACCAAATCTATAACTACAAATTGCAAACAGTTCAAACTCTCCCAGAACTTCTTCCCTTGCAATACCTTACCCCTAAACAGCTGCAAAGTATAGGCAGGCAAGGGAGCTGCAAACACTGAAAAAAGAGAAGTATGTTTTTACTGTCAGCTTAATGAGTCGTTAACAATGGTATACAGCACAGGAGTTGGTGAATTGCCCTGGACAAGCTGTGGGGAAAACATGAAGCTTTTAAAGAAGTACAAAGTCTGAGCTGTTAACTTCCACTGTTGAGTTTCCTGGCTGTGTGGAACAGGGACCTGCCTGCTTAGGTAAGAGACACATTTTCTGTCTTCTTCCATGAAACCAAAGAGGCCCTTGCTGAGACAGCAGCACGGCCTCGCTAATAAAGCTTGATCTCATGACAATAGCAGAAGGATATTTTAAATTCAAATTTTTGAAATATTTTTCCTCATATTAAAAATAACTGCTACCAGGGACTGAATATTTATATAAAGATCATTACTCAGCAGTGTAATTAACTTGTTACTAATGTCTTCTTGCATTAGCAAATAAGCCTTAAAAGCAAAAGCTTGGGGTCCCAAGTTGCAGTGCACACAACATCCTGCAGCATGTCACTGAATCAGGAATTGAATGGGGGTCGGGGAGAGCTGGGGAACTTTTGACTGAAAATACTGTTTTCACAGCTTTTTTAGTCCATCAGTAGCTCCCCAAACCCAAGAAGAGCAACAGAGCTTCCCCTCAAGATGGCATTTGAAAGGTTCCTGTCGTTAAACACTCTGTGATAAGTTGTTGCCTGCATCCCTGTCCCCACACCCTTAGAAGTATCAAGGGCTAGGGATGTCATTTTGGTGACAGAAAACACCAGGGCACAGACAACAGCAGAGCAGTTGCATGCTGCCTCACTGGAGCCTCCTGCACTCCTGCAAGGATCTCTCTGGGACTGGTGGTTCACAGAGCTTTGGAGATACAGGAAAGAACTAAATGAACCTAGAAAACCTACTGTGACTGCTCTGTTTGGGCATCAGTGAGAACCTGGGACATTCCCAGCAGTCCCTCTCCAGGGGCAAGGCATGCAGAGGACAGGGGAGGACTGTGATAGTCAATCTGCCATGCCTGGGCTGGTGTGTGGCTCTTAACCTGCTCCCAGCAGCTGCAGAGACTGGCCCTGACCCATGGTCATCTCTTCCCTCTGCCGGCAGTATGTTTTTCTAGCAGTTCTGTGCTCATCCCTGGGGCAAAATGTATTGGGGATTGATTTCTCAGACTGTTTCTCATCACATCAAGGACTTACTCTGAAAGCATCAAGTCTGGGTTTTTTTTGATAGGGAATGGCTTAGCAGTGGAGCAGTTTTCTCTGGCAGTGATGCCTACAGGGTATCTGCTGTATTACCACTGGCATAATTCAAATACAATTATTAAGAATCCACTTAACCATGCAAGATGAGACAGCTCCATTACATATATAGATGACTATTCCCAAGGCCATTTTTCATTCCCATAAACTCAATTTGAGTTCTGAAAATCCAAGAGAGTCTTTCATTTCTGAGGTAAAGATCTATCAGCTTACCTCTTTGGAGAGTCTGGTGAAAAGGTCGCCTCCCCGCAGGAAATCTAGTATGAGGTACAACTTTCCCTCTGTTTGAAATGCTGTATTAGAAAAGGATGAACATGTCGGAAGTTTGAATCAAGACAAAATCCCCAACGAGTAAGTCCTGTTGACTAGCAGTGTATCATTCATGCCATTGCATCACTGTCACTTCAAAACTTTGAGAACCAAAAAAAACCCCATTTCTGTATAGAACTTAGCAATTGAGCTTTGGCTATGGGAAAAAAAATAGTGCCAGTTGAGAGACAAAAGTGCATTACTAATAAATTCAGTTCTGTGTTAAGCACTTATGAATTAACAGCGTTTCCCACTCCACAAAGTATCAGGAGTCAGAGTGAGGCACAGAGAGAGGTTTCCATATTTGTGTGAGAGAAGAGCCCACATACCCAAATGCCCTCAGGATACCTGTCACAGTAGTAATGGGGCTGGCGTGGCAGGAGGCAATTCCAGCAAGACACCACATTCATGTACACACCTATACAAATTTAGACTGGTATTGATTATTATAACCTGCTTTTATTTAAATTCTCTGTCTTTCTAAATGATACCTGACAGTGGGTGAGAGTTTGGCAGATGTAAACTCAGCAGCTACCCTACCAGCCCTACCTACCACATCAGACTTCATGACAAATTTATTTTAATGGAGGAATGGCTGAAACTTACAAGTACTGGATGTCTCCTTCAGCATAAATGAAGAATTTCACACAGGTAGCCTCTATGACTTTATTAGCAACAGAGTCATAAGTAGGCAGGGGGCATCTGCACGGAAGTGTAACACACCTAGTTACAATCCCCCACCCAATTTAAGAACAAACATTAATTATATTTTATTATAGTTACCATAATGAAGCTTGACTATGAAAGGATGGTTCACTTCTGCCAAAATATCTCTCTCCATTTTAGATCGTACCCGATCCCGAACTATAAAGAACAATAAGAACAGAGGCAGCATGGTCACTGGATACAGTACTGGAATAAGGTCCAGGCAGTCTGGCTTGTGATTCTCACTCTGCTGATGGCTTGTATAACCTTAGGTAAATCAGACCACTTAAGTGTCCTCTATTTCTGTCTAGTCTGTGTAACAAGTTCTATAGGAAGGCCCTGTGTCTTTCCCTATAGAAAGCTGCCCTAACTAAAATGACTACAGTATTGCAAACAACAAGAAGACAATTACACTTCACAGAAGAGAATGTTAATGTGAAAATGAAAACTACACTAAATTAATTACTTTACTTCATTTAAGATGAAACATAATATACCAGTCCTAGAGCAAGTTGGATTAATCTTGTTCAAATTAATTTATTGTATTTTGCTGATGCTAGCAGCATTTATGACATATAATTGAATAGCACTTTCTGGAAGTGATCTATATATGCAACATACAAAACTTCCAATAAACCACCACCCAAACAATCAGTAACAAAGAAAAATTCCAAATAAAAATAGTAACTAATTATTTTTATGTGTAGAGATAACTTTATTGAGTGATACCAGAGAGAAAAATACTTTTTGTGGTGGAGATGAATAGAGAGTAAGGGAAATCATAATTTCAGAGGTGAGCTGAATTCCAGCTAAACAAAACTAATGTTGAAGATTTCATACCAAAGCCATTAAGCAGAATATTTAGACACTAAGGAGGATTCAAGTCCCCACATTACCAAGTCTTGATCCTAACGATGCACTTGTATTTTTCAGTCAATCACTACTTCACTGAAAAGCACTGACATTTTCTTTTTTCTCTTCACAATGCCGATATCCTTTTCAGATGAAAGCATCAACAAGACATATTATGAATCGATTTTAGATAGAAAAGCCTGAGATCTGTCAGACTCTGTCATTGCAGTCATGTGTTGTGGAGCTGCTCAGAAGCTGAGTACTCTCAGCACCCAAGTAAGGAACATTAATAACAAAACCGCCGTCTACTGTACTTCAAAAATTGATGCACAGAAATGGGTCCAAACCAGCTGATCTCAAAACCTTAAATAGCATAGGTGATATACTTGGGTTTCTTGCTACTTTGATGCTTAACTTAGGTCAATAATGACATAAGCTTTACTAGCTCATTCAAGCTACCTTGCAGAATAAATTCAAAACAGAGGAAATTGTGGAATTGTAATCTCATCTCACAAGTAAAAATCACACATCCTACACTCACAAAATGCTCACTATGTGAAGACAGACTGTTTCTTGTGCTGTTCATGAGGGATGATCCCAGATGGGAATTCATGTTGGATAGTTGGGCATTGCTGGACACTCTACATAGTACATTTCCCATTAAGCTTCATTGGGTAACCTAAAGAAGTACCTCTCTGCATTTGCACTGCACAGTTGAAACAGGCTGTCAGAGTGGCAACACACCCTCCTCCACCCATCATTTTAACCTCTCAACAGGCAAAGGCCCAGCTGTGCAGCCCAGTGCTTTGCAAAAGCCCTGTGCCCTGCTTGGCACTGTGGCTGTTACTGGGTGTGGACGAATAACCACACAAACCACCCTTCTCCCCACATGCACACAAGAGACACATCAGACTATAAGAGAAGGTGATATCACCACAGAAGACATCTCACTCTCCACTCATAGCCCCTGAACCTGTAGCTGTTGCATTATGGGGTTACATTTCCTTTTGCAAATCTGTCTTTAGGGAGCAGAAGTCAGGCTTGTAAAGCTGGAGGCTCAGCAGCCCCAAAGACTCTCCCTATCTGGGCACTGCTGTCCTCATACAGCCTGGGCCTGCCCAGGCACCATTTGGTGGCAAAAGCACTAATGAGGGTGCATGGCAGTGGGATGGGCTCTGCTCTGGTCCCTGGGCTGAGACCTCCCTGGTGCCCCACCATGTTTCCCTTGGGGCCAGCTGGGTCCTGCAAGGGTATGGATGCTCTAAATTAGTGCTGCCATGGCAGATACCATTTTCCACTTTCCTCTTTAAAATCTTATTTAGAGAAAGATACAGTGAGACAGTGTATATTACAGACCTCTTAATGGACTGCCTTAGCCAAGGGCACTGGGCTGCAAAGTAAATGTGATAAACAGCAAAGCTCCAGTGTGAATATCTGCTGACTGCAGATACTGTATTGAGATACAGCAGCCTGGACCCTCCCCAGAGTCCTCTGGAGGTGGCTCATGACAGCACCTGGTGATTTGGTTGCCTCTCTGAGTGGGTCAGCATCTCTCCAGTAATTTTGGAAACGGTCTTCTTGATGTCATCAGGCTGAAATTGGTGTTTGAAAGTTTAAATTTTTTTTAAACTACGAAATGGGTTGTCAGATAATAGGTTTGCTGTCTTAGTGACTTTTTCCTCAATGGTTTTTTGTCCTTTATGACAATTTTAACCAAAGTCTGCTGCTGAATCTCCTGACCTGAAACATTAGGGAGAGAAATCCCCCAAACGTGTGACAAAAGCATCTGCCACTTACAGAAAGCTGTGAGGTACAGGAAGATACATGCAGAAAATACACAAATAAGGTAAAAAATTTCACCATCTGCCCAGAGATGTTTGGCAAAAAGCATTATTAATTATAAATTATTTGCTCATCCCTACCTTTCAATAAGAAATGTCACTGCTTAACCAGGAGTGAAGCATTAATTAATTAATAAAGCAAGAATAAGGGGAGCTACAAATTAAGCTAATTAAATCTGCATCAAAAAGTATTGCAGCAGGAGAAATAAATCAGTGAACAAAACAATGGCTTTAGATTTCATCCATTACCCTCCTCACTTCTTTAAAACTCAGTATTTTGCCTCAAGTGGAGCAAAAGCAGAATAGGACTCAGACTTAGGAACTTGAAACTCAATTTCAAATTCTTCACATAGCACAGGAACACAAAAAAAACAATGCAAATAGAATATACACATAAAACTCTCTGCAACATCCTTTTCAATTCTATTGCTGTTATTTTAATCTGTTTTTAATACTGTCTATGGTAGGCAAAAGTAGAGAGCTAAATTCTAAATTCAAATCCACACTGCCTATGTCCAGAAGACAAAGTACGTGTGTGGTGCCTAATTACCTGAGATATGGAGAAATACAGCTTTCTAATAGTGATCATAGTCTTGCCTCAATGCTTCTGCTGGGTAACACTATTTGCTTTACTGTGTTCTTGTTCCACACAGAACTAAACCCCTAAAGAGCAGCCTTTCATGTTGCACCTTCATCAGCAGAGCATTATTACAACACAAAGAAAAAACAGAAAAGTGTCCTGTTGACACACTCAATGCAGAAGCATATCAATAATGTCACACAAAGCACTTCATGTGCTTTTCCTTTGAAATGTGCATCATTCTGTGAATGTGATTTTCTCTGGGGCCTGAAATATGGAACCTTTTAGAGATGGAGAAAGAGCCATTATATCACAGCTTCACCACTCAGCCCTATGCTTCTGCAGCAAAGGTAGAAAAACAGACCTACAGAGTGGGAGACACTCCTTTGTAGAAGGGCACTCTGAGAAATCAGTAAGAATGCAGGCTGTTCAGGTTTTAGGAGTTCAGAGTCTGGGGGAGGTAATTTTATCTCCCCCCCTCCTTTTTTCCTTTTTTTCCCCCCCTTTTACATGAAACAACACATTTGGCTTTAAAGAAATCAAAGAGTTGCCTCTGTTTGTTGTATTTTAAAGTAGCCTTGATGCTCAAATGTTGAGATTTGGAATGACAGATGTCTCTAAATCAATATTACACTTTAGTATTGTACTTCCATTTCTAGTCTTTATCACTTATTAATTATTCTCTCTCTTTGTAAAAGTTAATTAAATCTTGCAATATCCCTCTGAAGTACCTCTACTCAATTTTCCAACAAAGAAAATTAAAGAATAGATTGATGAAGTCTGATGCTACAGGAAAAAAAAAACAAACAAAAAAACCCCAAACAAACCCAAAAAACCCACATGGGACTTGTCAGGTGCAAACATGGCTTTTGGGACATACAAACTCAGCTGAAAAGAAATGTGAAAAGAAATGCTCAGAGATTTACTCCTCATAGCCTTGACCAGCAAGGAGCAGCCTGGTGAGCTGAGGGTTCTGTACAGTCGCCTCCTTCCTAACCCATGGAGCCTCTGGCAGCTGCAACCTCCTGCTGTTTTCTCAATGGGACATCAACTTGGATCTCTCTTCTTGATCAAAAAAAAAATCTACAGATGCTGCAGGAGATTAAGTGTGTTTTAGATTTTTTGGCTGAAATTAGCTGTTGGGCTCAACCCTATCATTAGAGAAATACTGACTGACAGACCAGCCAGATAATCACATAAATCTCATGCCCTTATGCAGAGGTGAAATTTCAATTTTTGTGTATTTTTAAGCAGAACTGGACCACTGAAAATCCACAGATTTGTTTATGCATAGCTCCCAGATGAAACTGTTTCTCACCAAGGTCTGTGAGCTGCAGATGTGAAATGGTATCAAATAAGTCAAATCCTATGGTGATGTACATCACCAGCGAAGTCAGAATTACACCCCTTACAACTGCATAAACCAGTTCTAACTAAATGTATTAAAACCAGATTAAATAAACAGTTTGATGAAGAGAAAAGAAAGCTGCCATCTGCTGGAAGGGAATTTCCTCTAAAGATCCAAAACCTACAGCTGGAAATACATCTGTTCACAACTTGTGCAAAACTGAAAATCTTCAACACCACTGCAGAGTTCCACCTGGAACTTTTTTTTTAATAGAAATCATATGTTTGATTTAAATTTATTTACCTCGGTGAATGTGATATCCTGTGAAATCATCAATAAAGTATTTGTTGAATTTGAGTGTAACATGCTCCTATACTTCATTTGCTTCAGTTGTACTGAAGTGGGACTTATAACTGGTTTTTATTATTATTACTACTATTGCAGGAAATAACAATTTCAGTACTAACTCTTACTGACAGGCAATAATTACCTATGGTCTAGGAACAGGCAAAACTTCAAAATGACAAATTAATAAGAAGGTTGGCCTTAGAATTCAGACATCCCAGTAAACACTATTCCTCAGCAGCTCTGGAAATTATGATGAACTGAAGAAAGAGAGTGGTTTCATACAGTTTTGCAATAAAGAAAAATTGTTTAAAACATGTATGAGACAGTTGGCCTTCTCTCCCCACACAAAATAGGTATTTCAGATTTAGTTCCAGCATATGAGAAGCCATAATACAAAGATGACCAGGACATACAGTCCTCAGGCCTACTCTTAAATACAGTCTAAAGAGGGATTAATTTTTTTTCCATCAAACTTCTCTCATATCTTCTGTGAGACTCTTTTTTCCCTTGCAGCTCCTGCCCTGCAGTGCTGGCTAACTCACATGCAGCTGCAAAGAAGAGGCAGCACCAAGATTCATATTTCCTATCCGTGGGACATTCCAGTATCAAATGAGTGTCTGCCTTGTGTTTGCTATGGAGAAGCAATGAAGAAGTTGTTTTTTTTTCTTGTCCCGCTTGAGATGGAGATGATCCAGATGTCCAGGAACTGCTGGGTCTCTCAGGGCAATGAGTTCTGCCGCTTGCCTTTTAAGCTTGAAGCCCAGCATGGTTTAATCATGCACTGCTGCTCTTTGCTCCGAAAACACACCTGTTTGGTGGGTTTCACAGGGAGACCTGAGTCAAGTTTGTGCATCACCTTACTCTGGAAGAGTGAAAGCTGTCTGTGCTTTGGTATTCACCACAAATACTTTCTGTAGCATATCATCAAAGGCAAAAATACAGCTTTTATGATTGAAAAGCATGAGGAGTGAACACTGGCTCAGAGATGAAAACGCAAAGATATTCCCTCTTATGCCAGCCTTCTACATGAAAAAAAAAAAGGTCCCCTTTATTCAGCCTCTCCAGCTCTAAAAAGCCATTTTTATTGAAAGGGGCATTTTCTCTCCTCAGGACCTTTGAGCAACTGATAATTCAATTGCAAGGCTTGGCAGAGGTAAAAGGGGGTGAGGGTGGCACAGGATCTCCCCAAGAATTCTTGGCACACCAACTCAGGGCAAAGTGTCCCTGTGTGAGAGTGATTTAAAGCCCATTCAAGCCCCTTCTCTTTTGTTAGATGAGATATTTTGTTTAATGGCATGGTATGAAACCTTCTGCCTGTTCCACATCAGATATTTAAGGATGAGACCAATAATCTTTTATAAAATATTAAGTGAGAATTCCTGGAAGGAGAGGAAATGCAGTATTTCCTCTCTGTGTAGAACATATGTACTGGGATGCTGTCATTTGCCACCATGGCAGTTTTAGTCATAGGCTGAAATAATCCTAGTGAATGTTTTCTGTAGGCCTGTTCAAAACGAGTAATTTTGAATATTTTCGAAGACATTTTTGCTGTGGGTTTTTGTTCTCTAAACTGGAATGGAAAGCCAAGTTTTGCCAAAATTAAATTGAGAAAAATTGTTTTGGCTGCATCAAAGTACTCTTTGTTAAGGATTTATTTTGTCTTTTTATCTCCTCTTTCTTAACTCCAATTGTAATGTACAACTATAAAATATTGTTTGAAAAGGTAATCAATCAAACCAAAGAATTCTGCTGAAATGCTTAAAATACTGATAATATCATGTAAAATACTGATATTTTGTCAAGCAAAATTTCCCTCAACTGTCCTGTTCCCATGGATAGACACTGTCAGAAACTCATCTTTTCTTTATCAGCTGTAACATAAATTCAGAAGATGGTTAACAAAAATACCCATCAGGAAGTTTTAGAACCCCTATGTCTTCCAGGTTTAGGGGAAACACGCAAAGTTTTGAAGTGAAGTTTTTGCCATTGTTTACTGGCTTAGCTCTGATATGGGTAACATGAGGCAGTGGCTGGACAGTGAGAAGTTCCTTTCTCAGAAGGGAGGGTTTGGATGGATTTGGTCAAAGGACAGGAGACAAATGTTAACATTCTCCCTAAGCTGTCCAGACCACAACTGCACTATGTTGACTTCCCACTCTAAACACTCCTTCCATTAGGCTGCCTGGATGTAGTAAACACAGAGCCAGTCCAATCTTACTTCTTCTAACAAAAATTTTTGGATGAGCATTTCAGTTACTGAATTGCAAAAATTTTGGTTTCCAAAACAAATAACTACTATATTTAAGGCATCACTGAGGAAGCTGGGATAGTAGCTTATCATCCAACACTGAAGGCACACTTCATTTAGGAGATATGAAACCCTGAGACAGATTCTATTTGTAAACCACACAGGATGAGGTTTACCAGGTTATTCATAACCCAGTCCTCCATGCTGCCTGCACACAAAAGAGACAGGAATTTATAATTTAAATAGTTCAGTAAAATTGTGCCATTTAATGTTAACATTCAGACAAAACAAACCTCTGCTTTGCCCAGGGGCTGATGTGATGCAGACATACTTAATATAGTTCTGCTAATATGTTTGCTTCATACAAATGAAAAAGCATCTGCAAGACAGCTGTCTATCACTGAAGAAGCCTCCAGTCCCACCAACAAGCAGGGTGTGAAGTCAAGGCAAGGTCATTTCCTAAATTAGAGCATAAGAAAAAACTGCTCTTTTGCTGTTATCAACATGCTCATTAAAGCTTTGCAATCAGCAAGCCTTGGTCACACAGACGACACCAACAACAACAAGGCTGATTTATTATTTTCTCTTTTGACAAGAGAAACACAGTCTTCAAAGAATTGTGAATTGGTTTTCAGCCTGGACTCCACTACTGTATAGGGATTGTTGTGGAAGATATGACTAAGTTCAGAGAACTTCTGGGTGAAATCCTGGCCCTAAAGCAGTCAATAGTAAAACCACTGTTGACATTAATAGGATCTCACCAGCTACATCTCAGTCCCTATATACAGCTCTATAAATATATGTAGCTGCTTGAGCTCTGAAAGAATACCTAACCAAAAAGGAAATATTGTTTTTTTCCCCTATGTTACTGAGAAACTGCCAAAAGCTAAACATAAACAGTAGTACACAATGACTACAGGGAGACAGGAGGAGAGCAGACAAACATTTAAAGGATATAAACACAGAGGAAAAAGACTTATTTATCAAAATAAAATAAAAAAAATCATATAAATAGGAGGAGGTAAGTAAAACAGAAAAAGAGGAAATGTAGGCTATATTGGGCAAACTGTAACTGCATGAACCCCCACGGAGCAGAGCAATGGCTTGGGACTGGAACCTCCTTACTGACACATTTTAAAACAAAACTGAACAGGAAAAGTTAAATAACTATTTAGTAAGAAACCAACCAGCCTGCCGTAACTGCGGGGGAATGAGACTGCACTTTTCACTGTGCTACTTTGCTGCAGTGACTCCACCTCAATAAAGGACATCTTAAAAGACCAGAAAAATCTAGATTTCATTATTATGCACAACTGTTTGGAAGGCTGTCTGAAACACAGCATTTATAGCAGGATTATTGCCCATAGTATCATATCAGAACATTCCACCAAAGTGAAAAAAATATCAGAAACCAAAAATTCATATTGGAAGTGAACTTGAAAATCCTCTGAATAACCACAAGCAGTCTAGTTTCCACACAGTGCTTTTAATTCTATGGTCTCAGAGAGCCATATCAAGAAACTTTGATCTCTAAGGCTGTTACCCTGTGGGTGATAGCTGTGGGTAAGGCAGAGGGGTAATGCAGCTCTCTGGGGCCACCCAGCCCTGTGACAGTCCTTCCCTGTGACAGTGACTGCTAGCAAACCATATTCCTCACACACACAGTGCAAACTTTCAGTCTTCCTCAAAACTTTGCTTTGGAAGTTGCTTGCTTTGTGCTGGGAACACCATGTGAAAACAAAAGTACAAACCAGTACTTCTAAATGTACACTTGCAAATATTTCTTCTTATGATAGCATACAAGGATCAAGATAATATCTAGCTGTATGACACTGATGTTTTACATTGCAGAGCTTATTATATTCATAATGAAACCAAATTTGAAATAAGTATTGACAAAATCTATATATAAGATAAATATTTAAAGGATATCAAAATGTAGGACAAAGACTTATTTATCAAAAGAAAAGGAAAGAAAGAAATATAAATAGCATTAGATATGTGAAACAGAAAAAGAGGAAATGTATGCTCTTTCAGCAGAAAAGTCAATTCTGAGTTTACAGTATTGATGAAGACAATTCCCTCTGAATGACAACTATGTCATAGCCCATACAAAGATCTGAAAGATGACCAGGGACACACTACCATTGTCTGAACAACTCAGGCTTTGCCTGAATTTACAAAAGTAGTCTACTGCTGCTGAGAAAATGTCAGTTAAATAATGTGCCATGGAAACCTTTTGAGTGTGTCAATTACTATCACATGCAGATAGAAAATGCTGTAGAGAAAATAGAAAGGAGAGGCTGTCCTTCATGGTGATTGCTGGTCTCTCCTCAATCATCAAAACCATCTTGGAGCAAATGCCACAGCTACACAGACGCTGAAACTGACATGTGTGACCTACATGAAGAATGTGAAAACAGAGAATAATTTTGCTTCTGTAGAAACAAATTCCAGATGGTAGTCTCCCACACTGTGCCATCTAACTTTTATGGAGAGCCAGCTAAGTGCTAGCACACCTCCAGGAGCAGTTGTGAACAGAATGCCTGGCCAGCTGTTTGGTGAAGGTTTGCAAGCGATCTAACTGCAGTGCTGTGAGGAAAACCATCACCAGTGCAACTGATCCCTGCTCTGCTGTCACCCTTACTTAAAATGGCATCAAGTGACAGCGTTGACCTCACTGTTAATCTGTCCTCATGCTTGAAAGGAAATAAGGTTTTTCTGCTGTGTTATGGGAACCAATAAAAGCAGTTGGATGCAACTCCCAGATGATGCTTACAAATTTGGTTTCCAGCCAACTACAACTGCACTGCAGTTGCAGGCAGCTGAACTTGGTTAAATAGCAATTATCCTGGCTGTTACAAATGGTGCAACTTATTCAATGAACAGAACAAACAAATGCTTGTCATATAGATAATGGATTTGTACCATAGCCAAAGACTTGCAGAGTCCATCAGGGAGGTTAAAAATCCCAGGGATATTTAGCTATTGTATTTTCAGTTTAGCTTTCCACTACAGCTGTACCTTTATTCAAAAGCACAGTTGATTCATAGTTCTGATTATTCCAAATAATCAATGTATTATACACAAGACACATTTCCTAACAATTTCTGTGTTTGGAATATTTAGCCATTAAATTCCATAATGCAATAGATTGCACTTCAGTGAGGAAGGGTGTTAATAACATCTCCATTAATATCTGACTATTGCTCCTCCAAAGAGCAGTAAGCACTGTGAAGAGCAGGCTGGCATAATTAGGTTAGCATTACAGATATGGAGATTGAGCAGAGGAGCAGCAGTAAGGGTAGCTGGGTGATGTTCATGAAGCAGAAATGTGAGCACAGCCAGTCTTGTAATTCCTAAACTGAGGTACCAGTTCCCATGCTAGACACAGCCTGCCATGAAAGAACAGACTACATAACCTAATTCAAAGGAGATGAAGACTAAGAGATCTGAGTTTGTATTTGCCAAAAGAGCAATTTTTCTCTTCCTGTAATTCACAGCCTTGTGGTACCAACAGCAAGATCTTGGACATCAGGCAGGATTAAAAGACTTCCAGAGGTCATTCACGTGCTGCACGTGATGGGTTGCCAGCAATAGCTTCTCTCTTTTGGCAGCGGGTCTCTTAAAATTAGAAGCATTGCAAGCAAGCACAAAGCTTATAAAGCTCCTTTAAGATAGTGCATGACAAGACACAAAAAATTTCAAGCCTCAAGACTAAGACATAAGAAAACCAAAAAAATAGACTTTCACATGAAGATTTCCATTTGGCTTATAGAACATCATCTAGAAATGCAGAAGAAAAAGGGCAGCAAGGAAGGCAAAACAGTGAACAGTGTTTTGTTGTCACTGGTAAAGCCCAGCTGGCCTGGAAACATCCTGTCCACTGATAATGTGTTTAATTCTTAAAGTAAACACATGGGAGAAGGAGTGTGAAGGTTGACAGCTGCAGACAACAACCCTCCAGAAATCCTCACAGCATCATGGACTCACAGAATATGCTGAGTCAGAAGGGACCCATCAGGATCATTGAGACTAACCTCTGGCCTTGCACAGGACAGCAAAAGTATCACACCATTTTACAAATCCATCTAATCAAGGTCTTCTTCTAGAAACTTTCTCTGAATGGGACTCTCAAAAGGAAAAAACATCTTAACAATATGACCACTCTGCTGGCTTGGCAGCAAGACATTTCTACCAGTTTAATTACACCCCCAGAATTTTCAATAATCTTTGTGGTAGAGTAGGAGTACCTCTGCTCTCTCGTAACAAAGCACTCACAGAGGACCTGAAAGTGAGGACATGCAACCAGAGCAGATAATGTCACCCCTGATTTACCTAGTATATAACTAAATCTTCTAAAATGAGTACCTAGGAAAAATGAACACTGAGGAAGGAAAAGAACATAAAAGATTCTCAGCCTACAGAAGATGGAAGTTGAACATAGCAAATTTCAAGATGTGGAAGAAAACTGCAAAGAGGAAACTGTTCTTGAGAGAGAGAAGATGTATTAACAGCTTCAGCTGTGGAAAGGCAGACACTGGATAGATTCTAGGAAGCATTTTGTAACAATGTAGTACTAGAGACAGTCTAAGAATGAGTTAGGCAAACATCTGTGAGGAATGATACAAAAGCATCACTGAATGACCCTAGCTCAGGGGTGGGCCATGAGATTTCTTCAGGTGCCTTCCAGATGATGCCTCAGTAGCTGTGCGAAGCACAGGGTACCCTCCCAGAGTACCACACCAGAGGGTTTACGTGGCACAGATCCAGGCAAGGACATGAGGCCTGCTTCCAAAGCAGAACCACTGAGCCTCTGTGATTGTCCTGAAGTTCATCTAGTCCTCATTCACAGGTTCTTGGCTCAGACAGAACACTGTACACGGCCAGCAGTGGCAGTCTCATTCTTTTAGCTGAAGCTTCATGTCTTCATAGATTTGTTCCTATTAAACTAAGCTGTGTGTTTCTCTCCTCTCTCTGCTTGCCAGCTAGTGTTGATGAGGGGTCTGAGGGTTCACAAATACCATTGCACCTCCCAGTCCTTTCCTGGTAAAAGGATTTTTTCTATTGATAAAATGGAATTGCATCACATTTTCAGATAGGATAAACATTTCAGTTGTGGCTTCAGAGCAACTGTCTGTGTAGTCTCTCCATTCCTGAATCCACAGCAAAAGTAATTCAAAGCAATCTGCTACTTGACAATAAAAAATATCAAATGTGATCTTTTCTGTAAAACAATAACCAGTTTGAGAGTAACTGTAAATATCTGTCATTGGATATACAATGCAATGAATATTATAAAAAAAATAATCCAGTGGAAGACAAACCATAGTGAAACTCTTGATCAAGTCTGTGATGGAGAGTTTAAGAATGAGTTTGGGTCTGAAAACCTTTTAACAGTGGTACCTATAGAAGCTGCAGTTTCAAGTATCTCCATTGCTGCTTATTCACCATGGCAAGTAAGCAGATCAATTGAAACTTTGAAGAGGTAGATGGCAAATTGACTGAAAATTTTAAGATGGTTTGAAAAATTGCTTTCTACCATCAGAAAAGCCATAAGCATGATGAACTACTCATTCCTGAAAAATACCCAAAAAACAGCTACCATTCCTTTATTGTCCGGAATAGCCAGGGAGCAAATTTAAATGCAACCTGCATGAGCTGCTGCAGGTTCTTATATTTAAAAATGGCATTCTTTCTATATTTCACTGACAGAAGATTGACTCAACAAACATTTAGAACAAACTTATATAATTTGATCACAGGTAAAGAACATATATTTTCTGCCAAAGAAATCAGCAGGTTTTTTTAAGTGCTTTCTTCCTTTGACTTCAGATTTGAATCACCTTTGTCCTCTGTAGAGAATCTTCACAGGAAAACCTGAATAACTATCAGGTACTGCTAAAGCCCATGGAACTGCTCAAGGATTAGAAGTCAAGGGCATTGACCTAGCAAAAAGATGGAAAAAATTAAGACAATTCTGGGCTGTACCTTGTGAAAAACACAAACACGGGTGCACTCAATGTCTTCACAGCAAAGTCTGAAACTCTGGCTTAATCCTATGGGTGCACTAATAAGCAGTGTGGTTCCAATCTAGGGAAAATGACAGTGTGTGCTGGGACCGGAGGTTGCCCCACCCTTTATGTCGCACTTTGGGGCCATGACCTCAATGGCCACAAGAGGCAGGAGAGCACTGGGTGGGCTCATGAGTGAGTTTCATCAGGAGGGAACTCTGTGTGCTCCAGAACTGCTGTGCTTGGCAAACCAAGGCACAACAAAGGGAGATGATTGGAATAATTCCTTCAAAAGCTCAAATCCAAGCACCAATGTTGTTGGATGCTAGGACACCTACCACAGTTTCTGCTGCAGAACTGCTCATGAAGAAAGTTGGTGTTTGCTTCTGAGTCCTGTCCTGTGTGCTCTTTGGGCAGAATAAAACAAAGCTGTTTCAGGCAGCAGCATACTAAATGAATGAAGCTGCTTTCCAAGTGAACATTCAACTGTGCATGGAGCTATAATTTGATATTATTGTAACAGCAGAGTTACACTGGAAGAAAAGTGTGGACAGGAAAGGACTGGCCAATATTGCTACATTTACCTGCAGCAGAAATTACAAGCACAGATGTGTGTGCTCCTATCTGAAGCAGTCTGTTTGATTGACGGGGAGAAAGAAAGACAGGGAGGTTGATTTTAATTTTTTATCAATATTTAGGCAAAGACTTAATAATTCTGCCCTGCTTTGCACAACAGGAAGAACCTGCTGTTCAGCAATGTGAGCAGCTGTTTCAGCAGAATCACAGAACCAACCAGGTTGGAAAAGACCTCTGGGATCACAGAGTCCAACCTATGACTGAACACCACCTTGTCAATTAGACCATGGCATTCAATGCCACATCCAGCATTTTCCTGTGAAGAAATTCTTCCTAATGTCCAACCTAAACATCCCAAAGTGCAGATTAAGACTATGTCCTCTCATCCTATCACTAGGAAGAAGAGGCCAGGAAGAAGAGGCCAGGAAGAAGAGGCCAACCCCCCACTACCTTTAATGTGGTTGTAGAGAGTGGTAAGTTCACCCCTGAACCTCTTTTTCTCCAGGCTAAACATTTCCAGCTCCCTCAGCAGCTTCTCCTACGACTTGTGTTTCAGACCCTTCACCAGCTTTGTTGCCCCTCTCTGGACTCTATACAGAACTCAAGAGCCAATATTTTCACAAAGAGAAACTTCAATTTTCTTTGGCAGTTAGGGAAACCCCTGAAGTAACAGCAGGTTTTTGTGTAAAAACAAATGAGCCAAAATGTCCCAAAATTTGCTACAAAATAGCATTTTAAACATCCAGTGTTCATTTCTTTAATGTCATAGCAGTGCCTCCTAATAGGATCTTCACAATGCACTTGGAATTGTGAAAATGCTATAATTTAATCAGGACTTCATACAATGCAAACACCAACATGGTTTGAATAAAACAGATAATAAAATCTTTGAGTGATGCGTGTTCAGTTTATATTTATAGGCAAAAGTTTTCTCTTCTCATCCAAATCTGAATCCAAACACTGTACAGAGTCACTAAAGAGTATTAAGTATCTAACCCAGAAGCTACAAGCTCAATGAACACTTCAGCAAATGCTAGGAAAACAAACTTCCAGGAATGCTTTTTGTAGTTTTTGACCTGGCCAGTCTGCTGTATATTCAGACTAGGACTCGCTATAATATTTACTGACACACAATGAGTTGCCTAAACACAGTTCATTTTCCTTATAATATACAAATACACATTATTCTCCACAGCCCATTAGAATCAGCCTAAGTGAGCCCTCTCTTACATACTGTACCCTTTCTTCCTTCAGAAAGCAAGCCCTAGCCAAGCTGAATTTTTTAGGTCTGCAAGTAAATTTGCAAAGGCACTGTAAAAACACAACCCAAAAGTGATCCTTAAGCACCGCTTGTTGAAGAACTTCTTGTTTCATTTTCAAAACTCCCAGAGAGGAAAGAAAGCTCTGCTTCCTCAGATGACAGCTACCAAATCCAATTTACTCCTAAACTGTGAGGAAGGTTGTCATGCTCCACATCACTTCTAACTCCTAGCCGACACAAAACATGCATGTGAATGGGCCAGGTCTAGATGATGACCCAAGAGCATTGCTGTCTGGTTCAGCACATACTCACTAGGCTGATCTTTACATTTTAGAGACACTGGGAAATATACAGAGAAATCAAATATTTTTGTGTTTGTGCACACAGAAGTTGCTCTTTCCAAGACTGAAAAATTACAGTGTATGGCTATTTGTGGAGAAGGCCGAGTCTATGTCTCAGCTGGATCTTTAAGGGCACTTCCAGGTCCAGCAATGTTTGTGTTTTTCTGAGCTCAGAGCCCTGATGCTTGGAGGGTTACAATTCTCAGATTAAAGAAGCCATGCATAAACAGCAGTTCCAAGGATGCAGAGCACACAGCCTTTCCTCCAAACTTCAGGGCAAGAGTACCTCTGCTGAGGGGCAGGACTGTCCAGTGGACAGACTTCTCTGATGAATTTTTCAGAAGCAGGTAATAAGAGGCCCAAAAGATATAAAAAATATAGTGGAATACTTTAAGAAAAAATAAGAAACCAAAATTTAAATGGTGAACCTGGGTAAGTACCAGGGCCTCTCACCAAACACAAGGACTGTACAAAATAGAAAAAGACACTTCGAAAACATCGGCACAACAGAGCAAGTTTTACCTGAGGTGAAGACTCTTTCTGAGTCCTGCTTTACAGGGTAAAAATGTCTACAGTTTCTCATTTTGTTGACATTTTATTCCTTTCAAACCAGAGGGAAACCACTAGATTCTGTATCTGACATCTAACCACCACATTTGTTACAGGGAAACTAAGTCACATACAGAGGAAAACTGAAGAAACAACTTTGGTTGGTGTCCAACCAGGAAAACCACCACTACAATTTTTTCGGTGGTTTAGACAGAAATTCCACTTCACCTGGTAACATCTAAGTTAGTTGTTTGATTTTGGGTATAATCAATATTTTCAATTCTACATCCCCGAGAACACCCAAGCTCTCTGTGAGTCACTAAAGCTGCTCTCACAGCTTACTGCACCTATAACCACCACACATCAGCAAACCTGCTGGCTTAAACTCAGGTGATCATAAACTGCAAAGCACTTTAGAGGTTTTGACAAAAATATTATCATTTCTAAACCCTATATTTACAAAAAGGTAGATTTCATTCTCAGGGTCAAACAGCTTCCAGTGCCAAGACACACTCCATTGCCAACCTGATGGGCAGATGCAAACTGCATCCTCATGATCCATCACATAACCCTCATTACAATATTTATAAAGTTCATGAGCACTATGTCAGTGAATTAGGTCTTCATGCCACTTTCTCTTAGATTGCACATCTGCTGCAGGAACGGGTCTTTGATTTTCAAGCTCCCTTACATTCCAGCACAGCAACCTGCTGGGGATTTATGGGCATTTCATGGATGTTTAATGAGGCTTACACCGTAACCAATCTAAACAACTTTTGATCATGGAATTCTGAAGCACATTCAGCAAAGCTGATGGAGCCTGAGACACCTTGAGAGAAATACTGAATTAATCAGAACAGTCAGCTTGCCCTGTCCCTCTGCTGCAGCTTTGCTGGTGAATACCAGACACACATATACACACAATAAACACTCCCTGGTTTATTTCTGGTTCCCTCAGATTTCCAGTGTATTCAGGATGGGCAGTGGAGACTCACTGATACATCTCTGTAAGCATTTAAACATATAGATCAACTTTATTATCTGTCAACTTTTTATCTAAAACTTCAATTTTAATGAAAAAGTAGAGTATAACAAAGACTTGAAAGCAACATTTTAATATGGTATTTTAAGAATACTATTTACTGACATTCTGAAGGGCAAAAGTCTCACTCCTGGAAGGTATTTAAATGCCTAAATATCTTTGAGAACCTAGATGCCTCCAAAAGGATTTATATTTGCAAATGAAGATATTAATGTAATGTAATGTAATATACAGCATTTGAAAGAGAGAGAAGATAGAGTTACACATGTGTGCAGCCTTAAATCTGATGTATTCCATATCTGGCACCTAACACACGTAACATCCTTAAACATTTTGAACGAGGCTTTCCTAAAGTTAATAACAGAATGAAACACTTATCTTGTTTCTTAATAAAGCTTTCTGCTTTAAAGTCAGATACCCACAAGCTCCTGAAGAAGGAAAGGAGGCAGAAAGGAAAGAAACTTACATGCAATGCTCTCATTTACAATGAAAAGTAACAACGGCTTTTCCCCTTTCAAGGATCTGCTGTTACAGGTGCTTATTCAGATATACCCTATGTTTAAAATAAACCTTCATGAGTTTAAGATTAATTTAATTTTCACAAATATTCATGTGTACAGCATGTGCCTCTGCAAACTTGTATACAATCTAAACTGTAATATTCTGAAGCCTAACTTTCCCTTCACAGCAGGAGTGGTCCCACTGATTAGCAGATCTTTTTCAAGCTCAAATCTACATATGTGATTGATCTTCAAAGTCTCTTTTGTATAAAAAGCCATTTTTCAACTGTAAATGCTTGAAGAATTCTGCTGCTGCTTGCTGTACTCTTCTTACACTAACCTTTGCTGTTGCTGTTGTTTTGCTGTTGTTGAAGTTGAGATCATGCTCACAAGGGACAACTACCCTGGAAAGGGGCAGGAGACAACTGGATCACTGGAGACAGCACCATTTTGTACTTCTGCTTCTTCCTAAACATTACCAGCCAGCCATGGCCACAGTCGGGCTCCCAGGGCAGGAAATCCCTCAACAGGACCTACTATGGTTGTTCTTCAGAGCAAGTACCATCACACCTGAAGGTCTCTTCCTTATCCAGGTTTTATTTCTTCAGACTAATCCAGAAAATAAATCAGCTTTGCTATCCCATCCTCTTTATTTTCTTTCTGACTTCTCCATCTACATGCTTTGAAAATTTGTTTCACTATAGAAAATAACTGCTGTAACATTTAGGGTTGTCTGGCCATTGCCAGTGGAATTGGCATGGAGAGGTTTGAATTTCCTGCTCTATGTGGTACTTGTGCAGAGTGCAGGTCAGAAAGCAAAATCATTCAGAAATTTGTCTTGTAGTGTGCGCTTTGTCAGCAAATGCTGAATGCAGTGGTAACGTACCTGTAGCTTTGCTCCCACTACTAGACAGGGTAGTAAATACTTCAAATTGGAGTGGCTTCCAGCCTTTTTGAGTGTAGGAAGTCAGCAATAATACAGCACTCTCACTTAAAAAATGAAATTAAGCCATCAGAAATATTATCTCTGTGCCAAAAGTTACATGGAAGCTTACTGACAACAATCCTCATTGTTTGTCTTACTCACCCTGTTGCGAGTGAGGTTCTGTCTCTATTTTTTCACTTTGAGTTAAACAGCTGTCAATCTTAACTTATTTGTAGAAACTGGTGTGGACAAATTAATTCCTATCCCTGTGCTGGTTATCTTGAGATTAATGGGAAATCCAGAGCTAGGAGTCAGAGGGGTAAGTAGTCTGAATGGGAGAGAAATGCAACCTACCAAAATCACAAAGTAGCCTCAATTTTTGGATCTTGTGACCCATACTTGTGAAGAAAATAAATAGACTTTCTGTGCTATAAAGAACCACAGAACTGCAAAGAGGTTCTTGTTCTTGAAAGAAGAGAAACTTGATGGAATACATTAGGTACTTGAAAACCTAAATTTTGACATTTCCTGAAATACTGCCACAATAAAGGTATTTTCTTTTACAGTGGAATCTAATGCTACATATTTCACCATCAAATATTAAGTAACAATAAAGTGTTTGCGGGTGCAAAAAAACCCCGTCCCCTGTACCTCTTCCTGCTAAACACTCCTTAGAGTTATACACAAAAGGAGGGAATACAGTTTTCCCATTTGGTAAAAAACCTCTATTGTCAAAAGAAACAGGAGTAATTTTCTGGTACATCCTAATGTATGAGGGGTTACACAGACCTTGCTCAGACACCACCAGAAGATGACATTCCCCAGTGGGGAAGTCTCTGATAGTTGAGCTCAGCTGAGTTTGGGCACTCCATGGTCCTGTTCTTGGTTGAGAAGTCAGAGAATCACTCTGCCATACACATGATACACACAGGCCTGACCTATTACTTTGCATGTCTTATGTCCAGTACTGTTTGTTTATTTACCCTGGGCTGTTCTGCTAGAATAAACATTCCTGTCTGGATTCCAAACAAAAAGATAAGCATGCCAGCATTGCTTCCAACTCACATTTCCCTGAAAAGGCTTTCTTAGGGGAAAGGACTGTCTAAATGACTGGTGTGCCCATTCCCCATTTTAACCAGTACTCAGAAGAGGTGCCAGCTCTGCCTGACACCACCTGCAGTAGCTCTAGCTTGCAGTTACTGGTAGCTTTATTCATATTTTGGTTCCCCAAAGCAAGGCATGCTAGAGAAATCTGGATTTTTAACTATCTCATCACTTAATAGTTATTCTTTGCATTAGGACAGAAATTTAGACACTACACTGCATTGAACAAAACCACTCCCTCCAAGACAAAGCAAAATATCTGCTCCAAGAAATATTAATGCTCTCATCTTTACCTGCAAGAAGTGTCAGACTTTTGAGGGAAAGATCAGAACAATGCTAGGTCAGGGAAACAAAAAAGGTGACTGCATTCTCCTTAGTCTGTGCAGGAACAATCAGCAAGGACTTCAGCTGAAACTGAACTTACTCTCTTTGCTTTTCAGTCCTGGGCTTGACTATCGATTTCTTTTTTGTCTGTAGCAGGCAGTGGTCCCAGAAGAGAATAACCAGCTTTAAACATCAGTTGTTTGGCCCTGGCCTCCTATAGCCCATGAGATAGGAAACAGCATGATCTGAATGGTCTCAGAATGACTCCTCCCACTTGGAAACCTGTTCCCATGGTTTTTCAGGCATGTAGAGAGAATCACCAGCTGGGAAGGCCATTCTGCCCAGTAGGAGCGAGGTTTTACTTTAGCAATATCCTTATTTACTTCAGCAACAGAAATATAGTGACACTTAAACACAAATTAAGATATACCAAATAGAAGTCCGAAAAATAACACCAAGAAAATAAAGCAAGCATGCAGCTGGGAAGTTGCAAACCTCTGTTTTCCACCTCTTACACTGTATAGGTAATATATTTTTAAGTTCTCTTTTAGAATATTCACCTACAGTGAGACAGAATTTTGGAGGATGGCGGACATATTTATGCATTCATATACTGCAAGGCAACAACAATGTAAAAAATAGAAAGACAAATATATTACTAGGCAGCATAGAAACAGAGACTGCAGCCACTGTCCCAACCCCTACCTTTTAGAGTTGCCTTCTTAAGTACCTTCATGGCATAAAGCTGGCCTGCATCAGATCCTTTTATCTTCCTGACTAGAAATACCTGTAAAAAGCAAATGTTTTGTACAGATGAGTACTGAATTTCTACTTACAATACTTACTGCATTCCACAGGAGAATAGATACTATGGTACAGGAAATCTAATGAAAATTACTAGCTGAAAGCATTTCATATCTATTTCACCTGCAATTGTTTGACCTAGCTTTGGAAATTCTCAGTTTTTAAGCCTTTACGACCTCGCAAAAAACCATTTTCAATATTTATTAATTGATGTTGTATATCCCCTTAAAGATGGGTGATAAGTTAGAATCAGTGAGCATATATCTCTTCATATTCTGATCAGCTTTACACGAAAAAAAAAAAAAAGTCTCATTTGTGTCTAGAGATGTGCAGTGTCTTAAAATTATTGCCATCAATTAAATGTAAGAAAAAAATCAATTTGGTGCCATTTACGCCATAAATCATGAATAGCAACTTGCCTAAGATGCAGATGAAGCAGAAAGTTCATACAGCTAAAAATCTGTTGTTATTTAAAAAAAAGACAGTTTTTCCTGTTACAGTCTCCAATGCTTCATCTTCTGACACTGTGAAATTTTAACTAAAATAAAATTTGTAGCTAAACTTGTGCTCTTTTTATTGTACTACATGCAAATATTTCTTATGTACCCCTCAGTGCATCTGAGAACTGGAGGGGTATTGAACAACAGGATCAGTGGTTCAGTTTGGTCTTTATAAGACTTTCAGTGTTTTAATAATTTGAAATAAAATAAACAACTCTTTTAGCTGCTTCCCAGGACACACTCTGTCTGCTGAGGTCAGAAGTGTTACCTCAGAAATTCTCAGAATTTCAGAAGTCAGGGAACAGTGTCTCTTTTTTTTTATTTCAGCACTTGTGTTACTGGACAGAAGCTGAAGTGAAGCCAAATGCAGAAATAAAAATATAGTCCCACATACATATAGTCCCATATAGTCATTAATATACAAACTAACAAAGGCTAGGTGAAATTATATAACTAATTAATGTCTATTTGGATTAAAAATGCAAATTATTTTATTAATTGCCTATCCAGGAATCATGCTGCTTTGTAAACTGTCTCCACCTAAAATATAAAAAGCCAAAAAATAAGGAAAAAGTATGTTTCTAGCACAAGTTTTGCACGTTAAAAGACTCTTCCTCCCAAAAGACTCTAATCTGTAAACAGATTAGATTTTCTCAAACCCATTTGAGGAAATGTTTGTGGGAAGGGAGAACAACTGTTGTCAATCCAGTATAGAAGCTGGGAAGGGGAAAAAAAAGAAGAAGGTAAATTCTCAATTCTCTCTGAACAACTTCATCAGGACTCTCACATCTGACAGCACCACAACTGCAACACTTCTAGGACATGATCTGATAGGGTTTTGGTGAGCCTCTCCTTGTCAAGGTGTTTCCTGCGCATAGGAGATATGCACAGTTCCTCAGCCCAGCTGCCCTGACCAGCCGAGCTTGGGCACATGCTGCTCACTCCCAGCACCTGCTTCCTACTCTGATGAACACGCAAACACCTCCAGTGCTCACAACTGTAGTAAGAAATGATGAAATCTGGATACAACAGGAACATGTAAGACTTTTTGAAGTGGTTTTTGTTGTTATTAATAATAAATTAAGCTCAGGTGCTCCAGCATTAACAGGAAGTCAATTAATTTAAAAGTTTATAGAGGAAAGTTGGGATGTCTTTCTGTCCAGGTCAAGCAAAAGATTTAATTTTTGTATTAAATTGAAAAGGAGAAGAAAGTCAAACCCAAGCTTTTCCAGACACTAGATTTTCAACTCAGCTGTATTATTATTTTTAAAAGCATTTATGGGTTTTTTACCCCAAAAAAACCAAAAACCCAAACCCTTAAGATAATGGTTTTCAGTAGCACTGCACATAAAACAGCACAGCATAGTGCATCTGCAGAAATATTAGGCTGCAGTTCTAGAAATATCTTGTCTGCCCTATAATCTTGCAAAGCTTGTAATATCCACATTGCTGTAATAAGCAAAATTATCAATTTACATTACCAGTCATTAGTCAGCTGTTCACTGTAGCATGGGACAGGGCACTTGTCTGCATCCCCTCCAAAAGAGATGAGTCAAGAACTCTGTGTTCTATTTCAGAGGACATCAAAATAACCACCAAACCAGAAAGGAACAGAACAAATGAAAATGTGTTGTATTGCAAAATGATGTCACCTTTCTGATTATTCTTAAATGTAATGCTACACATTGTTCTTCAAACCACCAAGTAACCCTGAATCACCAGGGTATAGTCTAGACAGATTATATTAGCTGGACTATACTAGTTTGCCAGAATAGCATGTGCATGTGACTGAGCATGACTTTAAATTTTCTAGTTTGATAGTTTGTAAGATTATTAACACTTGAACTAGCAAAACTCCCTTAGCTGGAGCAATTGGTGCATCATCCAAAACCTGATATAAAAAGCTAAGCAATCGCTCTGCATCTCAAGGGTGTTGGGGGCTCTCCCTCTGACACCAAAGACATCTTCTCTAATTATTTACTTATTGGGTGAACAATTTGAAAACTTAATGGTTTGCATCCTCAGAGACATAGACTTGAACCATTAGCTGAAATACCAAGGTGATAAAAATGTAGGTGGCTGGGGACTGCATAATAAACACAGGGCAGACCTCTCTTCCCCATGTCTTTGCTGCTCCAGGGAGTTTACTGATGTTTCTCACATAAGATATGGAAAGTGATTTGTTTACAAATCACTTACAAATTACATGCAGCTCCAGACAGGTACATTGTCCACACTCCCACTCTGATGGCAAGAAATCAGACTTCCTTTTGGGAAGTGGTTGCACAGACCAGGCATTTTGCTTATAAAATGCCTAAGGCTAGAAGGCCAATTCAAACAATGCCAAAAATACATCAATACAATCTAAGATAACCAGCAAACCATTTCTAAAATCTTTACTGCCTATATATGAAAACCAACTAATCTGCCTCTGTTACTTTAATCAAAGATGTTTCTTTCTGTTGTTCTTCACCTTCTTACACTGAGTCTCATAGTAAACCTAATTTTGATCTGTTTGCTTTTTCATATTCAATTAATATTTAAATCTTAAATATACTGTGCTCTGAAGAAATTCTTGGGCTCAATACTTGGTATTGAATGTTAACTTTCTTGATATCTCTCATCTCAGGGAACTTCTAATAGGTTTAATTATCAATTTAATTCTATAATAACCAGGAAGATGATAAACAATCTAAATATAGCTTCCTTTAGGAATAAAACTAAAGGTTCTGATTAGAAATATGTCTTTAAATGTCCACAGAATAATATACTTATAAGGACTTTGATGCCTATTTTCAGCTAGGTTCACTGTTCCAAAGGTTTCAATGTCTTTATTAAACCATAGAAAGATTTTTAAGGCTGAATTGACTCTTCTTTCTTTCTCACCATCTTTCCTTTCCGTTCTCATTTCCAACCAACATGCCCTGCTGAAGAACTGTCTTTGGAATTAAGAAAATATTTTGTCTTAAGATATGTGGCAAAACGTTACTTCTCCACAAATAAGCTAGTGGTCATACAGGCAGGGTTTTCCCCCATGCTCTTGCTATAATGATTACTATATTCTGCACTGGGGTCTACCTCCAGGACCTTTCAAGGCCTTTGAGTGTCAACTAAACAGAAGTCTGGGACTCAGAAATGTCCTTAAGGTTGCCCTCAGTGGGAACTGTGCAGCTAACTTCTTTAAGTCTTTGAATGTTCTTATTTACACCTACCGACTAAGCAGCAGTGGCATACTCACCTCACAGGTGGATAGATAATCCATAAATATAGTTTATCACTGCTTGTAATCAGTGATGCTTTACTAACAATCACTTGTGCTCATCAGTTGAGGTCCACAGCCATAGCTGCTATTTTCAAAATTGGTTCATAAGACTGAAGCATTACTAAAATGAAGACAGAAGGGCTTTTCTTATCTGCCTTTACAATATAATTTATATATGGACAATGTCAGCAGTGTAAATGAACTCAGAGAAAGGACACAATATTTTCAGCGTTGCTCTGGGTGATTAGATGACAATAAAAATTACCTTTCCATATGAACCTTGTCCTAATACTTTCAACAGTTCAAACTGAGAAGGATCTGCTTTTTCAAAACCTTCCTTGACATGATGACTGATGTCTATTTCCTTCACAATACCTTCTTCCTGCAAAGGAAAAAAACCCAAAAAAACAAAACCCCCAAATTAGAGCCATTATCTTAAGGAAACATATTGTTTATTAAAATCTTGTCTTCTGTAATGCTACAATCATGTAGCAAATTTTGAAAATACAAACAAATGCTTGTCTAAATATTCCATGTGCCTGTTACCAGCTGAGGAGGGTACTTGTCAGGGCATCCAGACCTGGTACTTATGTTTATTAAACCTGAATATATGACTAAATAAATACAGATTACACAAGCTGAAGCCAAAAATACACTGCAGAGCTTGGTGTGCCCATCAGAGACCTTGATAGCAGAGTGGCACGTACTGAAATCTGCACTAGAGAGGCTCCATCACACTTCTCTCCACATACTTTCTCAGCTTCCCCTCAAATCATCATTTAAGTCAATCTTAAAAAGCTTCCTTAGTCCTAAGCAGTAATTCTTCTAATGACTAGGCAACAAGGAAAGACATTGTTAAAAGAGCCTCTTCCTATTTACCTCAAAAATTGGAATGTTACTACTGGTAACCATTTAAACAGAAAACAAATTAATTATTAGATGTAAAATGAGGTGGTGGTGGGAGAAGACTGACACACATTTTGTTGCTTGCAAGAATTAGTTTTTTATGCTTTGGGTTTGTCCAGGTTGTTTTGTGAAAATCTTTTGCCTGACAATAGATGCACATTCCTCAAAGACATCAGTAGAACTAGGACCTTAATCTTGCAAGCTGTGACATATGGCATTAGTTCCAGGGTTTTTTTCCATGTTATTTCGGCATGTGCCTCTATAAAGAGAACAATTGGGTCACATGAGACCCAGAGGGACTGCATAGGGTTTGCAGCAACTCAGAAAGTCACTGAGCTGAAAAGAAACGTGGAAGAAAGAACCTGCTCCTCAAGGACACAAAGATAAGGAAAGACAATACTTATGCACCTTTTTATTTTGTAGTGTTTTTTACAACTACATTTGAGATTTTTGGTTTGTTTGGCTTGGGGGTTTTTTAAAATATTTTTCCAAACTACTCATTCTAACTGCTCCGCAACAAAAATATGATTTTCAGTACAAAACTTTTTTTTTTTATCATCTTCCAGTTTGAAGGGACTTACTCATTTAGGAATAAGTTTGAATATATCTGCATCCAGCAAAAATAATTGCAATCTCACAAATATTTTTATGTGGACTTTTCCTGTAATTTTCCTTTTTCGCCCTAAAAAATCCTTCTAATACCTAGAAAAAAATAACATTTGCTTTCCACTCTTAAAAATTAATGTTCAGAAAATAGAAATAACATCCTAAAAATAAAAATACATAAAACCCCCAAAACATTTGGCCAAAACACATTCTGTGCAAAATAACAATAATTTTGATTTTCTTCTCGTCCAGAAAAATTGCTGTAACATTCTACTACCTGTAATTTGTCAGATACATGGTTTGCATTGCCCAGATTACTTTCTATATTGCAGTTTCAACCCTCCTTTTCCCTACCCTGCCTCTTAACACTCACATAATTTTGAACTATATAGTCCTACAGTGGACAATATCCTCTTCTTGGTTTGGAAAGCTTCCTGTAGTTCATTCATGCTACTACAATAATGGAAAATAATCATCATGTCAGAGCAACTCCTTTTTCTGATCCTAATTCCTATAGTTAAAGGTTTGCCTGGAAGGAAATGCATGAAACCAATGGACACTTTTCACAGAGAAATTTAAAGGATTTCTAAGTACAGAACTGTCAAGATCTCATTATGCACTTTTCTTACTTTAATTGCTGTGTGAGATAGCATAACTTTCTGATATTAAATATATAATATTTTTCAATTATTTTGTACTCTGGTGTGAACCATGAAGTCACTTTCAGTAACATTTGCAATTTAAATGATTAGTGAGTTTCAATTTGCCCATTCATACTACTCATCAAAATCAAAGACCTACAACCCCAAGCATATTTCTCATTGTATTACTAAATTTAATATAACCTCTTTAGGTTCATGAAACATGTTCAGTTACAGGAATATATTGAAAGTATTACAATGATGAAAATTCAGCTTGCTGAAAGAATGTTTAAAAACTTCTTGCAGTCCCATAGAATATCATAAATAATTTATAACATGCAATAAAAATAGTACTTAAATTATATGCATCTTTAATTAAAAGCTCAGGGGGGAAAAGAGAGTATTTACAAAAAATGGAACCAAATACAAGGCCTAGCAATGTTTATCAGAGAAGTACAGATTTTAAAGACAGAAGAAAAATGCTAGATTTTGTGATGATTTTTTTGTGATTATCAAAATATAAGAACGTTAGTTAGAAGAGGCTTCTAGGGCTCATCTAGTTCAACAGTCCTGCCTAAAATATCACTGACACTTGATCAGACCAACCAGCTGGTTTTTGTCCACTGTGGTTTTCAGTGTCTCAAACGCTGAAGCTTGAGCCACTTCCTACAAAAGATTATTCTCTTTCAATTTACCCATAGTCCTGTCAAGCTGGATGTTCCATGAGCCCTCAGGAGGAAGCAGGATATTTTTCTAGGAAGGTAGGATTTCCTGTGGATTTCCTGTGGTTGCCTTGCTAGAAAGGGCCAGCAAGGCAGCACCGAAGAAAAAGCATGCCAGACAGCTGTTTTTTCACCCATCATCACCACAGTGGTGTCATTTGTGAGCTGTCCAAGAGGTAGATAGTATTTTAGCTGGGATGGCAAATACACTTTGGAGCAGAAAGCCAAACTGGAAGTGCTTGAGACTGAAGACAGATACAGATCCTTAAAGGAAATACATGCTAGTGTGTTTGCACACATGCACCCATTTGCCTTGAATGTATTTCTATAATCTTAATACTTATTGGCTGCATAAATCACGGAATAACTTCTATTTGTTTGTTTTACCTTTCCAGCTAAAAAACCCAACACAAACCAAACAGTCTTATAGTCTTTATTTACATTCTTACTTACAAGGGATTTTCTCATTTGAAGTCTTCCTGTGTTATGCTAATATGGAATATGGCACAATTTTTCTCAGGTATTGATGATCAGAGTGAAACCCAAACTGTCAAAGCACAAGTATATTTGGGCAGGTCTCCCAACTATTTTGGTCTGGGTTGCATACTAGAAACTTCTCTAATAGAGATTTATTTTTCACTGTTCCAGCAAGTGCACCATATCTGCATCAGTAATTTTCATAACAACAATAAAACTGAGACAAGATAATCACAATACAGACAAAGCCTGCACACTGAAGAAGCAGTTTTGATGGAAAGGATTTTACTCTGGAAAAAAACAACCAGCCAACTTCAAGACTGGTTTTGATCAGTGAAGTTGGTGGAATCAAAAGGGATTTTTCCACAGTTTGATCTTGCAACAGCTGTGCACACCAGCCTAGGCTCTTGCTCACTGCTGACTTGTCCCACACTGCATTAGCAGGAATGCTTGACTTGATGAAGTTTAATTTTTTGTAAACCTCTCTAAAATTATGTTCATACAAAAAACCATCATCCTGTGATAAAAGTGAGATGGGTGTTCTTGGTGGCTTGAAGAAAGCACATGGTCAGGCAGGATAGACTAGAGAAGGGGGGGTAATAAATTGGAAGGATAAAAGAGAAGTGGAGAGTGCTTCTCTATGTTAATACAAGAAATACCTATTCTGGGTCTGATTCTATACTTCATTATTCACTTGAAGGCTTCCCCCAAAGCTGGCAGAAGGTTTGAACATAAAATAACTCACTATTAAAATGGAAAGACAATTTTGATCTCTTTTCCTCTGGGACATAGGAAAAGAGAGCCTCTATTCTTGCCCTGTGACTGTAGATAGCACAGACACATCTGCTTTGGTGCTTCTGGAAGGCAACAGGTCCCTGTAGCGTTGGTCGCAGCTCCAAGACTTCATGCAACCTTGAAGAATGAGAGGCACTAATGCTCAGTGGCTGTTTGAGAGCAGCTACAGAAAACACTTCTAACTGCAACAATACTTCCCAACCACTACCTCATGTCAGAGTAGGATCAAGAAGTGTAGGGGTATGGATTTGGAAGTGGAGTACAAAAAGTCATTCAAAATGGCATGCCTTCCTGGAGAGCAACTCTTCAATTTACTATCTTGCCTGTTCCACAGCCTCCCAGCAAACATTATGGAAAAAATAACTCCTAGAAAATGGACAGGTTTAACAGCTTTTGGAGTCTCGTCTGGTTACTCCCCAGCTAGCTTCTGAACAAACAGAGCTAAGGTCAGCAAACAAAGAGACCACCTTAACTGCCAGATATATTTCACCAACACACAAAAAAACTTTCCTCACCAAAACTTCCTGAAATATCAGGAGGGGGAGATTATCCAAGAATCAGCTACTTTTACTAACAGAAAAATGTACGCTACCATATCTTATACAAAAAAGCCATGGTGCTAATTTTATATGATTATTGTTTTGAAAAATCAGCAAGAAAGGATTCCCAGTTGTATTCCTTGCCTGGTCACCTCCTCAGTTGCAGAGGACCAGGACTGGTGTACAGGTATGGCTGTAAAAGGTAATCTTCATTTTCCAACAAAAATATGTGCACTTCTGATGTGCAAGTTTTACAGTCTTTAGGCTTGTGTGCTTTAGGATCTGAGGTCAATGAAGAAATCAACAAAAATGTGGCAGGAGGACATAAGAAATAATGATAACTCAGAAGACATTTTACTGTTCTTCAAGATTTGTCTACAGCATATGCTCAGGAAACAGACTATTTTGTTACCGATCTTCCCATTTGGCAGGTTACCACCTACCATAAACCCAAATCACAATTATTTAACTACCAAGTATCACGGACAACACATTTCGAAAGAATATGATTAATTGAGAAAGCATGTTTAAAACTGTGATATGAGAATAGTTAGGAGAGGATGTGTCTGATAAAGATGAACCAAACTTTCTATCTCTGTTTCACAGTTTCTAATCTGGCTTAGTCCATAGGAGAGTAATTTGTGTCACAGACATAACAGGCTATTCAAATGCTGCCTAGGACAGGAAATGAATTGCTGATCTGCATTCAGTTCTTTGAGGACAAGTATCTACACTAAAGAAAAAAGTATAGAAGCATTTTCACTAGCCTCTTCCCAAGCAAGCCTGCAGCAGCTGGAGTAAAAATTGCAAAACAAATTGTCCATTTAAAATGGGTCATAGCCCAAATTCTGGCCTCTAGTGGCATCTGGAAAGATATAAACAGCAATAATGCCATAAATCAGCCTGGTTGCTTTGTTCTCTACTGTCAGATAAACATTTGCTTTAACAACAATGAATTGGACTTACTGAGCCCTTAAAGAAGCATGTGGAACTCATAGTGAATTTGCTGGACATTGTGCCAGGTCTGTATCTGGCTTTCCAGCATAAACTTACCTATCTTCTCAAAAGGTACAATAGAGTTAAACAACACATTACAATTTTAAGAGAGATTGGGATTTCTTTCCCAGATCTTTCACAAAGGTGAATAGAATGTGTTATCTTGAATTTGGAATTCCAACAAGTATGTCATTACTTAGTGGAAAACAAAAACCTTAAGAGCAATTTCTGTGGAAATCAGCTGTTAAATTCAGCAGACCTGTTTCTCGACAGGGTAACTACTAAGCTCTCTTTAAATGCTTTAGCACTTCTCTCCAGCTCCAATTTTTTTATCCTACATTTTTAGTTTCTTCTCCCTAATACATGACTGTACAGTTGGTGTTCAGCTGAAGTCCAACAAATAAAAGGAAAGAGATGAATCGCAGAGAACAAAGGCACTGAATACAATCTGCTGGACAAATTGGTGAAGTCCATGAGATGGAGGCTTGAATACTTGGGTAAAATCTTTTGTGCTACAAGGCATACTGTGTGTCTTTGATGAATCACTTAAGGTTGAATTCAGCTCAATAAATGCAAGCATTTATAGCACAGGAGAAAACATTTTGAACTAGGTTTACATGGCAGTCAATAGAGAGAAGCAGGGAATTTATGACTAAAAGAGATCAGATCCTTAAAAGAACTCACATCCTAAAAAGTGCACATTTCTGTCTGATGACTATGAAGGAAGCCTAAGATAGTTTGCTGAGTTGGGGGCTTCTGCAGTTGCATGAGATGAATTCATGTTTATCATTTGATTTTGAAACACACTTAAATAGAGAAGTATTATGGCCAGATTTTTAATGCCTTTACAAAAGAGATGTTTGCTGATAAATACCATGAAACTTCTATTGAAATAGAAGATTTTTCAAAAGAACTTATACACTTGAAACATCTAGCCACTTAAAAAATACTCTAAGGTGCTGGAAATAGTCCACTGATCAGGATTTTGAGCTCAGTAAATTAGGCTTTTTTTCTACTTCCTCCCTAACTCAAGAAATAGGGATGATTGGTTTTTTGCTACCCTGCAGGAATGCCATGAGAACGAGCACAGAAAAAAATTCTGAATTCTCATATTGCAGTAATGGACAAATTATCTGCAATGTATCCAGTGTACATGAGATACCAGGCAGCTTACAACTGAATTCTTCTTTAGCTCAGATTGAAGCATTTTGAAGTCTGGTGCTCTTTATCTGATGACTATAGTGTCTTCGCAGACCTAGTCCCTGACTAGGACGAATACATACAACACTGACTGCAAAATTACATGAGAAGAATGATTTTCCTAGTCCAAGTGCAGACATGCATTAAGTACAGGGAGACACCAACTCTTGACCTAACTTTCAACTCTGGACACAAATCACTAGCCAGGGTAACTCTAATTGTTATGTTATTTCTTACGCAAACTGCAATAGTTTATGAGGAGTGGTGAATAGAAAGAGTGCCTAACAAAATGTTAAAGCAAGGGGTTAAAAAGAAAAAGACAAAAGCAGAACCATCTGGTCACAAAAAAATTACAAACAGTTGGCAAGCCTTACTCATACGGCAGCTCTCTACAAATACTCAAATACATTTGTGAACTTTACCAAAAACAGTCTCAAAATGAGTCACACCATTAAAGAACAAAAAAATTCAGCAATATTGCTCTTCCTACAGCAAATAAGAGCAGTTGTTTTCACCAACATCTTACTTGGCATGGCTTCCATGTGTGCCATTAGCCTTTACAACTCCAAAGAGCTGTAAGGTCCATAGTTAATTGTTTCTGCTGGTGAATAGGCAAAAGAACTGCTGCTCTTTCATTAGTATTACTTCTTTTTTCATCAAGGAATTAACTCCCAGTGTGTCTGGAGCCAATGAATGGCAGAAAACGTGCCTCTTAGAAGGGTAAGTATTCTTGTTTCCTTATGACGATTCTATGTCCCCACTGAACAGGATTATGACCAGGAACCTTGACAGGGCGACATGCAACAGTAGGGGCCAATATACGCGACTGAATTGAAAAATAATTACATTATAACACAGCTCAGGGCTGGTTCCCAGATCAGTATTGTTTCCTGTGTATTCTGATCTGAACAACTCACAAACTGTATGAGTCACTTGGGTGACTCCTGCCAAAGACCTTCCAGGGATGCCCCCACCCACCACCACTGCAGCCACTCACCAGAGCTCCTGGCACCTGCTGCAGTGGATCAGCACTCACAGGAAAGCCCTAATGGGACAGTCCTAATGTGATGGCAACCTCTGCTCTGTGCATTTCCAGAATACAGATAGCTCCTACACCCCTGTGTCCCACCTTCCCATCTGAGAAATATAGGTAAAGCATCTTCGTCTTTCCTGTGGTTAGGCACTGGAAATGCTTAGGTGCTATGATATTAGGCTTGAAAAAGAAGGAAGACAGAAAAGAAGGTCTATATGTTAAGGGCTTCTTTATATTCAAGAAATAGAAATACTTGCTAAATTACTCCAATTCTCTTATTGCTGTACTCAGCTGCTTCACAGACTAGAAAAAAAAAAAAAAGGTGCCTGATGTTTTACTAGTGCATTTGAGTGTGAAATAAAAACTCCAGCTGCACTAGGAAGATAAACTGCTTAAGCAAAACATATTTTGAACCATTTTCTCACTGTTTCATTATCCAAATAAAACACTGCCCACCACAGCAGTGTAAATAGCACCACAAAACAGTAAGTAGAAAATTCAAAGCCCTGGGGCATTCAGATGGTGATTTTAAAGTCCTGAATCATCTTTAATATGCATACTGAAGGAAAATTACCAGGTTTAATATTGAAATGTGAGGCAAAATTGACAAAAGGCTGTAATAAGGGATAATTACATTACTGAGGTGTTGGATTAGTCAGTTTAGGAAATATACCTGTCTGGTGTTTTACAAATCACTTGTAGGGTTTGGTAATTATCATTTTGTCTCCAAGAGGAATATTGACTTGCTTGCACATTTTTTGTCCTCCTATTAATTAAATCAAGCATCCACTAAAAGTTCAACCAGCTTGTAATTCAAAAACTGGAGTCCTGCTGGTATTATGTTAGGAAAAAACGTGTTGTAATGATGTTCGTTATCTCAGTGGCATATTGCAGGCAGAGTATTAATAGGGAAATGGACTAATGTGAGGTCATTATGGAATCAAAGCAAATACAAATTAGTTTTAATGCTACTGTTCACAACATAGAGGATCAGTGAAGGCGCTGAAGGAGAGAGGCTGAAGCAGCTCAATGAGGCAGACAGAAGATGGCAAAAAGGAAATTTTTAGAGATGATATGACAAGTTTAGCAATATGGACAGAGGAGTAAGATTTGGAGGGCAGAGAGAAAAGGAGGTATCAAAAAGGACATAAGAAAAGGGCAATTGGCTTGTGCCTATGCCAACAGAGAATTAAACCAAGAGAAGAACTGCAATATTAAATGACTAGAAATGCAAATTTTACTACTTTTATGCAGCAGCTTAATCCAATACCTAACCATCTTTCTGGGATGAGGAGAAAGTACAAGCATGCATGTATGTACTGGAGTGATCTAATGGTGCAGCTGATAAGCAGTCCTGGCACACTCAAAACTGCTCCCAAAACAAAGGGTGAGAGCATGATGGGGACCAGAGGTGCTTTGCTGCACAGCTGGTTAATGGCCTTGGGCATTCAGCCGCCTCCAGTAACTCAACTGGGCCTCCAAAACAGTATGAATGCAGTGGATCCAGACTCTGCTTATTTTCAATTTTTAAATTTTTTAAGTTATACAAAACCACACAGATAAAATAAAATAAATTTTAAAAAAAGTTATACCAAGTACCTGACAATACCTCATCTAATGCTGGCTCCAGTTTCATGGACAAATATTTAGCAAGGGATACTACAACTTATCTCTTCAGCTGTATACTTCTATTACAACCACAGCTAAGAGTTGTTAGGTCATTATTTGCAGACATTCATATTTCACTACCTAAGGACTGTTATCATGCACAAGTACCTCATAAACAGAGTTTCAGCAGTCTATTGAAAGTCTGGCCCAGGAAAAGGCTCATAGCATTTTGTGGTTTTTTAACTACTAAGAAACCTCTAGTTTAGGTCATGTCCCTCAAAGACTGACACAGGCCATCTCCAAGGAAGAAGCTGCTAAATAATTACCACACATCCTCTTTTCTGTGAAGGGAATAATTGTTTACAATTACTGTACTAAACAGAAGCATACATTATATACAAATACTGACTGAAAATATGTGTATTTTGAGAATGAGAATAAACAAAACACAAAAAATCCATCTGGATGCAAAGAATACCCTTGCAACACTGTTTAGAAGACTCTGTTATTTCAAGGATGTCAAACTGCTGCACCAATGCATTTTGCAGAGATTTACAATGGATAATGTGATTTTGTATAACAAAAGGGTGTGGGGAGCGTGGCAGGTTAGTTGGTTGTCAGCTGATTGGGATCTTGACAAACATATCATGACAGTGTCACAGCAGCAAAACTTTAGTCAAAGCTGATCCACAGTCTAATGAAGTCTACTGAAAATGATTTCCAGAGTAGGCTTTATCCAAACATAGGTCCAAACTCAGTTCAACAACCAAACTCTGTCTGGGTTAGCTATCTAAAGTTCTGTACAGGTGACAAAAAAAAAGGGTGCTTTTAGGCTTTTCTTTCTTTTAGACAACACTATGTTTCTAGTAATCTAAAGCAGGACTTAGTAAGCTTGCCTCTTTCTGCTGACTGTAAAGCAAATCTGTGCTAATTAGCTCAGATTTATATTAATTCTTCCTTCCCTCATTCCTTAATGACTCCTTTAGCATTAGATGGAGCCTACACACTTTGCAAAAGACACACACTGCATTATACTGGATATTTCTAGGCCAGCTTTTGATCAACCCACCTTTTTCACTGTGGATTTTCTACAGTCTCCAGCAGGCAATACATGATGCTCTCATAGTTTCATTTTTCTGGCCTGATGTATACTTGTACAAACTATTGAAATATCCTTCTGCAGAGACATGCTTACCCTCTGTGGCTATACTGTCATGATCTGCCAACACAGGTCAGGGAAATCAGGGCTCTTGGCCATGAAACTGGAAGTAAACCCACAGCCCTGTGCCAGATATCATGCCAAACTTTTACACTGGGAGAAATTTTAACAGGCATGGCAAAAAACAGTGTCTTCAGTCCTTTAATTCAAAATAAATTTTACTTATTTTCACAGTCCTTGTAGTACTTGACCTGTTAGATCACCTGGTATCAGTTAGAAAACTACCAAGCCAACTGAAAGCTGAGCCCTGCTGCAGTGCTTATCACCATGCTCCTGCAGACTGTGAGGCATGGCTTTCACCTGCCCAGCTGTGTAAAGGGACATTTACATCAAGTTGTCCTGGTTCTTATCTTCAGCCACCTTATCCACAAAACCCTGCATACAAGAAGATACATGATGATGATGATGAAGGAAGGCAGTGGAAAGGAGCTCTTTCTTTAAATCCATTCCAGTGCAGAAGCTTCTGGGGTTTTAAAATATTGAATATACCAGTTTTAGAGCAAATTTACTGCTTTAGTCTCCATTCTACAAGTATTTTTTTAATATATACACAAGCAAGAAAAGGGTCAAATGGAAATCGCCAAGTTCCTGCTAGGTAGTTTTCATTGACCTGCAGCTATTTCAATGTATTTCTGTTCTGGCTGAAAACCGTTAAAACAAATTCACATGGCATCTTAACTGGTAAAGGCTTTGTTGTTTTATTTTTTTAAATAAAAGATAATCCAAATGCCTTTACTGAAAATCAGTTTGCTGCAGACAGTAAAGAGACAAGGTGGAGAGAGAAGATAAACTTCTATCGACTGTCTAACAGAAATGACAGGTTTGCTCTCAGGTGATTACAGAACCAGAGCACAGATAAAGATCTTTGTAGTGCAATATCATGACCACTCTCACAAGTTTATCCCCAATGAGCTGGAGAAGTTAAAGGTTACTATACTGTGAGTTGGTGACTGCGGTGAGCTGTGAGTTGGTTCCTATGCTCAGAGCAGCCACAGAGCTGTCTGGAACTCCTGAAAGAGACTAAACTCCCATTCAGAAAAAAAGTTAATGGGCACAGATTAAATGAGTTCTTCCTATTCCACTTTTAACATTCATTTCGGATACAGCTTCCATTAGTAACCTGAACAAAGAAAAACAAATGTCAAAATACAGTGCCACAATTTATGCAAGTGTTACTCGGTTTTTTTAATATCAAGCTAATAAAATGAAAATGCTTTTTGGTGCTCCATATGGTAGATGCTATCCCATTGAAACTCAGAATCACTAGCTGGCTCCACTGGGCTGCAATATCAGTAAAATCCTTAATGAAGCTGGGAGACAGAGTTCTGAAGAAAAATTTGATGACATACTATAATCAACAAACATTTTTTTTTTGCTATATAAAATATTTGAAAATTACTTGAATTCAATAATTTTGTATCAAATACAGGACGCCAAGCAACAGCTATTCCAGTTCCTTCTCAGATAAGGCATTTATTGTGCTTCTCAGGGAGTCCTAGACAATTGTGGCCACCGTATATTATAACCTTTATAGTGAAACTTATTTTGTAAGCCTAGCCAGCCAACCATATCTATATCACATGTAACTATAGTGATATTTTATAAATAACAGCAAGAAGACAAATGAGTGGTAAGTGAAGTAATTCAATAAACCAGTAATTACAGGAAGCTGAAATTAATATTATGGACAAAGGAAAAACAGAGAACACAACCAGAAGATGACAAATGAAAGAAGAAAGCTGAAACCACACAAAAGTGTTACTTTAAAGAAGTGTTTAATCAAATACACAAGTGCAATGTTCATTTCTTTTCCCCATTTTGTCATAAAAGAAGAGCAATTTCACAGTGTTTTCAAGACATAATGGGAGGTAAAGTTTCGGCAATTTAAGACAATACTGTAAGGAAAAAACTCTTTAATGTAAATCACAATGAAAGGCTGCTTATGAATTTGCCACAATTTTTGCTTTGTTTGTATTCTTAAATTTATTTGCTTTTAAAAGAATTCTTTTTTTCTTGCTGACTACACTGCAGAGTCCTGCTATGCTAAAGCAGAGTTCCAGCTCGCTTTGTTAAAAGCTCAGTTGCCCAAAAAACATTATTCTTGGATTGTGCTTTTTCTGATTTGTTTTCAATGTTCAGAATGTTTCTTTACCCACAAAGGCTGAGTAAATTGTCATCTACTGTCTTTGGATTTTATCCAGAATTTACAACCGAAACTTTTTTGTACAGGTCAATACCAAAATAATTTGTCTTCACAGAACTCCTTACGCTGGTGAAGATACACATGGATGTCATCAATGAGTTTTGATTAAACTATGTTACTGAAACCATCTAAATAGTCAAATAATATAAGAACTACAGTTCTGCATAGTTGCAATATCTAAACTTCCAGTTCTGTGAAGTAGCAAGTGAAGCTGGGTGACATATAACACTGCTGTGTAAATAGCCTTCATTTGGAGGTTAAGAGTAAAGAGAAACAAAAAATTCACATCATCTTCTCATCTCTATACCAACTTCTATGCCAACAAGCTGTAAGTGTATATTTTAAGGACACTGAAGGTTGATTAGGTGGAGCTATAAGTAAGATTTCTGGAACTGCAGAGAGCAGAAGACTCTAACAGTCTTCAGTACATATGCTGCAAGTTGACCCAGGGTGATGTACACCAAATGCAAATAAGTATTATAGAAAATGCACAACATTATTCCCATTATTAACAAGGAAAAAGTATATGATGTATAACTGCATGAATATGCTGGATTTTATCTGGAGCAAAATCAGATTTTTTTTTCTTTTTTTACGGAAGTTCATCTGAAGAACTAAGGAGTCTTGCATACTAAACAGCATCTATCAGCCAAATTAGCTACTGAATCTCTCTCCCTCAGAAGTCACCTATAAAAGGCACCAATGAAAGGATAATCCCTTTCAGTATTTTCTTCACCAACAAACAAGCAAACCAAGCTATTGCCCATCCTAGCTGAAAACCTCCTGCTTTGCCTTCCAATCACCCCATCATAAATCCTTGGGTGGTAAGCTAAGTCTGGGAGAGTGCCAAGCGGAGTGCAGGGTTGGACTGGGCAGGAACTGAGGTGGGATGTAGCTGCAGATTCCTGGGATCCATACTATCATCATGATGGGCATGATGGGGACATGAGCAGAGCTTCTGCCCCTCAGCCCATCCTTGGCTCCTGAAACCCAGAGAGGTATTGCCTCAGGAAGGTCTCCAGCTGCTCTGCTCTTGGGAAATTGTAAGAAGTCTTTTAAATCCCAACTTGAAAGTGAGCCATGGGTGAGCGAGTTGGCAGCTCACACAAGGTATAATGAAAGGAGCCAGGTTGTTTTGTAGTTGTGGCCAGCTCTGGGAGAGACGTAAGGCAAAACACACAGGGCACATTCCAGCAGTGAGCCCTCGAACTGAAGACAGAAGGGTTTGGGTTGTGGCAAGTCACACTAAGCAGAGTTGACAATCTCCAGCCTGTCACAGGCACACAACTGTTCAACACTTCAGGGTAAAGGCCACAGAAATTCTGAGCAAAGGCAAGAAACAAGCTTGCAACCCATGTGAACACTGCAGACATAGGAGGCTCACAGACTTGGTCTTGCAACTCCCTCCCAGACCACTCTGGGACCTGGGGATAACACTGCTGGCCTAAACAAAAGCTGTTTTCCACCATCTAATGTGTGCGTGGAAACAGAAGCCCTAAGCCAAGCCTGTTATAACATCAATCTGCAATATTTTGTCAGTTGTGCAAGACTGGAGACATGAATCAAACCTAAATTATACTATGGACACAGTCAGGGGAAATAAAACTAACTGCAGCATGAAAAATTCAGGTTAGACATGGGGAAAATCCTTATGTGTTACTAACTTGTGTCCTAGCACCCTTCAAATGCCTCTTTTTTGTTTTGTCCTATATGATATGACACTCTTTTGCTGTGTGTTTTCAAGAACCCACAATGATCTCCACATGGCTGTAAATACAACAAATCCTATTAACAAATGGTGACCATTACAAGATTTATAAGAGATATTCAGAATCCACCTTACAAATATAAACCACAGCTCTTAAAAACCCCTCTCTTTATAAATAGGCATAATTAATTACCAGCAACATAAGTAGATATTGGACAGCTAACTGTTCTTGCAATATGTTTACAGGATCAGGCCCTAAAAGCAAAGGATACAGATGGTGAACAAAGATGCACACTGAGTGAAAACAATTCTCCTTTTCCCCAGTGGCAGAATGCCAGTTAGTTAGAGTCTGCTAATGATGGTACAAGAGGAAGAACTGTCATGCATATGTGCCAAATTTACTCATATAAAAAGTGAATTTGGCATCAATATCTGTTGCAGCTAATCAACAATATGAGATAAGTGGGGCAACAAATTATGCCCCTTTTAATCAGCTAGCACTGTCATCTCCTTTATTAACAGGGAGAGTTTCTAAATTTGTTTTTGGTAAGTTTAAAGCAGTAAAAGAAGATGGAAACATCCTTTTAACAAAATACTGGCTCGATCATCAAAGGATATTCTACAGACTTCACAGCATGATCAAAACACATAAATAGCATCACTCCATGGAGAAAAGTCAGGAATGAAGAACAGATTCATCACTTGGTGTTTAAAAGCTATTTGAGAAATAGTAAGTTATTAGATCCTAATTGTGGAATTTCAACAGTGTGACTTCAGTGTATTGATGAAGAAATACAAGTTTGAGGAATTAGGCTTTTATTTTACTTGTTGCTTGACTGAACAACCAGCTAATGTTGTGTTATTTCACCTCTTGTAAAAAGGAGCAGAATGAAAACCTAGAATTGTACCAGCTTTTCTTCCTTCAGAATGCAAATCTTCCCTGAAATAACTAAATACCAACTCTTTCGGTATTAAAAGGGTGGCACCTTGCTTGGACAATGTATCCCTGACACGAAAATCTGCAAGGGAGAATTCCCACAGCTCCTGCTACACCACTCAGAAGAGCTCCAAAACCATATGCATTTATATTTTAGCACTCCTCAGTGTGAAAAATCTCGGTAATTGAACAGAATGTTTTGCAAAGAACAGCCATTAAAAAACAAACAAAAAAACCCAAAAAAACCCCAAAAACAACAACAAAAAACAACAACAAAAAACCAACCCCCCCGCAAAAAACCAAAACAACAAACAAACAAAAAAACCCAACCCCCCCCCCAAAAAAACCAACAAAAACCCAAAAAAACCCAAAAAAACCCCCCAACAAAATAAACTGGATTAAAAATGGCCTAGGTATTTAAAGAAACTTTAAGTGATACACATGATTACTTAAACAACAACAAAAAACCTAAGCCTATATATTTATACAGGAAATTATTAAGAAAATCTATGTTTTCATCCAGATTTGAAAGGTCCTTGCAAAGGATGCCAGTAGACATGGCAATCTATACAAAAATATTTCAGTAATGTAGAGCTCTATAAAATCCAGTAATTCAAAACTAATTCAGCTGAAAGCCAAATGAGAAACTGCATGGTTCACCTGGTTTATGAAAGACTCAGAACCTTTAGTAATCCAGTGCAAAACTATTTGCCAAATAGAACTGCTTGACTGAAGGTGAATATAAAACCTTTCTTTATAAATGCATAACGTAACTGTCTGAGGAACAGCCCAGCAGTGCATTAGTTCTGCAATGTCCCCTAATCTTGCTTTCTCTCTCTGTGAAAGAGAAATGAAATTCCCTTGAGAGATTCTGTTGCCATTGAGAAACATTTCAACAATCCACATACAGGATTTACTCCACTGACCACTCATGCCAAAGGCCACGAAACCACTTACACTGAAAGAAGATAAGTCTTGCAATTTGGAGCTGCATCTATAAAGCAATAAAAAATTGATGATTTCCTTTTGACTGCCATAGAAATGGCTGCTTTCTTTCCTTGGGGAATCCATTGCTGTAATTTTCCGTTGGAAAGTTTCTGTATTACTGCACTGCTAATGAAGACCTAATCTGGGTCATCAAAAACCTGGGATTAATCACATGCCTAAAAACAAACAAACCAAAAATGTTATATAAATTTACTTGCTTGACTGTCTGCAATTATTTTTATCAAATCATTGCAGCATTCTTCAAAATGTTAAAATACGGGCCAAGAGTTCTGCATTTTTCACCTATAACAATTAAGAAAGTAATTTACATTTCATTTTGTTTCATGCTGTCATCAACAGCATATGCACTGCAAACACCATCCATTTCAGGATGCCAAAGAAACAACAGAAACATAAATCTAGCCTCAGAAAACCCTGCAAGTTGGGTAAGTGTTAACCTCAGATGCTGTGAGGTTAAGCTGTTTGCCTATGGTCACACAGTGAATTTGACAGGACCAGAAACAGAGTCCAAATTTCCTGATTCCCCAGCCCTATCATAAGGCAACACTGATTTATTTTAATTTAATGGTCTGTACAATTCATGTTTCTAAACCTCCGGAGCTTGTACCAGCAGGTATTAATGCTTTATTCAGGTTCAAAAGTACAATGTACACAAAAAGCTGTTTTTAGGTTAATGGAAATGAACTGGCCCATTTCTAACAACCGAGCTGTTTAGAGCATGCTGATGCTTACAGAACTGTATGAGAATGCTGATGGGTTCCATCATCAGAGCTGACAATGGAGTGCCCCGGCCAGCTTTGCACAGGGTGCCTTGGGACATTTCCACACATCTCCTCTCTGTGTAATCTTGACCCAACCTTTGCAGGCTTAGCCTGAAATGCCACCAAGAGAGGTCATTCCCATTAGATTCAGCATACCCTAACAAGGTGGGAGGGTCTCCAGTGGGTTTGGCAGGGAGCTACCTGCAGGCAGAAGATATTCTAGCTCTAATAGATCAAACAGCTCATTAGAACTGTCAGAGGGCTGAACTGCCTCAATTCCCCAATCCTGTTTATGCTGACACAAGTGTGTGCTCAACACACCTCTCTGGAAGAACTCCAAATTATTTCTTTCCAGTGGATGAAAGAGCACCCAGATGTGAAGAGCTAAGACAAGTTGTAGGTACCCACACTTTGGAAATACATCCTTTACACTACTTGCAGAAGAAGCATGGAGAAGCACATGCCTCAGACCACCATACAAGTAGACAATCCCTTCCTGCATCCAGAAACTACCTCCAGTACTCACTCAAAACCAAAGTCTGCCATTTCAGAAAGTTTCTCTCATGAAAAATACAGTTTCAAAATTTTCCCTTCCCTGCCTTCATTGTGCCTTCATTTCTCTTGCTAACTGACTGCAACTTCCCCATATTTTGATGCAAATTTTCCCCGTGACTTGCATGGTTTGTTGCTCTTAGTGGTCCTATCCATTTTGGGGGTTAAGCAACATCTGCTCAGATAATCAGAAAGGAAGAGATTAACAAGTCAGCGAACAGTCATTACCTGCAGACATTCTGAAAATAGCCATCTCCACAAATCCAGTGGACAGAGCCATCAATTACAGTAATCCTAGAGGAAGTCAGTATTTGCATAGAAAAAGTACTTTAACCTTATAAGTAGAGCACAAAGTGAAATAGGTTTCTCTAGCTCCAAAAAATGTCAGCTCCACTATTTCAGGAAATAAACAGTGAAATTAGTGCTTGCAATGTCACTAAATGTAAATTATGTCATACTTCTAGGGATTAACCAGTTCCAGAAGAAAAAAACTAAGTATGAGTGAAAGAAAACCAAAAGGCATCTAGAAAATAAGAGCTTATGCTCTTAATGACAATCATCTCTCTGTGAATGTATGAGACTACCTGCATGTACAATAGCACATTATGTGTTTAATACTGGAGCCAGAAGCATCCAGTTATCCCTGGATGTCTACCCCTAGACTTTGTCCTGTTCAATTTTTAATTTGAAGCATCTACTTATTGGAAAGGATACTGTATTCAACTAAGAATCTGATGGAAATTTTTTAAAAATATCTTGGACTTCACTACAAAAGTTACTTGAGATATATAGATATAGATATATAAGACAAGATTTTTTTTATCAAGCATGCTTTGAGAACAGTTTTTGAGCTACAGTTTTATAAAAAATCATTTAAAGATGCTGTAAAAACTTGTTTTCATTCCTGTTTTAAAATTCTATTTTCATCTTAGTTTGAAGGTAAGTTCAAAAAACCAGGATGCTGTTTTTCAAAAACATCCTAGACAAAAACTGAAGAATTATGTACAAAACACATGGTATAGTTTTAAAGCAAAAAATTCTGAGGAAGTGTTTGTAAAATTAAAGTAACTTTGAACTGTTAGAAATAGATTGACTTGGTGACTTAAAAAACTTTTACTTGGTTAACTCTCCTAGTTAAATGAAAAAATGTCTGAACAGGAAATCATGTTGGTTGGGTAGTAGCAATTTAAATTTGGTATTGTATCAGTAAAGATAAGATGACATGGGTACAGCTGAGACGGAAGCCACACAAACACTAATCTGCCAGGCCTGTTGTTACCTCAAATGGCATCATTTCACAGCACCTCTATGTACATGGGAAACAGCACAGTACAAATCAATTCACTCCCAAATTAGAAAAATAAGACTGGACCAAGCCACCCTGGCGGAGACCAAACTGGTCATGGACACACGTGGGGTCTGATGGAGTAATTTGAATTGTGACAGTTACTGAACGCTTGTCCCAGGAAAGTGGATGTTCACTTGGCAGCCCTGCATGCAGCCATCCTACCAGGAGGACAGGGAGATAGGCACCTGGCATGGACTTTTAAAGGGACAGTCTTAAAGCCTGCCGTAAAGTTCAAATTCTTGGAAAAATTTTTGACAGCATCTTGGACATGACAATGCACCTGTTTAAAATAAACAAAATGTACTGATCATAGCTGACACACTTTTTACAGGTGTCATTGCACTCAGAAACTCATATACAGGGGTTTGTTTTCCCCCAGAACTGATGTGGGTCAATAGCCACTGTGGAAAGCACAGGCGTTCTTTCCTGCTCAAGTCTGAACATGACAGTGTGGAGGAGACTCAGAGCCTCCTCATTCCCAGCTGAACAAACTGGCCAGAGCTGTGCAATGACTGCCAGGACTCTGGGACCCTGCTTCACTGCCCTCTCTCCAGTACAGCAGACCACCCCTTTCTGAGCTATCTGCCCTCTGTCGGGTGAGGGCAAGCCCTGCTGGCACAGCAGAGAGGCAAAGCCCCAATCTAGGAAAGCTAAATGAACTGGACAGGGCAAATATGTACAAGGGGCACCATCTGGCAACAATAAAAGGAAAAAAAAAATTAAGTGGGTTACCTAAACCAGTGCCCTAAAACCTACATATAAAGGCAGCTAAGGACACTGTCTTGCCCAGCCTGAAGGGCCACTGGCCAAGCACTGCAAAAAGGACAAAATTAAAGTTACACAATGCCTCACATTAGGCCCAAAGTAAACAAAGTCAGGACATGCAATATGACAGCAACATGAACCAAACCAGCTTGTGTTGCTGGGCACAACCCCTGAGCTCCTCCCCACTGCCATGGCAAACTGGGATGAGTGGGAGATGAGCAGCGGCTGCCTTGGCTGCAGGAGCCCTAGGCTGTGTTGGACACACACAGCTCTCCCATCCCCATCCCACCCAGCCAGGCTTAGAGAGGCAGCTGCTCCATCACCCAGCTCACAGAAGAGGCTCACCACAACAAGAAAAGTCCAGCACTGTCAGAGAATTAAGGTCTGAACTGAAGTTATAGGAAAGAATCTGGCACAACGCTGGTTTCTACGCAGTAGAGCTCCTGAAGAATCAAACTTTTAATTTTTCCTATGAGTTATATAGTATGCAGAAAATAATAAACAAGTGGAGAGCAAAGCATAACACATATCTGAACAATACTGTTGTCTAAATTTTACTACAGGTGTCGTTGCACAACATTTACAATGCTCTGGCTTTATCTGTTCTAGTCATCCAGTAGCAAAGCAAACTGATCCATCTTAACTCCTAGCAGAATTAAATATTTAGGTAACTTCTTGGTAAATTAACATTTCAATAACACACAAATGCCAATTTTGTATTAGCTTTCTCCACAAGAAATTGAATTTAAGGCCAAAATTAAAAAAAAACCAACCTTCTACTGAATTTTAAAAGGTCTGTATAGCTACTTCAGATGATTGCTCATAAATTCAATAAAACTCGAAAGATTACTCATGTCTAGCAGCATTATCATCAAGGGCAAAGTAACCTTCTTTTTTCATTTTACATAGAAAATGGACTTTTATTATGCTGCTAGTCACACCTACACACTGAGTACCCATCAGTGTTAGAAGCTGAAATCTATGAGCAATTTTTATTTCTCATTTTTAGAAAATTATAATCTTTTCAGATCACTCCCTCAGACTTTAGAACTGGGGGCTATGATTTGCCTAATAATATCTATTAGCTCACTATTAAGTGCCCTTAGCATCTTGGAAAGTGTATTTTTATTTAATAATACATGCATGTTCAAATATATATTGAGTAAGAATTTCTAACTGAAACTGAAATAGAATCTGATAGAAAAGACCCATAGTGTTACATCTTTGGTTCATTCATATAGGTCACTATCATTTTTAACATGAAATAAAAATTCACCTTTGAAAATTTACATTGCACCTTACAGAAATATCTTAAAGAAATTTAAAGATCTATGAGACTCCCCATGGTTTAGGAATAAATATTTTAATATATTAATCTGCAATTTTCATCCAAGATCAAATTAAGAGAATGGGAACTCTTTGCCTTTTAGACCTGTATGATGACTCTTAACCATCTTGGTTAAGTCCCCTTTGGACTCATTTTTTTGCACACAAATGTTGGCATAAAACATTCCATAGCAGGCAGCTACCCTTCCCTTTCCCTGAGGAAATTCCTCAAATATCCCAAAATTTGTTATTAATATTTACTATTGACATTCCTTATGAGCCATCATAAATTCTGTGTGACTTTCAAAAGTTGTCAAAACTGAAATATCACTTGCAAAACAGAACAGCCCTCAAGCTCTTCTGCAACTGTGGCAGCCCTTGACTGTGGCAGCATCAGACACATCTTGAGAAATATTCAAGCAAACCACTGATCAGAAAATGTTAGGATGCAGAGGGTGAAAACATTTGTTTCCCTATTCTTGACCATCTACCTTTTCCTGAGAAAACTACTGAAACATGCCAGATGTCCTTTTTTACTGAGGTCTTATTCATTTTCTTAATGTCAAGTATGCAAGTTTTTCCCACATCCGGACTAATATTTTCATTTTTCCATCATAGGCATTGTGCTCTGGAAAAGTGTCAAAACTTACTTAGTAGGAACTGACACAGAGGAAGATTTACTGACAGAATTAACATTTCACTAGTGAAAAAAAAAGAAGTGTTATCAAACACCTACTTCATGGTTAAAATAAAATAAAAAAAAGTAAAAAAAGGGGAAGAGAGGAAATGAAAACTGCACATTATTAGGGCTAGTGGCAGCTGAGCAGGCTGCTTTTCAGTTTGCTCAGTTTTCTCTCATGGCTTCCTTTTGCTCCCGTCTGCCACTGTCTCTGTCTGCCTTGCTTTGTTTTTCACTGTCCTGTGAGTGCCTGACAAGTTCCCTGGGTAGGGTCATCTTGTGTTCCCTGGGAGCACCAGAGTGGAGGACCATGGCTGCTGGCAAGGGATGCTGTTCATTCAGGCAGTATGTGCAGCAAGCAATAACAGTGATGGAAAATTCCACTCCATTCAATGCAGCCAGTGACTGTGACTCTTCTGTGTTTATATTTGTCTTCTGTCCCCAGGCAAAATCCTGACCAAAGTCCCATTCAGAGTACAGCTAAAAGGAGCAGGAAGGGAGAAGGTCCCTACAAGGACCCTGGCAGGTTGGACAGTTTCTTGCTTATTCCCATCAAATGTCCTGGGCAATCCCCTTGTGTTTTGCCAGCCCCCAGTAAAAGGAATTTGCCCCCATTTTTGTGCTACATTATTTAGTTTGCTTAGGAATTCACTGAGAGCTGATAATCTGCCTATCATGACCAATCTGAAACTGGAAAGTGTTCATGCACATTTTAAAAACAGTCTATCACATCATATGTATTGATTGTCTTTTGGAAACACTCCAAGAGACATCATTCTGGAAGTCAATCTAAAATAAATATGACCTGAATTTATCCAGTACAGGTTGAATCAAGCATTGTTACTAGGCACTGAGTGGGGTTTTTTCTCTACAAAAATTACACATATTTAACAATATATAGAAGTCTAAATCTTAGTATCACAATCTCCTGCCAATTATGAATTATTAATCAGGATTTTACATGTCACGTTTCACAGATGTGTATTGATATTTGAAAAAGTTCAGCTCCCATGCTCCAAGTACTGAAACACCTTTCAAAATCCTAAAATTGTACCACTAAAATGGCCTACTCTATGTACTTAACTAACCCCTAGCCATCTACCTGTGACCTGCCAGCAAGACAAACAAATGCTGTGAGGAATAAAACAGATGTGAGAAAGTTGAAGCATATACAAAAGTATGACTGAGAAAGTAAACAAAAGAAAACACAGAGAAAGAGAAAATGCAGATCTGAAGCCCTGCTGCCAATAAGGACCTGTCACTCAGCCTCAGTGTCTGGCAGCAAAATTTCTACAGAAAACTTTAGCTGGCTGAAGCTGGGACATGGGAGTTGTCTTTGAAACCAAGATTCAGATCACTGAGTGTTTGAGAAAGTCTGTTAACCTGTGATTTCCATATAAGGGAAAGAGATTCCTAATTATTGTATAAATTCATTGCTTCTCATGGTTGATTGCAGACACTATTTACTGCTACAACCAGATGAAATCAGGTTCTTCTGTTTAATATTGAAACCTATTTACACCTTCCAGAAGCAGAAAGAACAGCTTTAATTTTCAACAGTCTACCACAATGCCTCTACCTCTTCCTCACGAGAACGAACTATGAGTACTATAGGCAGGCATTGCTTGTGCTAAGAAAATTACATTATACACCTGCTTCATTAATGCTGCTCACGAATAAGGATGAAACATCAGGCAGAATAAGATGGATACTCTCTGAATGGGGAAGAGAATACAACTCTGGGAAAACAGATTTCTGCAATAAATAATTTATAACAATTTTTTACAGGACATATGTTTAATTGAACATAAAACTAGTAGCATGAAATACTGGTACCTTCTGAAAACTTGAGATCAAAAATTTGTTCTCAATTTCCTCTTTCCTGCCCTGAGTTCAGACTCCATTAATAACCCAGTGCTCTGGATCTCCTTAAAGGGCGCCTGAAGTTTGGGGCACTGAGTGTGAGGCATTGAGCTGTCTCAGTTCTGCTGTGACTTCCCAGCAAAAGTGACAAAAATAAAACTGTCATGTTTTATCCACTAGATCCAGGTAGCAATACTATACCACAGGAGAGTAGGACTCTGCTGTGATGTGAGAAGCCCTAATACAGCTGTGTTGGCAGGTGTAGCTCCATCATCTCTGCATGCCACCTCATGGCTAGAAAACATTCAAACATTCTAAAATACCTTGAAGTTAACAACACGCTCTTTCTTTGCCCAAGCTGTGCTCCAACCCAGCAAGCAGCAGCCTCAGAGGCAGAAAGGTTTGCTTGCAGGTTCCTGAGCTCTAAACACCCTTTTTGGCAAAATATGAGAGCAGCACCACTAGAGGAGACACCATATCCTTCTATCACATGTTCTGCCTTGTCTATTGCAAGAGGGGGAAGGAAGGAGATGCTCTTTAGAAGAGACCCTATATAAATGGACATGCCCCTAATAAGGAAGTTTTCCATGAGTCTTCCACATTCATTACACACCATGTTGTGTCATGCAAAGAAACTTCTTGGAGTATCCAGCTCACTGTATTCAAAAATGTTGCTAAATTATAATGGATCATGCTACTTTTCTCCTCTGCTTCCTCCTGTCCCCCCACACACCATGAATATATCTTGGAAGATAAGAATACACCCACTACATACACAGATTATAGGTATTTCAGAGGTTATACATGTAAGGAGGAAATAACAATATATTAATTCAGCAAATCTGCAGTGCTCCATGACTACTGAAAAAAAAAGCAGGAATTCTAGCAATGCAAACACCTGGAAAGAGAGTACCCTGTTAAGCAGGGATCAAAGTGCAGCAATGACTGAGACCTGCAGTGAATAATTAATGACATTTTTTTCACAGTGACTTATGCTTGAATTCCTAGAGGAGATAGTCTACTTAAACGGGTTTATTACAGCTGTATCCTCACGAAAATCTAAACTCAGTTTAACGAAGTATTCTGATCAATTTGTGATGCACTTTCCCCCTCAGTTCTTCATGTGTTATTCAAACTCATACAGTGCAGAATTAAATCAAGGATGGCTAAAATATTTCACTGGCTAGATTACTATACATTTGCCTAATTAAGCAATTACAACCCACTGTTGCCACAGACATTTGCTGAGTAATATATCTGTTCCACTATAGGCTTCAGCACAACTAAAGCAAGTAATAACACACTAAAATTGCTACAGTTAGATCCTTAGCAGGCACAATGGATACATCAAAAATTGGTTCATAACTTTAGGGGAACCAGAGCTTTAAATTACAGCGGAGAGATTAACAATGCAACTAATGAGAATTACAATAAAACTGAAATCCTCTAACCATGCAACTTTGGGAAAAGCAAGCAAAGTAAACAAACCCCAAACCAAAGCCAAACGCTGGTGCACTCTGCTTCTGATCTGTTACCCACTCCCTTCCCTCCCTGCCAGCCTCCTGTTGAAAAGAAAGACTGATTTCACACCAATTCCACACTGCGAACAAGATTTCCAGGGAGCTTTTCTTTTCCTACTATGCAGGCAACAAGAAATTACAGGATAAGATAAAAGCAAATAATGAGATTAAGTCTCATTAAAAAACTCCTCTTGTGCTTCAAAAGCCCTTAACTCTATTATAGATTAAACTGAGAACAGTACATACACCTACAAACACTACACAGACACATGTGCAGAACAGGCCCTATGCTGCAGAAACTGCATTTCTGGCCACAAAGTGACAGTCACATCAAATGACAAAACACTTTTCTGAAATGCATGGATGTTACTCAAGGAAACAACACAATACTAGACAGGGTACTTAATATACCTTGCATTTACAGTGTTTTCTACCTTTTAAATATTTTTTATAGATAGGTTTGCTAAGCTGTAAAAGTAATCACTTCATATCAATTTGTCAATATAAAATCTTTTCTTTTTGAATGATAAAATTACTGGTTAATTCTTAAATTTCTGTAGAAATAGAGAATGCATAAAACATACAAAGTTTCCATTACAAGCGTCTTATGTAAAACAATTAATTAATCCTTTAATGGACAATGTTCATCATGATTCTGTAAAGAAAATTGATTTTTTTTATTAATGAGTCCTAAAGTGTTCAGTGCCATCCAGGTCAAATTTAGCTAGAAACTGACCCTAATTCTAAATCAGATTTTCTAGCCAGCCTCTATCCTGCCAGCAAAGAAAAGCTACAGATGGCAGAACAGAAGAGTGCAACAATACTAAATAGGAACATTAATTTTCAAAGAAAACTTAAAAAAAATTATCAACATAATTATAACTAAATTTCCTCTTAGATAGAAGAAATAGAAAATAACATAAAACTAAAAGCTGCCTGGTGTGAAATATTGCTGAAAATACAGTTGTTTCCACTGAAGCAGTCTCTGTGACCAGATAGATCACAGGCGGGAACAGACATGATGCTAACAGCAGTGTTGTAAGGCAAAGGGATTTTTTGAAATAAATTCTCCCTTTCCCAGTCTTAGCTTCTCAACTCCTCTACTACATTCAATTGCATTTTATAGGTTTTTTTGTTTGTTTGTTTTATTTCTTTGGGGTTATAGATATAAATGAAAATTAATGTCTACGAGAAAGTTTTTACTTCAAAGTTAATAGTAATACACTGTTTTATCATATTCCTCTGGAAATGTAAAAAGGCCTTTTTTACAGAAACATATATATATTTTTACAGATTTTTATATATATATTCTCAGTGTGGGTCCCAACAACCAGCACAGGAATCCAGACCCACCATCTAAACTACACCAATTTCCGCACAATAACCTCATCCCTACAATTAAATAACCTCTTCCCTGCAATTAGACACGTTTTGTTCTTTACATCTATCTTCAGAATTTCATACATTATTTACAGAGTAAAGGAAGACAGCACAGAACACATCACCTCATTCTAAAATTATCACAACACACTCATGGATTATGCAACAGTACTTTAATCCAGGCAGTTTTTAGGTTTCATTTACAGGCAACACCTATTTCATGCTTAATTTTTATGCACTTAAACTTTTTATTCACCTGTGTGAACAGGTCTACCACCAAAGGTTTCTATAGCAACAGAGAAATAGTCCAGACAGAAATGCTACGATCACTAAATGTCAAAAAAAAAAAAAAAAAAAAAATATATATATATATATATATATATATGCAGCCATGCTGTACAGGGCAGAGTCCAAGGTTCCTGAACCTTTTCCCACCAAACCCTGGGATACCAGTCACTACCCACCACTGCAATAAATCTAAATCCTCCTTGCAACAGACCTAGAAAAAAAGCCAATTTGAGTGCTAACTTACCCCAAAATATGCACCTACTTCTGATAGCAGATTTTAGACTATAACAGTAATTCACATTACAACAGAATCAAGATCCAGTCAGCCAGAAAAATGAGACAATAACATGCCTTTCATAAGGAACGCTCTCTTCATCCATGTAAAAAAGTCTCCTTCCCAGACAAGATTTCCAGTTTCTCTGCTCAGATCACCAAAAATAGCCTCAGAACTATGTATTTAAGTGTGGAAGGACAAAGTTATTATGCTTTACGCAAGCCTAGCAGCCTATCACCAGAGAAGGCAACGCAATCCATTCCTATACACTGTGAGAAACAAATTTATCTGGCCACTCTCAAAAAACAGGAACTGCTTGCAATGGGCAGTATTTTTCGCCACGTCTAGAGTAACTGTCTGCTAAAAACAGCTGAGTGGTGCCCACAAAGCTATGACATTTATAGTCATGATCAGAAAAAAAAAAAAAGCAAATCATTCTCTGTCTGTGCTCCAGTCACGAAGAGCTGATGTTTTCACTACTGGTGTGAAGAACAGCTAGGCAGAGTTGTTTTCAAGAGTCCTTTTCTCAAGGAAAAGAAAAAGAGTTTCAGTGAGGAAGAGTCCCTTCCCTTTAAGACAACAGGATTGTGTGGCTCTTATCCTGTCCAAAGGGTGGTTTTGCCCAATGGACAGGCAGACTAAGGCTGAAGTGGAAAGGCTATAAAGAACACTCACCAACTGGGGAGACCTATGCGATGGCGGTAGAGCCTCAAGAATTGAATGACCTGTTCCACAGTCACAACTGGCCCACCAAACTTCTCTGAGGCAGATAATGAACAGGAAGCAGAGCAAAGGGGAAGAAAAGCAAACCTCCCAAGTAATCTGCATTCTGTCTTGTGTAATGTTGGTGGGTGCAGTTGGGCTTTCCATACCCACACAGCAGGAGAGAGGGTTTTCTTCTGAAAGAGAAGCCCAGAATGGGGGTGGCCAAGAGAGACTTCACAGTGTCCATAGCAGTGCAGCAGTGGCCAACAAAAGTATAGTAGTAGCAGAAGCAAAGAAGCAGAGGGGTAAGATGTACGTAGGTACTTAGAGATGAGGATGGAGAGGAATACAAGAGCAAGGCTGGCATTGGGAAGATGGTGTATGTGGACAAGGATTTGGGACTGGAAGAGGAAACAGTGGATGGAAATAGCCGGAAGGGACCTACAATGGCTGAGGTTGGTGGCTCAAGGACTATGAATAGGTTTATGCTAGGATGAGTGGGGAAGTTCAGAACAGGTGGAGGTTTTGGGAGACTCTGGGGCTGGTGTGGGGGCCTTCACTGAACAGTGCAGGGGAAGGAACAGAAAAGACTCCATGAAAAGACATCTGGGAATCTCGTCAGAGATTAATTGCAGCCAGTACCTCCTTCTGCTATTCCAGCCTGAGAACAAGGGTGCACCCAAGACTATTTTACTCCCTGAAGAACTGTTTACTTTGTGTTTAGGTTTTGTGGAGGGCTGATGCAATGGGCTCTGGGTCTGTAACCAAGACAGTCTGGCAGAGGTGAGGAAGTTTTTTATTGCAGAAGTCCAGACAGGTGATTCAGACACCACTATAAGACCCACATCAAAACACCCTTTGCATTACCCTCTAATTAATGCAATGCAGCTGAGCTGGGGATTGTACAAAGTTGCTGACCTTACAACAACTTTGCTGCAGAGTCTGTGGTCTCTCAACCTCCCCACCCCTGCACTCTGGTAGAAAAAATAATTAATAATATCAAGTGCCCACAAGAAAAACTTGGGCTCAGCTTTCTGAGATGCTGATTACTTATGGATCCTGTTCATTCAAAGCTGTGACTGATTACCTGCTCCGAAAATTGACACCCCTCCTTATCACGGACGTTTGAAAACACTTACTCCACATAAGCCTTCCATAACTGACAGAGAGATTATGGCCAGAGGGCATCCATCAACATAAATTAAACCATGATTAGGACTATCGTACAATAGAATAAGATTTAGAGGGAGAAAACACAAGTCATCAGGCATCACTGAAAAACCCCCCACTTAAATAATGTGTTTTTTGCAGCAGGCAACAAAATATAATTCATCCTGCAACCTTAGAAGCTTTGTTAAACTGAACCAGTGACAGCTGACCTTCCTCAGTCATTTGGACAAATCTATATTAGTTGTCCTTATTACATAAAGACAATCAATCAGAAATTGGAGAACATTGGCCTTATGAGAGTTCATAAAAATGGAATGCAAATTCTCTATGCCACTCAGGAACAGGTTATTCCCAGAGCTACAGACACACATCTGTGCCAGAGTCAACATAATTTTTTTTCTGAGTAGGGTCTGGGCCCAAGAACAGAGCTTAGTGACTGCCTCAGGAGAGTCAACCATTGGAAAGCAACTCGTGTTTCCCTGTTTTGCTGCAACTCCCTCATTTTCTCTCATTACTTCAGCACAGAATAAGAAAGGTATTTATACAAGTAGTTGCTGTAAGGCACTTAAAAAAAAAATTCTGGTATTACTCTGCTGCACATGCTCTATGCTAAAAACTTAGCTAATTTATACACAAATTCCAATTCAGCAAGTTCTTCATTACAAATTGCGACTACTAAGGAGGGACTCTGAGCGAAGACCCCTCCAATTCCATCCCTTAGAGCCTCCTCTGATGTGACAGACCAGGCTGGCTTCAGATCACTTATTTCTAATCCAGAGCATAATCCACTGTCACATATGATTGAAACAAGCTAATACCTTCAATTTTCAAGGGAGATATGGAGCAGAAAAACAATTATCAAGGAAGAAATGAGATCCTGGGTGCCTAAGTCATACAGGTCTCCTAGAGGTCACCAGAACTGCAGTTTCTCGTATATCACCAGAAGAAGAAATATGAGGCCTTGTTCAAAATAGTAATGGGATGCTGCATGTCACGTTTGGAAGTCCAGATGCCTGTTAGAAAAGTCGATAGCTGATAGTCAGGGATCCTGTTTGGCATACATGAAAACCAGCTGTTACCAATATACCTAGTTAACCTGACACCATGAAGCTTATTTTCAGTCATTCCTGGGTCAACTACTATTTATTCCTCCTCCCACAATGCTACACATCTCCTTTCTCAAATAAAAATCTCATGGCACAAAATGCAAATGGCCATCATCAAAATTTACGTTACTTAAGTATCTTTTATTTTGTTTGTTTTCTCCCAAGCTCACATGCAGATCTAAATCAAGATACAAGCACTACTCTTGATCTTGATTTGATGGGACAAAATACAAATATTTAAATAGAAAACTACTGTCATTGTGCATCCACCTCAATTTTCTTCCCCTTCTTTAAAAGGTGAAACTAGTTATCAGAGGCTAAAACACTAAAGATTATTTTTCCAGTGATTAACAAAACTTAGAATAGTCTTCTTTAATCTTCCAGTGTTCTTTCTACTGTGTTGATTTTCATGTGAAAAACATTGAAAAAGGTGGACTGTATTTGGCAATCTTGTTTGCCTTGGCTGTGCAGCCTAACCAAGCTACTTCACTAGGTGCTCCTGGAATCCACCTAAGCAATTAAAATACCACATGCAAAACATTTCCTAACTTTTGCCATTGCATCTGTTAGCTTCTAGATCGTTCTCCATAATCATATACATGTGTGTGTGTGTATATATATATATGTATATATATATGTATATATGTATACATATAAATATATATATAGTAACACCTCAGTGCTTTACATTACTCCAAGGTAATCCCAGACAGAGTACAATCAGTTGGCAAAACATTAGTTTTATTTTTACTTCTGAATGATGATAAAGAAGTTAGTATATGAACAACTTTGCATATACAAAAAGATGGCAATATTGTACTTGGATCCGAAAGCCAAACAAGCCCTATGACTTCTAAGAACTAACACCCAAGTAAAGCCCTGCATTTCACAGTGAGGTAAAAAAAGCCCCAAACCCGCCCAACATATAAGACGTTGGAAGTCTCCACTGTGTACTCCTTTTGGCTTCCATGAAAGACACATGCTCCTGACCTCTGAAATTCAGTTTTAGTCCTCCATTGTAAAGAAATCCCATACTATACAAACAAAACCTAATCTGTTTTGGAGGGTCATACAGAATGGTCCTGAATTTACAAGCTTCAGCTCTCACTTTGTTCCAAGGTTTCCATCTTGGACGAGGACATTATAGAATCATACAATGTTGTCAGGCAACTTTCAGTTACACCCTATGTATATGCAAATATGCTATTAATGTAGAGTGAATAAACCACTTAGGTGTATGTTGTCCACCAACACATTTCTACAGAAGAAATTTCTACAAAAGAAGAGACAATCACATGATTCAGACCTAACACTTCCTCAGCAGAGATGTGCACATACTTCCTGTCCTGTACACTTGGAAGCAAAGGTAAGTAGGGCAACAACAGCAGGCTGGCTTGAATTATTAGTGAGAGATACACACTTGCAAAGGCATTTGGCAAGTCAATCCACAAAATTATCCAGTATTTTGGTGATAACTCAAATACTTGTTTTGTGAAGTAGCAGCTTCATCCTCTAAGCAAGATCTTTTCACAAAAATATCATAACTGTTTACAGTCTGACAGCTTGCCACTTCTCATAAGTGTGGGGAGGTGGGGAAAGAGGAAGTAATATGCAGTACAACACTGTCCTTGCAGACAAGCAAATATAAAATACATTTGACAACTAACTACACGGAGATAACTGCTGCTACTGTCAAATCTGTCTTTAAACATGTGCCTTAAAAGGGATTTAGAGTATGACTGAAGCACTTGCTGAAGTCCATAGGACTATTATTACCTGCTAGGAGTGCTCAAGCTCACAAGAACTAGAAGCAAGTACACTACACTTAGTTACAGCACACCACTATAAGCTGGTTCTTAACACACACCTGCTCGCTGCACCAACATAGTTTTCCGGAGAAATGCAAACCACAGCAAAGTGTGGGTGATACACAAACACATTCTCATAGTCTTTTTTCAACAGGTCCAACAAACAGTGTAGACCAGGACAGTTCAAGCCTTGAATGTCATAACTTCTACAGTTCAATTTGTTTCAACTAACGTATGCCTTCTGTTAAAATTACTCACTGTATCTCAAAATGTGGCCAGGTGGAAACCTGCAGCTAGAAGAAAAGTAAGGGGGGATAGGCTTTTGAACTGTGGCTTCAGAAGTGATGTTGATTGAAACTGACTGACTGTGACTACTACCTAGATCTCTGCTGCCCTGAAGATTTTCAGAAGACTGTACACACTTTAATCCAGCAGAAATAATGCTGTTTAAAAACCCCTCAAAACATAGGAAACTGTAGACTATATTTTATATATAGCCATGCATCAGAGTTCCAAGCAAAGATTTTTTTTTTGACAGATTCTACATCTTAGGGAAAGGGGGGAAAGAGTCGCAATTATGATATTTAATATATTTTATGATTTACAGGCTGTAGTAATTTTAATTTGATATTGGAAAGCTAACAAATATTTGACAGTAGCTTCACTATTTTAATTTATAGTAGGTTATTTCAGTTAAATTCCCGAGCTTTTAAACTTGCAGACAAAAAAAAGGCCAATCCCTCAACTCCAAGTCAGCACAGTAGGTAGTTTTCTCTAAGCCTCTTACAGTAGCTAGATATCTGGTTAATTCCCTGCATTTGGCTGACAGTAATTTCTAATCTGGATTTTACTTTTTCATAAAGATTTAATTTAAAAAAAAAGTCCTTCCAAGTAAAGTCAGAACATGAAAACAAAATGTAAAAGTTATACATGCTGATAGATATGTGTTATACTGCATGCTTTAAATGTCAAGACTGTGATCCTATTACATACTAGAAATTAAAATATGAACAACACATCACAGTATGAACAACAAAAAACTGAGGTTTTTTATCCTTCCCCTGTCCCTGTATGTGTTGAACTCATTCACTTGATATGTGATTCCAAAAATAGTTTTCATTCCTGTAACTTGCTTCTCTGCCCTTGTTTGATTTCTCTTGCCTACTGCTTCTGCTGTCTTCTGCAGTTCATTAGAGTACAGCAGGATTTAGACATGTTCTTCAATGGTATTTTGATAATTAGTATCACAAAACAGCCAAAGTCCTCTTTCTTTTTTCTGGGCACATATTCTTCCTTTAGATAGACTGATACCAGAAGTAAATATTGATTCACTTGTCTAGCAGCCTCCTGTTGGCTAAATACTTCAATTTTCTTCTTTTAAATACTAAAACAGACTTTTTTTCTATGTGAGTTTTATCCAGGACACACAACTTTTACTGTTCCAGCAGCCAGCCTCAGCTCTCCTCTCTTCTGTAGACCGATCTGTAAATTTGCCTGTTTCCCCCTAATCAACCCTATATTGTCATTCTTATCCTGCAGACCTGCAGGAAAAAATCTCTGTGATGTATTGTCTTTGCTGAATTATGAAATGAACTATTTTAACAATGATGAGTCATAGAAGACACATTTGGGAAAACAAAAAAAAGAAATAAAAAAAGCTGATATAATGTGCAACAGCTTAGATAAGTACAATGGCCAGAATTTTCAATGGAGTTAGTTAATTCCTGGGGGTCCTCTGTAAATTCCAGGCAATGTGTCTACTTATCATAACTCATACTTTCACTGCTTCAAATCTGCTGCTTTCCCTTATCTTTTGTATCTTTGAAAAATGATTTGTAGGAAAATAAATCATGCTGTAAACTTCCTCTATTTAAAACCTAATGTTTAAAACCAAATAAATTCTACAAATATTTTCCTGCCCACCATCCCACAAATGAAGTTTAGAGACTGTTTTATACATACATATTTGATTCAAGCCAGCAGAGTAAGTGAATCCCCATGAACAGCTGTGATATAAAGGCTCAGACAACATCAACTTTCTGAGTTCATGCAGTCTGATGAAAAACTGGTATGTTTATTTAATAACATACCTGTAGACCCCTTTCACCCAAGTAATGACAGATGTTTAGGACCACTTCTACTGGAAGAAGGCATGGAACTAGCTACTTACTTTGTGCAATCCTACCCATAAAGCAAAGGCAGTCACAGAAGGGCAGACACTAGACTTTGGTCCCAGGGTATTCACTATCATGTTGTTTGTCTTCCAGACATGTACTCCAGTGCTGCTTTCAGGGAAGCAGGTGGTTGGACATTGCTTACTGATGGGAAATAGAGACTACCTCTTCTGTTTTCCTTTGCTTCAACAAGCAGCTTTTGCTTTTATTAAACTACCTCTATCTTGACCCATAAGGTTTTTTCCATGTATTTTCTCTTAATTATCCAGCAGAGGAGGGAGTGATAGAGCAGCTTTGGCGAGCACCTGGCATCGAGCCAGGTCAGTCCACCACATTCACATATTTGTCATGTTCCAAATTGACTCCTTCAAAGCAATTTATAGTAATTTGAAGTTCAAGGGAGCAACTTACCTGCATCTTGTGTCTCTGTATTTGAAAGTATTTAGGGCTTTCATTTATAAAGTCAGTAAGTATATGCTGTACACTCTTCTTACTTGAAATGTATCTGAATTCTGACTTTGATTTGACCAAAATTACTATACTGGATAATTTTGGTATCTCCAATACTTATTTAGAGCTATACAATGCACACTGCTCTGTTCTAGCTCCTTTGATATCGTAATAAAACTGAACTGACTTTTTAAGCTACAAGCAGATTTTTCAAGAAGCTACAAAGATATTAATTTTTTGTAATATGTGTATTGAAATAAGAAAAGGCAACAATTTAAAGGTTCCTCCTCTTTAAAAATAGAAACTGAAGCACTATTCATGTAAACATTTACGTACATGATTAAATATAAGCGTGCCTACTCATCTGCTACATCTGCAGAAATATCTGCAGGAAATGGGCCTAATTCCCAGCCTCCTTTCAATTCACTCATATTTCACACCCATACTTTGGAACAAAAATAAGTAACTCCAGTCACTCACAGTACACCAAAGTGCCAAATCACTCTATAAACAATTACATGACAATCAGGGACATGGTTACCTCACATAACACAGAGCTAAGCCAAAGACTCCACCTTGGGACCTGAAAAGCATGGATCACGTTATTACCAACACTTTGCCAGAGTCATTAGGTCTGTCTCTACACCAGACTGTGCAGGCCTACACTGGTGATTTACAGCGTTCTTGAGATATCAGCCACTACAGGAACATGATAACAAACTGTGATATTTATCACAGTCTTGCAATAGAATGCCTAACTCCCATCTCCTCATCCATTGCCTTAACAAGCTAGCAAAAATATTGTAAAATTTGCATCTTTGTTGCAAAAAAAATAAAGGCCTTGCATTTAGTAAAAGAGATGTTCAGAGGGTAATGTAATGTAATTTCACCGAAAGCCTTTTTTCCCATCCACTCAAACACAAATGTATTCTATTTTAAATGTTACTTTCATGTGTATCCAAGTTAATTTTCCAGCCTCATGGAAAGAAAGTGATCAATTGCAAATCAGTTGGTGGAAAAGAGTGTGATATATGGGACAATATACATTGTCCCATAAAAGGAAATAGCAGATACAGTCTTGAAGCAAGATTTCATAATAAATTTTTAAATTTATCAATTTTTAAAAATTTGATAAATTTGTATTATAAAATGTACATTAAAAATTGTACTGAGAAACAGTTCCACAATTCTGCCTAATTTGGTATATTTGAGAGGCAGAAATGTTCAGCACACCAAAATCTCAAGGGAACCAAGAGGGTGAGGCACAGCTCAGCAATTCTGACAGAATATCCCTAGTCCCTGCATGCTTCAAGCAAACTGTTAAAATCACTAAACCAACATTTGAAAAAATTAAGTCAATACAATGAGTCAAATTCAGTCATCAGTTCCAAGGGGGCACCCCCCATTCATCCTTCTCATGTATGGAACAGAGAAACAGAGAGCTGAGATACATTTTTTCCATGACCTTTTAATATTTTTCAGTGCCATGAAGCAGATAAAGAATTCCAATGACATAAGAGGAAACGGAGGGCCCTTCTCTTTCCAGTTTTATGACTGTGCTTGTCCAATGGCTCACAATAGGCTTCTGTTATTCCTTCATACTGCCCTTGCTCACATGAAAGATTTGTGTATTTCCATGGTGGTTGTTGTTTTTTTGGGTTTTTTTGTTGGTTTTTTTTTTTTTTTTTGTAGTTTGGCTCCTGATGCCAAATACAACAATCTTATTCATAATTACGAATCTCTCTTGACTACTTCATTAAAGAGACCCTAATAAAAGATGAAAAAAAAAAAACAACCCAAATTTTGCACTCTGGCTGCTGCTGCTCTCTGACTGTGAGTAATTGCTGCCACCTTAGAAGCACTGCTAGCAGTGCAGTATAAACTTCAAAGGCCTTATTTCATTAGCAAGCCCAGACAGTAGTCAAAAAGAACAAAAGTGTTCTGACAGAGGTCACCAGCAGCATATGACTTGCTTCAAAAGAAGACTGTTAATGAGCTGCTAACAATCCTGGACCCTCTGAAACAAAATTGTGGAGCCTCCAAGAAGTCAGGAAGATTAAGGAAAAAAAAAAAAAAGGAGAAAAATAAAAGGAAAATTTAAAAATAACCCCCCAGATGTTATGAGCAGCTGCCTCCAGGTCCCGTTTGTAGTTTGCACTCAGGTTACTATAAGCAACTGTTTTTTCCCTAGACCATGGTGAGGGAGGACAGTAACACCATTCGAGCAGGAAAACAGAAGAAAAAAAGAAATTGAGAATAAAATCCTCTGAAACAGTTTCAAACTTTGATTTTTTTTTTCCTGCTGTAGCTGCTGTTTTTAAGACTCAGAAGAAGCTCCCCCTTTCTGAATATAGAAAAACAATATATAAAGCAAGATTGCTATCTTAAGAGGCCATGCCTACAAAACTGACAGGAGATATTAATCACTCATTAAAATGCCAACAGATTGTAGTTATCAGAAATAAACTGATCTGTGGAGATGACTTCTATGCTCTGCAATAAATTCCTCTTAAATTTGTGTCTGTTAAACACTACTACCACATGGCATATGATCAGCAGGTATACGGACTGGGTACAAGAAATGAATTAGATAATATATTATTTGGTTCATGAAGTATACGGGAAATAAGTTACGTTTGCAAGAAAAATTCTAAAAGCTTTAAACCCTCAAGCTGGAGCCGGGGAGATTGCCTCACAAAATTGCAAAACCACAGATGGCAGCAGAGAGAAATTAACAAACTAAAAGACGTGGCTCCTACGGATATGGGCCCTTTCCTGGGACAGTCCAGGAAACACCCAAGCGATAAATACTTCATAAGAATCTATGATCAAGATAGCCAGAGTCTTCAGGAACATGCATCCCAATACCAGGTTCCCAGACGATCAGCATTCATCACTTCTCTGAAACGGTTTTGTCCAGCCCAACACAGAGAAAGGAGACTACATGAATATGTGAAACCATGAAAAGAAAATGAGAGACTCTGCCCCAGGAGGAAAAAACTGTATAAAAAACACCTGAACAGAGACAGCCTTTGTGAACAAAGGGGATCCGAAGCAGTAGAGTTCGAATCAGCGTTCACCCAGCACCAGTCCCGGGCTCAATCCCAGGCTCGATGCTGTCCCTTTGATTGTGGCTATCAGAGACCATATCTCAGTAGCAAAATAAGATCTATTTTATTAATTCAGCTTTATAATTTATTTCCTGTAACAATTACTATCTTGTGTTGTTTCTATTAGAAGCCAATGGTACCATAGCAAAAAGATGCGTGTTTCTGCTCTTCATAAAATGATTAGTTGGTTTCTAAAGGTGCGAACCCATGAATTTTCCTCCCCACAACTAAATTACTACAAGGAGAAAAGAAAGCAGTCAGTGTTCATAAAGCTTGGGTAAACCTCTGGGAAGTAATGTGAGCTAAGGCAACTTAAAGCACCTGAACATCCTGCTTGTGTTCTGCTGGACATTCAGGTCAATTCAACATGTCCCGATGTTCATCTGTCACTTCCAGTTTGAGGGGCAGTTCCACCTCATTTTTGTAGCTGGCAAAATTCTTCTTACATGTTATAGGTAAAAATAGACCAAATCATAATAAAAATAAAAAATTAAAAATTTATTTGCCACCGTATTACAGTCCTGACAGCCACCAATCAAAAATGACAGCGCAGACCCCGGGATACAGGCTGGGTGGACACAGATTCGGCCTCTATCGCACCGAATCCTCCTCCATCCACACTTGCTGCTCCACAGGGACAGTTCTTATACTCTTTCTTGCCCGCAGCATAGTCCCTTTGTCTCCTTTCAAAGTTCATCATATTCACGTTGGTTTCTTTCTTCACTCAAAGCTGCACAAAACCTCATCTGGGAAGAGACTGATGTTCCTCCTCTGATTCCCGGAATCCTTTATTCAGGTGGAAGGTGTTGATGGTCCTGGTTATCTAAGATGTGTATCTTCATGGGCCATCATCACTGGGCATCCTCTGGTGCACGCCACCTGAAGAACCATATCCTGTGCATATCCTTTGTATGTTAATGTCGTGTTCCACCCTTGTCAGCCAGCAAGTGGTTTCGCCATCCTAGGATTAAACCATGGTCCCACCTTAATAACATGTTTAATACATATATATCTATATTTCATAGGCATGAATTTCTACCATATCCCTAACATTACAAATTTTGTACGGCAGAGAAAAAGCCCCCAACATCATCAGCTTGCTTTCTAAACAAACAATACATATTCACTCATGTAGTGTAACAGCCCCTGTGCAGGCAACTTGCACTGAGCTTTAACAGTGACACACAGGTGCCTCCTCTCCATTTGTCACTCGTCCACGCTGATTTTTCAGTCAGTACATAAGATTCAGCCTGCTAATCCAGGAACACACAAGTCAGTTTGTGTTGTAGTGTGTTTTTTGATTTTGTTGGAGTTTCCCCCATGTTTTTAAGTGGTTCAGTCTTGGGATCCTCTTCCCTCCCCTGTTGGTCCCTGCCCCAGTTGTGAGAGTTGTCTGTTTATTGCCTCCTCCCCTGTTCCTAGGGATTTGCCCTGTTAACCCCTCCCTGAGCTTCTGTCCATCACCCACTGACCCCTTCGCTTATTCCAGAAAGTTCTCCTCTCTTCAGTGCGTGATTGGACCAGAAGCAAGGGTCCCTCCCTACTACTTTTCTAATTGGCTAGCCAGTGTATCAATCACGAGGATGTTACCCTCCCCCCAAGTTCCTCCCCATTGGCTATTGTATTGTCCCCACCCAATTGATCCACCCCCTTTATATACTATTGTATCCTGTTGTTCGGGGTCTTCTCTTGGCTGGCTCCCCCGGAGACAATAACCTCTGGATTTTGCCCCCAAGAGGAGTCCTTCTTTTCTTCATTACTTCACCTTCATTGATAAACACCGCTGCCTCTTGTCGAGGCGCTCCCTGGACGCCCCTGGCGCATCTGGGTAGTGCCCCGCCGCTGTCAGCTGCTGTGCCTCAGAGCTCGGCCGGTGCGGTCTCCTCCCCTAGTCGGGGGAGTAGAGGATTCCTGACAGCAGCGTGGCAAGTTTGCACATTTGAGCTATGTCTCCTGTGCCCTGGACTTACTGAAGGTGTTGCTTTTGTGTACCCAGTATCTATGCATAAAGCAATTGTTTGTTTGAGGTCACTATTCTAGCTTGGGTTTTTTTCTAAACAGATGGTAATTCCAATTGTAAAAGGCATCACAAAGATGGGGTGAGTGAAAATGCCGAATAAAAATCTCCTGCACTTTCCAACTTATTTGAATAGCTATATTCCTCACTCCAACTCCTTACAAAAACAATAGGCATGGTTGCCTAAAAGTCATTCTTTCTTTGAAACCCAAATTCTCTGACTGTCTGCTCCACAGACTGCTGCCCTTTTCACACTTCCCAAATTATGTATTAAAATGTGTCATTCTGTTATGGCATGTTCTGTTATGTGCTACTACTCATACGTCTATTGGAACCAACATACTGCAAGGCACTCAGATGTGACACAACACTCAAAAAATTCAATTAAAATGTTTCTTCTTGCTTGCAGTCCTCACAAGGGACAAGAGGAAAAAAAAAACCCAAACAAAAAAACACAGTAGAAAACAATGGGCCTTATTATTCATGAAAATACTATAAATACTTATTTGCCAGGCAAATCCCTGTATTCAGTGATCCATGAAAATTATTACTGAGGAAAGTTCTGTTTTCAGTAACACAGAAGAAATGAGGCTTGCAAGTAATATCTGACCATTTCAGAATTAAGAGGTTCCCAAACATATTTTTAAAGTTAGTTCACATGATTTTTTTAACAGTTGTAGTCCTGTACACAGCTTTAGATATAGAGGCAAATAATTTCATCTACCATGAGAACCTGTCAATAGGAATTACTGTCCTTCTTTTCATTGCGATTTTTGTCACTTGATCAAGGAATTGAGTACTTTTCCTCAGGGTCAAAGACTTTGAAGTAGCCCCTGACTTGGATTCCTTCCTCACTATCCCTTAGGGGAACTTTACCACAGCATACAGAATCCATACAGAGAGCACAGCAAAGCATGTAAAGAGGTAAAGTATTCCTGAATGAAAACCCTGAGCTGTAAAAGGCATTGCCAGAGGTGATGAGGTCAAGTATGGTCTGTCTCACCCCTCCAAAATGTAGCCTGTGATCCTGCCCTGAAGTCTCATGTATCTGTAATCCCATTGGCCCAAGTCTTATTCCGCGCCCACTTTGAATTCCTGCTCTTAAACTGTGCGAGGGAAACCAGACCCTCTCTTGGCCCTTCTCCCACCTTGGCTCTCCCCCTCCCTCCCTTCTCCCTCAGTAACCATGCTGTTCCTGGGGGTGGGACCCCCAATAAACCCTCAGCGGTCAAGTGAAATGAGACCAACTCTAAGACACACTAAAAGACGTTCTCAAGTTGGTTTTTCATCACACTTTGTACCCACTCCCCAGAATCACCATTCTACCAAAGGACAGCAGAAGAGTAAAACCCTCCAGGCACACTTCATCATGAAGGAACAATTCACCAGCCAAGTGCTTAGAAGCAAGTTTTTGACACATGCTGCAGGAAATCCCTTAAACAACTAGAGAAGAAAGAGAGAACACTGGGATCCAACATCAAGATGTAAATTTCTTCTTGTAAAATTCCCTTTTTTAGGCTGCTTCCAAAATTCAGTCTCATTTACATCAGATTACTGTTTTATTGCTAAAATAAACTCTAAAGTTTAAGTTTTCTACTATCTTGGCTGAAAAGAAAGCTCAGGATGTTTAAGGTCATAAACCTGTATGCCTACTGTATGGGGCAAGCAGGGTTCCTTAAATTTCCTGCCTCTGTCTTGGGATGTGGCATCAAGTTGCGCACAGTCATAGCTAGAGGTAGGCTTTGGGGCAGAGGGTGACACTGCATCTGTTCAACTGCATGACATAAATGAAGTTGGGAGCAGAACTGTTAGGGATATAGTTAGTAATTTGTGCCAATAAAATATAGACTTCTATAAAGTATATGAATCAAACTGGCTGTACAAGGGGAGGCTAGGAATTTCATTCTCAGGATAGCAAAACCGTGGCAGGCTGGCAAGGGAATACCATGTCATTTACATAGGAAGGAAACCTTGGCTGCACAGGAGATGGTCGTTCACGGTGGCATGTCCCAGAGAAGATGGCTCACAAAGATACCCATCTGAGATAACATGGGCCATCAACACCTGCCACCTGAATACAGGACTCCCGGAAATCGGGGAGAAGAATTAATCTATTCCTGGACAAAGGCTTTGTGCAGTTCAGACTGAAGAAAAGAACCAACTTGAATATGAAGAACTCTAAAAGGAAACAAAGAGACTCTGCCATGGGCAGAATAAAGAGTATTAAAACTGTCCCCTCTGAGCAGCTAGTGCGGACGAAGGGGGATTTGGTGCAATAGAGGCCAAATCCACGTTCACCCCAGCCTATCTCCTAGGGGTGTTGCGCTGTCAGTATGATTGTTGGCTGTCAGGACTGTATCATGGTCGCAAATTATTTATTTTGTTTTTCTATTAGAATTAGATATATTTCATTTTTACCTATAACAAGAACTGATGAGAGGAGGCTTCTGGTTTGCAACTTCTTGTGTGTCTAAAACAAATGCTCAGGCATCCTTCTTCCTCTCATTCCTAGCACTGGTATTCATGGGTACAGATAGTAACAAGCTTGCATGCCCTATAGACAGTCTCCTTGCTTTAACACCACGTACCTCCACACAAGAGCGAAAACGTTTTTGACCTGCTGGAAATACAGAGAAATCAGCAGAGGTGAATGCGCAGGGGACCATTCCAAAGGTAACAGAAGAAGAGAACAAAACAGAAAAGACACCCTGAGTTCAACAAAAACCAACCAAACAAAACCAAAACCAACCAAACAAAACCAAAACCAACCAAAAAGGCCAAAACAAAAACAAACAAAAAAAATAAAACAGACCTTGGACAAAGTAGTAGGTGGCAGCAAGAAGAGCTACAGGATGTGCAGACCAACAAATCCTTTTCCTTCTGAGAGTCAACAAGTGTTATTTAAGAGGAAGCTCATTCACTTTCCTGAACTAGTGAAAATTTTTGTAGAGACAGATACAAATAAGACATAGTTCTGCATTATTCATTAAAAAATTAGCAATCTTTGCCTGGACTTGTCTAGGGATTATGAATTGTATGACAAATGCAGTGGTGTAAAATCTGCGTTCTTTCCTAGTATGCAACAGGCTATGTCATTAATAATAAGCATAAGAATAGCACTCGATGATCACAGACTGCTTTTCCTAGTAAAACATGTTTCCTATCTTCCATTCACCATCATAAATACAGTTCAGATTATACATTCCAACATATGTTGGAATGTATAATCTGACTTTTATAATATGATGGGGAAATAACCAATTTGCCTCTCTCATAAACTGCTCAATATGAGTTGCATTTGTCCCATGGCCACAGCTTGGTAACTTTGCTGTCCTGCCTGGACTCCAAGCATCCCTCCAGCAGGTTAGCAGGTGACAGCTTCCATTCCCATGTTCCTTTCCACCCTTGAATAATAATGGCTTGACATACCAGAGCACTGACCTGCAGTGGTTGGAAATGGCCAAAGACTTCAGCTGTAGCCATTTTTGGGGCATTGGCATAGAGGTTGCAAGCCATGCTCACTGCAAGTAGTAGGAATACAACAAGTATAATGAGTATAAACTTCTTCCACAAAGACTGGTACAGGAAGCAACTAATTAATATAATTACTAATTAATATTAATTAAATATATTGATATAATCTAATTAAGAAGGCAGACTCTCACTCTCTGTCTCAAGGTGAGCACAGGTATTCATCCCTACCTTATTTGATTTTAGAATATGAACCAGGAACAACTCACCTAATTCTAGGGTAAACTTATTCTTCCCCCTTAAGACTTACAGCCTTTTAATCAGGCACCATAACTGGAAAAAATATAGTTGTCCAAAGCATAATTTGAAACTCCATTAATTTCTGCATGCTGGAGCTGAGTGATCCATGAGGTCTTCTAGATAAATTTCTGAGCTGTGTACAGACTACCATGGAAATTTAAAACAAATTGCTCCACTCCTCAGGGGGAAAGGATATTTCTACCCTATCTCAACTATTCTCTGAAAACAAAATGAGGAAGAAATTATATTCTAACCTCAGGAGACATTACTACTATGCTACATCTACAGAAACTCATTTTGACTCCTGCTGCTGCTTAGTGTAAATAAATAGTTGGTGGCAACATCCCCACTCCCAAAATTGTAGTTTCATTGTTTAGATATCTATAGACTGGAGACTATTTTTAGCACATCCTGTCAACAATGAAGGGAGAAAACTATCAGGAAGAGGATGCATTAGGCTTTTACATTAACTGGTGGCAAAACTAGTGCACAGGACAGCCAAAGAACTGAGCAGTCGTTTGCTTACACAAATGTGCTGTGTGTTACTGATTTGTTTTTCCACATTAATTCTTAGTTCACATGACACTATAGAGGTCATGATCTTACAGACATAGAGCTCAAAGGAAGAGAATCATATTTTGCGAGAAGTACTGGGGAAGGTTTAGAAAAACCCAGCCCATGCTGCCTATAGCAGTGAACTCACATGTCAGCAGCCCTGAATCTCTTCCCTGGGAAGCACAGTGAACCCCTGCACCTTAACTTGCCATCCCAGCAGAAAACTGATCATCTGCACACACCTCATGCACACTGAAAATAACTCATTATTCCAAACTGAAATTGTAAATGCTACTTGGTACACAGTCCAATATGGTATCAGCTGCTTACTGCCTTGCATGCCACTGGAAATGCAGGATTGGGAGCATGCATTTTTAATATACTGCTGCTGTTTTACAGTTTTCCTACACAAAAGTAGGAAAAAAGGTCCTTTCAGATGAAAACTTAATCTCAAAGGCCATCATATTGGTCCAAGCCTCATTCAAGGCCTCAGAGTGAATTTGTAATAGCTGAGCTTGAGTTTCAGCTTTCATTGCATTTATTCTGAAGTATTTCTTTTATATCCCATGTTAAATGCAGCCTGGTCGCAGCAAGTAATTTTGGCTTACGTCTTGAATGTTAAAATTTACATGTTGAAGGCCTTGCTTAAATATATCATAAATTGAAATCCTATTAAAATAGATTTGTAAAGTCAGTAGAAGTGGCTTTGAAAGAGTAGCATTGCTTTTCAGAGTTTTGGTGGTAATTTTAATAAATGAAATAATTATTGAAGAGTTAAATGAGGGACCTTTTTTGGTATGTGTGCATATCTTTAACACTTTGTAGCAATGGAGGTACATAAATATTTTTTCTCTCTAGTACCATAATACTCTACAGATATTAATCCAGCATCTTTTTAAAAACTGGCATGGACCATATACTGACAAATGAGCCCTTCAGTCTGTGGGCCCAGTTTTTCCCCAGAAAATTAACTCTTGACTCTTAAGAAAGCCCAACCAAACCAAACCTAACCCCAGATCTGTCAACTTAGGCTCATTATCCAAGTTTTGGGGACTGCAAAGTACATGAACTGTGCAAAAATAATGATGCAAGTGAGACTGTAAGTATTATTAGCATTTTTGTATTACAGAAGGATAACAACATAATCTAGAAAAACACAGGTAACCCAGTAACATCATGATAGTGATCTTTTATAGATTTTGACTGTAGTCCCATGCACATGCAGTGAATGCTGTAAAAGACAGGTTATTCTTCCAGCAAAGCCCTTAAACAAAATTTCAAATGGCAGATTGCCTGTGATGCTCTACTGAAGGTATTACAGAACAGCAGTATCTAACTTGGAAAAATTGTCACTGAAAATGGGAAGTTGAGTTTCCTAACCTTATGTCACTATTATTTAAGGTCTGATCTGCAACACCAAGCTTTTGCTGGCTTAGCTTTGTTATTTGCAAACATAAGAAATGTTGTCTGGTACAGAGATGTAACTTTGACCAAACGCAGTCCTCCTGTTGTGTTTGCTTCCCTCTTCCAGGAAGATTTTTGTTGCATTCCTCTGTAATATTGCAGGCACAATCTGCATATTCTTTGCTGGACCTTGCTATGCTAGAAAAACCAGGAGCCTGTAGATTGTCTATGATTCACAGGATTTCCAGCCTGGAAACACCAGAGGGTATTAGCTTTCCTCTGTTCAAACTGCATCCACAGTTACCAGCTGTGATTCACCACAGTGCACTTTGGAGAAGGCGTAGGGGGAGGGGGGCAAGACATGCAGAGTACAAAACCAGTTGGCAGGAACAGCTGCTGAAACAGTCAAAATAGGTTTTTGCTTTTTCCAGACATCCAGCATTCTGTAAGCTTCTGACAAGCTTCTCAGCCTTGTATTGAGTGTTCAATCATCTCCACACCCTTGTTTCTCCGTCATCTATTTCAGTGTGCCTCCTTTCCTCCCTCTGCCACGTTCCTCTCTCCTCCCTTCTCCTCTCATTTTAAGTGAGAGTTAAAAGGGAGCCTTCCCCCCTACTGAAGCACTGCATCTTTGTTCTGAGTTTAGATGAACTTCTCCCTTTCTGTTATAGTCCCTCATTGCCAGCCCTGCCATTGCACTGCTTACAAAGTCCACTGAGCATTTTCTATCTTCACAATCAAAGCAGCTGGCACAGCCATGTCTTATTGGTGAGCACCAACACAGAGCAGCCACAGCTAAAGAAATAGCTCCTCAAATGAACTGAAAGGCCACTGCTCCTCTTGCATTTCTGGTGTGGCAAAATATCCCAAATAGAAGGCATCAGAGCCTCTCCTCAGACACACCCAAGGCTCAGGGTATGGACCAATAGGCTCAGGCTGTGGTGGTTGTGATCCCAAGGTGGGGGCAAGCTTGAAATCTGTGAAATGAGCTGTCTGGAGCATGGACAAGGTAGGACAGGCACACGTGTGTGTATATGTGTGTGTTAATTTGCATGCACACACCTATGTACATCCAGGGACTACAGCAGGACTGCTGATGGCATCAGGGGCCAGAACTGGGGAAAGGAGGCAGGGGCCATGGAGAATCTACAGCTCTCTGTAGGTACTAAATAAAGAAACTGGAGACTTCAACTCATCACCACCCAACTGTCCATTTGAATTGTGATTTCTCATAAATATAGAACATATAAAGCTGTATAAGCACTTATATACTTTTAGAATAACAGATAATACATAAAGCAACAAAAATGCAGATATCTTTAACAACAACTGACAACAGCCTTTATTGGGCATATACAAAACAAGATTCTTAACCATTTACCTTATTGTTAATTCACAGTTACTTGTCTAACCAACATTAGTTTAGACCTATGTGGCAAGTATTGATATTAAAGAGTTTCAACCTGAGAAGTAATGCCAGTTAATACCACATTAAAAAAACAATCCCAATTCTACCTTAGAGAACCTCCTTGTTAGAAGGAAAGAACAAAACTCACAGAACAATTTGAAGTCTCCAGCAGACCTCTATCTCTAAAGGAGTAATAGCATATTTCTATTGGACACTGGATGGGTACAGCAGTCTCTGTACAGCCTTCTCTTTACTGGTTCTACTGCTAGGCCGCCTTGCTCTTACTGGGGACAGAAGGGGTGAGATGTGTCACCTTTCATTACTGTGCTATAATCAGACTAATCTTTTTGAACAGTAAGGTACCTTTCCCAACAGTCAGAAGAAGAAACAAAATAAAACCAAAACTGTGCAGGTACACACATTAGATTTTATCATTCAGGAGAATGCACAATGGAGTCAGTCTGCAGTATTTTGAAGACAACAGCTGGTGTACGTTGATTTTACTCCCCATAATTTTCTGCTGTAATATAAATGCAATTACTGGCTCTTTCTCAATAATAAGTAGTATTTCTCATCAAAATACTAGCAGTATAATCTCTTCAAAGATTATCTTTCTACAAACAGATTAATACCAGACTTAGCTCTCTGGTGCTTTAAATCCAACAATACTAATACACATATATTTGATTTGTAAAAATTAATTACATGTTAAATAATATTCTTCTAAATGAGTTGGTTAAATAAAACCAAAACAACCAAAAGCAAACAAAAAACCAACCCCAACTTATTCCCCATTTTGAAACATTATAAAATGTGCTATTTTTTTAATTTCCAGAAAAATAGACCCCTTAAAGCTTTTCTACAATGGTCTTTTTTTCCTCATTCTTGCTCAAACAAGAACAAATTTCCTCAAATGAACATGTGTCTCATTTCAAGAATAAAAGGTAGGATGAAGAATGATGTTAACACTTAAATGGGATTTTGGATGGCTATTTTTTATCACTATATTTTTTTTCCAAACGTATTTCTAAACAAAAAAAATATGAGTAATTGCAGACTTATACATAGACCAGAAAACAAAACAGTATAAAATTGCTTGGCAATATAAAAAGCTCCACATAACCATCAATTCCAAAAAGAAGTCATCAGCAACTGACTGTCTAGCCTGTGCAGAACTGTTGGAAGGATGCTGGGGAAGAGAAAGACAGACAACATATTATTTGTAGAGAAGCTATTTGTGCACAGAAAGAAGCAGCAGAAGGTTTCAAATCCAGCCTTCATTTACACAGATTTCTCTGTATCCTTCCAAAAATGAACCAAGGCTCCAACCATCATGATTTTGCAGATTTAGGAATGGTAATCTAATATGTTTCTGCTTCCCAATCAAATATGTTCCTCCATCTCCCTTGAAAATTACTGGTCCCGTGTCAGAGGCAGTACAGATAGAGGTCTGCCCATCACTGCCCTAGTCCACAGCCTGGGGTATCAGTGTCAGCCCTGCTTTGTCCATGATTTGAGCTGAGACACTAGGGTGTTGTCTGCAGGCTGCTGAAGCACAGCCACCCATTCCCTCCTGCTGCCACTGCTGCAGAGTGGGGTAATTTACCACAGAAGCACTTCATCCTCCTAATTCACAGAGGCACTCAAAGCAACGCATGCCTGCTGGGAAAGTGGGAATTGGCAATACAGATGGGTCCCACTGCATATGTGTAAGGGCACAGCAATGTGCCACAGTCACATCTCAGCTGCTTAGGCAGGAAGGGTAAGAGCTGGGTAAGGACTGCAGGAAGGTGAAGGAGAGATGTAAGGTTCCTCTTTGTCCTGTAAGCCAGTCTGTTGACCAGAGGCTTTTAGACTGCTCCGGGTCAGCAACTTGTGTTAATATATAACAGAATAAAACTAAAAATGTAATAGACCAAGGCAGGAAAATGCCTGAAATAGCACCTCCCTAAATTTCTCATAGTGTGCCATTCCATGAGATTATATTTATGTTGTGTTTAATATGAAGGTTGACCTCCCCTGCCTTCTGCTCCACCAAAGCAGGCTGCCCCCAAGGGGGTGGCTGCAGTATTCAAGACTGTTCTGCTGACCAGCTTCTAATCAAGTTAGCAGCTAATTGTAAAGGAAGCAAGATTTCAAGTCTAGTTTGGCCTCTGTTCTCTGATCATGCTAACCCAGTTCATTACAGATTGTTCCACGCAACAGAGGGATGTTCTGCCTGCCTCCTTTCTCCCATAAACAGTTTATGCCACAGGTAATTTTTTTCCCCATCTTTGCTCATTCTCATGCCTCTCTCTCTCTCTCCCCCTCCACATTTCCTCTAGGTCCTACACCATCTGTGCAAGCAGTCCTTTGTTTTATGCACACTGTTGCATTCTATTCCTTCTCTCTCTGTGATCTATATTTAGTTGTTTTCCTGTTTATACGCCCCTCCAGAGAGGGGTATTGTGGAATGTGACTAATCAGGAAGAGAAACAATGCAATCAGAGCACAAATCCTTTCAGAGGAGTATCTGGGATGGGAAGCTGTGAAGGACTTGATAAGATAAAAAACTTTTTAAGATTAATCATATGCTGAGATCTGAACACAAATCCATAAGACCCCTTAGAGCACTCTGATCAAAACCCAAGAATACCTAGGCAGGGGAAGAAACAAAGGCAAGGAAACACATACAAACTTTATTCTGACACTGCACTTTTTTTCTTTTTGTTTTTTTCTCTCCATAAGACAAAACTCTTTGGGTTTGGAAATCTTACAGTATTTGTGTCTCTTTGCTCAAACTACCAGGAACCCTTGAATATTAATCTAGAGTGCATACATGAAGCAAGCTCTAGCAAAAGTGTACTTAAAAACTGCTGGGGAGTTCAGTGTTGGTTGGTCCAGAACCAAAGTGCTTTTAGTGCAGAGTAGTAAGCATAAACCTGGTTCTCTAGAAGATGGCTGCAGCACCACTGAAATCAAGACAGATAAGAGCACAAGAGCTCACCATGGTGGCACAATAAAGAACTCCAGTGCAGTGAGCAGGGAATCTCTCTGGTCTGAGAGACACTTGCACAACAAATAAATTGAGTGTTTCTCATCTTCAAGTTTCTAAGAAAAATAAGTAGATTGTGAACAGACTGGTTGTGAAATAAAACACTGGTGTACTAACATCAGGGAAGCTTGATAGTGTGGGTATTCTCTGTAAATTAGAGCTATTTATCAGTAATTAATGGAGCACAGTGGAGAACACACATCTAGTATTTGAACCAAAAGAATGTCTGAATTTTGTTTTGGAGTTTTACCATTATAATAATGCAGATGGTTTGGTTATCATACAGAATCAAAAATTCTCATAGTCTTTAACATTATGCTAATAAATACACTGGCAACCCAGAGAGAGCTTTGGGAACAAGCCATTAACTTCCCTAGCATGATGAACGGTGAAAGGAAAAGCTAGAAGGCTTTGTAAAGCAGCACAGATATTTGAAAAATCAAAGAGGTATGCTACTGGTGATTTCATAATTAAGCCATGTGTGTCACTAGTAGATGGTGCACAGTGTGTATTAGAAAATTTCAGTGCAAAAGCAAAAACATGTCTCAGTGTTTAGAACTTAAATATGAATTTAGGACTTAAATATGAATTATGAGCTGCCCTCCATGACCTGCAGACATTCCCTGGCCAAAGGGGCTCCTCAGTCTTTGGTACAACACCAGAAGGGAGAATATGTGGTGATAGAACAAGAGATAATAACTTTAAACCAAAAGAGGCTAGATTTAGGAAAGATATTAGGAAGAAATTCTTTATTGTGAGGGTGGTGAGGCTTGGGAACAGCCTGCCCAGAGAAGTTAGGGATGCCCCATCCCCAGACATGTTGAAGACCAAGTTGGATACAGCTTTGAGCAATCTGGTCTAGTGAAAAGTGTTCTGGCCATGGCAGGGAATTTGAAACAAGATGATGTTTAAGGAACCTTTCAACTCAAGCCATTCTACCATTCTATGAGAAAGGAAAGGGCTGCAGAGTGGAAGTAAGGGCAGCAGAAAAACCTCAGAAGTTTCAAGGAAAGTACGTTTGCAGCATTAAATGATCTGCTGAGCTTGTTTGCTTCAGTTAATGGCAAGAATGGTTGTTTATAAGATATTTAAACAAGGGGAGGTAAGTGGCTTAGTCTACAGGATGGGCCTCAGCAGTGGAAGAGAAGATGCATCTGAAGCAGCTGGGAAAAAGATGATTTCATTAGCAGCACTTTTCAGGGACAGGAAGAGCCTCTTACAGATCAAAAGGGAAAAACCTACACCTGTGGGGAGAGGAGACAATATAGAAAAATGGCTCAACCCTGAGAATAAAAGGGAAGGAAGAAGGTCAGAAATTGTTAATTTATGTACTAAAAATAATTTTCAGAGGAATTTAAACCCTGAAATGGAGAAAACATTTTAAAATAAGTTGCACAATATAATTTTGGGGAGAGATTTTCACAAGTTTAAAAAAAAAAAACAATGTTATCTTTTTAGTAATTTCAGTTCAGATGGAATGTCAGCAGCAAGAATGTGAGCTGCTGATCTGTTTGGTGACCACCAGAACTAAACAATTTTCCACTCTGGGTCAATGAGAGGCTGTGTAGGGTATTATGAGACCAAACTGTAATCCTCTTAGTAGCATTTTCCATGGAAAAACTGCCATACTGTATGTATTTACATTGTTAAATGCATTACTCATGTAAATGCCATATATATATACACACATACAAAATATGGCTGTAATTACAACATATTCCTTAGAAATTGTATCGTCTGAATCCTGTTCAGAAACTGTCCTGAAAAAGAGCAAAGACCACTAGACTTTATTTGCTTATGTTCCCTTTATTGCAAACAACAGAAGAGACTGTTCAAAAGATGTGCATAATCTGGTTAGTGTAAAACATTTGTGTATGTGGCCACACAAGTCCCCTTCTCTCCTGTATGCATTGATGTCTCATTTGCAATTCAGAGGCAAATTATAAAGAGGCTGTGCAAAAGTGATCAGTTTTAACTCCAGTTTGTGGGGCACAGGTCAGGTCTTGGCTAAAAAATTTAGCAGCTTCACCAAATGAAGTGTCACTAATCAGAAATCCTGCAAACATCAGAAAATATCAAAAATTTTTAGATTGACCCATTTGACTGTTCAGCTTGCAAATATGAGACACCAAACTAAGTAATTTGATAGTGTTTAGTTATATGCAACAGAATTTAAAAGCAATTTTGCAATGTACTATTTCAATTACAGCATCAGTAAAAATATTCTTCCCAGACTTCCTTACTTCAAATATTCCCGCCTGAGGACTCATTATTGCACCTGCAAATCCTCTCTTGCCAGCCTAAATATCCACTTTTATCCAAAGAAATTAATTATTCATGTCATAAAAGCAACAATGAGCTAGCATGACAGGCTATTTCAAGCAAACACTGATATTCTACTATAATTCTGTAACAAGGTTTCTAAAACCTCATGACTTATTATACTATGATTTTTTTTTCTGATGAATTCTTTGCCAGCCTATATTTTCTACTAACTTCTATAGGATTTTAAAAATAACTCTACTCATAAATTAGTTGGTTGTTTTTTTTTAATATGTTCTGTGAGTTTTTTACTCCATAAGCTATAGTCAAATACCTCTTTTCCCCCCTTGGTACATCACATTTAAAGTGATTTCAAGAAAATATCTTTAATATGTTTCCACACAAAAATGATCACTGGATTCCAAAGGGAAAAAGAACAGTATTATACTACACTGCCAGCCCCTTATAGCAAAAGCGTCTCAGTAACCTTGATAAAATAGTACTGCTAGTGACTTCTTCTGCCTCACCCATTACATTAGAAGCAGTAATTGCTAAAACAAAAGAACTTGCTTACTTCATAGTAAGGGAAAAACATCAGTAAAAGACAGTACTATTACGATAAATGACATCATTGCTGGGGACTATAGTATTTCAAAGCCCAAATATTTACACAGGTAAATAGACAAATCCACTTGTTTCTGCAGCAAATCCAAACACACTTCTCATGAAAAAAAATCCTATTTTCCTTCCTGGCATCAAAGTCTAGTAATATTCTGAAAAGAGGGGAGTGAGAAATCTCCATTTCTTATCAAGATGTCCCCTTCTCTCCCACCATCTCCCTCTGTTTGGTTTCTTTAGTGACAAAGAAATTTGCTCCCACTCCCCCTTCCTTCATTTTGGAGCAGCAGTGTTGTCCTTTCTCTAGGTCCCTATTTTCAAGAATCTTACAGGAACATTATGTCTTCCAGAACACTATTTTTTTCTCCCTTTCTCTGTTAAATTTGATAGTGCTTTCAAAGCAAAGGCCCAGAAAGGGGTGTGGGGGCATGTATAAAGCCTCTTTTTTTTAGGGACCTAGGCTAAAAATGAATCCAAATCAACAATTCAGTTTTTCAGTAAATTTCCTGTGTTCACATAGATGACTACATGACAGACACACAGCACACTGACACATCACCATTTCAGAAACGCAAAGGAAAACCAATGTAATACTCTGACATTCTGGTTTGCATCCCTGCAGGATTAACAGAATACCTTGTTCATCCACTACTAGCTGGGAACATCAGCAGTTCAACATTCACTTTGCTGCTTTTATTTAATAAATATGCCTTGAAGAGTTCTTAGTTTAGGAGGAAAGAACAGGACACTTTAAGATCCAAGACAAGAGTTTGAATTACACTGGGAAAAAGAGAGATTCCTGATTTGACCGTCTCAATATATTTTAGAGGCCACAGGGATAAAATACTGTGATTTCAGATCTAGATGTACCTTCCAATACTATCAAATTTAGCCTTCTAGGTTCACAGGCTTGACAAGGGGATAACCCTCTTTTACACATTCAGTTATAAGGACACTAATTTTGTGCTAGCCAAGAAGTTAGTAATAATACAAAATGTGCTTAAACATTAAACTACATGGGGGTTTTTTTGTTTGTTTTTTATAGTCCTTGTTGGCAACTTGAGGCCACCAGCCAGAAGACAGAGAAGTCAAGGAAGTTTACCTAAAAGAGGATGTTAAAGCATTCTGCTATATCTCAAGTTTTGGAAATTAAAAGGAATGCTGCACTATCAACAACAATGCCAGTCTGCTATGGTGTCAAGTGTCCCAATAAAAGCAATACAAGTTTTCTTCCGATTTAGATCTCATTACAGTTCCAGGGAGGGAAAAAGAGCAATCTGATTTGCTTTTCTTTTGAATCATGTACATTTGCAGTGGATTACTACAAGGGTAAGGTGCTTTCAATGGGAGATCTTTTTATCATAAATGAATAAATTAATGCAGGCTAGTTTGAACTTTGTCATGGAAATCCCAAGAAGAACAACTACACAGTTTACTCCTTTCAGGAAGTAAATGGATGGAATGGATGATAACTGAGCAGAAATCATGAGACTACATGATTTCACATATCTAGAAGGACAAGGGATCAAATAATAATCTCATAATAATAATTTTCACTGTGAGTTTTTTCATCAAGGTTCAAAAGAGAACATAGAGGTAAAAACCATAGAGGCAAAAAAGGCACAAAAGCTGTCATGCAACACAAAATGTTAACATTGCTATCTTTATTTCTCTATTTTCTAAGATACTGAAGATACCACAGTAACCATGCTTCAAAATCAGAGTAGAGGTGCTGTGAAAACTGTACTTTATAAAGCTAAAATCCCAGAGAGGGAAGACGCTCATGCTCAATTGGGAGCAGAGCTGAGTCAGAGGTAAGAAACCCTCAGCTACACACTCGGGAGCTGTGAGACAAGGGGACTCCGTAGAGTTTCTTCTGCTGCTCTGCATGAAGGAGAAATAATCACAAGACATTTAAACTACAGAAAGCCAGAATGCAGAGACATTTGAAGAGATATAGGCAAGGACTGAAGTGTATGAAATGGGGACATTTCTGAGATTTGCAGTAAGTACTGCATCTGGGATTTGCTCCAGAACCATCTGACCATTGCCCAGCCTCAGAGGCGAGTATCATCTCTGAATCGGCACTTCCTCAAAGTTCTGTTTTTACTGATGACTGCCCAATTATCTCAGAAAAGTGAGGGTGGAAAGTACCAAAATAGACACAGTATGAGAAAAGCAAAATCATGTGATTGCATTGTTTGAGTTGAAAGCATAAAACAAAAAAGATGAATCAGATGAATGATAGGGTGAGGGAGAAAGAAAAAGCAGAACTGTTACCTTACAAGGGAAACATATGAGAAGGCAAAGTGAGTTTCACAAGACACCAGGAGGCAAGAGCCTGGTCTCAAGGGTACCGTTTCCATGAGCATGGAGCTCAATATTTCTGCAGCCCAGCTGTGCGATTCTACACCAGCACATGGCACATTCAAATCTTCTACCTTTATTTACAAGGGGGAAGAAATGCCTGCAGACAAGAGTAAAAAAATCATATCCCAAGAGAGCAAAGCAACTTAATTTCTTCTCTTCAGTAACTGAAAAATGGGAAGTTGATGTGCCTCCCTGAAGAGATGATACAAAATCCCCGACAACAACAGCTCTGATCACCAGAAAGCTAAATGAGTGCTTGTAGACCATAGTGGTACTCTATGGAGAGACCTCTATTCTTATTTCTCTCTCAGTCCCATGAATTTCACACCAGCAGAAGGATTTTAAAAGCTAGGGGAAAAGGGCAAACTTTCTCTTGGCTGTGGTGCATACAGCTCATTAAATGTTTTTTTAAGTCCCCACTTCCCTGGGGATAGGTTGTAATTACCATGGTTGTGTCTGTGGTTAACAACAAGGAGGAAGAGATGAACACAAAAAGGAGGCAAAAAGCAAACCCTAAACTGATCAATAGAAGAATAAGCAGTCAACAGCAGAAGCAAAGGACTAATCTGTTTTTCATAAATAAGATTCTTCATAAAAGTTATGTTTTTGAAATGAACCCATCTGCACTGGAAAAGATTACAGTTTCAGTTCACTCATTTGAAACGTTACGAGAAAGATAGAAACACTAAGTCAAAACCTTAAAACTTTCCTTACAACTCCAGGGAAACAACTCCTCCTATAACATCACATTTGTCTGCCTATTATAGCATTTCTTTCAATACAAACATTACTCAATTTTATAGCTTCTTTTACAACCTGTTAGAAAAAAAATGCTTTTAAACCAAGCAAGGGAAAAATTTCAATTGGCACTATTAACATAATTATTTTGTTATGGGTAACGTACATCCTTTCACAGTGGAATACCAATCTCCAAGAGTAAACTGGTATGTAAGCTTTGTCCTGATGTTGGGAGAGATTTTCAAAAAGGCAGTTGGGATAACACATGTACTTTTGGCAGATAATCACAAGAGGTAGTCTGTGCTTTGGAAGTGACAATCCTCAGAATCATTAACAGCATTCCTTCTAATGTCCCATATAGGTTTTCCTGTCTGGGAAAAATGAAAAATTTGTTTGCTAGAATATAAAAGCCCCTGTTGCAGAGAAGACTTTCAGAAATTCATTTCATACCATCAGGCAAAAGATGTTATTAGGTCTTTTTTTCAGCACACAGTCTTTCAGAGGAAAGCAAATACAGATGGAGTTCCTCTGCTGTGTGAGAAGGGATGCTGTAGCACCCATGGCATTAACAGCCGTAGGGAGAAAAGACATCTGGATGCTGCCATAATTGTACTGGTGGAACAGGGAAAATCAGGTGAATAAATAGCTTCCACTTTGCAGACAGAGTGAGTTCTGTGGCCCACCATCCTTATCAGCATTGCTGCTTGGTATATTATGTTGTGACATTAATTTTTCCGCAAAATTATGAAAAGAAAATGTAGGTGCACTTGAAGTATGTTTTTAGTATGGATTCTTCAATTCCACAAATGCATAAAAACTTGAAATCATGGGAAAAAAAACCCAAATCTCAGCAACTGATTTTGAGAAACTTGTTTGTCTTCAGCTCTACTAACATGGGTGATTTTTTTTTTTTGTCTTGGATCAGTTTGTAGTTAACATGGTACACACAGCTGTCCCTTTTCAGACCAGAGAAAATGCCTCCAAAGTGCTTATCCTTATGACATAATGGCTTGATTTAGCCACAAAGCTAAGGATAATGCACATTAAAACGTTTTAAAGGAGAAAGCAAAGCCTCCCACCAATCCTCCTCAACTTAGTTTGACCCAACTCCTGCTTTATTGGCTTTATGTATTTTTTGCCTTACAATTGCTAAAACTTCATCATGAACAAAAGAGGATTAAATAAGGAAAACAGAACAGTATTATCATCATAAACCTGGAAAACTTCACAGTGCTGGAGAGACTGTGAGGGATTAATTTATGCCTACTTCAATGGGGACTTGCCTTTACAACAGCAAGTTCTGTGGGGACTCATATAACACACTTTCACCCATTTCTTGACTAAGCCCAACCATGTGGTCCTCCTTTGGAAGTAGAATTTGAAGAGAAGTTGACAGAATACTGAAACAAGAGCTAAGATTAACTAGCACACTTTCCTTGCCTCCTTTTATGTCTATTTCATTGGTTGCCACATACAGAGAAGGTAACTCTCAAGGATGCAAGAATCTGCAAAACAAGAACAGATACATCATGTTCTGCATTCTTTCAAATTTAGGCACTGCAATGTGTTTGAAATCAGCCATACAATGCCAACACATGAAAATAATTTGCATTTTGAAAACATCTTGGTTTAGCCATCCTAATAGTGTTGATTTAATTGAATATTAAGGAGTTTGTTTTGGAACAAAAAATAAGTGATTTTGCTTGCCAGAAAAGAGCTTCAAGTTTTTACAGCATAATGAAATGTTATAAAAAACTTCTGAAGTATGTTTTATTTAACATCTGCACACACTAAATACTTTAAAAAAATTCAAATCTAGTGATATGCATTGGTCTTGAACTGTGTCACAGAAATAATCTAACATAAAGGCTTGCTTTCAGATTATTCTTTAGTATAAACTGCAATGCATACCCATACAGGGATAAAGTAGGAACTGTGCAGATTAGCAGTAGATCCAGCAGGGTTTCAGATATTTAGAGAGATGGCTTTTCAATTAATGCAATTACAATGTTTAATTTCTGTCCCAGACATGTTCTAGGCACAGAGATTACATAATACAGGAGAGATTGCCATGGAGGTCTGCTGATGCAGAAGTTTAGGATATCTTTCAGAGTCACAGAACCTATCCACTAGTTACTGGCAATGTGAAGGCAGAGAAAACGAAGTTGAACTGATGCAGGGTTTTCTTTGTTATTCATTAGAAAAAAAGGAACAGAAATTTCTACCAAAACAAAAAGAAAAGAAAGGTGAATGTTATACATAAACCCACACACTCAGCTTACTGAGTTTCCCAGTTTACTCACACAATTCTTGAAAGTAAAACGATTTGTTGCTTTCTGCCAGTCATACACAGGCTCAGATTTGGCCATGCAGGAAAGAGGCATGACACTCTCAAATTACATCTGGACTTTATATGAGTTCACGTGCTAAAGGTTAATGAGTCAGCCAGTTGCTATCATTACTTAGTAGGCAAACTGTATCTTCCCTTCCTGCCTATGCACTGCTGCACAATGTCTAATAATACACTGCAATGTGATGAAAATATTTTCTTCATTAGAAACTTTGTGGTTTTGTATTTTGTGCTCTAAAAGGTTTGCATTTCCAGTACCCTTGAACTCTTGGCTCTCAGCTAGAAGAGAGCTGTAAGTTCTCCCACATCTCACAGTAAAAGCAACTCTGCTGAAATAGTAATACATTCCAAATACAGTACACTTCAAAGCAGTGAGAGAGAGTGAACAGCAAAGGATAGCTGCTCCCTTCCAAGCCTTCCAAAGCCATACTGTGGCCATCCCATCACATCTATGCACTCAGTGAGGAAATGTGCACCCCAAACTGTTTGCCTGCAAGGCACTTCCCTACATGTGAATCGTAGCTGTCATGCAAGGGCCTTGAATGGATAGATCACTTGCTTCCTTACACATCCTCAGTCAGAAAGCTATTTTCAAAGCAGATTTAGTAATCCTATCGCTTTTTTTCATTTCCTTAAACTTTGTTCTCCAGGAAGCAAACCAGAAAGCTCTGTGTAAGAGCTGATGGTAACACACACACACAGAGTGTGTGTCCTGTCTGCGGAACCAACTGCTGCTTCTCTGCAATACTTGAAGACTTCATTAATAGCAAATACTTTTACGGAATCCTTGCTGCACTGGGACAGAAAGTCTTGTTAAGTGAAAAAAAGGAAATTACTAGAAAATATTTAGATGAAAAGTATTTGTACTTGAGTAACTGGTAAATCAACATAAGGAGGGCTTTTGTTCTGGTTTCTGTCTTACTTTAGAAATACTTCCAGGAATACCTGTCGTGACACAAATGCAGGTAGCACACACAAAAGGAGTCTTCTCCTGACACTAGCAGAAAAAATGCATGAAGCAAATGGTACTAACAATAAAAATAGATGTAGGAGAGCAAAACCCTCTGAAATGGACTTCCTTGTGTCACAGGGTGAGACAGGTCATTATACTATGAGCTAAAACTTTAAATAAAATTACACTTGCATAAAGCTACATTACTACAAATAAATGCTCAGCTGTCCACAGGTTCCAACTAGTCCATGAGGTTCAGCTTTTCATCTCCTGTACACCCTCACACAGATGTTTCAGGCAGAGGGAACTAGGGTACTACCTGGCTCAGAGAGTGGAAGGGTACTGCCCTCTCCCTTTCAGTCATTCCACCACTAGTTTGTAGGCATGTGTGGATCCCATCTGTAGATCAGACAGGACTGATCCCACAACCAAATTAAGACCTCTTCTGTTATATGACGATCCCATGCCCCTCCTGCTCTATGCCCAAACATTCGTGTACCCTGGCTATGTTACCAGAGCCTGCATTTAGTTTTGTGGTCTATGTCCGAATTCATCTGACACCAGAGCCCATGAATCAACTCTGTCAGCACTGGCTTGGATGCCAAATACCATCAGAAAAGGAAACACGCAGACACTGAGACGGTGGAAATGGAGCATAAAATGACAATTTGGATGGGCAGGGTAGGGTCCTTTGAGATATAACTGATTTTACAAGGGACAACTAGCATCCAAAAAAGGAAGAGATACTCCCTAACAATGTAACTGGGTTAGGGTCTTGCTCATGGAAACCCCTAACTTTAAGAAAGGAGAAAAGACATTTTTCCTACCCTTCCAAAAAGACTAAGAAAAGGGACCTGAACAGTTTCCAAATGCATCAAAATCATCCTGCAAAAAAAAGGAAACTCCTTTTCACAGTTACAGTGGGGAGAACAAGAAGACACAGGCTTCTTGTTCTCCCCACTGTATGAAATTTGTGTTAGATATTAGGAAAACCCTCAGATGCTAAGGATAATGATGCAAAATATACCACATACAGAGGTTATGGGCATTTACCACTGGAGGCTTTCAGTAAGAGGTTAGAAAAATGTCTTTTGTGGAAGAGTATAGATATAGCTGATGCTCCGTAAGGAGGAAGAGGGGTCCAAATCAAGGGTTTTTAGATGACTTCCAGTCCAAATTTTCTGTGATTTTCCTGTGTATTAGTTATCCCTACATCTACCTGCTTAATTTTCCCTTTCTGCACCTCAGCAGTTAATTTGAGGCTTGTTGGAAGGAGCGCATAGAGAGGCACATGAGACTTTTATTTGGGATAAAGCCAGAAGCAGCTGGGGAATTGGAGCAATTCCTTTATTACTAAAGTGTACACATATGAGTAGTGCCCCCAAACCTAAGGTAAATAGGTAGAATAGTAACAAAGGACTTGAATATTTATCATAATTTTCCTTTTTTCAAATGGGAAATGCAAAGCATAAAGGTCTGAACCATCTGTAATGACACAGCAAGTTGTCAAAATGAGCCTGAAAAATGGGTTTCCTGGCTCCTCAAGTGACCTAGCTGAGGGACTACACGCTCCTCCTGCTCTTGCTCTCTCTCCCCTCCCTGACTCCCTTCCCCCCAGCAAGCCTTGCAAGACTAGGAGAACTGCAGCATTTCCTCGTAAAAGTCTTGCCTGCAGCTGGGGGAAGTCAGACACTACAACGGAGTCGGTACCTTCTGCTGTAACAAGAGCACGCATCAAAAAGATTACCATCACCACAGGGGAAAAAACGTGAAAACTAAAGCTGCATCAGGACTTACACCTTGCAGAGATGTTCTTGGGTTTATAATCCCCATCTCCTTTCTTTAACTTGCCTTTATTCTGGCTAACATTTGACAGAATAACTCTATTCCTCTACCAAGTGAGTAACGATAAATATAATAAAAAATAGTAAAGCACATACTGCTGATAACAAACAGAATTGCTCTTTATACATGTGCAGAAGAATTCACAAGTGTTTGCAAGCAAAGCGTTGTTGCTCCAGCCCAATGTGGAAAAGGAGCAGTCTAGCTCAGCATTTTGTGGGCTCTTTCATAAGGCTGCTGTAACTTTAGCTTGTAGGAAATCAGAATCAAAGCCTAAAATTAGAACCAAAAATCTCTTGTAACAAAGTACTACAAAGCCAGTGCCAGTCCTTCTGCACTACTACTTTCAAGCCTGCATAGGCTCGCTTCCATTTCCTACATGCCAGTGCTGGAACCAAAGGAGGGCCTATGCTTGAATCATCCACACGAGATCCTGCCTCTGAAACTGATCTTGCCAAAGCACACCAGGCTCCAAATTAATTGTGAATTAATTCCAAGAACTCTGCTAGGCTCTAAGCCCCATATATAGATTAAACATAATTTGGATTCATCATTACCAGTAAAACTAAAAGCGAATTAGAAGAATTAAAGTGGAAGAATAATGAATTAAAAATATGTCAGGAACACAAAAGCCAGAAACATCTCCAAAAAGAATAAAAGGCAATGCTTTAATTGGTTGTTTTCACAAAAGAGAAAAAAACAACCAAACGTTCCTGCATCATTGAAATAAATATTATCAAATTCTTTATAAGCTTAAGTATTTCCTAGCTTATTCCAATGGCATATTTAGATTATAAATCAAGGGATATTGCTTGCTGCCATAAGATGCATTCCACTGGGTCTCAAAGTCTTCAGCAGATACCCACTGCGTGTATTTTATCCTGATGGTTTCGCATTCATGTTCATCAACACTCAGCAAGAACCATAAACAAAGCCCTTTCTCAGATGCACACATGCAGTTCCCATTGACTTTGCTAAATTTTCAGCTGACTTCAATCAGAACTCTGTGCATGCAGAAGGGCAAAACTTTGCACATTCAATAAAATTACATCACTAGATACCTTTTAAATGAAGGACAATGCAGTCCATACTGAAAAATAATATCAACTGAAACCCCTAAACTGTGGCCAAATAAATTCAAATTCCAGCCAGATTTTTCCAGAATAAAAAGGGTATGAATTTTAGGCAAGATGAAATGAAACCCTAATAGCATCTCATTTACCAGAGTGCACTCTGCCTCTTTTAGCAGGACAAAGTGTGAAACCCAGCTGTTTACACAAGGTGATCATCTTGTTGTTTCAGGTATAGCAATGACATTGGCATCTGAAACAATCAAGTAAAGGTCAGGTTACATGCTGTGATTTGCTAAGTCTTTTTCTGCAGCTGTATCCTGGCCCTATAAGCTACCACTGTCATTAGAAGTGAATTTGAAGTGTAGAATACCACAGCAGAAAAAGTAATTAATCATGATATTAATAACTAATACTGTACTATTTCTGAATCTACTCTAATATTTTAAGCATATTAAATGCTTGAGCCTAGGAGTATCTATCTTAAGCCCTTTAACCCTACTTACAACTTGCCAAAAGAAGAACATAACAAAAATCCCACACAACTTAGTAAAAACAGTTCCCCTCCAAATTTTAAATGACACTGTGCAACACAATTTCTGCCAGGTACATTAGCTAATGCACACTAAGCAAAGCAATGCCCTATGTGTTTTTTCCAAATTTCTTTACTTTACTTTTACTCATTCCATGATGTAAGAACCTGTATCTTTTTACTGCATCTTTAAAAATATCTACCCTCTTTTACTCATTCCGCGATGTAACAACCTGTATCTTTTTACTGCATCTTTAAAAATATCCACCCTCTAAGATGAAGAATAGTCTCACTTCTAAAAAACCATCTAACAGGCTTCCTCACACTTTCTGTTTGTCTGATAAGCACTTGTTAGCCTGCAATTACAAATATACGGAAGTACTCAGGGATGAAAACCACAGAGGAGACTTGATGTTCATGTTCGGCCATTGCCCCCTGCTTGGAGAAGTAACATTTCTGATGATTTTCACACTTAAATAGCAGAACAGATTTTATTAATAATTTTTTCCTTATAGCTGGAACAGCCCCTATTCTCCACTCCATTATAATATTGAGCCACTTTGCATCAAGTTGGTCATTACTGACAAGCCAGAGAAGAAAGGAGGAAAGTGGATGAAATGCTCTGAAGCTACATGTGTGACAGGATATGTATCGGGTTGCTTCTTGAAGCGAATTACTTAAAATCAGAAAAAAGTCATTAACATACAACTCACGTAAGGGAAAACTATTTCATAATTATTGAGAAAGTCCAGTAAATCCAACACTGGTGGTCAAAGGGATTGCAAAGACTTTTTCTTCTTCTTCTTTTTTTTTGTAAGTGAAGCAAGAGTCTAGCCTGATACAAGTGCTGAGTCATACTGGTCATTCACACTGGATTATCCAGTAAGTTAAATAATTAGTATAGTGGAATCTGTTTCTCCCAGACTATGGCACTGTCAAATGAGTAGTTATGAGGTCTGGTGGGGCTCTGCTCTCACCAAACCAACTCCCCTCCTACCACCCCATCCTGACACTGGTGGCCTGTGAAGACACTCATTTGTCTCAGAACTCCTTCAAGTAACTCCAGGTCTACTTGTGTCTGTTGGAGTATGAGCTTAGAAAATTTACAATGTGTTACACGGAACATTTATTCTAGCTTAAGCTCTGTGATTCTGACTACACAATCAGGAAAGGAAAGGTATCCCCATCTCTCCCCTCAATCCTACTGGAATGTGACTGTTCCAAGGAGGGAGTTATTAGTTTATTTTAAATGCATTGCATGTCTGTTTGATGATGAAAATAAAAATTTACATGATAAAGAACACTGATTTTAAATAATTAGGAAAGAAAATGAAAACCAACAAAACACACAGGTGAAAAACTTGGCTTTTCAGCATGCCCTGTTTAACCAATGACACATGAAGAAGTTTATGTTCAAACAATTACTTGAGGCTTTAAATAGGACACTAAGGTAATAATGTTTCAAAATGTATTCACACAGCATAAGATTAATCCTCCTCCTGGGAGTACCAGTGCAAATTAGAGTAACTCCTCAGAGGTCAATTGAAGTACACCAGCACAAAATAAATGTGAGACAGAAGGGAATCAGGCCCCATCTACCTCTATATTAATGCAGAGTTTACAGATCATCTGCAATGGTAAAGTGAACAACATAAAAATAACTGACATCTATTCAACTGATCTCACATCCTGCCAACTATTCACAGCTCTAAATACAGGCCTGAAGAACAGTGGTTTGAGGAAGGCAGGCAGAAATCCGGGTTCTAACCCATTCACACGTTCCAATTGACTAATACCTCCTGCTTGAACTGCCTTCATCTCCCCACACTGCTAAATCCTGAAAGGTTTAATTTGACATTGTCCCCACAGCTCCTAAAGAACAACTTCTCCTAAAACAAAGTAAATCAAAAATACCAGGAGAGGTGTATGGGACAGAAAATAGCTGCAAAAAATATGTGCAAACACGAAAACCTATGGAGAAGTAATCAAGAGAATCCCTGTCTAACATACCACATATGTTAGACAGGCAGTAGCAAACTGATTAATTATTTGGAAACCTAGCACTAAGAAAGAATGGTACGTGTGCAGGGGTAGACTAAAATATGAGGCTGTTTCAAACTATGGTGTTATTTGTGCTAATTTAAGTGGATCTGTAATTATTTCCTACAACTTCATGATGTCCTGAACCAGCTTCCTCCTCCCCTGTAAGGCTGATAAAAGGACTCTTGGCAACACACTACATATATTATGCAATATATTGAATACTACCGAGAAAAATCACTGAATTACACCGAAACAAAGAACATTAGGTGCGAATATCACCACCTCCGGGGAAAGAGCACCTTTAACTACTTATCACATCAGTAAATGCAGACATTCTCTTGTACCTCTGCTACCTGCACCTAATAGCATTTGCTACATTTAACAAAGTTAAGGCGAATTTTACCTCAAATCTACTCAGGCTCGAGCTCTTTGACCGAGACTTCTTGCGGAGATAGACGGAGAAGAAGCGGCGCACTGTGAACTTCTTCACGTTCATGTCCATCGCCCTGTCCCAGCTGCGGCGCCGACGGAGAAAGCTAGCGCATCCCGATTGCCCCCTATTTATATCCACAGGCAGGAGAGCCTCCGAAGTGCCTAGTTTTGTTCATCGAGCTGGACACAGCTAGACCTGCCGCCGGAGGTCCCTGCCGGAGCCGGGGCAGCCCGGAGGCAGCTGCCTGCTCCTCGGAGCATGAAGGCGCTGCGCTCCCTCTCGCTTCTCACTGTTTACATTTCGGTGCGGCGAGCCCCGCCGCCTCTCCCCCCTTGCCTTCGGTGCCACTACGCCCAATCAGGCTCTGCCGAGGCTGCACGCAGAATCGGCGCCGGCAGATGACAGCTCCGGCGTCCCAGGCGTAGCAGGTTTCAGACAAATATTAGATGTGTCTATTGCTTTGCTCTCCCTCTCCTCTCAGTCAGGCTCTTTCAATTTCCTGCTTTCTGAATCACATGGGGAATAGGCACATGCTGCACTTCTGTTTTTAGCTCAGAATTCAGACATTGCTACAATTACTGAGGGCTGTGGTGGTCAGATCCGAGAAGAAATCAGCTCCCCTGTGAGAGTCGCTCCTGGAAGAAACCTGAAAGATGTCGTGCCCCCACTGCCAGAATAGAAGGGTTTGAATCTCCTTTTATTCCGGGGAGTATGCAAAATAGCACTAGTCTCGTCCCCACCCCCCCCCCCGAAATTGAAAAGCTCACCATATCCTGTTCACAATCACCCGCTCGCTTTACATTGAAATACCTAACACTGGCACAGCTCTGAAAATAGAAAGCACAAGCTAAATGGTAAGTATTACTATTCTTATTGTACTACAGCAGGAAGCTACAGCCCTTCTAGGAGGTATGTACATCTATTTACAGGCTGTAATTTTGAGCTGCATGGCAAGCATGCACACTTACAGCTGCACCCCCACCTTCCCCCAACAAAATCACATTTTGCAGCTGTTCTTCAAAAAACTAATGAATCTCAGTGTGTTCCAGGAACCAAAGAGCTTTCTCTGCCTATTGCACACACTTCAGGCTCTTTTTCCATGGCAGCCTTTCCTTCTGACTACCAAGGAGCACCTAGACATGCTTTTCTCCCATTACTCCTCGGACTACAGTCTGAGAAGACTTGGAGGTTAAATTACAACATCTCTCAAGTCCATCTACTCTAAAAGAGAGGTATATTTTGCTCTACTTGCATATCTGGGCTCCGCTGTGAACTACCCTGGCTAGCAATGCCAGTCAGTATCTGCTTTTTTCTTAGGTTCTCTGTCCTATTCTTCTGCCTAAAGCTCACTATAGTCTATATGCATCCTAAGAAGTATCAACAAGAAAAAAAAAAAAAAAAAAAAGAAAATAATAATTTGGCATTTACAGTTTAATTAAAAAGGGGGCTAGATTGGAAAGGCTGCCATTAGTGCTGGGCTCTATAATCTCATAGAGCCTGACTCTGCTATTCCTGGACCCTGGTGCTACCTCAGTAGGCTGAGGTCCTGAGGTAACTGTTTCACAGCAACAGTCTGGACAGTCTGCTTCTTCGTTATCCCTTCTCAGCACACCTTCTAATTGCTTCTCTAATTCTCTTGGTTTGCAACAAAAATACCTTTAGGGGTTGCTTTCACTGTGCTGCCCTGGTGCTGCCCCCCATGTCAAGCCTAGGAGCCTTTTGCCATTACAGTTCTCTTGTTCCCCCAACTAAAGATCCCGGCAAGTCTCCAAGAAGAAAACCTCAGGTATATATAGGTACCCTTATACACAGGCAAAACAATGAACAAGCTAAAAAGCAATTTAGTTGGTCAATGCCAAAATTACTTGCTGATGCAGCCTCTCTAGCCAAGTTTTGTGTCTCCTCACAACCTTGCTGCAATATCACAAGGGCCTCAGGCACTCAGCTGGTTGCTTGACCTGCCCCTCACCTGTCCTGACACACCACATAGCTGCTGCTGCTACTTCTGTCCTGCCTTTTCCCTGGCCAAGAGGTTCTGGAGTTCCCTGCATCCAAGATGACCCTGATAGTCCCCTTTTTCCAGCCCGATGGTCGAAGAAAGAGTTGGAATTCTTTGGCTCTGGTTCACAAAGTTGTTTGTCTATTATCTAAAATATTTTTTTGCAGACCCGCAGAGGTCTGCTCTGCAGGTCTGTCAAGGGCACACTGCCCACCCCTGGGCTGGTGTCAACATTTTATACTATGAACTACAAGTACTTTATTTATCATTATTTTCCAATATCTATCACCTTTGTTAGACTGTCTACTTCTATTCTAAACCAATCCAAATGCCAACATCACCAAAAAGATGGAGGCTAGGAAGAAGAAGGAAGAAGAATAGGACAACATCCAGATCCCTGCATCTTGCATCCTAGACCCCCTGTAGTAAAATCCCCAAAACTCCATTATTCACCCAGTCATTAATTCATTATTACTCTACTTAAACTTCTGTGACTTGTGATTCTTCATACAAGGTTGGTAATTTGCTCCATGGGTTAAGATCGAAATCCTAAGTGTCTTTGGCTTCCTGCCAAGACTCCCCAGCCTCCTACCAGGAGCACGTATCATCCAGAGCACCCAGAGGGGTGTCCTGGGTTCCAACAAGAGGTGTCCTGGCACAAGCTGGACCAGGCTTTGTGCTGGCAATGGCTTTTGGCAGCCTTACACACTCCCACCTATGTAAGCCACTTAAGCCTTAAAGAGCAAACAGACAAGTCCAGGGTAAGTTCCCTGAACCCTTCCTGTCACAGATATATCCCTGGTCACTGACATCTTTATTAATGCAAAGGAGGTGATAATTTCCCAGCTTTGAATACACAGGCTGTGTGTAATAATATAAAGTATATGAGTGCCTGTTACTATTACACTGGCAGATTAAACACAACCTTCCCTTCTCATTACATCAGTGGTGATTTCACATACAGGGATATGCATTTACCATTAAATGTGCCTGCACTGTAATAAACTTCCAATAAAATTACACAGGCCATGACTTAATATCTAACTATCACGTACACTTATTACATTCAGTATTTTGTTCTTTACCACAAAAATAAATTTAAAAAAATCCATCACAATGTATTGGCAATTTATTGTGCACATCAGAGCAGAAACTAGCCTCGTATGCTAAAGGTTAGACTATAACACTAAGCACCATACCTAGGGATAAGAAGTAACTCTCTTACGTCCCTGACATGACACAGGCATGCAAATAGGCAAGCTCTTCTTGTTTTCTTACTCTGTTTTCAGACAGGTGATTAGAGATTAAATACAGAAGGACAACCAACCACCTTCACTCTCCTGAGCAGCAGAGCAGCAGAGATATTGCAGAATATATTCCAACTTTTGCAAAAAAGCAAAAGCAACTGAGATGCAAAATGTACATAAAAAATACAAATGCAGAAATTAAACAAAATACATGTGCATTCAAAATTAAAGCATAGGGATAGATATGTGAAAAGCAAATTCTACTACCGTTCCATGTGGCATGCATCAAGACATTGAACTTTTCTTCACAAAAACAAATAAGAGTCATCAAAAACATTATCTGAAACTTTCATGTAAGTCAGACAATAATCACTTTTCACAGTGATTCTAATAAAACCACGCAAGCCAAAAAATAAATTTAATTAAATTGGAACATTCAGCATAACATTTATAAACACACTACTGTCAGATCAATCTACAATGTGAAATATTAACTGCATTTTGAAATTCATGTCTTTAAATTATTTATCTTCTCTGAGCAATTTTAACTGCTGAGGAACTTGATGGAGAAAAAAAAAATCTCCAAATGTCTCTGTTTGAGACAACAATAAACAACAAAAATGGTGGAGGGGACATATGACATACTGGCGTTAACCAGTAACACTCATCTGTATTCTGAAATATGCTTTTTAAAACTAGAGTCATATATGCTGTAACACAAAATAAAGAAATACAATATCATGGCTGCCCCTCCTCCCAGTGAGGTTAATAGCAAAATAAAGTTTAAATCAGCTGGAAAAAGGCTGGGGAAAAAAACCCAAACCACAAAGCTCATAGCCAGGATTCAAGATAAACTCTTCAACAGGAATCACCAAAATTAAACATAGCCCGGGTTTGAATTTTTAAAATATAAATGGAGAATTCCCAATTAAAATGTACTGAAAGCCAAAGGTCCTTTCCCCATGTGTACACATGGACCATACAAAGAGCAGTAGCAGACTGAAGCACACAGACTTAGAAAATTAACAGGGGACAGCAGAACAGCCTGAACAGCACCCAAGTGAGAAGGATGCCAGTAGCCAATGCCAGATGAGTCATCAATTTCTAAACAACAGAACATGCAAGTCCAAGATGTCTACCACAAACTGGACGATATAATCACCAAGAGAAATTTTGTATTACTGTATTACACAGAACATCAGGCCCTATGTCAAAATTAGGCCTTCTATTTTTTTATGTGAATCAACGTGTGAGCAAACCGAGAATGACTCTGCTACTTGAGTAAATGTAGCCATCACTGTAAAAGTAAAAAGTATGAATTGATAGTATCTTCCTTGCAAATGCAATCAGTATTACCAATCCTTCCTCAGTAAGTCCATCAGAAAGCCAGAAAAAAATCCAGAGAGAAATAAGAAAGCATCAGAAGCAGAGACACCGCAGACAGAACAAGTAAGATTATCAGAACACAACATGCAGAGAAAAGGAAAATGTGATTCCCACAACAGAGGCCCAAGAAACAATGCTACAGAAAAGGTGAATTATGCAACACCATTTATGCTATCATCAAAGAAACTCAGGAGCAAGACCAGATGTTTCCAAGGGACATCAATCAGCTGAGTAAGGAACAACACTTTCCCCCCCGGTGGTTAGGCTGTATATGACTCTTTCAGTGACTGCTCTTCCCTCATCTTGAATGCTGGACAAATTGCCATATGGCTTTTGTTTCCTCCATGAATATGTGAGGTGGCTATTTTTCTTACTGACATTTCTTTCAATAACATAGGATAGGCTTTGCCCAAACAAGTGCTTGGGCTTTGCTTTCGTTACACCAATGTGGGTCTCAGCCTTTCCAGCTGCTGTACAGAGCTAAGTACCTTGTCCTGTTTAGCACACACTTACTTCACTGGAGTTTTCTCTCTCAAAAAGGCACACTGCCCTGCCAGCACTGCAGAATACAGGCAGTGACTTACCATCTCTCACCAGCACTGACAAGTGATCAACCATGTTGGCTGGATGGGGATACAGGGGAAGAAGCAGGAAAGAAAGTGCTTTTTCCCCTTTCTCTCACCTCCTAGCTGTGTATCACAAGGTTCAGTAATTTTGATCCTTTTCTGTATATGTATTATTCCAGTGGAAGTGCAGGCCCCTTCAGCCATCTTGCAAATTAAAATTACTGCTCAGAAGGAAGGACAAAGTGAAGTAATTTTGTCTAACTGGGTCTGACGATCTGGCAAGACACAGGCTCCCTGGACACAGTGTCCTCTAATCCCAAGAGAAACATAACAGCCCTACAATGTCTGTTTAATCCTGCATTTATAAGCTCAAGGCAAAAGCAGAGTATCTCTTATACCCACATCTATGTAAAATTCCCTTGTTGCTAAAAGCATCATCCAACACACTGGCAATTGTATGAAGAGTAACCAGTATAAACAGAAGTACATCAACACAGGAGAGTGACTTTTAAAAGATCTGTTTTGCTTGATATGGTGATATTCCATTTAGTGGATACCATTCAACACATTTAAACATTCCTAAAAATGGGCATCAAAATAAGTTCTTGATCAATGTGAAATCAGTATTTTGCAGAGATGCAAGTAGCTTAGATGGAGACAAAAATCCTGAAGAGTTTTCAATCGAGTACATCATCAGGAAGATTAAAAAAAAAATTACACAGTGGCACTAGGAGGGTGAACCATCTCCATGCCATGCTGGAGCAGAACAATCATAATATCCTGAGTTGGAAGGGACCCACAAAGATTATTGAGTCCAGCTCCTGGCCCTGCATGTGACAGCCCCAAGAATTCCACCATGTGCCTGAGAGCATTGTCCAAACACCTCTTGTACTCTGTCAGGCTGGTGCTGTAACTCCTTCCCTGAGGAGCCTGTTCCTGCTCAACCACCCTCTGGGTGACAAACCTTTTCCTAATACACAAGCTAAATCTCCCCTAACACAGTTTCATACCATTGAGGTCTCTTTGGTTCAGTTGCCTAAAGATTTTCTTCAATCTCTCCTAAGCACCCACCAGTCACATGGTTATAGTGTTACTTTTAGACTACCAAATAAGCCATACTAAGAGGACATGTGGCTTGTTCTTATTTGTGCAGGGAAACCTGGGAGTGGTGCAGAAATAATAGGTCCAGAAATAAGAAAACAATATTTGATTGAGTTTTTACCAGATGACAGACATTTTAACTCTCACAAAAGCATCTTGTGTTAATGATGGAGCATCAGATTGGCAAATGTCACAGCTGCTGTATTGATTGCTCCCGTATGTGCTTTGCTTCTTACAGACTCACAGGAACATGCAACAGCTTCACTGGCCACACACACGTCAGTCAGCTGTGGACTGCTTTTAGGATGGAGATTATGTAAGCTTCTACTCCAACATGAAGGAGATTGCCAAAGATACAATTCTGCTTTCTTTTCTTTAGAAAATCAGATGGTAATACTGTTCTCCTATAAAGGACTGGAAATTGTCTGGAAGGAAGGATAATACTTAGTAACTGAAGTATGAATGGTCTTATCACATGAATATTTATGAATATCACTTTGAGCAAATGTTATACAATAGAAAGTGGGATGGAAGAACTTCATTATGCACAGCATATGTTTATTGTTTATTCAGACTAGCGTGAACAATATTAAAAAGAGAGGCATTTGTTAAAAATCTGCTAATAGACAAATTTCCCTTAATAGCTCTGAAAGATACCCTACACCTAACAGGAAAAATAGTGCCTGGAACATTTACTGGATCATCCATTTCTACTTCTAATAGTCATTGACAGAGCAAGGTGATACTAAAGCGAGCAGAAAAACCAGACCACTGTTTGCCATTGAAACCCTGAGAAACAGAAGAGTGTATAATGGGGCTTGCAAATTGTATTCAGGAAAGTACCAATTTTAGGTAAAATTTTTCCCTTTAATTATTTAATGGAACAACACACATGGGGTACAAAAGTTAACAAGGTATACAAAAGCGTCATATTTAATTGAACTGAGTGACCTGAATTAATATCCTTCTTTTATATCTGAAACTATTTGTATGACCTTGAAGAACCTTAAGTTCTCTAGCTATGCCTAGCTCCAGGGCTTGTACAAAATCTATCCACATCCTAGATTCTCTATCAGAATGGGACTACAGACTGCACTATTTTCTTCTTATTATTCCCACCTGGCATCTCCTGTCCCCAGAGAAGAAAATACCTGCTGGTATTTTCAGCCAGAAAGGAGATAGAGTGCACTCTGACAAGTGAGTATGCAAACTCAGGACCCTAAAGGTTTGCACCTGCACTGCAACACAGAGAAAAAACTCTGCTTCAAATATCCTTCCATAAAATGGGGCTGGAATATTCTGCCACTGCATGACAGCTCTTTCAGAGAAAACACAATATTATGGGTTTCACAGCTGAAATTTGAGTTCAAGGCTGTCACACATTTGCTAGATTTATTTACAGAAAGAGATTAACTGTGAGTATTGTCAAAGAATGAACCAACGGGACGTGCAAATTTACTTTGGTAGGTATTATATCTAGCAAGACAAATGACACATGGAATATTTTCAAAATAAATTACAAACCTAACACACTGGAAATTTGGCTTAAGGTTGTATGAATACCTAACACGTTAGACACAACACAAATGAGATTTGTAAATTAAAAAAATCATTAATCACTCTTGAAATCTTTAGCATTAATTTCCTTCTTGTTAGACTTCTATGGCTATTTAGACAAATTTTGAAGGACTGCTTTAAATTAATGTAGTGACAGTTCTTAACTCCAGATTACAGGCACATCTATCCTTGTCTGGTTTTGAAACAGAAGCTGAAGAAACCATCAGAGGGGAAAAAAAAAGGGTCTAAATTCTGTACCTAATATGTCTAATACAGCAACACAGGAAGTGTGAAACTGGGGAAAAATACAGTATCATTTTACCCCTCAAAAAGTTAGTCATTCAAAAAGTTAGCTACACTATTCACCAAGACACATAATGATTTCTTAATTCACCAAGAACAATATAGTCCAAGGTCCTATTTTACTACTGACAAGTAAAGACAAGAAAGACAAACCATAAAATGTATCATTTTAGGACTGATTGTTGTCACTAGACTGCACTACTATTTGGATTTATTTAGTATGCTAGATAACCTTTTCCTTATTTAATTTCAGATACACAAAGTATCACCTTCTCTTAAGTGTAGTGTCACTTCTCTCACCAAAGTCACTAGGTTCCTGCATAACTGAGCCTGCCCACACTGGAAGTGAGTCTTCCTTGCTGATGCATTATCAAATATCTGCAGGAAATTTCAACATCTTGTATATGTCTTCCTACTAATCTAACAAGCGTGCAAAATTAGTTATAAAGAGCACATGTGGAACATTCAACATCAAAATTCTTGATTAACCTAATGGACCACAAAAAAGGCAACTCATCACATTAAGTCAATTTAATCCTTTGACATCCTTCTGTAAATTTCATCTATCTTTTCAAATCCTGAAACAACCCTAACATGAGATATACAGAGAAATAAGCAACACTATGCACAACACAAAGCAAGAATCTAACTCCCCATAGGCACAACACAAAAATGGCAGTTTTATCTGGTTTTCATCAAAGAGATTAAAGTGAGCAATTAATTATATCATAAAGTAAGCCATGCTATTTAATAAAGGTTCAAATACTTATTCATATGCTTCAATATACAGGGAAGATGTACAGTTGTGGCCAAGATGATATAAAATTCTTCCCAAGTGATATTGTCTACCTAAACACAGTGACATTCTACAAACAAAATGAAACATCTTTTGACATACAACAAAAATATTAAATTTGTTATTTCACTAGCAAAGCTGATGTTTGACCCCAATTTTTTTTTAACCAAAAATCTTTAAGAACCACACACTTCTGTTAATGTCACAAAACAGTCATCTCAAATGCATAAAGTTTGCAGTGTATAGTGTGTGATTCACATGATATACATTCACTGGAATGGGACACCTTTGCCCTAATACATTACTGGGTGGGATCTGATTTCATATTCTGATACTTCCTTTAAAATCTGTAACATATGAAATCTTACCATGCACAGCAATGTGGGGCAGAACATATACCAATTAGGAGACTGAGATTGTTCTTTTGCTTCAGCTCCCAAAAGAGAAAACAGATGTATACGTTAGATAGGAGGAACAAATAATACAACTACTAAACAGACTTGTAACAAGATTCTCCCTCCCATCACCACAGAAAAATGAGAATTTTACAGCTTCCTAAAAGCTTTTCAAGGGCATCTTAGTCTAGCTGGGCTGCTTAGGAACTGCAAGCAAGGACATCAAGGAGCACTTAAAAAAGGCATAGCAGAACCTTGCTATTGCATGCCTTGGGGACTGAAAAATGCTTTATTTTTTCCCACCATGACTTTATTATGTTCTTAATATTTAAATATTTAGTCACTTCCTTGACTCCAGAGTCCTCTCCTCATCTCTTCTTACTTTCTACTCCCCAGATCTTCTCTTCAAATGCATGACTCACTCCTCTTAACTTGAGAAAGCTAAAATAATAAAAATAACAATTAAAAAATTAAAAAGCAAAATTTGAGTTTGAAAAGAGGATTACTTCCTGATACTTGATTTTTAGGGACTATTATATGGCATGTCTCTGAACTTCACAAAATCCAAAAACATGCAAGAAAAAATATGAGACAGACAAAATATGAGACAGACAAAATATCAGAAAGGGATATTCAAGGAACTGTCCCTGTTATGTAGTATCACTTAAACTGGTAATAGATGGAAAGAAATTCTTTTAGCAGCATGACTGAACTTTAAAGTGTTACTGTGTGTCTTTGAGCACACAAAGCTTTAAAATCTATTGGCTTCTGGAGTCATAGTGTTACATGGGAAACATCAGAGTTGAAATAACCAGCTGTGTCACCAGCATGTCTCCCATGGCTCAGTATTGGGGCTAATCCTGTTTAATATCTTTATTGATGATCTGGATGAGGGGATTGAGCGCACCCCCATCAAGTTTGCAACAAATGACACGAAGTCGGGGGGACTGTTGCACTGCTTAAGGCTTTGGGGCAAGTGGTTGGAAAGCTGCTCAGTGGAAAAGGACCTGGGGGTGCTGGTGGGGAGCCAGCTGGACATGAGCCAGCATGTGCCCAGGTGGCCAGGAAGGGCAATGGAACCACGTATCAAGAATAGTGTGACCAGCAGGATGAGGGCACTGCTTTGTACTTAGCCCTGGTGAGGTTGCACTCAAATCCTGTGTTCAGGTTTTGGGCAAGAAGGACACTGAGGTGCTGGAGTGAGTCCAAAGAAGGGCAGCAGAGCTGGAGAAGGGTTAGGAACACAACTCATGTGAGGATTGTCTGAGGAAGCTGGGGATGTTCAACCTGGAGAAAAGGAGCTTCAGGGAAGACTTCATCACTCTCTACAAGTACCTGAAGAAAGGAGGTTGTATGGTCTCTTCTCCCAGGCAACTAGTGATAGGACAAAAGGAAATGGTCTCAACTCTGCAAGGGGAGATTCAGATTGGCTATTAGGAAAAATTTCCTCACAAAAATTGTTGTCAAGTAACTTGGGAACAAGTTGCCAAGAGAAGTGGTTGAGTCACCATCCCTCAGAGTATTTAGAAGATGTGTAAGTGTGGCATTTAGGGACATGGTTTAGTCATGGACTTGGCAGTACCAGGTTAATGATTAGACTCAACGATCTTAGAGGTCTTTTCCAACCTAAATGATTCTGTGATTTCACTGAAGAAAATATAACAGCCCTGGCCCAGTTAACCTGCTGGAAGATAGGTGCAGCTGTAAGAGATGCTTGGAAACAGGAACTGAAACAAGTTCTTCATGGGAAGAAGGAGTGGAGCTAAAGCCACCTGTTTCTCACAGAGATAAACATGGGTTTGGAGGCTGTGTAGAGGTTTGTTGTATTTTAGAAAAAATATTAAAGGAATTGCAAGGAATTACGGAATTCCTCATTAAAGGAATACAATTAGTCCTGGCATAAACCCTCGCTCATGGCCTCACTCTGCCATCTCCAGGTCATCATTTGTCTATTGGCACAAGTATTCCCACAGCCACAGAATAAACTGAAGTGAAGAACTGGTCCAAATACCACCCCAGAATGCTAATTTTAAACCAGTTCAGTTCCCTGATCTGAATCACTAAACAAATATCTGTGCCTACTCAATACTTTTTCCAGTGGAGGGAACACGAATTTGTGCGCTTGTGAGGTGGCTCTGCCTCCTCCATTGGCAGGGATGGCTAATGCCAACATTAACTGCTGGCTTCCCAGACACAGAGCTGGCATACTGCAGCTGCCTGACTTGGCAGAACTGGAATCACCGAGCAGGCCACATCAAACTATCTTTTCAATCACAGTGGAAGTTAAAAAAACAGCTCTGGTATAGGAAGGACCTTTTAAAATGTTCTGAAGATTTTTTTATTATTATTATTTTAAAATTAGCTAAAGTGAATTGGCTAAAAACACGCAAAAGTTAGAATTATGCTTTGAGATAATGTGCTTTCAAAAAAGTTGAATGTATAAAAGGTTCTTGGGTTGTTTAAAAGGAAAAAGATCCCAGAATGAGTGAGAGAGTAACCTATAGCTGCACTGCAGAAATTCAGAGGGCTGTTTAAAGCCAAGAATCCTACTAGAACTGACTGGGCTCCCCTTTAGTGCCAAAGCCCAACCACTGGGAGCGTAGTAAGACTCCTAGAGCTAAGACTGCAAGTTCCAGTGGTGTTAACTGGCACCACTTCAATTGACTTTCTGAGCAGTATTTTCTGGCACTTCTCTGATTTAATCTCCTGTGGGCGCTAATACTTCCCCTGTCAGGTAACAACATGTTCTCCCAGAACGGTTTAACTGCACACACAAGTATGCATCTCTTAAAAATTTCTGTAGGTATGTAGTATTGATGCCAGCACATATGCAGAATCTGAGTTCAGGTTGGGTGCTACAGGTCTGAGACACCTGTATGAATACAAACATCATGACCTGAACTGTACAGCTTGGATACATTTGATACACATCGCTCAGTGAATTTGAAAACCAATATCAAATGCAACATGGATGTAACCACAGGCAGCCAGTCAACACACAATTCTTGAACTCCTATGAAGCCGGTTTAATGCCATCACAAAATCATCATACAGTTATTTAAGTTTTCAGTAGTTGTTGGTCTCTTCAGGAGGCTGTCTAGAAACTCACGTTCTTATTTACTCTAGTGCCTACCTTAGATGCACCCACAGCTAAAATCTTTTACTCTTATACTACCACCTTTCCAGGCAGATTCTTTTTCAAAGGGTAATCATATCTCCTCACAGTTTTGACTGGCTATACTAAATGAGAGTGAGATTTTAACTTCCCCTCACTCCACCATCTCTCCCTGCTTGTGTCCCAATACACAGCCCTATCCTAGACTTCATGACGTCTATGTTTATCTTCTTCATAGACATCACGAAGAGAACAGTTTTTATTGCAGCCTCAGTAGTAGCAATAATTAGTAATTTTTCAATACAATAAATACCTTAGGATTGTCTTCAATTTTTCCATGACTGTTTCAAATTTCTAGTTGTAGTCACTGTTGCGCTGTAAAATAATCAGGAAACTTAGCCAGTCTTCCTTGATGGTATACTCTAACTGGGACTTCTAAACCTGTATAATGGAGTAGGACAGAAAGCTCTCTGATCCCCTCTCTGGATCTTCCAACATTAGAAGGAAATGGACTTCTTAGACTAAGTCCACAGGAAGGCCACTAAGTGGATCAGAGATCTGAAGCACCTCTCCTACAAAGGCTGAGAGAGCTGGGATTGTTCATCCTGGACAAGGCTCTGGGGAGACCTTACAGCAGCGTGCCAATACCTAAAGAGAGCTGCTATAAATAGAGTGGCTTTTTACATAAGCAGATAGTGATAGGACAAAGCAAAATGCTTTTAAATTAAAAGAGGGACTATTTAGGTTAGATGTTGGGAGGAAATTCTTTACTTAGAGGGTGATGAGACACAGGAAGAGCTTGCCCAGAGTTGTGGCTACCTCATCCCTGCAAGTGTCTAATGCCAGGTTGGATGGGTCCCTGGGCACCTGATCTAGTGGGTGGCACTCCTGCCCGTGGCAGAGGGCTTCAACTATATGATTTTTAAGGTGCCTTCCACCCCAAACCATTCAATGATTCCATTCTCTTCCCTTGATAAATAACCATATCTTTTCAGCATACTACTAACTTGGAACATAGTAGTGCTTGTTTTGGCAACAACTCCAACATAGCTGTGAGAAAATTCCCCCTCTCAACCACTAATGCATAATCTGAATTTTCCCCTAACCCTGATTTGAGTTTTGTTTGGATACTTCCTGGGTATTTTTATTTGAAATAGAATGAAGCTAAGCAAATACAGTATAAATAATACCATCTAGTATTTCTTAGATAAATGTGCAATTCTTAAATCACTCTTAAAACTTTGAAGTTTCAAAGCCAGTGTCTCAGTAGAACACTCAAGTCAGAGCTGGTTAGGATGGTATTTCTTAAAAATATGCACAACATGGCAGTCAAAAGAGACATTTGCAAAATTTCCTGTAAAGTTTCAGAAACTCTGAGGCCATCTGTGAACAATAGCATGAGGACTGGGCAAACATAGTTTGGAAAATACAAGAACAACATATATAGGTACATCTGACAGCTACCAAATGGGTCACAGTGGGTATGCAGCTGCCTTAAGCCTTCAGTGAACAAATCCCACCTTCTGATGATACCATCTGAAAATAAACAGTGGGTCTAGGGCTCATACATCAAGATTTCACAAAAATTTCATGTCAACTTTGGGGACCTGCATTTAAGGGAACCTGCATATCCTTCTTGGAGAGTTGGGAGACAAATTTCATGCCCTTATTTTCCAGTGGCAACTTTGCTTTTTGGAGTTTTTATCAGGCAAGCCCCACAAACATTTTTTCCAGAATATTATAAGTAATTTAGATAATGAAAAGCTAATAGACTTTAAATTAGAGGGTTGCAAAGAATAGCCTGCCATTATTCAGAAAGCCCTGTAATAGAGCACCTTGTTAATTAGAGATGATTCACAGATGACTTGCAATAGATTATGGTAGTTCTGAAGAGCAATGATATTTTCATATTGAGCTCTTATGTACTCAGGAGTAACAAAGCTTTGATTTTAATTAAAATAAAGCTCTTTTTTTTAAGCCTGCAGGTCCAAGCAATACTGAAGCACAGAAAATTAGCATCTTTTACTGATTTTCCATATTTAGAGCTCTGCATTTTATAGTTTTATTTTCATAATGTTCTCTACCAGAGGACAGGTAAGCACCTGAATAACAGCTGTCGATAAGAAGGCAATACTACTGTCTCTTTAATTGGAGAAACACACAATGAGGAGTGAAGCTGCTTGCTCAAGGCCTCTCAGGAAGTCTGTCATAGAGTTATGAACAGAATGAAGTTCATTTTAAATACAGGATTATCCCCTTACATCTCCATGCCTCATCACAGAACACCATGTGCTGCACCAATGAGCATTTGCTACTCTAGTTATGATCATTACAGTGGTACAGTTTGACATTATAATGACCCAGTGCTACTGATAAAGGGATTCCCATGCTCTGTCACCTTCCCTCTTCCTTTCCCTTAACACCTTCTCTTGCCTTTTGCTGGAGAGCTTATAATGAATTGGTGCAAGGAACAGAGATACTCTACATACATAGATACATTTTCTGCTGGTTTAGGTCCTCTGAACTGACCCCCAGGGATCTGGATGAGCTTCAGTACCCAAGCAAAAGGAGATCGTGGGAGGATGCAGAAGCAGACAGGCAAGTCTGTGCCTTTCCTGAACAGCTGCCCAGGGGGTGGGCTTAATTGCACTCCTAAACAGGACCTTACCTTTTTAGCATATATTTTACTTGAACTGTTCTTTAAACTGAATAGAAAATAATTACTCTCACCACTGACAAAACCATGCTGTTTTGTTTTAGAGCTTTCCATAGGCAAGGCAGGCCAGCCTGTGCAGCCAGCAGCAGGAGAGCTGCATGGATAAAGCCAGTAGTTATCAGTAGTCCTGTGGCCCTGATAATCCCAGTGCTGACTTAGGGCAGGAAGGCTGGGGCTACCACACTTCTTTCTAGGATTTTCCATGGTAAATACACACATGTGCCTATGTACAGTGTGCACACAGGAGCTCACACCAGTCACACAATTCGCTGTGGGTGCACTGTGCTTATGCTCAGTGGAGATCCAGAGCATGCAAGCACCAGACCAGGACCAACAGCAACCTCTTTTATCCATTCTGTCACCATGTCTCTTCCTGTGAGTTCAGGCAGCTGCAAAACATTACTGAACTGCAGGGTTGCCACGCTGTGAAACATGACCTGAAGTGACATTAATTACTTCATTCAAAAGACTTGATGGGAAGCTATTAATTTATCAATTGATATAGGCAATGACACAACACCTCTTCCCCTCTTTAGAAAAGAGGGAATGGAGAATGACCACTTGCATCCAACAACGGCATTTTGCCTTCTGAAAGTTCACCACAAAATTCCCTAAGATTTCTTACCATTATATAGATTTGCAGGATTCAATATTGTGAATTACTGGGGTAAAAGTAATACACTAATTGATGAAAACTTGAACAATTAAACCTCCAAACCAAATCCCTCTCAGTCTCCACATCCAGTAGTGTATCCAGAAAAAGCCAAACAAACAAACAAAACAAACAAACCAAGCAACCAAAACCAAACACCACCACCTCCCCTCCCTCCAAAACATATGCAGATTTAAATCTTGGATTAAATTAAGTGGACAGAAAAGAGAGTACACATAACATAAATGCAAGTATCACCAGATCACTCAGATTTCTGTGGTTCCCTGCTTGCAGATTCAGGAAGTGATCCTGAATTGCACTTACTCCCCCTTGCACCTCAATTTTCAAGAGGTGCATGCAAAGGCAATAAGGTGTGTGATGTTCAGGGAAGTTGGTCTCTAAGTGCCTTCATAAAACTCACTTGCCACATCCATCATAGAGTGCTTTTTAGCACCTTCCAAGGTTAGCCCCTTCCACAATCAAAGCACTTTATATGCATTAGCCATTGTTATTGTTCAAGAAAGGGCCATATAGATGACATCTCCTACAGCTGAGCAAATTCACTCTCCCATGTGAAATTTCTCTTCATTAAAATAACACAGGGCACAACTTTGTAATTAAGAGAACCATTACCCTTTAACTAAAACCTCCCTTGACCTGCCCCATCAGCAGAAAGGTACCTAAAAGTGGATGCAACTACAGTTTGCGCCAACTTACACTTCCTCCAAATCACCAGAAAGAAGATAAAAAGCCAATTCAAATAGATGAAGTTGCAGTACTCACAAAGACATTTCTCTTTTCTACTTGAGTCATAGAAGTAAAACCTGACTCATTTGTAACATTTGATCAGTTTTGCTGCTATGTTATCGATTCCTACAGCTGTGACAGAACATTTAGTCCTAGGTTGGGCCAAGAAAGACTGAACAGCTTTGCTGCCATCTGTGCCTTTGAAATCGCCTGTGTCTTTTTTCGAGACACTCATGTACACATGAGCACACCCCGCTTTGAATGCACTAACTGCTCAACACCAACAGCAATCGTTAACAGTTTTAAGAGAGAATTTGTCTCAGAAAAAAGTGTCTTAATTTTAATATCTTCCCTAATTATTCTGAAATCTAGTGGAAAAGCCTTTCTGAGGAGTATGAGACTGCATAATGTGTTTCTCAGTTTCATTCTATCAAAGAGGAAGTATAAAAAATGCAAGAGCCAAATTTTAAGTTACTGATTAGTTGCAGACATGCAACAAAGTAAAGAGATATGTGGATACTATGCATGAAGAGATTCAAATCCAAAACAGGCACACCATACAGGCTGAATTTTGAATTTGAACACATTTTGAAGATATTCCCCATTTTGATTATGAATACTAGTAAAGAATGATAGCATCTCTAAAACACTAAAATTACTTTATATAGTCAGCCAACATATGTATAAAACCTGTATATATGAATTCTATATGATTTCATAAGTTCACTCTCATTTATTTTTTTTAAATCCCAAGTGAAAGAGCTAGTGTGACCTTGAAAAATTATGTGAAATTAAATTCCCACCACTGAATGAGAATTGTCACTTTGGGCTATCTTCTACATTATGCCAAGTATCTATCAGAGGGATATAAAATAAATATAACTTATTTTGCATATTACTTTGGATTTTATTCATAGTGTTAAGACATCGTTATCTCACAGTAATCAAAACTCCTAGAACAAGGAAATAATCTAATACACTTGAATTCTAACTTGTATAGGGAATGCATGATCATTTACTCTGATCTTCATCTTAAATAATATATTAGTCAAAAATAGTGTCAATATGAGCTGCTAATAATGCAGTTTATATTCAAAGAGACTCACAGGCAAAACCAAAGAGAGAAAAACAATACTTTGACCAGCTGTGTAACTGGGCTCAAGGTCTCCAGAACACACTGAGCTTTGGGCTAAGGCAAAGCACAGAAACCTTGGCCTCACCTAAGACTTTACTACAAGGTCAATAGTGACTGGAAAACAAAAAGTTTAGTGGGATGGTGCCTGTGTTTGACTTTGCACATGCCTGCCTGTGTTGTTGCAGATGATGAGATATAAAGGCCAGTCCCCAACAGCGGCACCAGGGCATGGAAGGGGCTTCTCTCTTTTTAAACCATGCTCACAGCTGCCCAGGCTGCTGACAGACATACCCCTCACTGCCAGCTCCTGCTTCCAGGTCCTGTCTTTGGTCACAAGGAACTCCAGCAAACTGTGTTGAAGCAGAGACAGACCCAGAGCATATGAGACAAAGAAAAAAGGCTTGGATCACTCCAGCCATTAACCTATCTGTATCACCTCAACTTCAAAGAGCAAATCACACAGCCTACTACCCCCTCTGAAGGGCTACAAGGGCAGGAAGCAGCAAATACACAGGACAAGGGGAAGTACCACAATGGCCATGGACCCCCCAGAGAGCGCTGGGTCCCACACAAGCTCTATTCCCAGACATCAGCTCCAGACAAGAGGATATGCCCCTCCTTGTCCTGAAAATACCACCATTTGCTGTAATTTCATCCCGTATAAGACAAATACAAAATTTAATTTGAGTTTTCTTCCAAAGATGGATAGAGATTAATCCTCTCTGATGGCAGAAAACAAATTGCTGGTACTCTCGATTAATTTATTTTTTGGAGTCTTGTCATTTAATGAATGAATCAGAGGTGACAAGGCTAGGAAAACAGGGAGCTCATTAACATCCATCAACATGTGGTATACAATATGCTAACTTCAAATTTGTCATTTGTATCCCAACCCAGACGTGTTCCTTTATTACCAGTCAGTTAATGAAAAGTACAGCAGTTTGCATATTTTGCCAGATTAAAAAATGGAGCAGTGAATTCAACTGGCAGTGGCAGCATTGCAGAGCCACTGGATGAGGAGAAGGAGAAAGGAATTTGTGATGACCTACACAGAAACAGTGGTCAGAAGTGAAAATAAATTGCCCAAACACCAGCAGCTGGGAAACACTTATGACCTCATGAGAGTGACAACAGCAATCCTCTGCAAATCAGGAGGCAGAACCTGAAACCCTTTTCTCCTCAATGCAACTTAAAGAGAATAATATCCTCCCAACTTTAAAACATAAAAGTTTTATAAAGAGTTATTGCAGAACACGGCTGGGTCAGGCACTATATATGACCTAATAACTTGTAAAAAAAATAAATCTGCAGATGGTCAAAGTGCAGACAGCACCTATACATATCTGGCAGAGCTCCAGGAATGTTTTACAGGCTCCTCAGGACTCCACAACCTTGTTCATGACAGGACTAGCTACAGTGCGTAACAGGGAATCAGAGATCTGACATTACTTGTTTAGTGTAATTTCTTCTGACTGTGGGATTCAGCTTGTTCAGCAAACCCAGCACAGCCCCAGTAGTAACCAGCTGACCTTATACTGTCACTAGAAATATTTTCAATCTTTATGAAGAAGTTCAGGGCTTGGAGGGAGACTACGAAGCAAGAGTAGACTGTGTAACAGGTAACCAAGATGTTGTAAAATGCTGTAGTACGTATCACACGAAAAAATGCAACATGCAGCTAGAAGCTATAATAAGATCTTTTTAGCTGGTCAAAATGGAAAAAGTGTGAACTAGCAGACAGCATGCAATATCTTTATATTTTATTTTGATACATAATCAAATTAGCTTCAATCCAAAGCAGGAGGAAATGTGAGAACAAGCTACAATTTGACAATTTTAGGCCTGACCATTCCTTATTGTTTCTAAGAAAAGAATAGCTTAAACCAGTATTTGCTTCAAGGACTCTGACCTCTTAGTCAAAAGTAAAACAATCAATGAAGGAATTAAGTTAAATACCTACTGAATTACTATTTAATACATACAGAAAAGGCTTTTAAAAATCATCTGTCTAGAGAGTTTCAAGTGACTTCCCTACTGCACATCATGGCATGAAGCGATTACCCTGCGTTTTTCCTTCACTGACTCAGAGTCAAATTATAAAAGATAAAAATTCAGTCTGGAGGTCATGAACGACATTGTGGCATTGCAGCCAAAAAGAAAATTTTTCTCCTTGGGAAGAATAACTGTGTGGGTCCTGCTGCAGTGGCCAGTAGTGGCCGTGCGTGAGGCGGGGCACAGATGAGAGCACAGCCTGTGCTGGAACGGACACTGATGGAAGCGGCTGACCCAGCCAGGGCTCGCTGTAATTGCCATCAACTGGCAGAGTCCCAGCACAATTTATGGAGCCTAGAAGGAAATGCACAGTCTTGTGGCTGAATACAAAAGAAAAAGTGGTGCCTGCATTACAGATCTCTCCCCTCTGCCAACTAGTTTATTCATGAAACTGTAAATGAAGACAGGCCCTCATACAATAAACACTCTAACTAGATATGCACTATTTATGAACATATTACCAATTTCAGTTGTTTGTTGGGTTTTTTTTTTACACAGAACACCAATATTTTTTTCAGACTGAAAAAGATTAAATTAATGTTTCCAAGACTTACTTTTCAATTTTAAGCAGCACAAAATGGATTTTGCATAGCTAGTAATGTAGACATACATATATGCATTTAACTATCTTCCCTCTAAACCCTTCTCTATGTACCCAAAATCAACTTAAAAATCCACCATACAGACTGAATAAATTTTAAATAGTTCTTCCTGACTTTAGTTAGAAAACTAATTTTCAAGAGTTTATACTCTAAATATAGACAGAAGAGAACAAGAGCAATAATTTTCAGAACTAAAAACCATGGAATTCATGAAGAAAAGGGGGGTTGAAGAGACAGTCAAGATCCTATTCTCCAGCTGAGTAAGGTTTGTAAAGTTGGTGGGGGTGGGAGGGCAGAAATTTAGACAATTTTCATGAGAAAGTAGTTTTCTTCAAAAGAAACTAAGATAACATGAAAAAAATCCTATCCCTAACCAGCAAATCTTTGATTACTTGGAGTCCCTGTATAACATTAAAACATACATTTTCCTACCGAAATATTTGCAATTCAGTTACGCATCTTTCCACTAAAAAAATAATTAACCTAGTTAAGTATGGCAGTTACAAATAATTAACGCTTCAACTATTCATTTAAGTAGAAAAGATTCCAATTATAAAGTTATGAAATTAAAACCCAATCGATACGGTAGAAAAAGGCAAGACTATACAATTATGGACAAGCCATCATTTTTTTTTAGATAGAATTTTGCTTGAATATAAATGTGCATTTGTGGCTACAAGTTTTATTCTAATAGGAATTTTTAAGCTTCATTTATAAATTCCTATTTGTTTCTGAGCATAGAGACAAATCTGTAAGAATGAGATATAGGAATTCATACCCTGTAAATACCAACTTGTTGGCTCCTCCTGCCTATAAGCTGATAGAGAACAAACCAGAGTTTTCCAGGTGTCCCTTTATTCTGTAGCACGTGCTTCTTACAGGCTGGGTCTTTTCAAGGTAGAGAGAAGCTCGTAGTGGGTGTCCCAGCACAGGTGAGCAGGAAAAAGACCAGGACTGGCTGAATAGCAGTAGAGAATTTTTTTCCATACTTTTCACAGAAAGGAAGAAAACTTTCAGGAAGCCTATCTACACTGTAGAAAATAAAATAGGACACTTTGAATTCAGATCAAAATTACTACTCCTTTGACTACTTATGAAGGTGCAGGCTGCCTTTTCCCTTGAATAAAAGGAGACTTTTCCAATCTAACCCCTGGCACATGTTTGTTGAACACTACACCTGAGAAAGTAAGTATAGATTTTCCTGAGGATGCAGCCAGACCAGCATGATGTCCAGCAGACCCTATGCAACACTCCTCAGACCTGGGGAAAAGTAACAAGAACAGATGGAAGTCTCCAGGCCTTTAGGGTGCAATCTAGGCCACCTTGCTACACCAGAGAGCACTGCCCAAGTCATATACACTGCATCTGGTGGTACTGAGGCAAGCTAGGCAGGCACCCTAGGAAGGAGTCTGGGGATACTGAAAGACCATGTAGGTACAAGACCATTTAAAGAGGGGAAGAAAACCCACAGAGCTATTCCTTGAGCTGTGCCTCTTCCTTAAACATTCTGAAACTACACTCCTGAAAAGAGACAGAAACTGAAGGATCTCTACCAGCTTATGTTTTTCAAGTTGCTGCTCTTTTCTGTTCATTTTACTTACCTGTTTCAAGAACAGGGCTTAGGTCAGATCAACCCGTGATGGCACCAGGAATCAGGTGACAGCTGATGTAATTAGGTGAGTCCAATTACTAGAGGAGCAGGGATATAGGTCATAATCCTGGAAAATTAATGAATATGCATTCCTGCAAGGTCATTTGCCAGAAACTGAATCTCAGCAGTTTGCTGCAATTTTACTGCTGCCCTGCTCTGCTCTAGAGCAGAGAAATGAAAACATGCAATCATATGGGTTTAACTGGGTCACTCAGTTTGTTGATACATTCAATATTTATGCTGTTTAATAAATGTCTTGGAAAAGGAAACTAATGTTCATGTCCTGTTTGGTAGGTGTGGCGAGTAAAGTAGTATATTGATAAAAATTTTCTTAGGACACAGCATGATACCTCTAAGACAGGAAATTGTTCTAAGCATGTATCCATTATGATGTTTTCTTGTGCCACCAGCAGGGTAATATAATGCCAGTTCTATCTGTATTTTTACATTTTAGAAATAAAATAGCAAATTGATTAGATTTGTGCTTCAGATTTTGCTGCTCCATCACATTTCCAGGTTAGAAAACCAAATACCCAAAGAAGGAATATAATAATTTTTCAATTTTATACAGGCTATACTAGCTTGAAAAGTCTCAAAACTGTTTTGCTCTACCAGGAGTATTATGTGCCCTGGGAGAGGATATACCGAAAACTATTGGGGAGTCAAGACTACCATCACTGCTAAGGACGTATGACATCAAGAGCACAGAGAGCTGTAATCTGTAGGTGCAGGAGAAGCAGAATCACAGAGATGCAGGAGGGAGACACCCAAACATATCAGTTGGAATAGGATCCACAAAAGGGAGGCCAAAAGCTAAGTGTTTTCAGACCATACTCAGAACCAGATTGGCAGGAGAGGCACAGAGATGGTGGCCCAGCTAAGCAGATGGTGTTCTCCCAGCACAGCCTGCATGGAGAGCTTCCCATCTGCTAGCACATTCAAAACAGACTGAGAAGGGAATTACGGGACTTGTATTATAAACAACGTTTTTAATACTCTCTGAAAAATGTTGATTTCATGTCATCATTGATGAACTGAGGCTGTGTAGCCCCAGAATTACTCAGGAGAGGCTGAAAGGATTAGCAAGAGCAGCAGGTTGCATCTTTTGGTGTGTAGAGTCACAGCTTTCACCCAAGCCGCAGAAGGAATTTCAGCTGTTAACAAGACAAAATGGTTCTGCTGTTGCCATTTTCTTCAAAAGAAATACTAGGTACCTAGACACACAGAGTTTACCAGATATTGAGTTATATGCATTTTTCAATTATTTTGACAGGTATGGGGTGTTTTTAATAGGGAGGTTTTCTGCAGTTAGGATGGTATCAGAGATACCATATAAAGAACCAACTATCTCCTGATCGTTGCTTCCTCAGAAGCAAGGTGGCTGATGAAATCACACACAGAGATGATGGCACAGGCACAGCTAACAGATTCTGCAATACAGGTTCAGCATGGCACATCTATAGTGCATTTCTTTTCCTATAATTGCAATTATTATTCTATGCCTGTGTGAACTAAGAAAAAAAAGCAACCAAAAATCCAGGCCTAAGTAACAATTATTTAGTTCAGGATTTTTTCTGCAATATTTTTACAATGCATTGGTGACATAGTAAGGTCATGCAATCTAAGGAGAGCAGGGCTACCATCTCTTGGAGAGTAAGTCCAACTTTTAACTGAAAAAAAAAAAAGCTAAGCAGTCTCTAGGCAGCATCTGAGGCGAGCACACATCACCCTCTCCCAAGTCCTTGAAAAAGCATCTCTGACAAAAGCTGCTGCTGCTATGGGTTAAAATCTCAGGGCAAAGCTATGAACCTACTCACTGCTGACCATCCTCTGACTGTTGTTACCCACCAAAACTGCCACAGCCCTGCAGCTCCCAAGAAGCCCTGGAGTAATGTATATGGTAGCAAGTCCGTGAACACACCACCTCTCTGGGCCAGGGCAGCCCTTAATTGCTATTCCAAAAACAAAGGTTAGGACGAGGAATTAAATGAGATGACAGCAATTCTAGTTTACTTTTTCTCTTTGTATGTAGACAACTAAGAAATAGCTGACAGAAAATTAAAATGTACAAAAACAAGGCAAAACTCATTAGTATGGTAATAGGGAGATATTAGGGAAGAACACGTGTATCAGAAGTGGTAAATATGGTTAAATTAATGGGGAGTACTTAGGCATACCAGAAGAGACTTTTCAAGAGGAAGACTTCTTAAAATATTTTGCCAATTATGTCAATAACATGAGGCTGAAATATTTTACATCAAATTATAACTGCTTGGATCATTAAATGTTAAAAAAATTCTGCTTTGACAATGGTACAAATATTATAAATAAAAGCTGCTTTAAATTTCCAGTTGCTATGTATTTGTTTTTCTGGGTGAAGAGCACTCAATGTTGCTGGAAAGCCATTAAGCAACAGTAGTCATTTCCTAAACCTGGTTTACACTAGCACTGTTTACAAAATCACGTCTTCAGGGACTCTTTAAACTTGCATCTCAGAGTCAATGCAATATTCATGGACTTCAGTATTTGTTCATGGCTCTTCCAGTAGTTAATTCTGTCATTCCACTATCTTCACTATTCAGGAAAGCAAAACTCAAATCAGAATTTAAAAAAAATATGTTGGGAAAGTAATCCATATTTATACAAGTGGTTTGTAAATTGAAGACTTTTTGTAAAAACTAGAAACATATTTTACAATACTTATTACAGCGCAAAACAAGTAAAGCAAACAGCTGAATTATCATCTTGCAAAACGGTTTTCCTGCCCTTAGAGTCTGCAACACAAGGTGTGGAAGCATATGAAATGCATATGTAGAGAAGAAGAAAATAAAAAGATAGTCAGTGGTGAGAAAAATCTCTCTGAGGAAGAGCACTGAAATAGCAGCAGTACTCACTGACATCTAGATGCCCATTCAACAAGAGCAGCTGTTTTAAGAATAACTCTGGAGAGAGTTCAGAATTTCAATCAAGCACCTGAAAGCACCTAAATAATTTTCAGGGCCAGACAAGATCACCCTAAGCTTGGTCTGCTTAGCTCCTTTAATCACACCTACTGCTACATGAATTATTCCCTGAACAGAAAAGTAATTTGTAGAAGAGCACACATGGAAGGTCCAAGGGACAGAAAGAACCAGGTCTACAGTGCCCTAAGGCTGGTGAAGCCTCTTCTTACAAATCCTCAAACAGGCTCCATTTCTCCTCACAAACTGAGAGAAATATCCTGCAACAAGAGAAGTGTAAATGTAAGTCTTGCTCCCATTTTGAGAAATCAAATAATTTGGTACCTCAGACTGTAAATGCCAGTGCTGCGTAAGTGTCAAAGCTGACAAATGACCACAATTCTAAATATATGTCTTCCCAGAAAGGCTAAGTAGCTCAGTTTTCACTCAACCCAGCACATACACTGCTTTTATTTTTGCCTCCAAATTCTCTACAGCCTGAGTACATGGTATCACTGGTAAATGAAAGGGAAGACATGCAGTGAAAATTGCTGGGAGTTAGGAAGAATGCTCTGATGAAGGACGGGCATGCACAGCTACACATGACAGCGAGTTTCTATGAGCTATTGTCAGACACTGGGACACAATACAAAGCTCACTGCAGCATGGTGCTGTTCTCTCTCTCCTTAGATGAGTGGCGCAGAGGGGAAGCATTTTTTTTTCATGTAAATCACACTGACAGATGGTTTGCTTCAAGAGTGTGGTGGTAAAACTGTACACATATCCTAACATTCATTCAACTGTAAATGAATTGGATTGGTCAATTCCTTCTTCACAGAAAATTATTAGAATAACTACTTCAAACTAAGGCACTACTATTTCAAACAAGTTTATAAACAGCATGTGAATTCCAGTGAATTTTAACCACAGATGTTTTATTGTTTTGGCATAATAAATTAATGGTCAAAAGATTAAGTCATGCCTACATAATAGGAGGGCATTTAAAACTGGGTAAAACCCTCTAAATGCTTTATTCCTTTGCTTAGTCTTAGGGGACATGCATCTGAAAGCAAGAACCAGCCAGAACAGATGGCAGCCAACACATACCTTGAGTCATACACCCTTGCTTATGCTAGGTTATGATGAGTGCCTCAAGGCAGTGAATTTGAACTACCACCAAGTCACATAAAATGTGCCCAGCAGGTACCATCCAATGTTCATTTAATATAAATTAACCTGCCAAAAGAACATGAATGATTGGCTTACTCTTTTGTTCTACATAGTCAACAGTTCCTCAGGGGAACCATAACATATTCACCAAGCTTGGTGACAGACTGAATGGTCCCAGCACAACACTCAGCAAAGCTGTGGTTGAGGGTCAGCATTGATATACTTGGTTCTACTAAAGAACAGCCTAGAGAATACTGGCATGAAATGCTAAAGCTTAGTGATCATATTAACAGGACTGAAAGTAGCCTCTAAGCAGAGAAGTATGTAGGTGATCAGGAAATTCCTCATAGCACAAAGGAACCTCATCTATTCTCTTCCTATGGTTGCTCCCCATGCACTTCCAATGGTTGTTGCTCTAAATCATGAAATCTGCCTCTGCAGACTACAAGGCCTCAGATGCCAACATTAACTTCTCAGTATCATATTTCTTAGCAATAACAGCCCCAATACTACCACTGCATAGTATTTTAAGAAGACATAAAATAGTCACAAATTAATATTGACCCATCTTACCTATATTCAAAGGGCACCACTGCACCTTTAAAAAAAAATAAAAGGTATAAAGAAGGATCCCAGGAGGTACTGACACACCTCTTTGCCTGAGAAGAGCATGGAAGAGAACCTCCCAGAAGCTGTGTTAATGCACATGGAGGACAAGGAGATGATACAAAACAGGCAGCATGGCTTCAGCAGGGACAAGTCCTAACTGACCAATCTATGATGGAGTGACTAGATCAGTGGGTGAGGGAAAAACTATGGATGTTGTCTATCCCAGCTTCTGTACTGGTCCCCCATCCTCCTCACTAAACTGGAGAGATACAGATTTGATGGGCAGACTGTTAAGCGGATGAGGAATTTACTGGATGATCACACGCAGAAGGTAGTAGACAATAACTACATATCCAGAGGAGAAGTGGTGTCCCCTCAGGGGTCCGTATTGGGACTATTTTGATATCTCCATCAATCACATAATGGCATCAAGTGTACCCTCAGCAAGTTTGCAGATTACATGAAGCTGAGCGGTGGAGCTGACATGTCTGGGAAATCAGATGCCATCCAGAGTGACCTGGACAAGTTGAAGGGCCCATGGGAACATCCTGAGGTTCAGCAAGGCCAAGTGCAGAGTCCTGCACCTGAGTGAGGGCAACTCCCAGAATCAATACAGCCTGGGGAAAGAAGGGATGGCTTGAGAGCAGCCCTGCTGAGCAGAACTTCTGGGTACCGGTGAATGAAAAGCTGAGCTTGCACTGGAATTGTGAGCTTGTGACTCAGAAAGCCTTATCCTGGGCAGCATCAAAAGAAGCTTGACCAGCAGCAGGAGGGAACTGATTCTCCCCCTCTACTTGGCTTTTTTGAGACTCCACCGGGAGTACTGCAACCAGCCGTGGAGTCATCAGCACAGGAACAACATGGACCCATCAGAGTGGGTCCAGAGGAAGGCCAGAAAAACAATGGATGGAACATTTTTCTTATGAAGACAGGCTAAGAGATCTGGGGGTGTTCAGCCTGGAAAGAGAAGGCTCTGAGACCTCATTCTGCCATTTCAAAACTGAAAGAGGCTCCTAAGAAATACAGGGACAAACTTTCTATGTGGGCCTGTTGTGACAGGACAAGGGGTAATTGTTTTAAACCAAAAGAGGGTAGATTTAGACTAGATATAAGAAAGGAATTTTTTTAAATGAGGGTGGTAAAACACTGGGATAGGTTTGCCCAGAGAGGCAGTGGATGCCCCATCTTTGGAAACGGATATCCAAGGTCAAGTTGAATGTGGCTCTGAGCAACATGATCTAGTTGAAGATGTCCCTGCGTTTTGGAGGGTTGTGGAACTAGATGACCTGTAAAGGTCCCTTCCAACCCAAACTATTCTATGATCAGGTAGGGAAATAAATAACTATCTGGTGATTTTTAGATATAGGCAGATAACTCAAAAATTTTTGCAGACAGGTGATGTTTGCCCTGAAAGAGATGCATGCCAGCTGTTAGTGCGTAGAACAAAAGTTTAGTTCTTATATACACCACAAAACAAATAGGTCTAGTCCATCAACATCTCAGGTGCATGAGTGAATCAGCATAAGACTAGAACAAATTGAAGAAGTAGAAAGAGCAACAGCAGATGAAAAAGTGGAGCAATACACCTTAGACAGTAGAGGTACACAATATCCCAGGGCACCTTAGGTTGATAATTAAAGACATGGTAAAAACAGATATTGATTGCATATTGTTACCTGTTCATCTTTACAGGTGTGTATTTTTAAATTTACACATGCTATTGTAGAGAGATATTTTGCTACAGACACAAAAACATCTGCTAAAAATATGAGAGATTAAGTGTAATTAATGCCAAATAACAGATGACAGCCCTTGAACACAACAGACTTTCCATGATGACCATTGCTTGATCACAAGTTATCCACTTTGGAAGCAGACAAATCACAAATGTAATGATGAACAATGACAAGGATTTTGGAAGTAGAGACCATTTCCTATATTCCCAATTGCACACACTAAAGGAAAGATGACTTCCTGAAAAAAAGGAAATTATTTAATTGGAAATTAGCAAAAATCTCTGTGGAATCTATTCTTTTCCTCAGGACCAAGAGTACAAGGACGAGAGTGAAATAGTAGATAAACACAAAAAGAAAAAAATGAATACAAGTTAAATTTTTCATTTAGGAAACTGCTATTGCAATTCTTTTGCTCTGTGTATTATGAAATTCTGAAAATATTTAATATTCAATTATTATAGCCTTGTATTTTTTTTAATTACAAAATTTCTTCTTGGTGTTTGTCCTCTGCTGCTTCACCTTGGTTTTAACTCAAAAATATGCTCATATTTTCTCTTACATAATTGTAATTGAGATAATAATAAAGTGACACATAGAAGTACGTTCCCTCCCTGAAGGTTTCAATATGCAGTGTGTGTCAAGAGAGAATATATTTTAATGGACTGCCACAGAATTCAAAATGAAGGTGCTTTCAAGTAACAGAGGACAACTGAATATCAAAAATGGAATCTAAAAGGGCTTGAAATACAACAGGCTGAACACAGCCATCTACTGAAATGAAAGTCAGAAGGTAACTTACGGGGAGAAGTATGTAATTACCCAGGTTGAAATCTGGCCAGGATACCGAGTTAACACAGTTACTTCTGTAGAAACAAATGGGTCAGATGCTGGCTGGCTTGATATTTGCACACAAAATGTAGGGATTTCAGCAACAATGCAGTGTATCACCAGTAAAGCACACACTGGGAAAAGAATAAATACCAGCACCTTATTTTAAGTAATTTTTCACCCTAGCTGTTCTCTGTCTGATCAGGCTTAGAAATACCATGAGCAAAACTGACACTGACAGAAAAATGAAGGAAGGGATAAAAAATGGAAGATAATTGTCGGAACTCAGGACATCCTTCTGGATGCTCTGGATGCCAAAATCCTGGCGGGGGTTCGGAGACCCTGGCAGGAAGACAAAGACACCTGGGAATTCCATCTTGGCCCAGGAGCAAATTAACAGCTTTCTTTGAAGAATTACAAGTCACAAAAGTTTAAGTAGCATAACAGTAGTTGTCACAGGGTGAAAGGTGGAATTTTGAAGAATTTTACTATGGGGGTCTAGGAGGACAAGATGGAGGGATTTGGGCATTGTCCTGTTCTTCTCCATTCTTATTCCTAGCCTCCATCTTCTTGGTGATGCTAGCACTTTGGGATTGGGTTAGAATAGAAAGTCACTGTCTAACATAGGTGATAGGTATTGGAAAATAACTGTAAATACTGAATACGTAGTTTGTAGTATAAAAGACAACACCAGCCCCATGGGCAGAATGTGCCTCAGACTGACCTGCAGAACAGACCCTGGCACGCCAGACAGAAAATCTTTTAGATAAAAAATAATAAACAACCTTGAGAATGACATCCGAAGACTTCTGATTTCTTCTCGGACAGCTGGGTTAGGGAAAAGAGACTTTTTTAACACACCTCAGGGTCACCTCAACCAGAGAGGAAACCCCGAGAGATAATCATACCACAAAAAAGTTGTACAGTGTTTACAGTTTTAAGTCTGGTTGTAGATGGCTAAGATAGGCAAAGGTTTTCTAGGGAACAGTTCTGTGATGTTGCCACACAAACAAAAGTATTTTGGGCACAATTTGGTTCGTCTTCCAGCAAATCAGAAGTAACTCCAACAAAGACAACACTGTAAAAGTTGCTCAAGAAGATGCACCAAGATTAATCCTTTGCTTTAATCAATAGCAAGGGATTTTCAGTAGTAATAGTAACTGGATGCAGACAGCTGCTTCAGCTCACAAGGAATATGCCATCAGTCTCCAGAGAGAACAATCTGAATAGTTGTGCAGCCAATCACGTACTCCCAGTCAGGGCTTTCAGGTTCAGATACATTTTGTGCCAATAATTTGACTGGCCAGAATTGGTGAAATAGAAAAATGTTCTCTTTTCTTCCTTTACCTGTAAACCCCACAGTCTCTCTCTTTTGACTAGACTTCCACTTAGTCTATGCTTCAAACATTATGCCCAGATTTTCACAGTAAAAATAAACAGTAGATGGAAGAGTTACCAGCAGGTAACTTTGTGTAATATAGAACAGGTAGGTTTACTGCTTCAGGGATTTTCAAGAGCTGTACTGAAGGGCATTGTTATAAAAGTAAACTGCCTAAAATGTAGTACCATTCATTCACATGATGAAGCTCTGATGCAGGTGTTCACCCCACAGGGCTGGCTACATGGCACTGCTGCCCTGCCTCAGCTCCAGGACAGCCTACAGGCACAGGTGGCAGTGTTACTATCCACCTTACCTTTCTGCCCTTTACCAGGATACAAGCAGTTGAGCTTTACAAACTCCTGGAGACTAGAGCTGAGTGAAAGTTTTCTGTTGAACTGAGCATCCAGAGACACCCATTTTTTAGGCCCTAATGTTTTCTCAGAAACATCTTAGGTTTGCTAAGCTTTTTCTGCAGTCAAAATAGGAACACTCAGAAATCTGTTCTATGATAACAGGTATTGAATGCCCTTGGTAAATGTAATGGATTAGGAGTCTTGAGATGCCTGCTACATCTGGAGCAAGAGACAATAAAGATGGAAGCAAGGGATTTATCAGCCTTGGAACAAAACACGCAGGCTCAGAAGAAAGACCCACAGAGATGAGTATTTCCTCTCCAACAGCAGGCTATAGCAGTAGTCAAAAAAGCAAGAGAACATGCCATGAGTGTTTTGATATTTCCTGAATATCCTTCTTGTACTTTTATATGGGTCAGGGAATTCCTGAGCCTAAATTACTTTACATTCGACAGCCAGTTACAATTTCTTATGCCATTAGTTTGTACAGCCCCATGTGAACCACATGCACTATTAGCTTCTGGTAGCAAGGATTTTCACAGCTTAATTACATAAGACAGTTAATCAGTAGCTTATTTCACTGCTCTGTGGAAGCCCTCACTACGTTCACCCAGCAGCCCCCGCCACTTGCAGTAGGAGAGAAGTTGGTCAGCCTCTGTTAACCTTGTCCCAGTACCATGATTCTGTAGGTTTCTATCTCATTTCCCTCAGTTGTCTCCTTTTCAAGCCAAGAGTTTTGGGTTATTTAGTTGGTCATCACAGGGAACATCTTTGATTACCCTAATGGCCTCTCTGCTGTACCATTCTTTCCTGAAATGTAGGAGGACCAGAGATCCACACATAATTTAAGCCACAGGTGCACCATACAATCCTACAGTAGGCACAGCGACCATGTGCTGTACTGACATTTTCATGGAACTGAGGCAATAACATCAGCACCTTTTTTTTCCCTGAGTGGCAATAGTCAGCACAGGGCAAATCACTGTTCAAATAAAACTGGTATTATTTTTTTTTCACATAAGCAACAGGTTACATTTATCTATACTAAACATCATCTGCCATTTTATTGCACATGAAGGTCCTGCCACTTCTTCATTACCAACAATCGTTTTCCGTGTCTCTCTTTTTTGTATATTTATAAATAGCACAGGTCTCAGCTCCGAGTTCCCTGTACTGAAAAAGTTTACCATTTAATTCACTGCTTCTCCTCATTCTCCACATATTTCTTCCTTATTAAAAGGATCCTCTTACTGCTATTCTGTCTACTAAATTTTATAAGGAGCCTCTGAGAGAGGTCACAGATTTCAAGTAATAGCAATGAATTTCAAGTTCTAAAACCTCTGTGGCTCTTCTGTTATCGATACACTAGCTCAAAAAAGATTCTCCCACTGCAGAACTTTCACCAAATGCACAATTTTAAACCATAACTCCCTCAAGGAAAAACCTCTGTTCATACTGTCAGAAGCATTAGGAGCCATTTGCAAGATTTTCACATCATTTATCCCTGAAGGCATAACTGCATTAGCTTCATATCTTAAGTTCATGCTATTAAAGGAGATAAAAGGATAATCCTGATAACTGCATAAAAAAAGAATTAACTAGTTGAATCAACAGTCCACCTAATTTCTCAGTTGTTCCCAGTCTTGTTTCATTAGAGTTTTTTCCTCATTTTAATTGTCAGATAACCATCAGTTGAAAAGGATTACCATTAACATCCAGCATGGAAAGTTATCTACACAGCTGGGATCTAACCTTTCCTGAAACTGGCATATTACAAACTGTATCACACAGCATCTGGAAGTCTTAACCCCAGAGCAGTCAATGCAGTGAACACTTTGTCTCAGACAGCTCAGCCAGATTACTGTAACATTTGCTATTCCATTCACCTAATGTGAAGTGTAGGAAGTGCTGCAAATGCTGACACTCTCATACTCATTTTATTGAATGTAAAATATTTCAATTGGCCATAGTAGACAATTAGTATAGACAAATGGAAATATAACTCCCCTCTTCTATATTCAATTTTTAGATAAATCAGGTTTCTGAATCCATTTACAAGCTATTCTAATAGCCAGAGAAATTCTTATGTGTTGATTTTTTTTTTTCATGTGAGCAAATACAATATTAAGCTTGCTGGATTGTATCAATATTCACCCACAGATAAGGAGAAAGCTTTCATGTGGCTTGGATGCTCCAATTTGTCTCTGACAGAGAAATTCTTGTAACATGAGTACCAACTGCATCAAGAGGCTTTCAAGAGACCAAAAAGGACATTACTGCTGGAGTACACTGTATTACTGTAGCCATTCACTAAGCATTTGCATTCATCACATTGTGGGTGCATACGTAATGGGAAAATACAAAACCTGAGTGGGCTAAGGATTATGTGATTAGGGCTTGAAATAATAAAAGCAACAACAAAACATCAAATTTGCATGCTTTTCACTTGGTTCCCATTTACGTGTGTACTAAATTTGCATGTTGGTCACATGAGCAGTCTAGATAGATAAAATCCACACTAAAACATTAACTATCAAATTTTGTTTGGTTTTGTTTATTTTAAATTATATTGCCAAGTAAGTGTGTTTTCTCTAAATATGCAAACCCCAGTGTTGCACTGACATTCACCTTTGCTTATGAGCAGAATGAGAAAGGTACAGTTTACTGTAAAAAATGTCTTTCACAGACAACAGCAAGACAAACATTTATAATGACAGTTTTCTTTGCAAAAATGAGATTATTTTGTCCTCATGGTAGCTGAAGGGCAAATTGAAAGCCCTCAGTCTTAATTGGATTCTGAGTATTTGAAATTGACCCACATATAGCATTATCTATAGAAAGGCATCCTGAGCATAGCTAACAGCAGCTCAGCACTATATCTATGAAGACTGTCAGAATGAGCACTTGAGGCTTGTTAGCTCTGGCAGCTGTTTTCATAATCCAGTGAATTGCTCTGAGCTGGCTTAAGGTGATCTATTCCTGCAAGTGGCTGTAGAACTGGAGGCCTGTGCATTGTTGCTGCCACTGCACGTGAATTACCAGTAACAGTGGCACACCTCTTATATTTAAAAATAAAAACTTTTAAAAATCATAATGCAGCAAGGCCCAGGCATGATGAAGAGGCACATGTGAAAGGGTGAAACTACTACATTTCCCACTAGAAACAGCATGCTCCTTTTTACTGTTTTTCTCTCAGGCAGTAAACTAGAGGTGAAAGCTGTTAGTTGATTTTCAAAATAGGTCTCTAAAATAACTAAGTGCCCTTACATAGACTTTAATTGGTGCTGGAGCATAAAAATTCTTTGACCTTGCTGTGTTGTTAGAACAGGAGTGTCCATACTTGCAAATTCTTTGCAGAGAAATTGAATACCAGGTATGAGGGAGGAACAGAAGTCAGTTGCCTTAATGTAAAATTAAGCATCTTAAATAACTAGAAATATTGCCAGAAAAAGCAAGGAACTAGCTGGATTTTATAATGGCATTTAAGAACTTCAATATGAACACACCCTGGCACAACAGCTTAAACTAACATTCAGTTATACAGCAGGAACAAAACCTTTCCAGCACACCAGTGAAGGAAGAGATTTTGTTTCTAACTGCTTATCACTGGAATACTTAAAGAATTCACTTTACAAAATAGCTGAAACACATCTAGCCATCACCAACACTGAAGTCTATTTCCCTCATGACAAAAGAACTGGTACCTCCAATTGGTGCAGATATTCTTGGTTCAAGCTGCCTTTATTGGTATTGGATAATTATATTACCTTACTGTATAACTGGGTTATGAAAATATTTTTCTCACAAAAACTATGTAGCTTCCTCAAGGAAAATTCACAGGTCTATTTCTAATTTCTTGCAGGAAAATAGAAAGCAATACTGTAATTCATGTACAACTTTGTATATAAATGACTTAATTTAAAGTAAACTTCACGATCCTTCAGCAAATATTTACGTACATAAACAAGCAAATACAGGCTGCAACAATAATCACTGTATAGCTAAAGTGAAAATCAAAGACAAGAATCTCAAAAAGTTAATTCAAGTTTACAGTTCATAGCTGTAAGCCTGAAAGGTAAAAACTACCTTGAAGATGTATGCCTCTTGTGGTAACCACAATTATTCATAGTACAAGCAGAAAACTAAAAAGATTTTTTCCAAAGAGAATTAAATGAAGAAGGAAGGAATAAATTTCTATTGTTTATTCAGTAGCAGCAGCAAAAAAAAGCCCACTGAAGTCTAGATAACTAGAATATAGGAAGAAAAAAAAAGGACAACCCCAAACCAAAAGCAAGTGACAAAAACTCTAGAGAAATACAGCTGGAAAGAACAAATTATTATAAAAAAAGACCAAACAGCCAATCAGCATGCCTGTCCAACAGATAACAAGGTCAAATGAAAATTAACAATCAGAACATTGTTGTTAACTGATCAAGCCTAAATGATGGACTAGATTTGGCAGTACAGGTCTTCTGATAGACAAATTCAAAAACTTCTAAGTGTCAGAAATTATAAGACTGAGCAAATACAAAAAGTAAAAATTTAATAGAGAGCATTTGCTAAACAAGGGGCAAATAAACCTTCAGTCATCTCATGCTTTTAAGAACATGGAAAATACAGAAGACACCAATGGAACTGAAGAAAGACTCAGAGCAGGCATTTCAGCATTGGCAGCCTCAACATCTAAAAAACCCTATACTGTTGTCTGCACCAGAAGCAGGAAAAATAAAAATCAAGACCAATTTCCTTCTACAACCTGTTTAGAAGCAAGTGTGTTTCCAGGCCAGAAAGCACCAAGCAGATTTTAAGCCAAGTGTCAAATGGCTGTTCTCATTTTATACAGCTAATGTAAAGTGACAAGCACCATTCATGCAAAATATTAGAGATTTTCAAAAAGCCTGTGATAGCAATTGTGCTGTCAAACAGTCCAGTTGTTTTTTACCATAATTGGAACAAGACCAGAATGTATAATATCCTTGTTATTATTAACACTGGTCATCACTGGGATGCAACAAAATTAGCCCAAGTGAGCAACTGAGAAGTTTCTCACAGACAAAGGCACATTTGGGTGACTCACTTCATTTCCCAAGTAGAATAAACAGATCAGTTATTAGCAGACATAGCAGTACATGTTGGTCACTTTATTGAGAGTGAAGCCAATACCCATGTCTATTAATTTTTTCAAACCAGTTCCCCAGCAGCTAAAGGAATATTTTTACATTTGTATGATCTAATTTTTAAGGAAGCAGACCACATGATGATGAATAAACCCTCCTGCAATTCAAGCAATGCAAACCAAGGTCAGAAAGAGGCTTTGATAAACTTCTAAAAAATTAGGGAGGGGGATAAAAGTAGAAGCATGAATCAAAATTGATACTAAATGAAAAAATTTTAGTCATGTTGTTAGATCTGTTCTCCCTGCCAATGCAAGTCATGGAATTCTGCAACTGCATTCGATAAAAGATGAACTTAACAACCTCATGGGAGAAGTCCAGAATCCCTTGGATAGAAAAGGTGTCAGATATCATAGGCTGAGCACATGAACGTAAAATGTTAAAGCCTAACAAGGGGGAAGTGACAGATGACATTTGTACATCCTTTAAGAATCTCAAGCGATAGCCTGAAGTGTGAATGCAAGTGCAAAGGAGAGCTAGAACCATAACAGAATGAAAGATGCCTCTTCAGTTAATTGACAAAGAGAAAATTATGGGACTGTGACACTGGAGAAACTGTTTGGCCTCCTGACTGGCCCACAGGTGCAAAAGTAGGAAAAAACTTGTATCTAAATCTTCAAAATATCTCAGATGAGGATACTAACATGCAGACATCACATGGCTGGGAGTTACAATAAAAATAATAGTTTACCTTACCACTGAACATCAACCTACCCTCCCACTGTAGTGGATCTAGGTTTCCCTTTAGTGCTTCCCATTACTGAACATAAGGTAGAGCAGTTAAGCAGAACAAGGATTCTTCAGTAATGTTTGCCTCTGAGTGCCAAAAAGAACTGCCAAAAAGTATTAAGGTGCTGTCGTGGAAGGAGCCATCTACTACTTCTCTGTCGTAGTCAGAAGACCGCTCCAGTCAAGTCTGGCACAGCATCACAGTTTTGCTTAGGTGAGAGAAACAGAGCACATTTTGGGATGATTCACTGGCACCAGGCAACACAAAGAAATTTTCAATTAAAAAAATTAAAGAGAGGAGACTACAGACCCAAGAGAGTTTGCACAACAGCAAACTGTCAATTATTAATATGCAACACATGATAGCAAACTTAAATCACCCTCAATGTATCCATTCCCTCGAATAAATTATGGAGCCAAACTACTCTCAGACAAGCAAAGCAGGTAATAGAACAGACCAGCTTTATAGACAGATTCAGCATTTTTAAGTATTAGACTACTAAAGCATAATTTTGCGTAAGTAGGATTATATTATCAACTAAATTCCCAAGTCACCAATTAACTGAAGGAGCACTTACGCTCTTATTTTGTAAGGCAGGATAGATTTTGTGCAAATAGTGCACTTTTAGAGAGGGCAAAAAGACTTCCTGTGAAATTGTGTTCTGTCAAAGTACTGTAAGGAGCTAATCTACTTTGGAACTCAGGTTGTCACTGCATATGTTGTACACAGCCCCAGTTTGTTTTGGAGAAGAGCTTTCCCTTCATTCCAATAAACAAATACAGTTAAGAATTTGGCACAAACTACCTCACAATGTTTTGTCAATACTCTCCACTGATCCATCCTGGTGGATAGAGAACACATGGAAGGGAAAAGCCCCTATCAGAAGTGTCTGGAACGTGACTGCAGAGAGTTGCCAACAGGACTGCAGGCAGATACCATGTACTGTGTGAAGAGGAAGTTTGTCACATCCCATGAAAGTCAAGATAGGTTGAAACATTTCCTAGGTATTTGAGTTTTGTTTTCCCAAAGGATTTGCTGTACACAGAATCTGTAATAAACAGAGTGCTAAGGCTTTTCCATAGCTCAGGAGAAAGAAAAACATGTAAACGCTACAAGAAGTCGACACAAATACAGGCCAATTAAAAACATCATGTTTCCTATTGTCTACTTTTCCTATCAGCAACAGGAATGATTTTCATTATTAATCATCATAAATTATAATATTAACAAATTAATATTTCAGGAGTCATTACTGATACTTTTTTTAAAGTTCTTTAATTTCTTGTGCTGTTACTCTCAATAGAGCTATGCAAGAAGAAATTCTTCTGCTACAAAAAAAATTTAAGGATCTCTTTTTCACTTCATCCAGAGAAACCCCAAGCCATTTGAAAATTCTTATGCAAATCTAGATAAGCATTCTCCCACAATTTAACCATTCACAGCGTCACTGGAAATTCAATATGCCGTACTTCAAATCCCACCACAGGCTAAGTCCTACAGGGAATGAGTGGCTCTCCTATAGACTAGGTGAGTGCACAAAGTACCAGCTTCTCTGCTATCCTCAAGTGAGCTGCTCTCAATTATTCTACTGGAGTGTTCTCATCTTGTATAACTGCACATTCACAGGGCTAACTAGGTTGTTTTTCCAAGCCCACTGGTTATGGGACTTATCTCAATTTGTGAAAGATCCAGATTCAATTAGTATTTTAATTACTTACATAAAGCAGAGCTGTTTTCACAAGAGAGATGGAAATTGTAACATCCCAAAAATTGCCTCAAGGTTAAGACATTCATATGGGACACAAGTGACAATTTTAAGTTCTCAACCTGAACTACATCCACAGGACTTAAATATGTGACATTATGTGTGTGCTCTGCCAGGGCAGGTGCTCCCATGTGAATGCTAGAAACTTTCTCTGTTGAGAAGTGATAAATTTTGATGTTGAGAAACAATCCTAGATGTGGATATAACTATGAAAAATATACATATGGATATACATACATGTATATGAACAGTAGCATGCCCTAAATTCTTTTTTACTGTGGAAGGAAGAAGAATGTTCATCTAAATGGAAACAAAAGAAACAACAAATACCCCATTAGAGTGCCTGACAATTATGTCAAGCACAAAGGTGTCATCTACAGTATGTATTCTGCAGTCTGAAATATAGACCATGAAGACCATTCTTTTCGTAAGGTAACAGAAGAGCAATCTGGAACTCCTATTCCCTTAGTTCCTTGGTTTCTCAATAAATACTTTTTGTGTGGAAATGTAAATTAATTTACCCAAAACACATGCATATATGTGAAGCATGTGCATAAGTATTAAGTTAACATACGCACATTATATATGGTGTTCTCAGCCTGTGAAAGCGTGTTACACTACATGGTTACTCACAGCTTATACTCCACATACAGTACGTACATATAGTTCAAGGTACCCTACTCTTTCAATCTATGACCACTTTAATAAGTGAAATGACTTTGACTGAGCAAACTTTTAGCCTGGGAATTTTCAGAATGTGAATCTGATACAACTTGCTATTGAAATTTTGCTGGAATTTTCCCTTAGAAAAATAAGAATCAAACATTTTGTTTCAAGTTTGTACTTCAAAATATTGATATTCTAAACTTCATATTTCATTGTTAATGTTTTATGTGAACATTTCTGATGGCTTCAGTGTTCTGGGATGAAAGCACTTATTGAAGCCTTGGCACTTCCCTAGAGGATGGGAGCTGTATTTGGCAACTTCAGTAATTTCTCAAAGGGGAATTTCTTTGGACATCTTGTGTTGATTTAATTAGTTCTGTGGAGCTCAACATTTTGAGGCCAAACCTTCTTTTTCAAAATTGCCACTCCATGGCATTTATAGCTGCCTCTGTTCCTAAGGAATCTATAAATGGAAGTGGCATTGGTACTCATGACTCATATACGCTGGCAGCACTGTGTGGGCAATTCAGCACAGTGTGTTCCCATCCCGAGACTGATCTACCTGATTGGAACCTGTTTTCACTTCAACTCATCTCCTGCTCTATAAAACTAATATTTGCATCCTTCCTCACAAGAAGATAAAGAAATGAAAGTAAAAAAGATTCAAATAACATGGATTTTATGTATACAGACTATTAATACTTTCTCTTTACAGAAACTCTGTAGACATAATAATAAGGAACCTTTCCGTTACTACTAGTCCATGAAGTTTTGATTTATCTGGTGTTGTCTGGACTTTGCTGGATTGATAGCCATAATACAAATTCAGAAACTACTTGTCTTATTCTTTCAACAGCTCAAAGCTTTACATTCCTCTAATAGCCTTTTTCAAGTACTATTTTATTAAATAAAAATATACTTAATGTAGAATTTGATGTCCTCCTTTTTAATTTAATTTCTAGTTCTCCACTTCACCCTCTTTTTTCCAATAACACATCAAACAAGTAGTTTCATCAATATTTTTGCTATTCTGCATTACCTGTCCTTACTCATGGCAAGTAATCCTGGACAAGTGAGACTCATTCAAAGTTCCTCAGAAGGGAAGACAGCTGTTTTGATTTGCTTTTATCTGGTGTGCATTTTTAATTATTTGCCTGAGTAGTTCCTCATTCTGCATTTGAAGCTACAGATGTCTGTATTTAACCCAGAGTAAGAAAGAAACAACCATCATTATTTGAGTTCCTGAAATATCGAACTGTGGTAAAGAGTTCTCAGACTTTTTTCACGTCCCTCCTTTCTGTCAAGTACTCTCAGCAGTCACAGAGTAATTCCCATTCTTGCCTCAGCTTCTCTGTGGCCACAGATTTGCTGTCATTTGCGACCAAATTAGTTCTGCTCAGCTCCTCAGCACTCGCTCCTACATGCCTGTGAAGGACCACAAGGAAACAGTTTTATTGGAACATCAGCAGCACCTTTGCAAAAGACTATTTGGGGGAGGGAGCTGTGAAGACCTCTGCAGGGAAAGCCCTCAAATACAGCCTGCCAAATATAACATCTCCTTCCTGGCACACCAACCCAGACAAGTGGGCGAGTACAGAGGAGATATATGAGAGTGACTTTTGAACAAAATGAGCAGACACCACCCATCTTGAAGAGCCTGAATTGGGATGAGTTATGAACAGGGACTCCACACTGTGGCCATTTTGGGGTTTTTGGCTAAAGAATTATTATATGCTCAAGGAAAAAAAATATAATCAAAAGTTGCTAAACAGAAAATAAACTGGAAAGACGAAACAAAAATATAATAAATAAATAATTATTTTTCTACAGTATAGGAAAACCCTAACAAGAATAGTGGAAAGAACACAAACCCACATTGTGCTATTGAAGGCTGCTGAGATGTGATACCAAAGGACAAAAGTCTCTTCCTTGCAGAAGGGATTTTCTCTAAGCAGTTCCAGGCCTGGAGCCTCTTTTACAAACAATTTTGTACTGTCCCTTTTCTGAGTAAAGGAGATCCACGTGTTCATAGGTGTTACTTTGATGATAACTAAAAAAGCAGGTGTGGGAATCATCCCCACTTTTATACTACTGCATTCTGGATTTTTCTTTTTTCCCTCTCAATTACAATCCCGGTCAATAAATTAACTGGAACACAGCTGATTTGAAATTATTTTAAAATAATCAACCTTCCAACTTTATCCAGATACCTGCAAACAAGTTAACACAGTCAAATTCAACAATGAATACAGATAATTACAAAGTAAGGAAGAAAACAAAACAAAACAAAAGAAATGCTAACAAGTAAAAAAAAAAATCACCTCTCACCAATCAGAAGAAATCGAAAAAGAGAGAAGTTGTGGCTTAATTGAGAATATGGAGCTTTCCGGTATATGGATCTCTCGAAAAATAAGAAACATCCTATTGAATGATGTTCCAACTGTTCCAGGAAAGCAAGTTGCTTGGTTTATTTCCAACTCTAAAGACCAAGATCCATCTTCAACTTCAAGTGAGCAAACTGAACCAGTGAAAGTGAAGTTCACTGTGAGTAAAAGTACCAAGTCTATTAGGCTGCTTGCTCCTTCCACTTCCACAGAGCCACAATGTGTGCAAGGCACTGGCTTTGGTTGAGACACATAAGATGGCTGGAGACAGGCTAAATGGTATATTCAGAAGACATGGGGTGTCAAGGACTGCCAAAGGTCTTTGATCCTGCTCTCAGTAATTCCCCAGCCTTTCCAGCAACACTCTATTTTCTCATACCAACAGTTGCTAAATTATGGTCTCCCTCGTTCCTTTCTTCATTCATCAAATCCACAGATGGACTTCAGGAAGAAATAATAAGTTTTTGTGCCAAAAAGGAAGAATGGTCATTAATTAGTATCTCTTTTAAACAGAAGAAAAGTAGGTGATCGTCAGGAAAATGAGTGTCAGGCTGTTTGAAACACCCTTGCCTTTTCATTATAGATTTGCAGAAGTGGTTTGCTCTATGCTGACCAACTGAAAACATTACTTTTGCTCTGATACACACACCAGCCTCTAAAGACAGCTTATCTCACATATTTTGTTACACTAAAGCCTTTTGGTAAGAGGCTGAATTGGAGCAGATGGGGTGAGGGGAAGAGGAAAGGAAGGCAAGAAATCTTTAAGCCCCAGACTAAACTGCGATAAAGGTTTCCAATCACGGTACAACAATATTTGCCTCAAGAAAGCAGTTTATTCAGCTGCTCAGGAAAAAGGCTCAGCTACTTTGTGGTAATGAATTTTCTTAATGATATTGGCAAGTCAGAAATGACACGTGCCATGGAGACACCAGGAGATTCTTTTAAAGGCTGTGCTCTAAGTTTTAGCATTTTTCTACTACTGACAGTCAAAAATAAATGTCACATTCTCTGGAAAAATCCCTTTACCCAGGATTTTTCTCCTGGGAAGCTGAGAAGCCTCAGAGAAGTAGGAAACCAATAATTATCTCATTTGCTTCTTCCTGTGTTTTGCTCCTCTGGAATGTGGTTGGAGATTGTTTACCAACAGGTGACTGTTTCATTGGTTTCTGGTGTGAATTATTTTGACTCATTGGCCAATCAGGGCCAGGCTGTGTCAGAAATCTAGAAAGAGTCATGAGTTTTTTATTATCTTTTTAGCATTCTGTAAGTATTGTTTCTGTACTCTTTAGTATAGTATTCTTTAATATAATATAGTATAATAAATAATAAATTAGCCTTCTGAGAACATGGAGTCAGATTCATCATTCATTCCTGCCACGAGGGTCCCCACAAATACAATAAATAAACATTTAGGAGGAGGTCACCTCCAGCTCTACATATTATTCTGAGTAAACCTAGGCTGTTTCCATGGGCAGGACTCTAGACTTACTCAGAAAGCCCAAATTCAACTTGCTGCTCTGCTACAGACTCCCCTGTAAACCATGACAGTCACTTACATATGCTTATGTGGGTCAATCCCAACATCCTTCTTCCCACAGATCTTCATGAAACAAACCACTGCAAGTCTTTGTTAATTAAAAGAAAATGAACTTCAGTCCTAATGGTTCACCCAAAGAGGGCTCGACTGTGGCACCACTGTCAATAGCCTCTGTTCTTGGGGGGAAGAACTGAAGCATTTAGTATTGAGTTCTGTTATTACAAACACCTTTGAGAGTAACACCTCCATCAACATCTAAAAGTATTCTGGGACATGTGAAAACACTGAGGTCTTTTTCAGTACCAGCCCTCTTGCATTTCTTGTGAACAGATTTGTCAGAGTTCAAGCAATGGGATCACAGACCAAATGGTAACTGCTTAGACCCTTTACCATCTTAAAGGACTAGAAAAATTAAAGGTTTTTATGTAGTTGCAAGAACTAGTTCAGTTCTTGTGCACATTACATATTTAATTCAGCCAAATGAACCAATACATTTTTGGTACCCCTTCTCTTAAAAGCTGAAAAAGCATAAAAAGCAGCACAGAAAGAGGTTTGTTGTCATTCAAGGCAAAATACAACAGGTATTGCAAACAGCATAGCGTAACCATGTTATCAGCTTGTGTCCCATCTCCATGCTAAAAGCTTAGTACAACACAGCTTACAACACTGGTCACTCAGCAGAATCCTGCTGTAAAGATATGCTACTCAATAGGGCCTCAAAGTGTCTCCAGTATGTACTGCATAAACTGACATATGATTCATGAGTCATCTGTACCATAGCCCCACAGATATTTGGGGGGTTTGGGGTTTGGTTTTTTTTACATATATTCCTCTAACCTTTTCTTAGACAAAATATACAAACAAAATAGGGAAGGAAATACTGAACGAAAACCTATGTATGTTAAAAGCATCAACAAGCAGGTCTGCTGCAGTTATAAGGTAGGGCTACAGCATTTTCTAGATTTGGGAATGATGCTTCTTCCACATGAGCTTATTTCCACCCATTTTAACTAGCAAACACTGCCATGTGAAGATCTCCTCCAAAGAGTAATTTTCCTGCCACAGGAACTCTGTACATAAGTTTCAATTTAAATGGATCAGCTCATTTATTATTTTTTCCAGAATATTTTTATTTTCATATCTATGCCATAGTATGCCTTTCTTCAAGCTGCAAAACAACCCCATTTATCTCATAACTGTGTTTTTGCTAAAGCATTCCAGATTCTAACTTCATAATATGTAAACGCACCTGAAAGAAATGAACATGGCCTCCAGAGCAGGTAACAGTAACATGTAGTACATTCAACCCCTCAAATATGTTGGAAGAGGATGAAAAAAACAACATACACCAATTAACTGAACACTCTAAATTCCATTCAATCAATGACACACTTCCAAAAGAAGTTTAGCGTCTGTGTAATTAAATGCAGTATCAGACACATAGTCACAAGTATTCAAAAAATCACAAGTTTGTCTTTTTATCCCTAACCTTTTGAAAGTTTTGGCTTAGAACAATAAAATTACTTCCTTCTAGTGCCTTTTTGTAATTCAAATGGAATTTGACAACATTTTATCTGTCTTATTTTATCTATGAGTTCATTCAAAGTTAATCGCACTGCAGTTTGAAAGCGGGGCTGGAATATTTTGTTTTTCTGGCACCATTTAAATTGGGAACAATTTTACCAACTATTTTTTTTTTTTTAAGGTGAATTCTTCCAGAATAGGTGAAAAGCTGTGACTTCCACTTACCTGGACTATGGGAGGAGCCAGGTTCTTACTTGATGCCTGCTCTGCATCAAGTGCTTCTCCATCCAGGTACTTTTGATAAACATTTCTGTATGTCTGTGCCTTCTTCCACTGCAGGTCAAAACAAGCTGTTAAAACCTATCCATGCCTGCATGAGCAGAATACTTGTTTCCTGGCGAGACTTGTCTGCCTGAGCCAGGTGCCCTCATGGAGAGGTAACTATGACATGCACAAGCTCTCTTTAAGTATCTGCTCAGGGCAAACCTACTCAAGATTTGATTCTCACTAAGTCACTCAGTGTTGGTTTGGGAGTCTGGCAATTAAAGTCTACCAACTCTTTCAGAGTTCTGTGAAGAAATATGTTACAAATGGCTTTTGGCTGCCTGCCGAAGCCTCAGTCATTCTGACATATGTACAGAGAGACAACTGCTGACTCAGTGTCAACACAACACATCCCTGATCTTCAAAGTCACTCTTAGATAACAACATTATTGGCCAGGCAGTTCATTTTACAGACTAAAAGTAGAAGGAAGACAAAAGAATACATTGGGTAAGTAAGTTCAAGCCAACAGAACCCTTCAAGAGAAGAGCTCATAGTAAAGCTCTCAGTGGAATGGAACATCTCATATATTTTTTTTTTTCCAGTACTCTTCTCAACAAACAGAGGGATTTACTGAGTATTCCCAAAAACCTGACATCACCCAGATGCACTGCACTGGCTGTAACTCAGATGGGGTACACAAGTCTCTATGGTTGGGCGTCTCAACCAATACTGAGATGTTACAGGAGTTTTCCTCATCTCACTTGCTCTACACTTCACAGGAATCAGCATCAAGATGCTGAAAACACAATTAACTGGTTAATCTCTCACCAGTTGACACACTTAAAAGGTATAAAATATACAAATTACAATGTTGGAAAATTACTTCATAGAACAATTTTTGATGTGTGTATTGAATTGCGGCTCCTTTTAATTCATATCTGGATTAGCAGCTACTACTTTGAGATAATGCTTGAACTTCCCAGATCTTAAAATCCAGAGAAAAAAATAATCCATCTTTGTTTTGAGCAGATATATTGATCACTCCCAGAGGTTTTGACAGCACTTTCATCATTATGAAGAAAGAATGTTGCATGTATGGCTTTTGAAATGTTTTGCCTTCCAAAAAATCAGATAAAGCCTAACTATCATTAGGAAAAATATCACTGGACAAAGGAATAGAATAAAAACCAGAAGATAAAACAAAACCAGTACACTTAAAATCCAGATTACATTACAACTTAAGTTCATTTTAAAAGAAAATATAAATACATGTAATATATGAGTTCTGTAGGAACTTGTTTTACATTGAGCTAGAAAAACTAAAACAAATTAAAATTTAATTAGCAATTTTAATTTAAAACAATTTAAATTTAATTCTGAGTTTAAGTCTACCAATTTCAATGGAGTTGCAGCAGGATAAGATTTGTCTCAGAACATTAACTGAAGCATTCAAAGTTTGAGCTCACTTAGAAATTTAAAATGCGTGTTACTGTAATTCAAATTGAATAAATTTGGAAGTCTGATTTTGTGAGACTTTCTGGAGAGTAGGGAAAAAACACTATGGTTTTCCTACTGCTGCCTGTGAAATTATTTTAATCTACATGAAGTTTCACTTGTATAAACACTATTTCTTGTTTCTCCTTATGTAAGCAGAATCAGAATCTGGTTAAAAGTTTCTTGCCATCTGGTCTGAGACCTCCCAATCAGCTGGCTATTGCTCCCTGAAAAAATTGAAATTAATGCAGTAAAAGGCCACTGGCCTGCTAATTTGTGAACTGAAACAGACAGTTTCAAATTGACAAATTTGAACAAATTTGCAGTGACAAATTGAACTGAAACAAATGATAGCTAATGAGGCATTGTTATCACATCTTATGTGGCTTTGCTTCACCAAATACTTTCATACTCAGGACAGATGTTTACTCAGGGTTTTGGAAAAACAGCACTTCCTTCAGTCCAAGTTAAGAAACAGCTAAGTATCTTTTCCCACTGTAAGATGTATTAAGTTATGCTTCAGCTTATAAAATCACAACTAAAACACAGTCATAATGTTGCTCCTTATTTAAAGCAACAAGATACATTTATTTCTGTACTCCTCAATTATTCACTTACAGTACAGCTTATTAGTAAATGGTCATCATTAGTAAAACTATTTTTAGTTAAAAATTCCAATATTTTTCCTACTGATATCTTTCCAATGACAAGTGCATATACTAAAGTAATCTACATCTAAATTCCTCCTTTATATAAAGCAGGAATTGTAAGCTTACCAAATATTTAAAGTGCTGTTTTTATTCTTTTCTTTACAGGGGGGAAAAAAAGTTTCTTTGTATTTCAAACATTATTTCCTGAAAAGTACTTCAGTCAACTACCAAGCTCTCATTCATGGAAAGCACAACTAATTTATACACACTTCAACACCAATTTTTCTGCTTACTGTAGCTACCCTCATTTTCTCTTCTGCATGCCAAAAAGATGATTGAAATATATTTACTAAGTTTGTGCAGGTAAGGGCTTTTTTATCGGCCACAGAAGAGCACACAGATGGAAAAGAACTTGAATTCTCACAAATGGAAATACTATTTTGTGAGTACTCCTTTTTAGTGAAAATGAAGCTCCCCTACTTATCCTGGTAAATAGGAACTAGTTAGGATTGTTAGGTGGAGCTGCTCCCCCAACCAAACAGGTTCATTGAATGATCTCTAGTTTAATCTACAATTTTACTGGACTAATCACATAAAGTGAAAGATGCAACATCAATCCCTCTATCCCAACAGAATTACAGTTAAGGATTTATCAGGCAAGGAGACCTCATTTTCCATTCTTACTTCCCAGGATGTGTGCACCAGGCTAAAAGGCAAGACAGTAGCTATTCATACAGATTGCTTGTCCTTGTCACCATCTACACCCAGCTGGTGGCAGCACCGAGCCCTGCTGTTTGTAAAAGCACCTCAACACCAAGAGGAACAGATGTGTCAAAGATACAAATAGAATTATACTGAAGGAAATAAAAACCTCATAGCCTGGAGAAAATAAGACATTCTCTAAATCTTGTCATCTCTTTCTGCTGTCAAATTTATGCTGCATCATAAACAGTTCAGGTACACTGTCAGGACTTAAAAGAAAATTATGAATGTAAGAAGCCACATATTTAAACTGCAATTTATTTCCTAGAGTGAAGATCTGTCTTCCCTGATGCTTGCTTTGAAAGGAAACAAATAGCATGAAATGCAGCACTTGGAGGTAATTGCCTAAGTTTACAGGCATCACTTACAGGAATGCTGTCAATGCTTACTTTCAAATTTTATTAACTTCATTTTATTTGCCTTTTTTTTTTTTACTCTTCCAAGGAAAAGCTGAGGTTCACTTCCTTCATTTCACATTGTGCTAGAAAGGAGCCTAATAGGTGCTTTACACTAAGTCACATAGACATTATTTCAAATATTAGTTAGTAAAGTGGTTAATTGAAAGGGTTTTAACTAAGGACTAAAAATGTTTGAACAAATAAAGATTATTATACAATTAGGAGGAAAATCACTGCCTACAATGCTTAAACACATTTATACAGATAAACCATTTCAAAAATCCTGGGTAACGAGCTAAGATGAGATGTTATAAAAAGGTAATATGAATGTACTGCATGGATCCACTTCTTTTGGATAAATCAAAATGCAAAAGTCAAGCTTTGCTCTTCTGAACTTGCAAGTGATCAGAGAGAAAGGAAGGGGCAAAGGGGCAGAGGAGCTGCAGACTTGGTTCACTTCTTGCACCCAAGTCTCACCATGGCTCGTTCCAGTATTTGCCACACACCACACTCGGTACCAGCTTGCAAGGAGGTGCCTCAACGTGACCCTTCCCTGAGACACAAGAACCAATACCCAACACAGAGGATAATTCTGGAATAAGCAAAGGGAAAAAGTGACAGCAAGAACAAAGAGGGAACTGGGCCAATGTGCAGACATTCAAATCACCCCCCTGGCCATCAGCTCCACAGCATAAGCCACTAGCAGAGGCACACAGCTGACACAGAGCGGTTGGCTGCAAATTCTTCCGAATCTTAAACAAGCAAAACAACCTCTGACAAAGGTTTTCTTGGAAGGGAGAATACAATATAGAGAATAATTTTACTTCTTCAAGTAAAACAACTCAGTTACCTGGGCACTCAACCTTTGCTTTTGGACAAAGCTGATGAAGGAACTTCTACTCTGTCACACTAGCATAATTCTGGAATAAATCAACAGCTTTCCACAGAGTTAAGGTTTACAGCAGTGTGAATAAAGGCAAAATCCAACATTTTGTTAAGATGAAGACTACGATCTTTGAACCAACATGGACCTCTATCCTAGTGCTAAGTCACAGATTTCTGAATTTTTCTCACATGTTTAAAACAAGTATCTGCAAATATTTTTGTGCTGTTTAGGCAAAACCATGGCAAAAGTAGCAGTGACGGGAATTTTACATGTTGACAGGCTCCAAATTCTTGCAAATCCTCACTCTTTGTTCTGCAACACTAGATTTATTTCAGATAATCTTAAGGAAAGAATGAAGAAAAAAAAAAGGCTACACAATATCACTCAGCTGGTCCCAGTATGTCTGGAAAGGGCCCAACTCCGCTCAGCAAGAGAAATGCCAAAACCAGAGAGAACTCTGAAAGATTTCTTAAACTTCCCAACACTAGAGGAGGGCAGAACCCTGATGTTGTTCTCTAAATTTTCTATAAATAGAACAACTTGTCCCTGTCTCTTTAGTTTTGCAGAATGCATTATACTTGCTCTCCCTACCATGGCAGGAGGAACAGCATCAAACTCAGACTTTGAGAAGCCTGAATTCAATTCCCTCTCAGACACCAGCTCCTTGTGCAACACTGAGAAACCACCATTTTCCTGTGAATTACTGGCCTGAAAAATATGGTAATGTTGAGGTAAGGATGGAATACCTGCCTAAATATTAGGGGATTGAAGCATTTAAAATAATACATATGTGCCTAGCCCAATTCCAAAAATTACCACAGTCATTTTATGAAGTAATTTTTCTGTACTTTCTAAATATAAAACGTTTTTGGAAATGTTCAGAGAGAAAGAGGAAATATAATTAAACAAAACAGAAAAAATGTTTAATATTAGCTGAAGCTCTTCCCCTGAAGCCTTAATTAATTTATTCTTTTGATAAATTTAAAACATATAGCATGTAAAGCTACAAACTTCATAGTGAATGAAGCATCTTTTTTTCCCACCTCAAGAGCACATCTAGAAGTACCTTCCTCAAAGCTACAAAAATGTGTCTGTTGGCAAGCACAGGTCTGTAACTTTTGCCAGTGAGCTGCTTATCACGAGGAGTGAAAGAGGCAGAATCCAAAATCAAGCCTATTATTGTCTTAGCTTGTGTTAGTTACAGCTTGCTCTATAAATTACCAAATTAAAATGACGTGCAAATACATCTTATTAGAGAACTGTAGACAATTTCTAAAGGATCAAAAGAGTTACAGGGAGCATTGCTCTATACAACTCTAGTTCAGCTCTATTATTCATGCAATACCAAGTACCAAATACTCTGTACAGTTTTTATTTTGGCAATGGTTTTAAACAGCATATTCCATCCAAAGTCTACTGCATAATGAGTGGGATAGATAAATAGCAGCTGTTGTATAAATTATCCAAAAAATGAAATTACTAACTGCTGAAACTTCTGCCAGCTCAGCAGCAACAGGTAGCATAAGCTCTCTTCATTTAAGTTTTGCTGAAGCAAGACAGGCAGGGAAGTGCTCCCTGCACAGACACCTGTGCCTGGAGGAAGAGGCCAGGTGGCACCAATTCTGAGCTGGAGGAAGCACTCAGGGTAACATGGCTGTGGTGGGAGACAAGTTGAGTGCTGTGGTGAGCATTTTTGCATGTGATTCACTCTCTCTTTTATACACTTTTGCTGTTCCTGTTCATTTTTTTGTCACATTTCTGTTTCCAGTAAATTGTTCTCATCCCAATCTGCGATAGTCACCTTTTTGTGCCTCCAATTCTCCTCTCCATGCCACCCCAGTGAGAAGGGAGAGCAAGCACATGGCAGCATAATATGAAGAGTCTCTGTGGGAGCACTATGTTGGGGAGTACCATTCATAAACCACACCACCACAGTACAAACAAGGCTTTGCTAGTTTAATTGATTTAATATTAATAATTTCAATGTGGTCCTTGCTTCCCTGAAGCATGTTCTTGCCCCAGGAAACACCCATTGTCAGTGGTCTTGCAGAGGCAGAGAGCAAAAAGGTTGCGATCTTGTTAATGTAATGTACAAATAAAAAAGTTAACCTTTAGAGAAATATTATCCTTTTATTGATGATAAACACTCCCATCCTAGGCCAAATTCTGTATATCAAGCACTGCTAATCATTAATGCTGTGGCAGTTACTCTTCAATCTGTATTTCAGTGTTTATAACATACATAGGTCAGAAAAATGAAGGCCTTTAAAACTGTAGTGACAGAAAATCCTACCCAATAGCTGTATCTGCCCACATACCCTTCTATGAAATTACACATGTGGATCACTTCCACATATTTTCCACTTTATGGCCATGGAAACTCTACCACTGCCTCCCAAGGACTGAGGTCAACATGCAGTTGTGGTTTATTTATAAGAGAAAAACTTTATTGAAAGATGTTTATCTACCAGCATTAGGACTTACTATCACTGCTGAAACCAACAATTCAGATATTTTATACAAAGAACTCCACACACATGAAAAACGGGGTAGGATACAAACCGCAGTCAGTCTTTTGTGAAATACAGTCAGGCACACCACGGTGTCCAGAAGCCTTTACAAACATACATACACTTCTCAGCAACATCCATCAGTGGCAACTCAACAGTCTGCAGACAGAAGTTATATATTATTAGGCATATAAAGCTTTCCCCTCAATTATTCAGACAACTGAAAGACCATAACACCTGTAACACTTAGCCAAGCAATTCATCCTGCCCTGAGTGCCATCTGACTCAGCCCCAGTTCCTGGGACCAGGTGACCACTGGTTGCCCAGTACAACCTGTGGCCCTCTGCCAGGGCCCCTGGTTTGGATTTCACCATATGCACCTGCTCTGTCATCCACACCCCGCAGAAACACTTCCCTACTTGACCCCAAGGAAGCTTTCTTCACAAAATGTTTGTGTGAAAATCTTTGATTCTGAGGAGATTATTAAGGGAAATAAACCAAAACAGACAAGTTTGCCTTCCAACAAATATGAAAAGTTGGAAATTTGGTAACAAACTCAGGTCTACTAAAACTTGTTATTCTAAAATTCAATAATAAATGTCAACATTGTTTTTAAGCACAGTGAGTCATGCCTTTCATCAATGTTTAACAATTTTCTTTAGATCTTGTCTCTTTTTGTCATTGGGGATATTTTTTTCCTTCTTTATTCATTACTTTATAGCTCATTCTTTAAGCAATTAAATAATTCACATGAAACAGCTCAATAACGTCCAAAATTCAAATAAAGAAAAAAGTAATTTCTAATCTGTTTTTGTCAGAAAAAAAAACAAATACAAGAGCCATTCTCATAGGATTTCAAAGACCTTTAAAACCTACAAAAGCATTTTTTTTGTATAAAAAAATCTCAATACTTTTCTGAGATAGGCATGTGCTTGTAAGCTGAAGACTTGAGATAGCCCAGGTTCATACATCATAACAGTGTTACTCTCCAAACCAAAGTCTCGATGACGACTTTTACACTTGAAACAAAGAGATTACACCTGATTAGATATTTAAAGGAAACTTCGGAGGGGGTGATCAGTTTAGGACTAAACATTAGTGAAACGCCTTTCAAGGTGCTTGACTATCAAAACATTTGCTAGATCAAAAAGAATAGACTCAGGTTACTACAAACACATCTCAGGAAACACGAAACTTTGGCTCTTATGTGGAGGAGTTCAGGAGAAAATTTAGAGAACAGGAAGCCCACAAATATAGCAAATAGAGTAGTACTATGGACAACAGATTACAAAAGGAATAGTCACCACTGCAAGGAAAAAATATGTGACTCAGAAGGATATTTAAATAGCAAATTTGAGACACCATATTCTCTCTCCTGCCACTACTCTGCAGTGAGAATTTTACTTCCGCAAATGGGTCTGGTCCAGATCTTGTCTCCACATATCTAAGAGAACATAAGGAAGCTGCAGAAGATATGAAAAAAGAGCTAGAGAACACCCCCAAAAACCATTTCCCCCTTTTTGATAAATTCATTAGGACAAGCTCTTTAGAAAAGGTTTCATAACTGTAAGGACAGCTTGATCCTCCAATATACTCGTATCTAAAATGAGAAAGATCAAAAAACAATAGCAGAACCCAAAGCCCACCACTTTCATATTTCCAGCAAGGCAAAAAACCTCTTGAGCTAGAGTTACTAGACAGAGGAACAAACTGCTAAGAGACTCAAAGAAAGTTCTGTCCCCTGAAGTCTTTCAGTGAGGCCTGGCTACATTCTGGACTTTTTTTTTTTTTGCAAGCTATACCCAGGATAACCCAGGGAGAAACAGATACAGTGCAGTAGACGATACCAGGCTTACACTCTGGCTGTCAAGTAGGAAGAAGCAGAATAACTTAACAAGATTATCCAAATATGCTACATTACAGGAAGTGTAATTTGTGAGATTTGCTGTGTGCCCATCACTAGTGACAATTATGGAATTCAATAGAATTATATGGGTTTTCTTCTCCCTACTTGTGATGTACTTACTACTAGATCCTGGCACTTTATATGGTTTTCAGAGACATTTAGTGGTCAAATAATATATTGCAACTCAACGTTCTTTAAAAAACTGAGAATAGAATCATGTCAGATACCTCCTAGCATAGTGAAAGCTGCGAAGCATGAACACAACATGAAAAAAGGATTAAAAAAATTATATCCCTTTTATAATATGAGATTTTACTTAGCAAAGAGTGGTATCTTTCCCACAAATAGGGATACACATTTGTTGAACTGTTGCAAAATAAGAATTGGTTATCAGTTGCTTTGGAACAAGATATACTGCCAGCATTCTTTGTAAACCCCAGTCCTGGACCAATATTCTGTCGTGCCAAAATTTTATTGATGATGACAGCTACCTTATTTGCAATAATGGCATTTCATATTATTGAATCAATCAGAAAAAGAAGTCTGTTCTATAACTATTTCCTCCTAGCACTGGGCTTGGACATGTAATAGGGCTGGAGGGAAAAAGTGATTGACCTCTTGCAGCTCCAAGGGACATGGGAAAGCCCTGTCCAGCTCCCCCACCCCCTCATCTCCTTCCTGCACCTTCAGCCTGCTCAGCTGCTCAACACAGAAATTCAAAATGGGAGACTTGTCTCCCAAAAATCACATGACTTGCTCAAAAACAACCAAGTATTCTGAAATTAATACTATGCTGTTTTTGTGTGTCTTCCTGCTTTTCAGGCTATACCACATCCAATTTCACTTTCAAAGCTTCTTCTAGAAGGGAAAATATATATTTTACTTTAAAAAGATAAAGTCACATTTCTAATGCATTACCACAATTCTAGCTGCTAAGGTTTTAAAGATAGCACTATAAAACTCAATAATTAGCAATAAGTACTGAGGTAAAGAGCTAAATTCCTCTGATTCTGACCGAGAACTGTAAATATTTTTCATCCATCATCTTTAGAAGCCAAATAGTAAAAATCAGTTTGTGAGCTCTGAATGTCTGCCAAGTAACCCTGGGTAAGGTAAGATGCAGAACAACAGTTCCTAACACTTTTCAGCAAATATCACGCCTCTTAAAATCACCACTTGACTAACACCATTACTTTACACATATCTGACAGGAACACCACTTCAATAGAATAAAGGATGCAAACTCATTCCTTACCTTGTAATACCAAAGTCACAGATAAAAGGTTAGAGAGAGGGAAGACAAAATATGGGAAGAAAATACATGGATTGACATGACAGGTAACAGGAACAAGGTGGTTTGGTTTTGGTGTTGAGAGATTTCAGAAACCTAGATACATCTGTCTGGAATCATACTGGCTTCAGTGTATCCATTAGACAAAAAATACACACTCTATAGACCCAGGTAGGCTGGCAGGCAGTAATTTCCATTTATTCCTAGAACTTATGAACCATTCTTCTCCATTTGTTTCAATTGTTTTGAGTGCAAAATTAGCACTTGAAGTTGCAATCAGTGTACTTAAATATCTACAATATGGTACTACTGTTTTCAGGTTGTTTTGATTTTATTTTAATGGTAAATTCTTGTTAGATCATCCTTCAGATCTCTAAGTTTTTTGATACAGTGCTCTTTTCACTCCACAAACAATCAGAATTGGCGTATGTCTACCTAAAATATGCTTAATAAACAATAGATGCCTGGCTGCCTGTTTTGTCACATGAGATGAACTTCCAGCCATTCCATCCCACTCCTCACACTGTCCCACGCTCACAGAGCAGAGATCCTGCTCCTGCTGCTCACAACCACACAGCTGGCCATACAGGAATTGCAATACTGGTCAGCTGCATGTCATCCTGCAGAAGGTTGGAAACATCAGCTCACATTTTGATTTCCCAGGGACCCAAGCAGGCCATCTGTAGGAGGCTTCCCAGGGGGACCCAGGTAGTGCAGTGAGGACAGGTGGATGTGTATGGGAAATCTCAGCATGTGCTGAGGGAACACTGCCTGCCTGGATCATGGGCTTACAGGTGATGTTCTAGAATATTCCAGACTGTCCCCACAAGGGCTTCAGTGGGTGCAGTGTGAACATACAAAGCAAGGACTTACTGCTGCTGCTGAACATGGAGCCTGAACTCAGATTTTAGGTCAGAACAGAGAAATAGGAACACAGTTTCTATTGCCAAACACTGTGACACTGTGAAACTGCAGTGGAGTATGGCTGAAAGATTTATGGTTTGTTTTCTGAAGGAAACTCCTTGCATGTGTCCATAGATTGTTTAACTTAGCCTAAACAATTCACATAGGGAGACATATAAAACAATTTGAAAATTTTCTGGTACAGAATAGCCTGCTGACCAACAACATAGATTCACAATGGGTAAGGAGACCAGGTAACGAAAGCTGCTTTTTTTCTTTCTTTCTATAGCATCCTCAGACAGAAAAGCTTTTTTAAATTGCTTGCCCAAAATAGAGCACCAAACAACATATGGTGTAAATGTCAATTACTTCTGATTCAAATCCAGAAATGGTGCCATTTTAATTACATGCAATACTAGTCTGAAAGGTATCTCTTACAGAGAAAATTGAAAGATTACATTGGTAGTGAGAAGGGATTATTTTCTAGTTACCTTACAGCAGATAATACCAAACCAAAATGAATAATGGATATGATTTTACAAGTAATAAAAATTCCTCCTTAAGGACTGTAGGATACTGACAGCTGAGGTTTCAAACACAGCTGCTACAGCAAGCAAACAAACAAGTCTGTGTAACGGTTACTGTTAAAATTAGGGGATGCAGACTTCTTGCGTGGGTGTATTTCTGTCACAGAAACAGAAGTCTGATGCCATTTTGAATCAGGAAAAAAGCCACATCAGCCTGAAGAAAATGTGGGTGTTAGGGACAGGGTAGGCAGGGAAAGAACTTTGCTGCCCTTAAGGGTAGAGTCAGCGCTGAAGCAACAGATCACTACAGCACACACTGAACAGAAGCCATGCCAGCAATGAACTTAAATTGCAACAGCAGCGACCTTAATGAAAAGCTATTCAAAAAGGCTGTATTGGTTATGTCTCCCTCAGGCTTGTGTTTAAAATCATCCCAGTGAAGCAGCCACATATGATTAGCAAATAGGATGCAGGCATAATAGCAAGAGGATATCTTGGGTCAAAACAATTAGGCCCACATCTGCCTCAAAGATGATCATACAACCTGTTGGGAGAAGGAGTATAACAAACAGGAGAAATATGCAGATATCTCACTCTGCACCTTTCTGCCCCCAGCCTCTCCAGAACTTCCCAGATTGTAACAACAAATGGTCAACTGACTGCCCAAAGCAACAGGAGCTATGGCATACACTGATTTACTGAGTACTGCTCATCATTCTTATAGAAGTACTTGCACACATACATTTTAGGGAAAGAATGTTCCATGTCACAAAATGTATGTGCTCTCCTGGTAGGGAAGTTAGGAAAACCTGGAATCTTCCAACAGTGGTGTGTGTAATGGTGTGTGATGACAAAACTAAGAGGCTTTGTAAAGAGGGAAGCTGTAAAAAGCAGCGATGAGACTAGATACAGCAGTATTCAAGAGCTGTCATGACACGGACTTGAGGAGGTGCTTGGTGATTGTTGCATCCCTACCTTGGAAAACCCCACATGCATAAAAGATTATTTATCATCATAGATATGCATCATTACTGGCACTCAGTTTAAAAATCTCTATCACCACTAATAGGAAAATGGATCCAAGAGTTCAACACTATCAGATCTGCAGTTCATAAACTTCAAATAAAAACTTCAAGCAAGAAACGCATATTGCAATAAAGTAAAAAAACATACCAAAACTTTTAAAGAACAAGAAAAGAGGCCTCGTTATCCTCCACTTAACATAGACACTTTAGCTTTATCAGGTATATCAGCTGATTCAAAATTATTGTAGTGGGTATTGTGATTTCTTGACAGATCCTTTTTTAATTTCCCAGGATATTCTCACGTTTGTGATAATATTGAAGAAAATCCCTCTGACAACATACAAATTACTCTACTGTTTATATATATTTTTTCCCTGACAAAAAGTCATTATAATAAAGTTCTGAAAACACCAGTTACTTCAATGGATGAAGCATGCAAAAGGAACATTTTCATGTCCTGCCATGCAAATTCAAATAGCAATGCTCAAACAGCCTTCAAAGAGTAAGACATTAGCTTTGCTTCAAAAAATTTTGAAGCAGTTGCATAGTTACAGTATTCCATAAAATCATCCAAAAAAAGCATTGCCATAAAAGCCATCTACCCAGTTAACATTACAGGACTCTATACTCTACTGAGTTCCCCCCGTAAAAATTTGCTGATGTGTTCAATAGCTATAGAGTTAGTTATAAAGCACATGATATAGGCAACTGTTGTAAAAAATTGTTTGGCTTACAGAAAATAAAGATTGGATGAAGATTTGTGATCGAGAAAATTGCAGGCAAAATTAATTTTTTAAAAATGGTTATATATTTAAACAGAAAAGCTCCAGTTTATTTATGAAGTAGCAATAACATTGATGTAGTGTAATTGAAGAAACAAAATTAACTGTGAAACACTGAAGTACAAAGAACCCATTAAGTCTATTAGATACACTGTTAGTATCTCAACAATGTCGATACAGTATGCATTCTAACAGAGGCTTAAAATACACTTATACCAAAACAAATATCACACTTTTTCAAGCAAATATATATAAAACCCTATGAGAGTACCCACACAGTTAGGAACAATTTAGGAAAATTATCTAAGATATAGTCTTACTAAGACATTGAGACTTTCAAACTGGGGTGAATTTCCAAGGAGAAAAGGAGGGGATACAAACACAACCAGACTGCAATTTTCTGTATTCTCCCTTATGATCTTTGGCTTTTTAATGAACCTAAAATATAATGTAATTCTGTGACCTTAAGCAGTCCCTATTTTCACCTTTGTATCAAAATACTATGGCACGGTAACAAAATGGCAATTCTTATTTGCTATGTTAAATTATTTAAAGATGCAGAACAAAAGCTTCAAAATTACTGATGATGGATAACAAACTACTATATTCTGAGCATCTATAATAGTTAGTTCAAATAGTTAGTTCAAATCAAGTAATCAATCCACGAATGAATCAACAACATCTCAGCACTTGTCAGTATAGATCTTTTTCCACTCATCAGGGAAAACCTGCTTCCTCCGGGCAGTTGAAGAGTTAAGCATATTTCAAAAGCATAACACAGAAGAGAATATTTATATTAACATAGTCACAGAATATTCTGACTTGGAAGGGATCCATAAGGATCCTCAAGCCCAAGTCTTAAGTGAATGTCCCATACAGGCATCAAACCCACAACCTTGGTTTTATTAGCACCATACTCTGAGCTCACCTCAGTGGCATTATCTCTTCATGCATGCTTGAAAGGTTTACTTAGCAGAGAGCATTAGGCTGAAATATACAAGGTAAAAGAGAAAATTCAGAAAAGGTCTCTACATAGAGGTGTTTGGGTTATTTAAATAAGTATATGGATAGTCATATCATGTGTGCTCATTCCAATAACACAAATCAGAAATACAAGAAATATTTACCTGCTCCTAAAAACTCTCTATTGTTGGCACCTCAAATCTACTTTTTCTCTTGAGAGCTGAAATACCTATGTTAGCCAGGTATCATATTCCTCACCATTTAAATAGCACTCTGATAGCATAAACCTTTTCAATGAGCTTGAAACAACAAAAGCAGCACTACTTTGTTCTAGGTGCAACCAAAGTAAGTAGAAACATAAAAGTTAATGTCCCACACAACACTCTGTTGTCAGAGAATGAGAAAAAAACTGAAAGAAGAGCATGGAAAACAAGTATCAAAGTCAGACATGGAGGCTGTAATTACCCAAAAACAATGCACCGGGCTCCAAAGCACTTTTTTTCCTTGCAAAGAAAGAGTACAGCAGTGAGAGAAACGAGAGTTTCCTCCACAGACGAAGAAAATTATTGGGGGAAGAAGAAAGCCATGCAAAGCTCTTAGGTAGTAATCAGTCCCATAAAACTGTCAAAAGGAGCAGTTCTGGAACATCTCTCATCACTGTTATGGGAAGTGAGATCACATCCATGAAGCTTGGAAATAAAATTATGAATGAGTATAAAATTCAATAACAAAAAAACAAAAAGGCTCTTGAAAGAACATTTTCTTTTGTTAAAAATAATTTTAAAAAACCCTACAACTTGCGCTTCACATTTACTGGCTAAGCAATACTTTCAGCTCTGCATGGTTGTAGTACTGTGGTATTATGTAAATAACACCTTTTTCTCAAGTGAATCTCACAGCACAGTTCAATCAAATTTTATTCACTGTACATTATCTCTCTAATGGCCTAGATCCCCAGATGCAGAGCATCAGTGTCATGCTTTTGGTTTATGCAAACTGACAATATGTGAACATTTTCCTTCTAGCTGCTGCACTGCCATTTCTGAAATGGAAAATTATAGCATTTTGACCATCTCACAAACTACTCAGATCACTTACTGAGAAACTTATTTTAAAATGACTCCATAAAGAGAATTCAGGGAATAAACAAATCAATTCACATCATTATGTACATGAACAAGCTAGGTATCAGACCACATGTTCCATTTTGCAAAATACAAATTAGCTGCAAAGGAGACCAAGGCATAGAAGTTATGATGGGACAGTTCTGCCTATATTAGTATGTAGAAAACAAACTATCATCTCATTGCTATGAAAGGCAGGGATGCAGTAATGACAACATAGTATTAGAAAGAGATAGAAAACACCCATTCATCTGCCCCCATCACTACACTTGCACTACTGTTCTATTTAAGAGCAGTAACGGGGTCATGAAGCAAATCCTGCCATCATCGACAAAAACTCATGCTGGTGTAGATCACCTAGCAATTTGGGTGCATGTATAGCACATTCCTTCAGAGAAAGCTGAACTGTAATTTCTTCTCCAGTTGGAAACAAAACATGTTTCAATCTCAAAGGGGAATATAAGTATTTGAGTAAGCATCTGGCCATTTGGACCATACTGAAGGTGCTGATTTCTTTAAATATTTGTCTCAAACTGCGTAAAAAGGGATATAAAACCAAAAGAGGCACCACTACAAGATTTCAACACAGCTTCTTTCAAATATTTAGCTGTAATATCTACTATTAACACTATCTGAGAAATTAATCAGGTAGGAAGACAGTGTCTTTTACAATGGTATCTGATATTAAGTCCAAAAACAAGGGCTGGTAAATAGTGCAACAAATAAAAGACCATTTATCATGGCCATCCTCTTAAACTAATATGAATTAGTCTTCCTTGCACACATTTTACCTGCTATCTGTAATAGCCATTTAGATACCCGGAAGTTTACTCAGCAAATATTTAATGTTATCCATCATCATTAAGCAGATCAAACAGTTACATTAACCTTGTACATCAGGTCCGCACTTACTTGGAAAGCTTGTCATCATCTCTGATTGTTAATACCTCAAAGCCTTAATGACATCTCTAGACATCACAAGCTCAGGGTCAGGGAGTTAATGACATGTATTATCCACATTCTCAACCATACAAATGGGAGAGAACTAGGGTAATGGAGAGCAATAGAGCAAGAAAGTGTTCCATTAAGTGACATTAAGGGTGGTGCAGACTATGAGAGAAGCATAGAAACCATTTAAGGGTGTGCCGTAGCTTAACCCCACCCAACCACTAAGTCCCGCCAGACACTCACTCACTCCCCCACCAGTAGAAGAGTAAAAGTATCCCTGTGGTCAGTTTGGGTCACCTGTCCTGGCTGTGTCTCCTCCCAGCCTCTCACGCAGCCCTAACTTCCTCATTAGTGTGGCAATAAGAACAGCAGAAAGAGCCTTGGTTCTGTGCTAGCCCTGCTCAGCAACAACAAAAGCATCTCGTTATTATCAACTCTCTGTTCTGCACAAGTCCAGACCACCACCCAGTACCAGCACAGTGTGAGAACTATCACTGCCAAGATCCACAAGACATTTTATGTATATGAACCCCAAGAGCAACACAAAATAGGCAAGTTAGAGGCATGAGGAAGTGGGTGGAGAGGTAAACTTTGGTATAGACTGAAAATGCTGCAATCCTATGTTTGGAGTCATTCTGGCCCTCTGTTTTACCTCAGCTATTACTTTGAAAAAGAATATCTAAATTCATAGGAATATCTGGCCATAATATTTCTGCTTACGGAGCTCATATACTTTAACAATATCTCTGTAGGCTATTTTGGATTTTTCATATGCATTGCATTTTACTATCCAGTTTTTTAGGTCCTCCACCCTGCCTCACCATTAAAGGATCATGGGAAAGTAGTGGGAATTCTTCCACTAAAACTGAGGTTTAGTAATTGAATAAAGAAAACCTAAACCTTTCCCACCATCTTTCTTCCATATCATGACACTTGCTTTTGATCTTTATTTTCATATATTGCCATCCATCAATAGGTCTCCAAAAATGTCTTATCTCAAAATTAATCATGAAGCTTCAATCTTTTATGAATGATAAAATATGGTTTATCTCCAACATAAAGAAAAGGCAGTTTTAAGAGCTACCAGACAGAAATAACTCATATACCTGTAGATATAAGAACCACATTAGTTCTTAGGTTTTGAAAGACAACAATCCCATAAATCTGTGCAATGTCATTTCTTACTCTACATTCCACTGCTATAGAATTCAGTGATCATTTATTAGAAAAAGGAAGCTGCATCACTAGTTTCACATAAAAACGTGACCAAGCTCCCAGACCATAAAAAATGTGTGCTGTGCAAACATTCCCCCCATATTATTGAATTCCAGTACAGCAAACAAAATGGAACCAAAACAAAAGCCCTTTATCCCTGCTAATCAAAACTTTCAGCAGGGCTAGTTGCTTGCCAGGCATATATCAACCACCACTTACAGAAAGGGAAAATCAAGAACTAATCAAGATTCATCAAGTTAATGTTACACTTTTGTTAAGACTAAATAGACTAATAATTTTGGGGTTGTTTTTTGTTCTTCATTTGTACATTTGTCTTAAGCTCTCTTGACAAGTCTAGAATGGGCAGTGATTAATAGCCATGGCCTTTTCTCAGAGGTCAGTTTTTGCCAGAAACAAGTCCTTGAATCAGGTTATTTGGTAACTGCAAATTATTCACACATAAAAGAACAATCCTTTTTTTTTTTGTTTTGTAAGTGCTGCTTTTAATATCTCTTACTGAGTTTGTATCATATTTACATAGCAATTGCTTTCATTTAAATAAAAGCTTCTGTCTTTAAGCACAAGGCTTATTTTCATCTGTTGTGCAAGTGTTCTATTCAAGGTTAAACAATCAAAGGTCCAGAATGAAAATAAGACAGCAGAAATGAAGACAAAGCACTATCTAAATGAAAAAAAATCTAGGCAAGTCCTTTAGAAGTTCCCCTTATCATTTTCAGGGTTGTCATAAACAATGCTGCACCATTTGTTTTAGTATCAATGCTGGATTTTTTTTCCCCCTCCCTAAAAGCAGATAAACCCATCCAATGCCCATCCATGCCAATGTCCCTGTTGATGAGTTAGGCAGGTGGATTTTAATAGCACACCATCTGTCTGAACAAGTTGCAGTGGCAGTGCTGCTGAAGCTTAGAGTAAGCAGTTTGCACAGAAATCAGTGCTGCACAGAGTAAATAAAACCTTCCGAAGCTAAACTGTAAAAAAGCTCTGACTTTCAATTAAATTATATTCCTAATGAACCATGGGATACTTTAATTGTAAGGACACTTTCCCCCTATCTACACCCCTTCATTTTCCTGTGTAATACATTCAAGACTACTCCGAAGTACATTTCCATATTTTGATGAAAAACAATACCCACTATTAAACCTAGAGATTAAAGGAAGGATGACATGCATGTAACAAGAGCAGTTTGTCTAGGCATAACTGAGGCATCCTTTAATTGCTTGCTAAGTTGAGGGTTTGCATTTTTCAGCTTGCTTGTCTTTCTCAAGACTTCCAAGTGGCAGGAATGGAAAAGAAAACAGAAGGAATAAGAAGAAACCATGTTAGGTCAAGTGATCCTTTAACTAGAGAGAGCATTCCTAATCTTTGGTAGCTTTGGTAAGAACATTAACCCTGAAGTACATAGCCCCAGAATATAAGTTATAAAGTTATATGATGAATATGCAGGTGTTAATTTGTTTTTTCCCCCAGCAAGTCAGGAACTTTCCTGCTTTCAATGTCTCCATAACCTAAACAAACCTCTGCCTCTAGATTTGGAAAAACGCATTTATCTTCTTTGCACCATCCAATCTAATCTTGAAGAAACCTAGAGCAGAGGAGAAGAGAATGATAGGGACACTTCTACATTTGAAGACACTCCTATTTTGGTCAAATAGAAGAAAGTTATATGCAATGCAGTGTCCTAAAATCTTTAGTGAGCTACAAGCAATGCTGCAAGGCTGAACATCATGCTTATGATTACACTCCACACCCTGATTTTGGTGCCATCCTGAATGATTATTCACAATCACACAGTTTAGTGGGGGCTTAAAAGGAATTTGCAAATTTTGTATGTTTTGTACTCATCCTTCATAAATTCAGTTAATGTGAAACATTATCCTATTGCTTACCTCCAAGTAACTGCCTACCACTATGGGTCACTTTCAGATTATATTTCATTTACTTACTTGCAAAGGTGAATAAACTTTTGCTAGTAACGAAAGGTCAAAATTTTCTTTATTTGGAGAGTCTTCTCAAACAGGCAGACTTGGTTGTTTTATCTTATCACACATTAAGTTACAATAATAACACCAAATATACTTCTTACCAAAATTATGTGGGATTTCTAATTTTGTTAGTCTCAGTCTAATAGCACTCTGAAGCCTAAAAATTTTATCACAAGCATTCTTCCCACATCTATAACATTACTTGGAGTTACAGGACAGAGCACCTGTTTCTTTCTGCTTTCATATGCTGTTCATTGAGAACATAAGAGGAAAATTCAAGTTGCTCATCTGTAAATACTGGTTCTCAAATCAGCTTGTAGGATTCCAAAGCAAAGTTCTTATTTAAAGATATACTTATATTGATCCTTATACAGTGACACAGGTTGGAAGTTTGTAAAGCAAAAGCACTGGTTCCCCTTCTCCATTCACATCCTGCCTAGTCATATGTCCCTAAGAAAGAAGAGCTCCCAGGAAGCTACAAAAATGGCCACCACATCAGCCCGATCCTCACAACAGCTTACAGATGCTCCTTCCTACCTTCCTTTTCATTTCCCCAAAAAGGACATCCATCCATGCTTAAGTCACCATGCCTTCTTTTCCCAACTCAGTCCTCTGAGGACTGTTGTTGAGGTCTTTCTTTGCACCTTTTCTTCCCACTCTGTCTTTTTGAATGGATATTTTGTGTCAGCCACCTTTCTCTGATGGCTCTTCTGCCTTGTTTTCACTGTCTTCTCTCACTCCTCCTCTCTAAGAGCCCATAAACTAATTTCTATAAGCGGAAGCTGTTTTCGTAAGGAGCACTACTGCCAGCGAGCCTAGAAGGGGCTCTCCTTTTACTCCCTGGCAAGCATGAAAGAAAGTCATTAGCCAGGTTTGAGGAGACCAGTTTGCTCAGCTGCATCAGGCCATGGTGCCCCATGCTGCCATGGAAACACTGGACAAAAACAGGAGTTGGGCATATTTTATTCAGCAGGCTGTTTGCATTTCGCACTTTTCTGTCCACGAGCCTTGTTGCTGATGCAGCCCTGCTAGCTATGGAGCTATTTGAGGGGAACATCTGTTATGCTCTTTTAACTTCTCTCCTAAAGATCAGCACCAAACCGCAGAGCAGCTTTGATATTCCCATACACGCACACACACAGCATAACAAGCAACTACTCCCCATTGAATATTGAATAGGCAGCTGGATCAGATGTTAACATGAAAATTAAAAAGAATTACTCTTCCCCTGGCATACCAGAAACAGCATGCTGCTTCAGACCCAAGAACCCCATCTACCTTGATCAGAAGCTGAAACCAGAATGCTGGAGTCTAACAGGAGAGAGCTGGTAAAATGTTCGTGACAGGCTGCTGCTGCCAAGTCACAAAGAAGCCTGGGTAAACTTTTTATCAGGGACTATGATGGTATATTTCTTCCTAACTTTCTCCAGGGTAGCTATAAGTTGAGATTTTATTACAACACTGAGTCTATATTCTACTGCAAAAAAGATTATCTGAAAACACCAATGTTCAACAGCTTCCTGATATATTTTCCCATTTTATTTCTTTATCATAATGATCATGCAAAATTTTGTTTAATATTAAAAGAAAACTTTATATTTTGAATTCTGAGCATGAAGTAATGTAAGGACTTCACTTTTATTTATTCCTTACAAATTTGTACATAGCAGACTGAAAAAGAAAATCTGGAAATGCTTTACTAATTAACCTGGGTTTTTTTCCTAGGCCTATCATTATAGACCAGTATTACTTGATTCAAAAACCAACTTCTCAGGCAGGAGGAGAAAAAAGTAATAAAAGAGTCGTAACCTCTTTTCTTTACTTTCTTTTACATTAAGTAACTACATAACCTTAATAAGGTAGGTTTGGTTCCCCTTACCTTAACCCCTCTGTCCTATATTACAAAATCACAGAATGGTTGTGGTTGGAAGGGATCTCTGGACACCATTTATTCCAAACCCTCTGCTACAGCAGGTTCACCTAGAGCAGGTTGCAGAGTAGGCATCCAGATGGATTTTGGCTATTTCCAGAGAAGAGACCACAACTTCTCTGGGAAGCCTGTTCCAATGCTCTGTCACCCTCACAGTTAAGTTCTTCCACATATTCAGATGGAATATGCATTTTCTGCTTGTGCCCATACTGGTACTTGCCAAGATTAAACTGCAGGGTTTTCAACACGGACTTGACAAACATCAGCTGCAGACCAGTAACTGTCATCTACTTTTTAGTGGAACATTTATACATGAGGATTGAGACACACACCAGTCTTCAGTAACCAACTTTATCACCTGCAACAGTTGACTATTTGCCTCCTCAGAAGCATTCAATAGCAGGACATTGACAGTAAGTACTCTGCTTTTGAGCTAGGGAAAATCATAGGTTTGGTTAGCCTGGACTTACTTAAGTGGGCAGATACAACTGCACAACCATCTGAAGGACTCTGAATCAAGCAGATTGTTTTCTGCACTTGAATTTGTCTTATAGTCTGATACTAAGAGGGAGAACACAGCTGCAGCGTTTAGTAGGAAAAAGTTATTTTTAAAAACTATTTGAACATAAAGTTAAATGTGATAAACCAGAAAGCATTGAAGGTGAGGAGAGTTAAACCTTCTCTTCCATCAAACAGAAGTGCCAAGACCAAATCACACAAAACATCTTGCTTTGATTTATCACTGTTTCTTCTGCAATATCTTTTTACTTAACCAGTATCTTACAGCTATCTTCAGCTATTTTACAGATGTTTTGTGTCATTCAATGAATAATGCACTCTACTCTTATTATAACCCCAAAAGATGAAATATTGAAGTGATACCTTCTGACACAATCTCAAGCACGAGAAAATCATTTGACTTCTAGGGAAAATAAAGGAGCTTCCAAAGTTCATTAGGTGATTTTTTGGCTTTGATGTTTTGGTTGGGGTTTTTGGTGGTTTTTTTGTTTTGTTTTTTTTTGGCGGGGGGGGGGGGGGGGGTGGGTTTTTTTGCTTTTTTTTAACTTATTGTTTTGATTTGGGGGGGGAAAGTGTTTCTTCATTTGTGATTTTTTTGTTGTTGTTGTTTTTGTTTCATTGGGTATTTGCAGGAAGAAGAGGGAGTGTTGTTTGTTCTGTTGTCTCCCTCAACCACTGCTACATATGCTCATCCATGGTAGGAAAGTTGTTTTCAGGGGGGGGGTGGGGTGGTTTTTTTTGCTTTTTTATAACTTATTGTTTTGATTTGGGGGGGGAAAGTGTTTCTTCATTTGTGATTTTTTTGTTGTTGTTGTTTTTGTTTCATTGGGTATTTGCAGGAAGAAGAGGGAGTGTTGTTTGTTCTGTTGTCTCCCTCAACCACTGCTACATATGCTCATCCATGGTAGGAAAGTTGTTTTCATAACTACCTGTTATCCCTGCGGTGCACCTGTGCTGCTAGCTCTTTCCCAGATAAATGAAGATGTTTACAATTCCATCCTGCAAGATAATTCAGGCAAATCAATACTAGAGGTTGAACCTTCAGCATACAATAAACACACTCACAGTATTGCTTATGAATACATACATAGTACAACAGGTACACAAGGCCATGTTATTTCACAGTTCTTCAAACTGATATGCACTTGTACTTTTTAATGCCTTCATTAATAGCTCATTTTACCCTACACAGCCCTGCACCTTCAATTGTTTTCTGTTAAACTAAAACCACTGCTATTCCCTAAGCAAGAAGCATAAAAAATTATTTTTAGACCTTCTAGTCAAGTTTATTTCTGCTTTCAATAGTTATTAGTCTTGTATTAAGATGACTTTGTCTACCACCAGAGTCTGAAAAGAGATAGAGTGGATGCCTTCCCATGCTAAGGAGTTGCTCTTTGAGGAGGAGGCAACAAAAGAAAAAGGGCACACATGGCTGCAAGATCTCTTTGATTTTCAGAACTCAACTGCTAAAGACTCCAGAAACAATCCCCTTGAGATGAAATTTAAATATGCATTCATTTTCTTTTTTAATGAAATGCTTAAGGCAACGCCAGTGTCTGTAGCAGTTGCCTTGGTCATTTTATGACATATGTAAATGCACCTTTATTTTCCAGACTTAGAGTGCTTATATTTGAGCAAGCAGCTAGGAAGACTGTCTCTTGGGGTTTTTTTTTCAGCTTGAGGAAGGAGAAAAACAATATGAATAATAAGAAGGGAGAAAGGGAAAGGAGAATAAAAGGGGACAAGATCCTATTAACACCCAGCCATAAAGAAGCAGAACTATTTGCTTGCTACATCAGTCTTCCATGGTAATATAGTACCAACACCTTGCAGCTGACACTTAAGAGCTCCATCAAATGAGTAACCTCATGCAAGAGCTTTGTTTTGAATATCTAAAGTTATTTCCCATTTTGTTTGCTTGAGTGACTCAAATATATTTCTATATCTATAACACACAGGACATAAAACAGAATTTTAAACCAATTTGGGATGAGAAAACTTTCATACAGAAGATTTTTTTTTTTATACAAGTCTATCACCTGTCTTGCAGAGTCTCATTTCAAACTTCATCAAGCAATGGACTAAGAGCAACAGAGAAACTTTCACTTAGGAAAGACTTCTGTAAAGGTTTTTTGTGTAGCGATTTTTCAGAAGTGCAACATAATGGAGAGAGGAATAAATAATCTACCACAGAAAAAACAGACAAGGCAAGTCCAAATTCTAAAAAAAGATGTAAGTAAAAAGTCACAGTGAAGCTCATCCACATTTCCTTTTTTACTTAACTACAACAGTCAGAAAAGGGAGGAGGAAAAATCATATATATATATATACAATCATATACATATACAATTGTATAATTGTATGGCTCCTGTTGGTTTACTTCTCTGAAAGCAGAGCTGAGGAATACCTGAATCCCAAGATCTGTGAGCAAAGCAGAAGACTGCAACATAAAAAAAGAGAAAGCTAACTACAGCTCAAGATAGAAACATGCACGGTAGTTCATTAATAACTTTATACATTTATTGGATACTAGTATTGTAATGCAGTAAAGTATTCCCAATCCATTTTAAGACTTACTGTCTTATTAGATGGCTAAAGACATACTAAGATTGGCTTTTCCTTCAATTCTGCCTATTTCCCTTTATGTTTTAAAGATTAAATAAACTCGATTTCAATAAACCCGACTGCAATACAATGATAAAAATAAAGGAAAAACCACACTTGTAAGCTTCCAACTTCTCATCTTAATGAGTTCCCCAGCCCACAGACTTTTCAGAGTTCAATTTGAACATGACCTGGTACCTACTTGAAAAGGGCTTCACTGTTTGCTTTGGGAATGGCACAACTTTTACCAGCCCGTAGTCAGAACTTAAGGGAAATAATTTCCTCTGGAAAATAATTGCATTTCCACTTGGCTAGAAAGCTGGTTTTTATTTAAGGGTATGTCACGGTGCATCGACTTCACACAAGTCAAAGACTGAAACACTGTAATTAACCCCCAAATTTATTAAAAGTAAGGAGGGGTATTCACATTAAACAAAGACCATATATGGTCTGTGCTTCAAATCTTAGTTAACTATCTTCACAATTCAATTCAGAAATGGTGTGTCCTGGATTAGAGATAGTAAAATAACAATCTTACATTTCTTTCAACACCATCCACCCCAGCTTTGCCCTCTGGGGACTGTTTGTCTGACAGGTCTTCCCAAGGTACCTACTGTGGGAGCTTGTGCCAAAGACCAATCCCACAACTTCTGTACAGAGCATCACTGGAGATCTAATGTTGATCTCACAGCCACATCTTATCATTCCTCACTTCTACCAGTGTCTTTTGGAAACTAGTAGTCTTGCAAATACAGCACACAGTACCAAAAAGCTAGAAAAGGTTAGAAAATACTAAATCCTAGTTTATATGCAAAGTTCCAAATGCAATGCCAATAATTTCTACTGGTTTTGATGGTTTTTCTACTGCTTGTTGCAGGAGACCAGTTAAGAGACTGAATGCGGCTAATACCCATCAGGGATCTGTACATGAAGATACAGCTCAGACTTACTTTTTAGGTTAAATTAGGCAGTGCTGAGCTGACACAACTGCTAGTAAGAAATAAGTAAGTTATCTCTACACGTACACAACTAAAGTGTAGACTTATTACTCTCTAGAAAACACATTATATATGCTTATATTCCCTCTAAGACTCACCCAGTTGGATAGCCTGGATCAAGCTTAAGACAGGTGAGAAAAAACCCAAGTTATGCCTGCATGGAAATGTACAAGAACCTACCTTCATGGCATGACTCATACCTTCCTTTATATAGCAGTACCAGAAGTCATTGAGAAGAGGTTTCTGCCAAGATTGCTGCTTTTACTTCCTGAGAGTTTGAAAACTGAACACGTGCATGTTTCATCCTTCTAAATATAATTTCTGAAGGTCAGCAATGACTGCTGAAAGACGACACTACTGTGTCACTCTGGAAAACTACAAAGAAGATGAAACACATCAGTACTACTGGTCCCAGTATGGTGAGGAAAAAATGCAGCTGCCTCTGTAAAAATATATATGGATTATACTTGCTGCAGACACTTGACACCCATGTTTAAGGGGATGTGTTAATTAACTGGAAGACCACTTTAATTAAAGCAAAAAGGCAAAGGCAGATCACACTGGCAAAAAGTAAGAAAAATTAACTTGGCCTGAATGGCATTCAGAATATTGAAACAGCTAATAAGAGGAAGGATGACTTGTGCTTGCAGAAGAAGGTGCACAGCGTGTGTGCTTTGCTGTTAGCAACAGTACTGAGTCCTAGATACAGACAAAACAAATGGGAAGTCAATGCAAAGAATTCAGGGATTATGCCAGAGGACACGAAACAACTTAAATATTCCACAAAGGAAGAAGCTAAAGCCTCATTTAGGTGCAGAAAAGGAAGTTCCATCTTTCAGAACAGCATCCCTTGGGTGTAATCCAAGGAGAAAGTACAAGAGAACTGACACAAAAATCTCCATGCTCAGCCACTAGTTTTTCCTTAAGAAGAAACAAATTTAAACACTGATAGTTTGAGATGCCTTACATTCATTCTGGGAGTGATTTTTCTTCTTAAAGTCAGAGAAACAAGTTTTCCAAAATAGTCTGTCTTAAGCAAAAAGGAAATCAAGTTTTACATGTCTCCATAGGAAGGCTTCAGTACTGAATGAGTGCAGGAGAAATTTGCTTGGACTTAGATAGATAGGAAGTTTTTGGCAAAACAAGAATCCTACTAAATCTCTGTCTGCTACACATCAAAAGAGCAACTCTTCAGCAACCACAATACATGCAAGACTGAACCTAAACCATTCAGAGAACCTGACATTGAACACATGTTGGAGGATGCTGCTGACATTGCATTCCCAAATTTTAGCTAGGGAAGATACCTGAAAAAGTAAGTTGAGAAGAAGGGGAACACTTCAAAACAACAAGAACAATAAGAAACTCTTCAACATTTTTGTCCATAAGTTTAAATTTCGTAAAAGCACAACCAACACTAGCTAAAAGTTAAGGAGGTTGTGGCCCAGGATGCAAAAACATTACACCAAAATATAACAGAACAAAGCTAGCAATGACGCCGCAACGACTCACTTGCAGGTCATGATTCTTTCCTCTCTTTTGGGTTTCCTCAAATATTACTTTAAAAAGTAAACAAACAAATAAAAGGTCAACTTAACATTGCTTTATTACAAGACCAGCAATTACTCTACTGTTTGTACAATTCAACGTTTCTGAGTAAGCCCAAAGGCACCAATGATTTATAAGGCTCTGAGCCTTCAGGCATGCTGCAAACCATCAGGACCAGACATAGCTACTGTTAAAAATTTCAAAAGGAGTTGTACTGGATGAGCAATTTTGTGCAAGAAGCCATCCAACTGCACCACAACTACAAGGAGCATTTAAATGATTTTGCATACAATAGTAAAAAATGCCTTCAGGATTGATTTTTGAATTTCTGTATGTTGACATTGTTTTCCTCCACACATTATTTAGCTTACATCTAGTTCTATGAACGCTTAAATTTTAAGTGCAGGTGTGCAAAATTATTATGTTTGAACATCATGCAGCAGCTGAGGTGACTTCTCTTCTTCCCTCCCCACTCTGCCCCATTTTATTAAACAGGTCCTGTAAATATCAGCATAGACCAGGGTAGAAATTCTGGTTCCTTCCTAACAGAGGTACAGAACCAGGTATAATCAAAGAGATAGCTAAAGAATTGCTATCATTAAGAATAGAAAGAAAAAGTTGAAGTCTCCATTAGCATAGTTCTGTAGCTTGAAAAGTCAACTCAGGTGCAACATACAAAGCTGAAGTATTGGAATGGTCACACATATTGTATCAAGTATCAACAAACTCCTGAAGGACTTTTGGGCATGCCAATAAAAGGAACAGGAAAGGATCTGGGTTGTTAAATCATAGCCAGTGACAAGTGTAATATTGTGGCTCTGAAGGTTTGATAGAATTCATCATTTACCATTGGATTAGCACAGATACTGCAATCCTAAAGTTAAAAATAAAGTTATCAGAGGAGGAAGAGCAAGTAAACGGGCTCCAACACAACTGAGAACATTTATACTGCTCTGGCATTAATGTAAATTCATTTCACTGAACTATGCTATTAGAAGTTCATTTCTTTCTAAAGCTGAAGAACATTCACTAAAAAAGATCAAGATAAAGAAACATATGAAGTATAATAGATCAAAGCTTTGAAAAAAGTATGTTAAAAAGTCAGCCAAGAAATAGAGCAATAAATTAAAGAAAATAAAAAAGAACAATAAAAACCACATTACTAACTGCTTATAAAGATACCTGCAAAGGAAACTGCAGTTCTGCAAAGAAAACAACTTGCTCACCCAAGGTAATCATCAATTGTTTTTGAAGCTGCTAATTCCTTCTGTTCTTTAAAACACACTATGAGCTTTGCAGGTTAACTAAGGGTAAATAACTTGAATGGCAACAGAGCACAAAGGACTTACAGGTACGTTCCCTTTCCATGCAGGGAAAAGTACCAGTTTGGAACCACCAATCATAAAGTCATTTGTGGGAATGTTCTGATTTTCAGAAAAAGAAACTGATATTTATCATTACTATGCCTATTTAAAACAAAGAATCTAGCATACTATCTGTGCAGAAAGTAAGAACTGACCAATGACAACATTGTGAACAGTGCTGTCAGAACTTATGCAGAAATGTGCACTCTCCCGAACCAAAATATCTCTAATTCCTTAGAAGTTACACCTTTGGAGTAGAGTTTCTCTATTTCAAGTATCTTTCACACAAACATTACTTTCTGCCTCACACTTCTCCAGGGCTGTAGATTTCTCAGTTGTTTGAACATGACATTTCTACTAAGACTTTCCAAGCCATAATACATTTTGTTGTTCTGAAAGGTGATACAAATGCAGTACACACATTAAACTCAGATAACAGGCTTCACGGGGGAAAAAAAGGCACAGAATAAGAGGTAGGCAAGTATATAAATTGTTTCATACTGACTTTGTCCCCTTAAAAGCTGCTGAGCTATTCTTTGCAGACGAGTTCCCCCCTATGACATATTTTCATGGCAAACATAGAAGTCCCACTGAATAAGGTGATTACTCCAATCTGAGCCAGATTCTTGAACACCAAGCCTCTGCATGTCCTGACATCAAGTTCTGGTGCTTCACTGTGCTCCTTTCAAATGCCTCTTCATCACAAGTCCTCATGAATTCTCAGTAAAATGTTTCGGAAGTGGACAGCATAGGACTACTCAGATGTGGCAGTGTGTTTTTCTGAGTTATTTCAATTTTAATAATGGTTTGATCCTTGTACCCCCCTTTTGTCCCCTCACGATGATTTCTCCCAAGTTGTTTACCCCTAAGTCTTCCCGCCACTAGGCTGCCACTCAAGGTGTCTGTCCCACTGTTCCTCCCCTTTTTCCCTTATATGAAATTGTCAATCCCAGTTGTGCTGCCCCTTCCCCTGCCTGTCAACTCAGACCCACTCCTTTTATTCTCAAAAGTTTGATATCAATTACCCTGATCATAACAGTTGTTTGTCCCAGAAGCTTCTCCCGTCCCCTGTGATGATTTCATTGGTTCTGCTAAGTTCCTTGCTCCTCCCTACGTGTTATCCTATTGGTTATGTTGTGCTCCCACCCTCTGGACAAACCCCCCTTAAAAACCCCTGTCAGACCGCTGCTCCGTTGTCACTTGTCCCTGACCCATCTATTGAATAAATTTTCTTTGGACAGCACATGAGTGTCCTCTCCTTCGCCTCTTTGCCTTGGGATCCTCGTGGTGTCTTGCTGCAGCGTCACCCATGCCGCTGCTCCAACTGCCACCTGAGAGGCCTTAGCAGAGGCTCAGGGGCAACCACTCTTGTGCGTCCCTTCGGTCACACAGGGAGCTTGCTGGCTGGCTTTCCAGCACTCTGTGACCGCAGGAGAACTGCACTCAGCAACAGGAGAATTTAGGGGTACATCAGAAGTTAGGGCTGAATGTGCAGCATTCAGCCAAGCAACAGAAGAGCAGGGCTTAAAAGCATAAGGAATGCTCTAGCCTTTGTATCCATGAAAGCTACAGAGGGGAACAGCCCTTTATGGCATAGGGCTATTTTAAAAGTGCTACGAGAGGTGCAGAACTAGGCCCAAAGCACTGCGGGCAAAAGACAAAAGCTATGCTGAATTCTGTTCAGCATTTCTGCCATGAACTGGGTCTCAGAATCTTCTGCAACAAGCTGCTGTAACTGACCACATAACCACATGAACATAACCACAATTGAGAGTCATTAACAGAAATAAGCCAAAAGAAGCTTCTATTCACAGAAAGCTATACAACTACTCACAAAAACCTTCAAAAAATAATGAAAGATAATGGTATGAAAGTATGTCAACCATTTTCCAGAGACACACCCAGTGACTACAGTACTGGGGCACTTGACAATGGTGCCATATCATGTGCACCAAGAAATGATCTTTTCCCATTCTTCTAACACACCAAAATCAATTATACTGTGGAAAACAGTTCTTATGCAATGTTTCCCTAGTTTCTGTGCTTTCATCTGATATTACACACAGGTATGTGGAAGAGTCTTTCAGAAGGTAATTACAGCCCACTACAGACTCAGAGGTATTTCATCCTACTGGGTAGCTGAGCAGACAGAGGCAGTAGCACTTCTCAGACTTCCAGGTCCTCATCTCTTGCACATTTCTCTCACTTGAGATTCAAAGCATATTCATAACAATAAAAACAGTATTGATTTCACTCAAAAAAACAAATACACATCTATCTTCGTGTATATCTTTGCAGCAAAATTAACTAGCCAGTGCCTCTGGGGGTGGGCAGCAGGCAGCAGAGTGAAACCAGGAGTCATCACACAGGGAGTTTCTTTCTGAAACTCAGAAGAAATGTTTTTTAAAGGTTTATACTGCTCTTGCATTTGCCCCAACACACAGACTATAGGGACATATTTGAAGCCCTGAAGTATTTCCCAAATGGGAAGAACCTGGAACTTAAAGCACCTGTGCTTGCCTCCAGCCAAAAAGGAAAAGGTATTTCAGAGAAAACGTTTCTGAACTAACAGTGAATTTGGCATACAATCTCTTTTAAGAGATGCTGCACAAAGATAAGTATACTGATAAAGGAGAGAGAAATGTGTAAGAAAACAAGAGGGAGAGGAAGCTGTGATATACAGCTGCACCTGAACTTTAACTTTTGACTGCAGATTTCAAGAAATTGCTGTACAGACCAAAAATCTGCACAATACTAGAAAGCTTATGTAAAAGAAGTGGTACATTTTTGCACACTCAGCAACAAGCCCTCAGGCAGTAGTTCTAGCAAATAGTCTTCAAGGATATTACTACAATTCTGTGCTCCAGAGGAGAACGTCACTGCTGTGCAGGAAGGATTTGGGGGGAAACATGTATTATTCTGATATACACTTCTATGTGAGGCAAAGTTTAGTGTATGTAAGTATGTTATTCTACACATAATTGTTTTTATTGATTTTCTTGCACTTAATCTTACAGTGGAGTTTCAAGTGTCTCTTTACCTACCAATTCTTTAAACAGGTTAAATTGCAGTACATGCTTAAAAGACATATTAGGCTAGCAATAGCCAGAAAATTCACATCAATTTTACAAAGCTTAATGCCGCAATCCCCATTCTCTGCATGCATTGAGGTCCTGCTCTCCCCAGAATCTCTTCCATGGGAGGCAATAGTGTGTCATGGCCAGGAGAGGCACCCAGTGGAGCACAGCAAGGCAAGAACCAGGCTGGCAACACAGCCCAAGCCACGCTGCAAGCAAGGAACACAGAGCAGCTGTGGCAGGCTGAATGGAGAGATCACCTGGTGGTCTTTAGCATCTCCACGATTTTCCCCTGGCCAAAAGAGATAGTTTCTCAAAGCACTGCCAAGGTCTATTTCACTAGATCACAAACTTATTGAAGAATTAAGAGAATGTTAAGCTCCACATAAGCAATTTTATAGGTGAACAAATACATCTGGGAGATGGAAATTTGCTAGCATTTCCACAGGTCCTCCTGTATCACTGTTGTAGTTTAGGGTTGGTTTTGTGGGTTTTTTTCTTTTTTGTTTCACTTGCTTCTCTAGTTTGTTTGTTTGGGGGTTTGTTTGTTTTGGGTTTTTTTGTTGTTTGTTTGTTTTATAAGAGGAGGAAGAATAAAGCCTGCAGGAAATGATCATTCAAGAACCTTGGATGAGCCCCATCCAGCCTTTGGACTTGGAAAGTACAGCTAATATTTTACTTCCTTGATTAATATCAGAATTTTTCCATATTATTTATCCATCTGTTGAATATACCTACTGCTATTCTATCCAAACCCCTCTTTCGGACCAGTGTGCCAGTTTAAAAAGCAACCTATTTTTCCTCCACATCAAGTCCAAGAATAAAGAAGTTTCTTGTCCATGTGCTATTCTTGTCTCTGTCTCCTTTGTTTCTAGGCCCTGAAATAATTGCTGTATCATGTGTAGCGGATAACATACCAACACAACTCTACCCAGGTTGCACAGATGCACATGCACTACAAAAAAATTCTCAACTGAATGAATTCTCAACTCAAATGAATTCTCAATTCACTTTCCATCCAGTTACATAACCCATGGACAGCAGGAGCTGTCTCACTGGCATATTAGAGGTATGTGCAAGTAGATATTTCTAAGCTGTGCTCACAGACTCGGGCATGGCATTGCTCAAGACACGCAGCTTGGGGGAGGAGGAAAGAGTGAAGACAGTGCTCAAGAGCTGGATTGCCTTGTCCCTCCATGTTGCGGCTCCCAGCCTCCACAAGCACCACCTGCTCTTGAATTTACTGATGCACCTCTATCAAAGAATTATGCCTCAGCTGCTTCTATTTCTACCAACTCAAGTCTATTTAGACAGAAGTTTTTGATACCAGAAGATTGCCTCAGTTCTTTTGCAAACTTTCAAGCTTAACTAGTTCAAGTATTTCTGAGAATAAGGTGTTGCTTAGGACAAAAACAAACCATTCCTCGCTTCCCTCAAATAAAATACTCCTTTGGAACACTGAGACAAGTACAAAGGGCAGAAATATGTACAAGTCCTGTTCCATGAGGAAAAGACAGAATAGAACTACAAATATGAGCTCCCATTGTCATTTTGAAAGTGATCAAACTATTTAAATTCAGGAGTCTTTTATCAATCTTAATATTCCTTTGATATAGGGATACAACTTTTTGGCTATAACATGCAAAAGCAGGTGTAGTGTTTATACATGATTGAAGGCCATATTAACATATAATTTGTCTTTATATTAGTTCCGTGTATGTATGTTATATGCATTATAATACACAACTGTAGCCAGGCTAAACTCAGAATGTTATTGCTTTCCTTATAAAACTCTTTGCCTTGACTTGAATAGAAATTCCGTCTTCTTTTGTGAACAGCCTGCTTCATTCTTTGTTGACAACAAGAACTGTACAAGTACTTCAGCTACAAGAACTACACATTCAAAAGCATACTTGTCTTGCTAGTGTCTTGTGAAGTTTAGGAGACTTGTACACTTCAGAAAGCTTCTATTGCAACTTTTCAAAATAAACTACCAACAAAACACAGTTGCATTTTCTGCCACTCAATGCTACAAAAACATGTGAACCAAAAAATACACAGAGCCTTAAATCCCACCAGTGCCACACAGACAAGTCCAAGACTTGTATTCTCGTGATGAAGTAGGCAAGTCTTTTTAATTGACCATTAATCTCTCATGCCAACAGTAAGAGATCCAAACTGCTTCTGCTTGCAACTTTTCTTTTTAAAGCCCAACCGGAAGTAATACCCAGTTGTTCCTTCTTTCCTCTCCTAATAAAACAGATGCTTCAAGAGTTAGTTTGACAGTGATTTCTCTGTGTACTGTGATTTCTTACTCAAAGTGATCATGCCCATCCATTATCTGTTCTGGAAATCTAGGACCTAGATAATTTTAAATAATTACATATTTTCTAGAGCACAACTTTCAGCAAGGTTCCTCATAAAAACTTCCGTGGACTTACAGCTAATATTGCATGTTCAAAAGATTACAGTTATTCCTTAACACCATTTTACATCTAGAAGACAATACAGCATTGCTGTCAGCTCTAGGCATAATCAAGGCATGCAGCTGCCTAGAGAAACAGGCCAGTGTATGGGGCAAAACAGTCTTCCCTCCTGCCCAAACCTGCCTATAGCATGGTCCCAGACAGAGACAGATAGATGCCCCTGCAAAATGCAGGACAGGGATCACAAGGCAGCAGACTGGTTCATATTTGCATAAGTGACAAATGGAGCACTCTCCAGCCTGTCCTATCCCTCAAGTCTTCCAGGAGCTGCAGCAACAACCTAAGGCTGTTTCTCCAGAGCTCTGCCCCTGACCTGGTGTCCCAGCTCCAACCACTTCTCCCTTTATCACATGGAGAAAGATGCCTGGCTTCACTAGCCTCAGATCTTCATACTCGGGAACAACAGTCATCCTCAAAACCTGGCCGCAGACTACAACAGCTCTTGGCAGCTTAACAGTCTGAGACATTGTAAGCTGAGTGTGACAAAAAGAGTCCTTTCCCATATCTGGCTTCAAAAGCATCCATACAACTGCCAGAAGTAATTTCGCTTGGCTGAGTCCTAACAGTAGTTAAACGAAGATTTATTAGCATGCACTCATAAGATAAAGCAATATCAACAGAGGTCATAATGTGCCAACCTCAAATCAAAGCCAACCTCAAATCAACGCACAAATCAAAGCCCTCATGAATCAAACACCTAGTTCCTTGCAGCCTGAGCCAAGGAGGCTGCCTCCAGCTGAGGCAAGCTGTATCTTCGCTGGACCAGATACCAGAAACCCCCTACCCCCCACCATTACTGAGTTATCTATAAAACAAAGCATAAGAGAAACCCCACACTCTCATTTGAAACAGCTCCCAAAATTAATTCTTGTGCCTTCTATGCTCTCCAACATATTTGGGAGACCTCAAATATGATGAGATCTCTAGCTCCCTCTTTTGCTGTAACATTGTCCCAGTCATGACAGGAGCAGACGATTTGCCAGATCAGGCACATTTCACTACCTCAACAGTCCTGCAACAGTCACACAATAATATATGAGTCAGTTAAACACCACTAGAATTCCCCACATTCCCAAGAGTTTACTCTGTACTAAACAATGTCATCACTGAGGACAAGAACTGTGACACTGAATATTACAGGTAGTGTCCATGCAGGATGGGGAAGCGTCCTTGAAAACCCTTCCATTATGAAGGGTACAAGCCATCCACCCAAGCTGGACAGGCACCATCACCAACATACAGCAGTTCCTTCAAACTGACTGGGTCCTTGAGAACACAACAGATAAACATGCATATGGCAAATAGCTAATTTTATAGACATGTATGAAATATATTGTTTTACATAAAATACAAACAAATACCAGAAACAAAAATCACAAAATACCTTGCCCATGTGTTGATTCTGCCATGTGAGAATGTATAGAGAAACGTTTAACAGGTCTGTGCTGTCAGATTCTTTTGGTGCTAGGTATCTTTTCATTCGTGCTGTCCTTTGCATCAGTGACTCATTAAGGACAGAAACTTCTGTTGGTGGCAATGGGGAAAGGCAGAGGCATTTATCATGAGCTACAACAGAGTAATATTCTGCCAATACTGCAGTCATTACCAAATTGTTTTTCACAATGCTGAAAAAAAATTAAAGATCCTCCTTTTTAATGCTACAAAGAACATACGCATTTCCATAAATCATGCAATCAGTATTTACAGCACCAGATCCCTGTAGAAGAATGCATCAGCTGAAATCTTAATTTGTTTTCCTTGACTGCTTCTCTCTTATTGACATCACATCTTGTTCTTAAACAGTGAAACTCTAAATTACCCATTTTTAATAAAACCTATTTTTTCTGTCAGAATGCTGTTCAAAATGTTTTTCAATAGCTTTTTATTTTCATGCTGATTCAGTTACTGAATTATAGTTTATTACAAGCAACTGTTTTCAGATCAACTCCTTAAATCAAACAGTTTAGGTGATACTGTATTTTCTGTGCATATCAATTTTGTAAAGCATACTAATTCAATGTTAAAGCACTACAGGAGGAACACTGCTCTGTCTTTACATGATTGTTTCAGACAAAGCTTTCAGAAGACATTGAGCAACACAGGTAAATTCACATGGAAATGTAATTTACAATTTACTCTCACATGTTAAGCAGCTGCCCTTTCTTTGGAAGGACAACCGTTCTTTCAAGGTTCAGTAGGCAACAAAGTTGTTAAATGTTTTCTTAACTAATTAATTTTAGGAACCACTGTGTGATTTTGGGAGCTTTAAACATGTCCTTTTTCCTTCACTCACCAGGGCAAAGTCATATTTTTAACACAGCCATTGAAGACCTAACTCTGAAACCACCCCTCGTGTATTCAAGAAGAAGCATTCACTTGTCTAGAGCTGCTGGTGCCTACACAAACAGCGAGCTGAGTAGTATCTGACATGGTGTTTGACTGCTGTTTCAGTATGTAATACTGAAGAGTAAGCTCTGAAGATATTCACTACAATAATCAAATTCATTGTCATTCTTAGTAGATACTTCTTTCCCAGAAAATACAGGACTGTGCTTAGGCCTGATCTACTTATATTAAGAAACTTATCAATTTGGGGCATTCTTTCATATGTAAAATTAAAAGCATGTTCTTTTAGCTACTTAATTGCACCAACCTCTAAACAATATTCATGTAGATAGCCATCAGGTAGATATTATATTCAAAAAGCAGGAAGAGAGCCATGCGTTCTTCTCCAAACTTCTTTCAAAAAATATTGCAGTGAGAGTGGCCAAATTAAATAGAGGTATCATTAGCTGAACTCTGTATTTATCACAGCAACCCCCCTCAAAAACCATCCGTAAGTTCTTCACAGACACCACACAGAGTAGTTCACCTAATTCACCTTCTAGTTATTTGAGATTTGTTTTTCTAACCACAACCCTACAACCTCATTAAAGAGTAAGAGAAACAACATTCTCTATACTAACTAGCTATGGTGTGTTCAGGCAATCTAGGATGGCACATGTTATCAATCCCTGTGATTCAAATGACAGCATGAGACAGAAACTTGATGCAGTCATAAAAAGTTCATGCACTCACTTGAGCACAAAGTATGCACACAACTTAGGGCAGATCCAGCCACTTGTTCTGTGGTGCCTCCCTTTCTTAGCACCTAGAAAAAGGCCTCTCCAAACTGAACCTGTACATAACTCTTGGAAGGGTTACAGATGTTTTCCACAATTTTCTTTTGCACATTAGCACAAATACAACCAGGTTGTTTAAAATACTCCATCCACCTCCACAGAAATACCAGGAACCATCAACACAGATGAGTACATGAATGATACATGATTTCTGCTGTGTGGCACCATACAGACATCTTGTTGAGAGAGCAAGTTGCTACAGGACTCCTGAGACTATCAATAACCTACTGTTGATATCATGTTAACTTACACTCATCACCACCTCGGTTGTATCCACCTCCACTTTGTCACTTCAGACTAGTAGCTCAGTTAAATTTCTAATAACTTTTTAAGTCCAGCATAAGTCTTCTCTCTTGCATTTTAATCCACTTTAATTGACTAGGTGCTTTCAGTCCTATATTCAAGAGTATATAAAAAAAATCCACCATTGTTAATAGATCCCAGTGAAACTACAGCCATTTGATCAGATATGCCATTATTAAGGCATATATAAACTAGCAAATGGGAAAATTCTTCTCAGTCAGCATAAGAAACCCTAAAAGGATAGTTCAACAGCACAACAGTGATATCAACATTTAAATACTGAAAATTTATTCCAGAGAAAAAGGTACAACTAACCATCTGCATGTGTGAATGTGCCAAACATCAGTGAGCCATATGCCAGATCTAACTTGCATTGAAATTCAACTGTCTTCTCTTGTGCCCTTTTAGAACTGTTTTAATTAGTATACAACCAAGTTGAGTATTTCATTTTCAAGAAACCTATTGCAGATATTAGTATGACATATCATATACGTTAAATTATACAGCATGGTAAAATTACAAAATTCCAATTGACTACAACTGCAAATACCCTGCATGATAATTGAGATGCTCTACAGAATAAAGAGACTGCACTTCTAATCAGTCACTAATAAACCCTGGACATAAGTAGCCAAGATGAGAAGGAGAGGGAGGCAAAAATCCCAGTATGTTTTCAAAACCTATGGGATAAATCCTTGTATGTTGCCAACACAAGATCCAGACAACGCAGACATTAAAATTAAAGAATGGTATTTCAGACAGCTAATTACCACAGCATTCAATACCTAGCTAGGTAAAGTGCTTTACAGAAATGTATGATCTAGGGATAGTTTTAAACCCAGTTTAAACTCAATTTTAAATATAGCTCTACCTGAAAGTATACAGTTGTCTGTTAGATATACCCATATTTCTAGTGATTTCTGTGAATGTATTTGAAAACAGTGGAAATATACAGCCTACACTTAACATATATGTATATCTTCTAATACCAACTTTTTTTTTTTTTTTTAATTCAAACCAGTCAATGAACAGCATTCTGTCTTATACACTGCAAAAACTTGGCACTAAATTGCTTGGCAGATTCAGAATATACAGTGCCACTAAATCAAGGAGCACTGCTAAAAGCCAGCATAATACAACAGGATGACAGAACCTGTAAACAGTATCTGTAATCAAACTAACCCCTGCAGCATGCTGCTGATGCCTGCTTTTGATGGATATTGTGTCCCAAACCCCAAGCCAAGAATAACATTACATTGAGAGAACAGTTCAAGCCATCTCAGTACAAAGAAATCACAAAACTGACAGCACAAAAACAATGCAATTATCAAACTTTGTCACCAGCCTAACTAAAGCAAGCAAACAAAAAAGATGCACTTTACCTTTTTAAGAAAAAATTTCTGCAATTTCCTGTGAGGCAGCTTTATCATCTTTTTTTCACCATCTGGGATACAGGTCAGGCACTGGACGTCCTTGAGCCATTCTGCAGGGGCTTGACACCTTTTGCCTTCTCTATTAACTCGCTACAGTCAGCTCAGGCCAATGCGTCACCTAACACCAGCCCAGCCCCGCAACAGATTAAAAGGCAAGAGCTGGGTCTCATTTTTGAGGAAAGCTCTAATACAGACACTCCAGCTCCAGCTGAATACTTCAGCTGTGTTGACAGCACAAGGAGGAAGAAAACAGGTAGGAGGTCTGCATTGCCCCCTAAAAAAAAAGCACTGCAAAGTTAAAGAAGGTGCTTATACAGGAGCAAGAATTTGCAAGAGGATGAAAGACACTGAGATGCTCAGTATACCACTGATCCTTTCAAATCCCATGCTACAGAAGAAACTCAGTGTCCAGGACTCTGAACACAATCCAGCACTGCCTGCTGAGTGCAGCTTGTCACTGTGCACCTGTTAATTAAGCACACTGTATGTGATTCAGCCAAGCACAGCCTGTCATTTATGTTCGCTTCAAATCATTGGAAGACTTATTTCCTCTGAATAGCTTTTAGAAAAAACTCTACACAGAGAGATTGCACGCAAAGATGTTATGTACAGATACATATGGAGGTATTTATAGAGCACACCAATGCTGAGTTTCAATACTGCAGGAATCAGCAATCATAAGCATTGCTGCCTTCCCTTTGGGAATTTGCAACTAAAGCTCAGCTTCAGATTTGGAGGGACAGGGCTCAACAGCACACTAGCAATGCTGAATAGCTCCTGGGCCACTGCTGTCCTAGTACAGCAAGTACTGCAGGGTGATCTGATCTCAAACACTGTGTTCACTTCCTGTTATGCCAATGGCATAATCCCTATGTTTAAGAATTAAGCACAAGCTGAAGCAGCTAGTTTAAAAAAATCATACCATGCTTAAGCTACTCCCTGATTAGTGTTTGAAGAGTCAATCTGTGTAAGAATACACAGAAATGTATTGAGAGGAATTTCTTCCAAATATTACCAGTAGCTCCCAAATCTCCATCTCCTGTTTTTATACTATAAATATTATTTCACACAAGCTGCAAATCTGTAACAGTCCATCTCTACCTATATAATTTTTTTTCTATTTGCATAATTTTCTTACCACAAGGACTATGTACGTTCCTCAGCCCTCTCGCTGCCCATTCTTCAGGAGCTGCAGTACCACAAGCCCTACCAAATGTCACTGCAAATTCCACTCCTACAAAGGCACACATGCTTAACCTCCAGCAAGGGGCAGGGTCTGAGGCACGCCAAGGAAAAAGGAGGTTAAGAGAGTTCAGCACACTTAGATGCAGAGTTTTGTGTTTAAGGAAAGGCCAAACATGATAGGGAAATAACTGTAAAATACAGTAAATATGAAGAATTCACTAGCAAATACAGTAAATGCAGAACCAAACTGAGAACTAGTGCCACTATGCACCCCAAGTCCAGCTGAAGAGGCAGGACACTGAAAATGCCACAGAACAGAAGTGCAACATATGTCAAAATATCAGTCAGGGGAAAGGTAGAGACCCAGGGCAATTACTGTGATAAACCAACAGCTGAAGGTAAGAAGTAGATGTAGTATTTAGATTATTCTGACCATCAGGCATTCAAACTGATGGAAAATTCCAGACTCGCTTTCTGAGAAGCACGCTGCACCATGAGGATATCTAGCAAAACAACACGGAGAAGGTATTTCCAAGTCAAATTTCAGGAAATTGTTCCAAAACTGGCAACTGGGGAACACAAGAAGCAAGACGAGGTAATTCTTTCGTGTGTTATGTGTTTGAAGCCTTTGGGTTCAATTTTAATAGAAGTTAGCAAAAACACTTCTTCAGGAAATTCTCACTGTGTACTGTGTAAGGTGGACAAAAATCCAAGATACCGCTGAAAAAGGGATGGTTAACATGCCATGCTACATCTGGATGCATGTAGCAGAAATATTACAGTATATCTAATATACTATATAGCTATAGCATCTTTCTCTACAGTTTCTGCCACAAATGGGCAAGTTTCGTTTTGAAACCTGAATCCTTGTGGGTTTAAAAACCCTGTGATCTTGAGGTATGCATTACCAAGAAGCACATTACTTTTAAAACTAACATCTCTTACTCCAGATCACCAGAGCCTCCACAATTTCTCAGGATTTTAACTTCTGTCTAGGAGATTCCCCAGAGCCAAACAGCATTGACTTAGAATTTCATTTTTCCTATTGTAATTATTTGGCTTAATTTTCATTTCTTCATTCACATGCACTAAAGTTGCAAGGTTTTCCTATAGAAGAGCAAATAAATATACTTTGAAGAGATCTTGAATTCAAGACTTCCTTCCTTTGAGAAGGTACATAAACATCCCAGACTCTATATTAATCTAGCTCTTTAAAGCTAAGCATTTAGATTTAAGCTGAAAATACTATGAAGACACTTCCATGCCTTCTAATACATAACCAGATTTTGTAAAAAAGCTTTATTACAGCAAAGGTCAAAGGTAGACTTTCAGCTGTAATTACGAATTGCTTTGGTTTTGTTGTTTGCATTGTTTAGTGTTTCTTTAAAATCAAGAAAAACACTGAGGACTGAAGACACACCTTTAGCATTATTTTTAGGTATTTATCTATGTCTGGATGTCAGAATACATTCTGAATTCTGTCACGGTTACTATGGTAGATAATTGCTTTTTGTTAAATCTGACAGTGAGTAGATGTAACACATACAGTCCCTGCTTATTCATAATCCTCTCAGCTAAAAGCAACATTTCACATGTAAACTAGTCCTCCAAACTCCATGTGCACAAACACCTTTCCTTTCAGACACAGCTATCTGTCATTTTCAAGTCAGTGTGCTGTTATATGTTATACAGGCTTTGCTTGGGCAACTTAAATGAAGTATTCTTCATTAATTGATGAACGCTTGCCTCATCTTTCTGACCAAACCAAGGAACACCATTTTTCAAATTGTTGTTGCTGTTTATTTATTTTTGTTTATGAACTACACACTTCTTAGCAGGCCTCCTCCCATCTAATACCAATTCTCATTAATATTAGAAAGATGCCATTAGCATCCCAAGGGAAGCTAGCCATAAACAAATTCTGCAAGACTGAGGAAATAAAGCATCCTGTGGCTACATTTAGATCTTCATAGAGAGTATATAGAGTACATTTTATGAAAGAAAAATATAGCTCACATTTTTCTTTCAATACAGTGTTACTCTGGGACCAATATTAACGAGTTCCACACAAATGTAGGTGGTATTAGATACTCTTTTCCACACCCACTGAAGTTACCTTTCCTTAGTAATTCAAATCTGAAAAGATAATATAACTCACTGCTTTAACTCACGTGAGTAAACAATTTGAAAAAAAATAAGTGATTTTATCAGCAATTTTAACCAAGTGTTAGTCCTGTAACTGACAGGTTTCCATTTTACCTCCTATTTTGATATACAAATCCACCGACTTACAAAACACAGGAGAATTGTTTAATACTAGTTAGTTTCAGCATACTCAAAAATCAACGCTGCCATTTTTATCAGCTTTTCCCCATCAATTATTTGAAGTCATTATACAGAGAAGTGACTTTTTTTTCTCCTTTTTGATGCTGAAAGGATTTCTCCAGACAATTAGGTAATGTAAATTTGTTTAAGCTTCCTGGGGCTGTACAGCAAATGACTGATACAGCTCTCTTACCAATCATTGGCAATTCAGATCAAGAAAGATTCCAATGATTACCTGTTTTAACACTTTTCCCCCTAAACTTTCTTAAAAATAATGAAGCATATTTGATCAGAAGTTTGGATTACAGAACAACTTTTTCCTTCCCCTCCCACGCCTTAAAAGCCTAAAGGTATCATTCTCTATTTGCTCCTGACACAACCAACCCCATCTCCTAAAGAGCCACCCTGAGGGATAAAAATGAGGAGACCACAGAGCATAGTGCCCATGGTCTGGGTAGTACTGAGTACACAAGAGCAAGTCAAAAGCACTGACTTTGGAAAACTGCTCCATTCCCTTTTGAAAATAACTGGTGCCAGAGAATCCACAGCAGTTTAGGCTTGGAAGTGGCCACTTCAGGCAGCAGCAAGAACACCTGATTTTCTTTCCCCTCTTGTTCTAATTAGCTAACATCATTGCCTGGCAGATCCTGCTCAAGCCTTTAAAACAACTCTCACATAAACCTCTCTCCTCTCACACCTTCCCCAACACCCAGGCAGTTTCTTGGGGGACTGTCGGAACCCAGAGCATCTCTCTGGATGCCCTGGATGTCTCAAAGCCCTGGCAGGAAGCCAAAGACACCTGGAAATTCGATCTTAATTCATGGAGCAAATTGCCAACCTTATATGAAGAACTACAGGCCACAAAAGTTTAAGTAGGAATCACAGGGTGAAGGGAAAAACTTTGGAGCACTGTACAGGGGGTTTTGTATGTTGTACAGGGGGGTTTGAAATTCTGTACATGGGAGTCAGGAGTTCTAAGATGGAGGAATTTGGGCGTGCCCTGTCCTTCTTCTTTCTTCTCCTTGGCATTCCATGTTCAGGATGATGTTGGCATGTGTGGATTGATCCACAGAGAAAGTGCACTTGCCAACAAGGGCAGAAAGTATTGGAAATTAAAGGTAAATGTCTAATACGTAGTTTTCACTATAAAAGAGACAACCGCCCCGTGGGCGGGAGAGAGTGCCTTTGGCTGTCTTGCTGATCAGACCTCGGCTGGACAGACAGAAAAACTTTGTAGATAAGAAACAATAAACTCAACTGAAGACCTAAAAGCAAGAGTCCAGACTCCTTCAAGAGCGCGGCCTGCCCAGAACCACTTTTTCCCGTGCTGGGGCAGAGACAAGTAACAGCTGACCCCAGCAGGGGACTGATACCAAGGACTACTGCAGTAAAAGCAAGGAATTCATTTCTCCACAGGACCCACTTTGTCTCCTTGCTGCCCTAAGGATCCTTGAGTTGCCCTTTGAGATGCTCTCAATGAAAAAAATACTGCATCATCTTTATATCAGAAACAAACAGTTCTCTGCAATTAAAAACATAAAAAAAAGAACTATTACTACATCACAGTTGGGAAATATCTAGATGTAGAAGTAACTAAAGGGGAAAGGAGGACAATGTTTAAAGAAAAGAGAGGTGTATTTTATTTCCTGCAACTTACTGCATCACAAAGCTTAAGGAGATTTATGGCTGAGGTTTTTAAGGGATTCATTTCAAATTCTGCTGTGAATCTGGATTCTGTGATCAAGCTTTAGTCAAGATTTTCCTTTCTTTATTATACTTCTATGAGGGTAAAACAGCTCCATGCATTTTTGTTAAATCTTTATTATAAATGCAAGCCACCTTCTAGTTGATTTCCATTCAGAAGCCTTTTCAAGCAACATCAGTATACAGCAGCTATTAAAGTTTAGCTTAGTCTTTTGCAAATCCTTCCAAGAGTCAAGATTTTTTTGGGGGGGCATGATATTTCACACAAATTCACAATAATCCATACTCTTTTTTTCCTCTCCTCATCAGACAAAAATCAGATTATTCTCAAAGAGGCATTACAATTCAGGGCCCTGCTGAGATTTTGATCTGCTTTGAACCAAGTTCAAGTTATTTCAGACTCTATGCTGTGCACCTGGTTACAAAGAACTCCCATTACTTAAAATATGAGATAACCCTCCCCTATTTCTACTATACTCAAGGCCTACGCTAAAGTTTGGAAGAAGAGAGAGGGGCACGTCTGCATTAGTGAGAAGGTAGGTGACAGGGTTAAGGAGCCTAGCAGAGGAAAATACCCATGTCCATACACATGAAGCTCTGTTCAAAGTCTCCCTAGAACGTCACATATACACTACTAGAAACATCCTTTGCTGAAGGCAGAAGAAAGGAAAGGAAGTTATGAACAGAGCAACAGGACAAAAAAAGGCTGTAGGCACAAATGAGTCCTTGACACCACACTTCTCCACATGCAGTTTATCTGATTACCAAAAGCCACACATGTTCGGAGGTGATTGTAAGGCGATTCCTAGTCACATTTTACTCTTCCATTTCTGTCACATTTGTATTTTCTGAAAAATCCATTCACTCAGGATTTTTCTCCTGGGAAGCTGAGAAACCTCAGAGAAAAAGGAAAACACTAATTATCTCATTTGCTTCTCCTGTGTTTTGCTGCTTTAGAATGTGTTTGGAGATTGTTTACACAGGTAGTTGTTTCGTTGGGTTTCTCATGTGAATTGTTTTGACTTATTAGCCAGTCAGGGTTAAGGTGTGTCAAGACTCTAGAGAGAATCACAAGTTTTCATTATTATCTCTTTTTAGCATTCTGTAACTATTCCTTCTGTATGCTTTAGTATAGTATAATATTCTTTAATATAATGCAGTACCATAAATAATAAATTAGCTTTCTGAGAACATGGAGGCAGTTCATCATTCCTTCCTTCGTCGAACACGCTGCAAATACAATACATTTCTATTGTGTTGATCAGTGAAAACAATGGAAATTACAAGTTCTGACTGTATTTTCAATATATTCTAATGCAATAATTTGCTCTCCTTTCATAAATGTCACTGAATGTTCTATAGCGATCAAACACCTCGGCTGATGAGGCGAGGTTTGTAACACTGTATAGAGTTGAAATTACTTACTTACATTTGGAAACCTAATCCAGGTCCCCTAATAAATGCTGTTCTCATTAGAGAGCCCTTTAGTAGAACTGTCACAGAGTCATGGACTTGTTCCTCTAAATGAAGGTCTACACTTTCAAATAAGCCTGAGTCAAGGAAATGTATCAAAAAGTGGGATCGGATCACAGATCATGAAGCTCTAGCATGATTTAGGCAGCACAACACCAACAGCCATGCTGTGAGAGCTCAGTCTTGACGGCACCCTAAATTTTCAACCTGAAATTGAAACCACGGCTTCTTTGTAAGGGTCTAGTGTGAATCATGGGACAACATTTTAGAGAAGGACCCTCAGAGAAGTCACTCATAGAAAAGTTTACGTGCCTGTCAAGCTTTCAAAGCAGTTCAATTTCTGAGAAGTACAAACCTTGCAAATACTTGTACTTAGGACCCTGACATTTAAAAAACTGCCTCTGAACAGAAACAACTTATATCTTCTCAGGTATAGGAAAGAACATCAAGGAAGCAGCTGACATTTTAGAGGAGTTTCACTCCTCACCCACAATGAGGAGTCCATAGCAAAGGTCCAGTTGCCACACAGGCAGCAAAATGAACAGCTGTACATTCTAGAGGAGGCTGCTGCAGACAGCTGAGCTCTGCCACATTTAAAGATCAGATGTACCCTTGATGAGCTCTGCTCTCCTGATGATCAAGCTCTGAAGTAACACACACCCTGTGGTTCTGCAATTATTCTTACAAGCCTGTGATGCACCATGTCTACTAGAAAAGTATCATATCCCAGGTTAGGAGAATAGCTCTTAGCACTGGGAACATGCAAAGGACACAATGGTCTCTTGACAAGCAGGTTTTTGGTGTGTTTGGTGGGAGGTGTTTGGAAGTTTATTTTGACTCCTACCTTTGTCTTTTCTTTCTCTTTTTAAGATCACTGTTCAATATGATATAATCTCTCTCTAGGTAGAGGTTTCTTTGACAAACAATGGAGACTGTAATGCAGCAACCTAGAGCAATTTAAAGCATTATTTTTGTCTACATATGACACTTAAATTACAATTTCGGGAACTCTGACAGTTAATTTCCATCATAATCTTACATACTGAGTTAACTTTCCAGCAACAAAAATGTTAAATCTGGCACTTTCACCAGACAAAGAGGAACCACTGCCATCATGATGAACAGGCTAATATGCCAACAGGTAGTATGTTAGAAGAGATATAACACTGTATGCTCAAGTTCTGATCACAGAGAGAAATTGCTCTAACAAGGACTGAATTTTTTGGACTTGCACCTTCAGCACCATATACTTTACTTTTGAGCCACTGCTTTCATTGTGGCATCCCACTACTAGGAGTGCCTGGGAAAAGAGAACCTAATTTGCAAAATAAATTGGGCTTTGGGTGTTTCCATTTCTTTCACTTAGGTATAGGATTTTTAAAGGTTTTTGTTTTGTTTGTTTGGGGTTTTTTTTTTTTTCATTTTAATAAAAATACAATCATTCCAAAGCTCCAAGTGAGAACTTAAGTCAGAAGTACCAGGGCAAAAAGAAATTCATGAAGTACCAGGTCAAATCATTGCCTTCCCACCCGTATGATAGTTCTGACCTCTTACATGCAGACACATGTACACGGATCCAGGATTCTAGGGAGAGACAATGCTTCTTGGGAAGTAGACACATTCTACTTCCAGATTCAAGTTTTAGGCATACATTTTATAGCATCCCAATACATTTCACAGCATCCCAAGGGGACAAGCAGAGCAAAGTGGGAAGAAAAAAAGATGAACTCAATGTCTTCATAAACACGAAGTCACTGGGGGGGGGAAGGCAAAACTGTTGCAGGAAGAGTAACTGATGATTCATCTATGGCTACAACCTGAAATTGTCCAGGGTTTCTACTGGTTTTCATATCCTTATGGTAGATTTGTAATTTAGATATATACTGGAAATATAGCATGTTAGTAAGTTATTTTGAACACAGATTCATATCTTTACCTGACCTTTTCAACAGACAGAGTAAATTCAAGTGAATAGCCTATGTAATTAAGTGAATTGATGTGAAAATGGAAAAGCTTTCATACCATAAATTTTTCTTATTACAATAATCCCTGTAGAGATTAACTCACATTGAGGGCAATTCCTTAGCATGGTGAACCAGGAAAGCCTATTACCCAAAGTGACAGCCTCAGATTCAGACTAAGATCTCAGCCTATGATTAGAGTGGTCTAACTAACAAGTGTGTCTCTTGGACAGGTTTTTTTTTGACATTTTAAATATTCTGAATGTATAGATTATCTAAAAGCATACACTTCAAGAGTTACAAAAATATTTATTGTATTGGTGACTCTTATGCCTTGTTTATAGCTATAAAGGATAGAAAAATAGAAGTAATACATTACTTAAGCCAGAGACCTTGGAGAAAAACAGAAAAGCCCACACTGGAAATACATCACATTTTTTCTTCAGGATAAAATACAAACTTAATCCTATTCTCTTAATTTATTAGTATTCAATTGAATCTACCTGCATTTTAATTTCACTTGTGATTCTTGCACATTTTAGACATACATATAAGGAAGAAAAAAGTTGTAATTTCTTACATTAGTTGATCTTCACTTCCCCACACAAAAGCAAAAACACACAACCCAAAAGAACCATCTCCTATCTGTTTCACATTTATTTCAAAGTGATTTAATATTCTTCCCATCTCCTCATATACATTTCTCTCTGCTGCTCTAATAATTTTCCACCAACTCTTTGGTCTCAATAACCGTATTTCTCTGTACTTTTTCAAAGGTGAAATGACTGGAACTGAAAAGAGGGTTCCAACTGAGAAAAATCAGCACAGTGGCATAGCTCTGCTGGTAATGCCTATTCACCTCCTCCTGCCTACAGTACCCCACCCCCACAACCACCCCCCCACCAGTGCTTCACAAACAGAAAGAGAATTGATGCTCCAACAAAGCCTGTGTTCTGCATCTCCCACAGTGGCACAGTACTTGGCACAACAGTGCCATCCCTGCATCCTGCTAGCATTTTTAAAGATATTTCTAGAAATAGCTACACTACTGACTTTATAAAAAAAAAAAGCCATTTTCTCTTCACCTTCAGAGCTTTTTCATCTGATTAAAGATGCTATTATTCTTCTATTAAGACATTATATGGATGTGACAATAGAATATAGAATATATCTAGGGTAGAATACAACATCACAATGACAACATAAAAGTTCTTTGCTCATGGATTTAAGAAAATCCATCTTCCCACTGACTTTATTATCTTATCTCATGTATGCTAGCACAATAATACTCTGTCATAATTCCAGTAATTTCTGCAGTTGATTGTAACCTACTGTAAAACAAACTCTGCTAAATAAAGTCCTCTCAAAATAATGTGCTAGGGGATTAATGATTGGAAAACAGAGTCTCTCACAGGAGTATTATCTTTCAGATGAGGCAGAGGATCTAGAATTTTAAAAGCAATAAGGCAGCAAAACTACTGTCAGGACAGGAATAATTCTGAAGTTGTATTTACAACATTCAGTTAAACAAAAAAAAGGCAAAAAAACTCAAACAAACAACAATAACAAAAAAAAAACAACAAAAAAAAACAACAAAAAAACCCCACCAAACAGGAAAAGAGCAACAAAAGCTATTTTAGTTAAGGTTTAGCAAATGTAGGACTGTATTTTAACTGAATAACTTTCCACTAAATTTGATGTATTTTCTAACTGAATTTACACAGAATTTTATACTGTGTTTACCTTTCAAAATTTCTATATGAACAAGTACCCAAAGAACTACCATTAGGACTTTAAAAATTTGGTCTGTAATGCAAGAGAGTAGTTAAATTGCCTCTCAAATTCTTATCTACAAAATTAAAAAGGAATATGGAAACAGGATTTTGAAATTTGTATTGATTAACAGCAAACCTACATTAAATTTGGACAGAGGCAACAAGAACATCTGTAGGTTATGTCGTTAGCCAAGCTGTAAGATGCTTTAAAGGTTGATTTGCAGAAATTATCTTAGTTCTGACTCATAAATGGCAAATTATGTGTTTGGGCTAAAGTCATTCAGCTTTAGCATAATCAAACATAAGCTTCCAATATCGCAATGAAAACAGCACCACAACCTAAAGGAAAATATAATTCCAGAACAATACAAGCAAATGGCTGAAGAAAATATTGCATGCCTTAAGAGATAATGATGAACTAGAGATGGTTTGAGTTAAGTAACAGAAAACCCACACTAGAGACCTGTGCTTTTAGGATCTTGTGATCTATTTCTAGACTGTACAGAATCCCTCCATTCACAGATGCAACAGATAACTGGATATGGAGAATACTTGGAGGTGATTCAAGTTGAAAGACAAATTCTGGCAGAAATTTTGTAGTTTTATGAGCTAACATTAGAAGGAAAAAAAAAAGAAAACAAACGGCAGATGCTCTGTCTAACATTAGCCATGAACTGTCATCCACTTGTGCCTACTGGAAGCCAAATATCTGGGGTTTGGCTAAAGCACGTTTTCTAGAAAGGAATTAAATTCTGACTTTAAAATTACAAGAGAAGGACAAGCTCATTCCCCAGCCTCTAAAATATCACTTCCCCCAAAAATGTGCCAGCAGTTTGCATTTCTGTTGTCAGTGGTGGGTCTGAGGAGGGGGCACAGGCTTCAGATTCCAGTTACAGCTTTTCTCACACCAGCTCAGTGATTGCCACAGTTCCCCAGCTACTGCACATGCAATTCACTTAAGTGCATGCTGCACTTTTGGGTCAGTTCTTATTATTAAAATAATTTTAAATTGGTATTCAAAGAAACAAAAAGAAAACACCACCCTAAAAACGACTGAAAAGCTACCTGAATTCTCATACAATGATTCCTTCTTAACTGATAAAAACCCTTTTCCCAAACACGACAGACCTCTCCTGTTGGATGAAGTTACTGCAAGCTTCCTTATTACCCCAGAAAAATTCCCTTGGGCTGGTTATAGGTTATAACTTGCAGTGCAGAGCAAGACTCTCGCTGCACCATAGTGGCATTTGAGGTGGCTTATTGGCAGAGGTAGCCAAGCACAAGATGAGGTGGTCAGTCCCTCCCTCCTAGGGCATTTCTTCCTAAGCCACCCATCTCATGGAAAGAAACATGCTCAGAATCTCATAAAAAGCTACCCTTCGTGGCACAGCTGCTGCTCCTTAAAATAAGGTCCAATAGATCTCACAATAAGAACTAGAAGATGTAATTGCCAAGACTAATACATTTAAAATTTTTAAATGAATGCATATTCCACAAATATCAAAATGCCTGCTTCAGGTTGGCTTTCTATTGACCTGAACTGAGGTCTATGATGCTGGGACTAACATATGTCTGCCAGTCACAGCATCCCAAACTGCACAATAACCCTGTCAAAATTAAACCACAGCTGTATTCAGGCTACCCAGTGTCAGTCTCCCTGTCAGATCCCTGTGCTGTACCACAGTTACTGTGGACTGCAACACTGCTGTGATGGTGTTCCAAATACTGGAGCTGAAAAGATGGTTTCTTATCTGGTTAAAAAACTACCAGCAGCCCCCCCCCCCACCCCCCCCCTGCCTTGAGCCTTCTATTGAAACAGAAGGCTGTGATTTAAGAAACAGAATTATCCTTCCTCACTGTTCAAAGTAAGAGCAAAGGGTGAACGGGCTAAAATTCCCATTGATAAAATCATTTGAGTTGGAAGCAAGCACTAACAAGACAACATAGATGAACTACATGCTCAAAGAAGTCAGTCCAAAGTCAGATTTGATTCAGACTCTGTTGCAGAAATAAGATACTTATAAGATGGGGCATGTTTCAGAAGCAGGGTCTGGAACAAGGGATATCTTTCAATACTTGGCTGAGGTGTGTCTACCCAGAGAACTCAAGTCTTGCTACAAAAAAGTAAATAATAACACCTATGATAGTTGCTCTCTATAACAAAATTCAGTGTTACAATCTGCAACAGTTACACTATATATGGATTATTATGGTATAGAAATACAAGACACATCACAGCAGTTTAAAACATAGATATGAAAAAAATTATCTGGAAGCTTTGGAGTAGCTTAAGTTCAATACTAGACATACATAACTGCCATGGCTAAGATTCACCCTGCTTTTTGGATTTGTTTCAATCTTCCAAGACCTCTTTTCTTCAACAGGGTAAGACACTAAAGAGTTACCACTTATTAAAAGGCACAGTATTGCATTAATGCCAGCAGTATAAGCACAATTTTCAGTGCCTAAAGTATGACAGTAAAATGACTGAGGCAGTTCTATCTGTAGAAAATACAGTGAATTACTGTCTTACATAATGCAGAAGTGTGTCTGATGGCCTAAAATCAGCCAACTGAGAAAGGAAGTCAGGTAGAAAAGGGACCACACCTTCCAGCTGCCATGGTTCCTCACTACAGTAGCATCTCTTCTAGCAGCTGGAAAGATGAGCTGTCAGATGTCCAAACTGAAAACTTACATATCAAAAGCTTTGTGACATCCAAAGCTTAAAGTAAATTTCATTGAGCTTTGCAGTAGCTTCTTGAGCTGAATGTTCAGTTCTACCCAGCCCACACTAGGTGTCAGCCCTGCCCCAGTATGGCCGGGTGCAGGCATGTAGGGATACAGGGAACAGGTATTTCCAAAGCACTGCATTTTCCTTCGAGATTACTAAGGGTCAAGCTTGCATAGTGGTCAGAGAACAAGAATAAAAATAGCTTTCTGTTCTCATGGACAAATATTAACAAGCGACATGCTCTGTCTTTAAAATGTGTTGTTGTAAAGCTGGGATGGTCTTGTCAAGTCATGCAGTCATGTCACCACCCCACTTAGAAAATGGGATGGCAGTGTATTTGCCAGCTTCAGTCTAGCTAGTTCAAGAAAATGTTGCAATACATCCTAAGTAGTATGGGTTAGGGTCCCTACACAGAGTACACACTCATTTGCTAAAACTCATGCTATCATCACATATCTACTCCTGAGACTGACTTTCTATCCCACAGCTGCAGAAATATCACAACCAGCTGCAGAACAGCACCTGGTAGGAAATGCATATCATGTTATTTGAAATTATTTCAGTGTGTACTTCACAAGAATTATGATACATTCAGATAAAAGACACAAAGTACACACAGTGCACCTTAGTAATTTCCCCCCCCACAAAAAAAAAAAAACAACACAAAACACCCAAACATACAACCCAGTTATTTAAGATGTTTGTGACTAATATAGACACAGGATAGGAGAGGCAACACTTCCTATACCACAGGCAAAGGGGGCCAGCACTTGGCTTCATTTGGCCCTTTTACCTATGAATGTCTCCAAGTACCACTTGAGCTCAAAAGGTCATTGACCTGAGTATGTCTGAATTCATGTCATCAGGGTGATACTCAGAAACCTCAAGTCTCTGCTTTGCTTAAACAAAATTCACATCTACCCATCAGAACACTAAGCTCTGGCATACCTGTGAAATTTCATGTTGTGCCACAGCAACACATGATTAAAATTATTTAATATAATTTGAGCTGGTACCATCTTCAGTCATTGGATAGTTCTGCTAATTCACACAGATTGAAGAAGCAAAGGGCAGTCAGCCTCCTCAAGACACAAAGGGAAGGAGTTATGGTCATTCCATGTCTTCAAACCATAAGGAAAGTTGATTCTGGTCTCACACATTGGCTTTGTTGTAAGAATTGGAAAAGTCATACAGCAAGACCTTTTTCTTCTATTTCTCAGATTAAGTCTAGTATTTATACTGCTTCATATATATGAAGCAAAAATGTTTCAGAAAGAAACCAGTAGGTTACTCATTTCAGTCTTGAATAGATCATTTGTTCACGATAACTTCCCATACACAATGAGCAGATAGATTCGGGTACCCAGATCAGCAGTCACCTGACTCCCCATAAACAGCATGCCAAACTCTTTACTTTTTCTAAATCATTAGGACAATAATGGGAGCAGGGGAAAAAACTGTTCTTGAAGTTTCCATGTGAAACTTTGGGCCCCAAGGCAAGTCTCCTTTCCTCAAAGAAAGGACAACTCTCTCCCTCAAAAAGCTGTGGCACATAGTCTTCAGACACTAGCTTCATCAGCAAAATCTGCTATTCAGGCCCATGTGGTATTCACATGCCCTCTGAACAGAGAGAAGCTGTGAGACAAGCAGACAAGAAGGAAAACATAATTCTTGTTTTTCTTGCTGTGCCTGTGTTGTGCTAAAGTAGAATGCAATATTGAGATTGTTTACCCAGAGTGAGGATGTTTTGCTCCCTTGGCCTGTCAGGGCCAAGAAATGTGTGCCTGTCAGACTGTCACAAGACAGTCACAAGAGAATCAAGGACGAGTGCAGTTGTGTGCAAAAGTGAGTGCAAGGCAGATTCAGTTTAGATATAATGTACACAGTATAGTATAATAAAGTAATTATTTAGCCTTCTGATAAGACAGAGTCCTCCTCATCGTTTTCTCTCTCCAACATCTGAATCGCCCTTGATTAGTAAGAGGCCCAGAAACAGATCCTATGCCAGATACAGGACTAAAGGGGAGTTTGGTGTTGATGACAACATAAGCAAGGAGGCTTGTGAACAAAACACTGTGCATTCCCAACCCCAATAAACTAATCTTCCAGTATTTCTTATCTTTAAACTATACAGTCACAAGATCATGTCTAACCCCAATTTTCATTATATTTTCTGAAAACATTTATCTTGTTCATCTGTGGAAAGCTTAACAAAAAAACCTGTCAGTTCTACTACATAATATTTAAATGTCCTTTATTTTTACAGAGAGGTGAAAGACAGTTTTAACAATGCAAGTTAGTGACCCTAGAATTCAAGTGATCAACAGTATATCTGGACATTGCATGATGCCTAAGTATAACTCCCAAAGAAGTAACAGCTAAAAGAAACAGTGCAGGAAGAGAAGGAAGAGCTCCCCCAATTTTTCTAACACATTTCCAGTTGTTCTGGCCACTTGTTGCCTGTAACTATGCTTGTAATGCAATTTTAAAAGCCACCAAGATACTAAGAAATACAATGAACAAGTTGTAATGCCTTGAAAGCAAAGATTGGTAGTAACATTTAGAGACCAGGTACCAAATACAGACTAAAAAAAAACACGCCTCCATAAAACTATGTGCACACCCCAAATATTTTAAAAAAATCCCCACATAATCATAAAACCCACACAAAATAGCCTAAAAGCAACATGGAAGGCATTTCTGGTTTTTAAGCCTGCTTCAACCCACTCTGCAATAGGCAGAAGACCTGCAATTCCAGGCACAATGGGTGGGAGTTAAGAGTCAGACAGTTTAGAATACTCTGTGCTGACGCCCTTACGCCACCTTCCCAGAACCACCACAGTCACAGGACCAAACCTGGCAAACTACTGAAGTCATCACTTCAAACCATCAACAAGAACTTTGCATAGCTCTAGACACTCCAGAAAGTGAACTCTAGTGTAAAGATAAAACATTTCATGGGCAAGAGAAGCAATGAGTTGCCATACCAAACTACTCTGTACCCGCAATCAGAGCCCACTGTACTGTTAATTAGCATCTATACTAGTAGAATAATTAAATAAGAAAAACTCAGGTCCTCCCAGTATGCTCCAGTCTATAGGATTTGAAACTAAATGCATATTACAGGCTTTTCAAAGAAGCTTGTGAAATTTTCCCCCAAAGATGATAAAGCAACTAAGGAGAATAGTTTATTAAAAAAAAAAAAAAAAAAAAAAAAAGAAAAAAGTAGAAGTGCGCAAAAACTGTAAGAATAAGACTAAAGAAGGACAATTTTGTACTGATTTAATCAGTCACAACAGTGAGTCATCATGTAAAGAGATAAACAGTTATTCCATGCAGAAGCTGACCTTAAAATCTCTTTTCTCCTGATTCAGACATTGCAGAAAGTTTTTTATTTCTTGCCAATTACATCTGAAAATATTCACAAAGCTACATTTACAAATGAGCTTACTGCAAAACCAAAGAGTTAGAGAAGTCAAAATGACAATCCAGGTATAACAACGTCAGAGACTCCTGGATGATCTTCTAATGTGCATGACAACTCCTGCTCACCTGTCTGGAAGGAAGATCAGTTTTTCAATTCCTATTTCAAATCCAGGAACATGGAGGGCTCCAGGGACAAGAACTGGATTCAGCCTAGCTTCTTCATCAACAGGACTGTATAAGTCTTACCCAGATATCAAAGCCTCAAATCTTCAAATTTTTTAACACAAAGCAAACAAAAAAACCATGTTCTTCATTTGCACACTAAGTTTACATCTGTTCATTGTAGGAGTGTGCCCCCTAATGACAGAGTGGTTAAGCTAGCCTTTGTCCCCCAAAAAAGGAAAGAAGCCCAGAAGTTTCTCTCAATGATTAGGTAAAAAGCCACCTCATAGGACCTCAGAGGCTTCACCAAAAACTCAGGGTCACCTAATTGGATAGAAGCCAAAAGGTCCCGCCTGGCCCATCAGGTAGAAAAGAGGAGAACAAAATAACTAAGAGGCTTTTGTGAAGGTGTTTATACCAGGGGCAGACCTCTCAACTTTTTCTGTTTGTTATTTTGCCTTTTATAAAGCCTGTTTTGTTTCTAACACTGCAGCAGAAGCCATCCTGCTTATTATTTGCCCCAAGAGGAAATAGCTAAGCTATCCTTGGGTGTGTTAGATTCCCTTTTGAAGGTTTATAAGACCTGGCCCAAGAAAAAGAAACTAACAGTTCATCTTGAGCATTTTTAAATTATTATTATTTTTACACAGATGCTTCATGACCAACAGTATGCACACCAAAAACTTCACCTGCTCAAAGTCAATTCATTCAAAGCTGATTCTGAGAACCAAAAAGGTAGGCAAGTCTGCCAACTACATGCAGCATATTTCAGGAAAATGACTCATTAAGTTCAAAATGTTTTACACACTTAATTAAGTCTTATGCTAACTCCAGTTGGCAAGCAGGAGTATGAATCATGGAAGCTAGATCACAGGAGCAAACTCAAGGCAACACAAGAACTTAACTGCTTACTTCTGGAGCTGAACAATGACTTGCTGAAGCAGGAATCCAGGAGGATACTCCGCACCTCATAAGCCAGTGTAGCACAGATACGAAGCAAGGGGGAGGCAGAAGAGAGCTTCCAGAAGCTTGAAGCCCAGAGGCTGCACCCACCAGTTGCTGCTGAGGCACTGACATCAAGCCCTCTGCTCATCCTCTCTGTGCTGCCCGTTGACACTGCAACACTGATCTACTGCTCTCCCCCTTCCATGCCATCTACAAAGAAAGATATCTTCTTCCAGCAAAGGATAGAACAATCGAGGACAAAGAAGCAGTGGTAATGGTGTCATTAGCACAACTTTTGTGTCATCATTGTGCACAGCAGCATTGTATTTAGTGGCTACCATGCTGTCACCTGCCATATTATACACTGCAGTATCCTGAGCTCCTTTATTGAGATAGACTACTAGTAAAAGAGATCTGACTTGCACAAAATAGTCCTGATGCAGAAATAAAAACCATTATGCACATATATGTGTTATCCTGTCGTCCACAGGTTGCCCACTCCCACTGCTGACAGCAATGAGCTAAATAAGAACACAGAAGAGAGCTCTGACATCCCACAAGACCACAGAAAAATGTACAACAGACACTTAGAAGGATGCAGAGAACATCCATTAGATGTGCTATAAATCAGCCTATATCATGCCTTTAAGAAAAATATAGAGCAGTAGCACATAAAATCATATACACACCACTAGTTTGCTGCAAGGAAACACAAGTAAAACATAGTCATTGTCCTCTACACTCTTACAATATGAAATATGTAAAGTAGTTTATAATTAAACTCCCACACACCCACAGTTCTATTAGGGTATTCCTCTCCATCCTCAACATCCTGACCTGCAGGATGACTAGCTTACCATGTTAGACAAGGGGACACAGACAGACAATCTTCACACAGTCAGGATCTCACTGTTATCATTTCAGCCAGCACAAAGCTGTACAGCTGAGGGCATACATTCTGCAGAACAGAGGCACAAGAAGATCAGAGGTCCCCATTACAGCAGTAGATTAGGTTTTTCACAGGCATGCTTGGATTTGCTTCTTTGGTCAAATTGAAACCATTAAGAAACATCCTGCCAGATGCAGTTACTGCCCTCCCCTAATCAAAGGGCCCTGGTATTAAATAAGTAGCTCAGAAGAGAGATATTTGTGGCAGAGGTTGTACTGACTTTCAAGACCTGTCCCACTAATGCACTTGAGACTTCAGGTGGCAACACCTACACTGTAGAAGGAAAGATTAATTCTTCAACCATTCCCATACTATTACTCTGAACAATGCTGAACTCCTCACCATAGCTACTGACACAGAGTTATCAGATAGCAAAACTCTTCATGCAACCCTAAACCAAGCACAATTCAAACCAGTTAGTACTCAGGGAAAGGCTATCACCTTCCTACACCTTTTCTTGCACCTTTACATCCACAGCAACGTTGTACAAGATATGCATCAAGCCTGGATATCAAGTCATATTTATTTAGTATTGTGCTTTACTGCTTAAATATTTGTTGGATACTGGAATCAGATGTTTATAGGATTTGATCACTTGTCTGTCTACAGAAGTAAACAAATTACACACTGCAAACTGACAAATACCATTCAGATCTCTGAGCTACATTAATCTCCCTTTCACTCAACAAGACTGTCACCCTTGCTTGTCATACACCATTTCCAGAGGTAATCTCTCTGTGAAACTATATGCATATTCTGGAGCTTCAGGGCTACCTTCCCCTCCCCTGAAGTGTGACAAAACCTTATGTCAGGCTAGGAAAAACCAACAGCAGGAAATTCAAGAGAATAAACCAATCAGCTATAAATGCAGACACACACCACAAATCTCCTACCTTGACGGATCTTCTGACTATTCTTTGGGTCAGATGTGCCCTGTGCATCTAATCTATAGCTTAACAAATGCCAAAGAAATGAGTAGTACAGTTTTCTCCTAAAAGTTAACAGCATTATACATACCTGACTTAGGCATTCAGGTTTGCCATTTTCTTCAAATATTTGGCTGCTAACAGTACAGGAGACCACTTTAGGCATCTGTGGAGAACCTAGACAGCTGTTTCAAAAGGAACTCTCAAAAACACCTGTGTGCATCAAGCTACCCAGCACACAGCCCTGCTGGGTTAGGGCCCTGCCCTTCCTTGGCAACCACAGGGCCAAGAGACCAAGGCTCCTTCTGACAAGCAGGACAGCCCAAAGGATGCCGCCATAGGAAAACTTCCCTCTGGAGAAAACCCATCATCTCCACCTCTGCAAACAGCTTCTCTGCAGTGCTGCTGCAGGACAGGCTCTAAGCAGACCACACCTCAGAGCCCTGTTGTGTCAGGTGCAGTCAGGATTACAGATAGGAAGGTGGGATTCAAGAAGCATCCCCTTGCTCTAGCTTTCATTTTAGGAACAGAAGTCAGCCCTCTACTGCTACACTGTCCTTTCTAAGGATCTTCCCAAACTAACTTGAAAGAGATGAAGAGAGCAAGCATTTCAAAGACTTTAACTGAAATCATAAATAAATAACAGCTCCCTCACCATGCCCTGCCTATTCAGCTGCACAGAGTGCTCAGAGTAGCCTTCAAGAGCACTGCTACAGCATTTCAAGCAGGATTTCAGAAACAGTTTTCAGATGAAAGTCTCAGAGGTGGCTCACTGACATAACCAAAACATTACTTAACACAGTTTAATTCTGTTGTAACAGCTTCCTTTATAGGAAGGGTGACTCACAACCATTAGCTTTCTTAAAAAAGAAATCAAGCAAAACACATTAAAAGCTGCTGTAATATATACTGTACAAAAGTCTCTCAAGACTGTTCATCATAATAGAAGACTTTTTATGAGAAAATGCAGGAGATTATACCAACTAAACATGCATGATTAATAGCACAAAGCAATCCTCAAATAGCAGGTCTCATGTAGAAGAGTATATCTGCTTTAACAGCACCATACTGCTCACAGTTCTGTTTGCAATGTTTGCTTCCATAAGAAATATTGTTAAATGTATGTAATACCTTTTCACCTCAGATGAAAACTGGTAATTGAACTGAAAAGATAAGAGTTCTAGGTTAGTAAATACTGAGGACCTCTCAGTTACTGGTTACTGGCGGTGAGAACTGTGGTTGCTAGTGTACAAAAGGATCACACTATCTGTTGAAGTGCTAAATATGAATAAATATGCCTAATCTGCATACCTAAAACCCAGACCACCCCAAATAACAGAAGACACCAATGAAAGAGATAGACTGTATTTCAATCATCCATCATATATGTGAATGCTAGTTGGAATCCACTATACTTTCCCTCTCTTTTTTTGATGTTTGTTATCAGAAGGAAAACTCCCAGACCAGACTAAACAAACACAGTTTGTTTAGTCTGGTCTGGGAGTATTCTTTTTGTAACCACTGTAATTACTGATCTCACACAAAAAGGGAGAAAACATACACAAAATAAAGACTAAAATAGCAATCAAGCAATCCACATTCACTTTTGATGAGACAAATCTGAGCAGGGGCAAAATTTGTCATTTACAAAACTCCTTGCATCCAAAACTGAAATGTTTAGAAGACTTCAGGTTTCCACCTCATGTAATTGCAAAGAGGTCATTTGATCATGATACCTACACTTCAAGAAACCTATATGTACTAGGAATCCTACAGAGATGCTGGATCAAAGTTTTGAACAGCTGGGAACTTGCAGTTAACTTCACAGACACAATATTGTAAAAACATCCACCTGCAACCCTAGACATCAGGTCTTTAGATACAGCCCCACACTTTCCCGGTGTTAAAGCAACCCTCTTCCACTGAGGTGAAACACAACATGACTTTTGTGGCCACCTCTCAGAAATAACAGGCTGAATGAGACAATGCATCTGGTAGTTTTAAGCATCCAGGTGCTTGAGAAGAGATGTTGTAGTGTGTTTTTATACTTTGTAATGGTTTTGATTTTTTATCCCCTTATTTTTCCCGAATGGTTTACCCCTGATTGTACCCCCTGCCTCTCCCTGTGTAATCCCTCTCCTTTGTTGAGATCATCCCCAAATCCCTGCCCTGGCTCTCTGTCAATCACTCAGCATCCCATCCCCTCTATCTAGAGCTTTCAGTCCAAGTCGTTGAGTGATTAGTCAGAGGCCAGGGGTCAGCCCCCCAAGTACTACCCCATACGCTATCCCAAATGTCCATTCTTTAAGTTTTCATACCTGAAGTTTTTTTATTGGTCAGCAAATTTATCTACTTTTTGGTTCACACCTTCCTTTAAAATGTAATCTTGGCACCTCTCCCAGGCACTCTGAGCAGGAGGCCCCCTGAGGTGGGGAGCTCCCCGGAGCCCGGAATGAAACCTTGGACTAGCCCCTGCTAAGAGTCAGCCCTTTCATCCTCTACCGATGTCTCTAGCATCTCCTCTGCTGCAAGGATGTCTAGCCTAGCTGCCTTCAGCATCCTTGGGGCACGGGAGAGTGTCCCCCCACTGTCTGCTGAGTTGGGGCTGGCTGGGGGTCCTGGGGGGCTCCCAGAGAGATGGAGACAAAGAGGTAATTTGCCTTCCTTCTTGACTTCCAAAACTCATGCAGTGTTGGTTTTGTTGCTGCTCTGAATACTTCACATGCTACTTGTAAATGTCAGTATAATCTTTGTGAAACCATAAGTGCAATAAGCATGCTTGAGTACTGATCACACACTCTATAAACACAAAACTAGTGCAAGTATAAATCATTTGTCATTCAAAATGCAGCCAGAGTAATTTATTACCAGAAGCTCCCTTTCCAGTCAGCTGGGAAAACTAGTCAAGTCTTGAAAAAAATAAACTGCACCATGAAGCACATTACCTAGAAACGGAAGCTTAACATCTCCTATAACAACATAACTCTTCTGTATCTAACCATGCCCATTTGAGAATATATTTTAAATTTTTTTTCAATTTAGAGATACGTACTGATTTTTCCTATTAAATCCTTGGAATAAAGCAGTCAGAGGAAGACTTTCTTCCAAAATAACAGTGCCCATCTTGCTTCTTTGTCACATTACTTTTCCTTATGGTGAAATATATTTATTAACCTTGAAAGCAGCAAGAAAGAAGAGTAGATGATTCAAAGAAATAACTCTCATTTCAATACAAAACACTATGTTCTAAGGAGAGAACAAATCACAGTGAGCAAGAAAATTAGAGTAATCTAGTAGGAAAAAAAGTACAACAATTCTAAAATGAATTACAAATTCATTGTAATGAAGAAAAATTGATTTTTTTTTCACCCTAACCATCTGCATGTAAATTGTAGTTTGTTTCCATTTCAAATCACGCATCTCTCTAGGAGGCACCATACTCATCACAGAAACAATTTATCCTTGACTCTAGGGACTGCCAAGTGACTCATCTCTCCTGATGACACAATTCTCTCACAGATAGCACACTCTTGGGCACCAACAGCCATTACGGTGTAAGATTATTTTCATGAGGGAATAGCTTCCCCCAGATGAACTTTCATTTGTCTTAAGTAATAACCCTTGTTCAAAATCGAGCAGCCTAATTTCATGAAGCATTTTACATCTTGCAAATACTGTCAGAACCTCTTTTCCCTGTTCAGCATGACTTTTGCTCAGTTGTGACAGCTGCAGTGCAGTCTGCAACACTTACGTTAAAAGCTTCCAAATACAGTATATTTTCTGTGCATACATGTCCTGTCTAATTGATTAAATCAGAGTTGGTCATTTTAGTGTCCACTTGGCAAAAAACATTTGCTTGCCTAGCTGTTTGTTCTGTCGCTAAACACTGCAAACTTAAAAATCCAACACACAACAGAAAACACACCAACAAAACCCACACCCTCCACGCATTGTCCCTGAACCCTGCAGGTTGCACCACCCCACTCCATCAGCACTTCCTGGAGTATCAGGAACAGAGATGAAATCACCATCACACAAAGGTCCTGATTCAGTAAAGGTTCAAGAACATCAAGGAAAACACATGTAGAAATTACACTTCAATAGGAGAGAGAGCATCAGCTATTATCTCAAGGGAAGCTCTGCTGCCAACTATAATTATCAGTGACCTTCTCTACCAGCTAAAAACCCTTCATTTAGGGTCTCAACAGATATGGAGACAAAGTTCATTCTTGCTTCTGAAAGACACAGGTTTCTAAGAAACAGAATCTCTCACCCTTTGGCCGCAGACAGAATAGCTTCAATGAAGGTTGCCATGCACCACAGACAGCAGCATTTAGCAAAGGCTGCAGAGAGCCAGAGGGGCTGAAAACTCCTGAAAAGGGTTCACAAGCTTTTGAAGAAGTTTTTTTTTAAAGTGCTGTTATCTTCTCTCTAATGCATCATAGCCATAACAGCACACCATTAAAAAGTAACAGTGACAGTGCAAAAACAACAGCTAGAACCAAAAAGTGTAATGTGAATGGGATATCATATATAAATGTTGCTAAACTTATATGTTTAAGTTCAAATGTCACAAGTCCTTCAGATAATGTAATAAGTTTTTCTGCACACTACTTACTGCCAAAATTGAAAGACTTCTATGTCTCTATTTGCTTTATGAAACATACAAAGGGACAGAGAAAGAAAAAGTGGAAAAATGATGGGCTTTCCTTTTATATTGATACCTCCTCTACGTCTGTTTTAATTCAGTTGAGACAGTGACAACAAGAAACCAATTTACAAAGAATCAGAAGTAACCAAATTCTATTTCAATAAGAGTAGCACAGCTGTTGCCCTGTCAGCTTCCCCTTCATTGCTGGGATTTTGAACATAGGCTCCAGGGTGCAAGAGAAGGAGGAGACATTTCATTCATTCCACTACCCAGCTGTCACCTCTAACATTTTAGTCACACAAAGTCAATGACAAAAAAAACCTTTAATCTTTATCAAGGACATACATTTTTATACACTATTTTTTATGAAGTTAAATAGAAACCAATATTCTGTTGGTTGCCTGATCAACTTCATTCCAAAGCAATGTACTCTTTTTAAAAGTATTATACAATACACACTGTATTAATACATTAATACATTTCGGGAATTAAAACAGTTTCTAAAAATCAATTTACAAATGTTATTACCTACCAAATCCTTCGTAAGAGCTAAATACTAGGGATTTTTTTTTAATGAAAAAAACCACTACCTACAACATGCTCAAAGAATGTAGAAAAGAGAAATAATTTGTTTCTTAAATACATCACCAATGCAATTTTGTAAGAATCTATGCAAGGTTGTAATTGTCTAGTCCAAGCCTGCATTTGCGTTCACTGAATGTCTATTTGTATACGAGAGAAAAAAGTCATCCCAGATAGGGTGCCTACAAATATTTATTTTAGAAAGGTGTGTAGCACAATATCTGAACTTAAAATTACATACTGTGATTATAAAGCATTACTTGATTTTAAAAAAATTTCATTACTTCAAACCTTTTTCTTAAAGAAGTTTCCTTAATTCTGAATGTTTGCTTGTTGTTGGGTTTGGTTGCTTGGTTTTTTGGAGGAAGGAAAAAACCCAGTATGTGTAGTAAACATGTTGCTGTCATATAGAAACCCAAGCCAGGCTTCCCTCCTCAAAAGTTTTTTACACCATATTACTAAATTGTACTTCTCTACACTTTGTGCCATACCACTCGATTGATGAGGAGCTTCCTATTTGCTTTTCCCTGAAAGGAAAAGCTCCTTTTGCAGGCAGAGTTTTTAAATAAGGTACAGACTTCTTGTATGTGTAAATGTGTAAACATATATACCCAGAAATGTCTTGTGTTGGGTGATCATTCCTGACCAACTAAGACACAACTCACAAAGCAGTAGAAAACTAAAGCTATTCTGTTTGAAGGACCTCAATACACATGCTAACCTGTGACCTAGAAGCTCAACCACAGAGATGCAGATTTTTGTTCCTTCGCTGTGCAGTCATTTATAATTACTATTAAAATTCATAACCAACATACATCTAGTTTTATAATGGATTGAACACTCCATACCATGCGTATTTAGACCTTTAATTAATTGATGTGGGAGACAAGTGAAAGTTCATCAGATACTACCGGGAAAAAAAAAAAACAACAACCGCCGCTCCAACTTTACAAGAAAAGCAACTCTTTAATGGGAAATCAGAATGTTCTGACCTGCTTTAAGTTCACTGCTGTTTTTTTTCATGAGACAGATACACCAGCAACTCTAGTGTTGGTGTGCACTGCTTAAGCTGTTTTGACATAATCCTAGTGAAAAATCACAACAACCAACCTAGAAGCACTTCCTATGTCTCTGTAGTTGAATATGATTCCAGCCCCTTTGAAAGAGGCTGCTGCCAGTGGTTCAATATTATGCTAGCACAGATGTGCCCAGCACTGTGGCAGGTACCTACTACAGACAACCTGTCCGGGAAAAAGCAGAAGCCTTCTTCAGACAACAGGAAGAACCCTCATATGCACAAATCCTAATCCTCAAAGAATCCAATTTATCCACTCTGGTATCTTCTGAAAATCAAAAGCAATCCAAGAGATTGCTGCATTGACAAGTTCTTGATACAGGTGATGAACAAGCCAATAAGGGAAGTTGTTCTGCTGGACCTGATCCCTACAAACAAGAAAGAACTGGTCAAGACTGAAGTTCCAGAGCAGTCTTCCTTGCAGTTATCCTGAAAAGAAACAAAAGATCCCAAGACAAAAAAGCAAATCAAAAATCAAGATCACAATTGCAGACTTCATCACAACAGATTTTGTTCCCTTCAGGCACCTGCTTGGATGCATCCCATGGCAGATGACCCTGGAAGAAAGAGGGGTACAGGACAGCTGGATCATTTTCAAGGATCACATCTCCTCCTGGCTCAGGATTTGGCCACCCTGACCAAAAAAAAAAAAAAAATCATGCAAAGGCAGCAAGGCAGCCAAAGGTCTGCATGTATGAACAAGGAGCATCTGAAGAACCTCAGACATGCAAGAGAAGTATATCTATATGGAGGAAACAGAGGTGTCCCAGAGCAGCAGGAAGATTATTAAGCATAGCGATGGTTTCAGGAAAGCCAAAGCCCATGTCACCAATCTGGTGACAGAGGCAGAGAGTAACAAGGACTGCTGTAGTTCTAGCAGCAGCAAAAGGAATCCCTTTGGTCCTGCTACTGGAATCCCTTTGGTCCCTACTACAGGGAAGGTGATATGGTGGCAAAAGATACAAGAAAGCAGAGGTACACAGTACTTTCTTTGTCTTGAGCTTTACCGGTAATTCTGAGGCTTTAGGACTCCTAAGCCCCTGAAAAAAAGGTGGGAAAGAAGGATTTAGCTTTGGTGGAGGAGGGTCAGGTTAGGGGGCATTTAAACAAACACAACATACCCTGCAAAAAGAATGTGGGACTCCATGAGATACACCCATTAATGCTGAGGGAACTGACCAATATAATTGTGTGGCCACTCTCAGTACTCTGAAGACACACGGCAATTGGAAAAGCTTCTTGAGAGGTGTGAGAAAGGATGTAGTTCCTTGTTGCCACATTTCTCTTCATAGAGAAAAGAAAGGCACAATTCTTCCCAAGAAAACTTCTGAGATTCACATTCTCTGAACCTCAGAGAAAGGGAAACCACAATTATTATCACTTGCTGTGCCTGTGTTGTGCCAAAATAGAATGCAGTATGTTTACCCAAAGTGAGGATGTTTTGTCTCCTTGGCCGATTAGGGCCTAGAATGTGTATGTATTGGACTGTTGGCTGACAGTCATGAGAGATTCAGGAGATAAGTGCAGTTCTGTGCAGAGTGAGTGCATGGCAGAGTCAGTCTAGATTATGTAATATAGTATAATAAGGTAATTAATTAGCCTTCTGATAAGATAGAGTCAGACACATCATTCTCTCCCCTTCATCAGGGGCACCCTTGCTTTGACAGTTCCTCTCTTCAAGAAGGAAGATCTAGCAAATTGCAAGCCAGTCAGCTTCACCTCAGTACCTGAAAGGGCGACGAATCAAATCTCTCTAGAAAGAACTCACAAGCATATGAATGGCAAGAAAATTATTTGCTGTAATCACCATAGATTTGCAAAGAGGAAAACTGTGCTTAAACAACCTAACAGCCTTCACCATTTTGAAGAATGAGGGTGCAGGCTTCAAGTAAGACTTCTGACACTGTCTCCTACATCATCTCAGACAAACAGATAAAGGACTGATTGATTCAGATAAATGAACAGTGAGATGAATCAAAAACTGAACTACAATAACTACAATACCCAGAGGGTTGTGATCAGCGCAAAGTTCTGTTGGAGTCAGTCACTGGCATACCCCGGGGATCAAAGCTGGGCGCTGGATTATTTAACATCTTCCTTAATCATTTGGATGATTGGGCAGAGCACACACAAGTCTGCAGATATTACAAAATGCAGTAACAGCTGGTAACATCAGACAGTTGAGCTGTGTCCAGAGGGACTTTCACTGACTGAAGAAATTGGCAAACAGTATTATCCCAAAGTTTGGCAAAGGAACATGCAAGGTTCTGTACCTCAAGAGAAACAACCTATGCACTGCTACAGGCTAGGGGCTACACAGCTGGAATTCATCTTTGCAGAGAAGGACCTGGGCATCCTGGTGGAGAAGTTGAATTGAGTCAGCTGGCAAAGAAAGTTGACAGCACTCTGGGCTGTATTAGAGAAGGTGTTGCCACACCAGTGGAATGACCCTTCTCTTCCATTCAACACTGCTAAGACATCTGGAATGATGCCCTCTTCTGGGTTTATACTGTTAAAAAAAAAAGACATGAACATACTAGAACAAGAGAAGGTGAATCACCACAAAAATAAACAATGGAGGAACAGATCTGACCTACCAAAAAGATTCTGAGAAAGCTGGAATTGTATCCCCTGAAGAAGACAATGCAGGAAACAAGGAAAGAGTGGAGAATGTGTCTTATTCACATATATAAATACCCAAAGAGAGAAAATAAAAATTACAGAAAAGACTCTTTGCAACGGTGTTGCCAGTGAAATGACAGCAGGCAGTGAGCACAAACCAAAACACAGGAAATTTTAAACATGAATGTTTTCTTTTCCTCTTAAGGTGATCAAATGCTAGAACTGGGTCCCAGAGAGCTTGTAGAAGCACAACTGGATGCAGTGCCAAGTACTTCCCCACCACTGACACTGCTTTCAGCAAGGCAGGGAAGGTTGGGCAAGATGACCTCCAGAGGCACCTTCCAACATCAGTTTTCTATGTTGCCATGAACATTTATTGTCTTGAGAACTGTACTATAGCAACAAATATAGTATTTCCACTGATGTGCAGATTTCATCTTTTCTTCATTGTGATCATTCAATGCCCTTTTCCTTCAGTTCCTAAAAAGTATCGCACAAGCTGTTACTGCCATTAGTTGTAGAAACTTGGATCTTTCATTGAAGATCCAATAAATTCATATCCTCACTATAGATGGTGGCAGACTCTGCACAGGAGTTAAGAGTAAGCCTAGGTACTGCCATTTTCAGTTTTGCTGTGCAGTTCTGTTTGTGTATCAGCATTTCCACTGCACTACTTCCCCCTACAACGCCATGCAATGGTTGAACTAGGACATACAAATTCCCTTGAAAGAGTAAAACAGCTCAAAGTAATGTTACAAAATAGCTTCTGAATGCTATGATTTCAAAAGACTATGAGCTGTTTTGCACATATACTCATTATTTTAGAAAAATGTGACAAAGAATTGTGCTGCCAGCTGCACCTTCAAGGATGTTTAGATAGAATGCCAACACCTTGACCTAGACTAGACCACAAGATACATCATCGTTAAATATGCTGGGGCCTCTAACCAACACAGATGGTCAGACTTATCCTTCTCTATCAAGAAAAGGCCATTTTGTCAAAAAGAACCTCTTAAGGAAAAACTGCATCCCACAAGTCTAAGCAATAACTGCTGCAGGAGTAAAAAATCCTCTAAAGGAAATTTCCATCCACTAATCTACTTGCTTTTGTGGCAGGACAAACAGGATCTGTGGGAAGCTCCTCATCCTAGGAAAAAGCTCTGCTAGCAACCCTCAGTAATCTGGGTGACAATTCTAGAGCAGAGCTGACACAATGCTGTAAGGCCAAGATGTGTTTCAGGAACACTTGCTCTACCCAACAGTCCCATTAATTTACGCCCCCAAGACATTTAAAGAAATTATCCATCAACAGGAAAATCAGATCTCAGAAAACAATGAGAAGTGTCATTTCTACAATGCATTTTACCACCATCTCATTTGTCCACACTATATACAGTGTGGGATAAAAAGCAGGAGGCAAACATCCTAAAGCAGGTAATTTATAAAAACATCCTTTAAGCAGGTATGCACAATTGCATTACATGATTTAAATTCACTCCTTAAGTCACTCTTCGATGTCTCTCAACAACAAAAAAAACTTAGTTGGGGTTGGGCACAGTACAGCTATCAGTCAGTCACCTAAGGAGTAGACTGATCTTTCTTACAATACCACTACAGCAGGACACAAGTTCCGTGGAAATGGAAGAGGCTTACAGATTGAGCCAGCAAAGGGCTGAAATAGCATGGCAGCAGCAGAGAAAGGGAGGAAAAAAAGTCAGAAGGGAACACCATTGCAGATATTAAATTGCACACTGCAATGTTTACATCAGAAAATGAGAACACAGGATTAAGGTTTCTATACAAGCAGTCATTATGTCCCATTTTTTCTGCCAAATTTCAAACTTAAAAATTATAAGAAGCATCCCTAATGAAAATTAACTAGGTTTAAATTAATTTGGGAAACGAAGGCTATATTCACAAAAGTCCTCTTAAAACCCACAAATCAGAAATTTTATCTTCAGCCATAGCCTCCAAAAAAGTGATGAGCCAAGCCACCTGCATGTCATTTCTTCCCCAAGCTTTTTAAAGAGTAGTTAACTACTCTTTTTAAGAAACGGTAATGGAAGGGGAAAAAAAGCCATTTGAAAGTTGCACTCATTTCAGAGCTCAAAGCTGAGATTTCTTCCTCCTTCCTATCATTAGGGGGTTAAACTATGCCTTTTTAACATAGTAAAAATTAACAAAAAACACATCCTTGCACAGAAACCCAGACATCAATAAGTCACATTTCAAGGAGGAAGAGATACCAGGAAGTTGATCTTCAAAAGGTGGCTACTTAGACATGCATCTTTGCAGCCTCCCTTCAGTCCTCAAGGGACTCAGTCTACTTTGTTTTGGACATCAGCAAAAGCCTGATGATCTATCAAGCACCCCTTCGGCCACTCTACAGAAACCAGCAGGACCTTGCACTGACAAATGGGACCAGTGTCAAGCTTTGCCCTCAGATTATCATAATAGTGAATGATGATTTGACCTTGCCTGCTTTATATCTTCATGTGACTTATTTGGCATTTAAACACTCTGAGACTTACCTTTTCCTGTAGGTTTGGATTTGTTTATCTTAATTTGCACAATAGGACAGCAACAAAATAATATAAACAACTGATAAACTTGATGCAAAGGTTTAGCTCAGTCTTGCTGTGGGGAAGAGCCAGCCAAGGGATCAAGCAGTAATGACTTCAATTTAATAGTCTATGGAATTAATTTATGCACAATTTACAATACACAAACCTTGTTAAGATGACAGCTAGTCTTTTTAACGTCATTACAAAATCTTCACTGTAGGAAAGCTATATACCTCAAGAAGTTGTGTGCTCTTTCTTCAAAAGAACGCATGGCCAACTTCTGCAAAATAAAGTTCTCTAACCTCTAGCTGAGCACACTTATTATTCCTCACTTGACCTTGCAATAAGATGCCAAAAATTGATTGGCTTTGTATCTTGACAGCTACAAGCATTTGGAAAATATGTACCAGAGACAATTTGTTTCATTAAGACAGAAGGTGATATTATAATAATTTGTTAACATTTGTGTGATCCATGAATCAGCTGATTTACCTCTTTCACTGGTTCTTCATCCAGGGCAGCATCTTCCACTACCGTCTAGTAAACAGAGAGGAGAAAATAGAAGAAAATCCTGTAAATATATGTTACCAAGAAAGACAATTTTAAGCCAAGATCTAGTAAATTTAGTTTTAGATAGTTAAGTTGCTTTCAGTTTATCCTACTATAATAGGTTTGTTCAATTCTTCACACTTTGCACAGGTAAATTAACCTTTGAATCCACAAGGACCTGCTTTCTCCAAAATATACAAAATGTTAAGAGAAGAAAGCACAATAAAAGAACTATTAAAATTGGTGATGAATAATTGAAGCCACATATGTCATAGAACTGATAAAGAACAAAATATTATTACTAAAAAGAACTATAGAAATGGAACATTATTTCTTGCTGGGAAGAGAGAATATGCATGTATATATATGAGCAAGTTTTCTAAACACGCAGCTTCCATTTAAATGCTATGCTTACCTAAAATCATTAAGTGATGAACCCTTTAGAAAACAGGTAGAAAGATTACAGAGCTTGATCACACAAACCTTTCTCAGGAAAAATATTCCCAAGGCTGTAATTCCAGCTTGAGTGGGATCGATAGCTTTGCCTACTCTCAAAGAAATTCTAGATCAGCAAATATCCCAATTTTCTTGCTTACTTGTCAAACAGAATTAATAACCTCCTGAGTCAACAGGTGAAAGGAGCAGTATTTCACCCTATTCTTCCTTTACACAAACATAATATAGAACATGCCCTTGATGCACTCTTCCTTATGAAGTGATTGATTTACTATAAAAGCTGTCTTTAATATCTGCAAGTCATTCACCTGAGTCATGCACAGGCACTCATAAATGTCTGTTTTAAAAGGGTTTTTGGCATTAAGGAAGGGAAGGAGAAAGAGGTCCATATGCATAAAAGAATTAAACTGTCTCCCTCCTTGTCTACTAACTGTGAAAAGCTTCCATGAAAAAGAACAACTTGCAGACAATCATGAAAACATTTTATCCCACACAGATTCAGAGACCTTGACAGTTCTCTTGAATCAGTACGACCGCTAGTGTTTAAGCTGCATTCAGCTCATTAAAGAATAAATGTTTCTGCTGTTCGAAAATGTCTTCATGGACAAGAGCCCACAAGAGATGAAATTAATTTCTATGTACTTTTACTAAATTTGAGCTAACAATACTTTAGCAATTCTATCTACAGCATGATCTAAAATTGTCTAAAGTTATAGCATATCTTTATTGCGTTTAGAGACAGCAGTAAATAGAGCCAATAAATGGTGTTTTATCTGTTGTTCTCATCTAAACTGCAGGAGTTTATGCCTTCAATTCTTTAATCCTCAACTTTTTGTAAGTGAAATCTCAGGAAGTGATAGAACAATGTAGCTCAGTTATCCTGTTCTTTCAAGCAGGAAAGGAAAAAAAGGCACCACCAAAACCTACAAACTCACACATCTGATTAACTATAATTGCAATAGGTCATTTATCCTTCTTAAGGAGATCCACACAGTTTCTTCTGAAAGAAAGGTCTGCGTAGGTCTCTACAGCAAAAGAGGTAGCAATAGAATGACACTGTTCCACGCAATGTATATTGGGCTTTAGTGCAAGACTTACCCTGTGATCTACGGGAGATTTTCCCAGAAATTGACAACAGAAAAAAGCAATGACTGAAGTGCTTTCTGTCTGGGCCAGAAAGAAAAACACTGAGCACACAAAAAAAACCCAAACTGATTTTAGAAAGGAGGGAAGGTGAAAGAAAAAAAACCAAGCATGTATATGCACTTTGAATACCAGTCAACAGAAAGGTGGACTTGGAAAGGGAGCACCATTTCTACAATGTTCAGCAGAAAACTGTTCACATAAATATAGCCATACAAGTCTTCTCATTATGAAAGTGATTTAACAAGGTGTCAGCTGACTTCTAAAACAAAATCAGGAACAATTCACAGTTTTCCAGCTATAACCTGTTTATTAGCCCTTGGATTCCTTGCATCCTACAAAGTGGAACAAGTGACAGTATTCAGAAGAGAAATACATTATTTAAACCTTTGCAAGCAAGCTCCCCACAGTTGGTTTTTTTTTAACCTAGGGACTCCAGAATGATCTGTGCTGGTATAATACATCACATTATCACTTCTACTGTATTGTTTACATGTACAAACTAACACCTTGCATGAAACCTTTCCTGCAGTTCAGCAACTCCTTTTGAGTCAAGTGTTTTGTGTTCTTTATAACCAGTCTGGCTCAGTTACACTCCCATCTTTCCCTCTCATCAAAACGCTTTTACAGTATTTCAATCAAACAATAGCATGGGGGGGTTAAAAAATAAATACCAACACCCACCCCACCCCCTAAGTTTCATTCATCTATTTCTACCACCTGTCCGTTACAAATGTGCATCCTGTGCTACAAACAATTGACCTGAAATACTCTGAGGTCTTTGCACCGCTCAACAGCCTAAGAAATACTCAGGAACCGACCCTGTCCCATTACAGTACAAAAACTATAAAATCATAGAATAACCCAAGCTGGGAGATACCCACAAGGATTAGAGAGCTCAGTTCCTGCACAGGACATACCCAAGAATCACACCATGTGACTGAGAGCACTGTCCAAACACTTCTTGAACTTGAATGATGCCTTTCTTGACACAAGATAACCCTAGAGTGAAGGTAATGAAAACACTGCAAGACAAACGGTGAGCACACAAAACACAGCAGCCAGCTAATTATCACAGCATCGGGTTGCCAGTACGATCCGGAAAGCACAGTCTTACGCTAAGAGGTAATGGACAAATGGGTAACCAGAACCCAAGTGAATTCCACTGACCTATTCGAGCCTCAAATTGCAGATCACACACTTCATGCTTAAATGTGAGCCTGAGTCCGACTCAGCCCGCTTTGTGGGTTTTCCTTCTGTTGTATACGCTCTTTCCTTTCCAGCTACCCCTGTACTCCGGGCTGGGGAGCCCGAGTCCGGTGCCGAGCGGGCGGAGAGGACGGAACATCCCGCACTGCCCGGGCTCCGCGGCTGCAGCTCCAAACCGCTCCGCCTGCGAGGCAACAGGTTCCTGAGCGCCGCCTGGCTCCCCGCCCTCAGCAGCGACCAGAGCGGGCGATGGATGCTCATCACACCCCATTTCGTGAGGTTTGGGGCACCACCGACGTGCCTCCCCCAGCAGCACCGCCGCTGCCGCACACCCCCGCTGCCGCTCACCTCCGTCTCCATGGGCTCCACCTCTATCCCTTTCCATAGCTCCAGCAAGTGGGCGATCGGCATGCTGGGCGATTCCTTCCTGAGGACGGGATCAAGCAGAAGGAGCGCGCGTCGGCCGCCGGCGGGAACGGAGAAAAGAAGGTGTCGGGGGAATGGGACACGGCGCCTAATGGGACCGGGACCCTCCACCCACCCGCTCGGCAAAATGGCTCCGCGCTGTCCCCAGGGGAGCCGCAGGCGGGGCGCGGGCGCTCCGCAGGCGCAGGACAAGGCAGCGGCCGCCGCTCCGCAGCCGTCGATGGACCTCCGCCGCCCCGTCCCGTCCCTCTCGGCCGCCGCGACCGCCTTGGCTCGCTTTTAAGCTGGAGGGAAAGTTGCTGCGGAGGATGCTGCGGTGGCGGCGGGCGCTGCTATGGCAACGGCAGCGCGGCCCCCCCGCCGGCCGACCCCGCCCGCAGCGCCCTGGGGACCGGCGGGGCCAGGGACTGGAACGGCGCCGCGGCCGAATTGGGGCTGGAGAGGCAACAGGAAAATTAGTCCGCTTACAGCCACTATGTAGAAAGTTGGAATCGTGAGAGTGTGCAGCTAACAGAAGGACATCTAGGGTTTACAAAGCCCAGTATTATTCCAGTCTTAAAAAGAATTAACTATCACTTCCTTTACTATTTTATCTCTGCACTACAAAGCCTGTAGTAAAGTCTGTTTATTCACATGTCCTTTGCTTCTCCTCAGATCTCATAAGCTGTTACAACCTTACTAAGCATGACAACATACCATATATGACCTGCCAGAGACCGTTGGTTATGCAGATACTGATTTCAATTCTCCTCAAATTTAGGACAAAACATGCATTTTAACTTGTTCGGGCAACTTCATCAGGAACCAAAACGTGTTAAATAAATCACTGCTCTTCAAAGAGCCATTTTGGAATGAAGAATCAATATCAATCTTCTGTACCATGCTCAAAATGCCATAGTTTGCTTCCATATAAGCAGTGCTGTACAAATTCAACAGAAACGTACATTAACAACAAAAATTCTTCTACCAGTCTACAAAGGAACATTTGAAAAGCGTTCCTCCTCCAGTCCCCATGAGTCCAAATGCTAAGCACAGTTAGGAAAATTAAATTCTCCAACCACAATAAAGAAAAGAAACCATTAGTCCTCAACCAGAGCTACAGAGCCATGCATTCAGATACTGCTGTGACAACTCGGTCTTTTAATTGTGTTAGAATATGAACACTTTTCTTGACATTCGTGACAGCACTTCAGTAACAACTTATAACACCAATTATGCAGTTTCATCTGCTTTACAGTTTGAGCAATTAAATATCTAGATTACTGCTTTTACTCCCTGCTCACCAAAAAAATGTAGTGAAAGCAATGTTAATCACATAACAGACACAGGTCAGAAGCTGCACTATCTGGCTGTAACACACTCCCTGGCTCTTTTGTCCTGTCCCTGTTTCTTCCTCAGCAACACGAGTTCCTACCTTTAACTTGACATACTAAAGCCAGGACCAAACACAACAAATTCACAGCACAAACCCCACTTGATTTACAAAACTCAGGGACCTTTATCAACCAGACACATCAACCCCGAGAATATTGTACATGATTATATCACATTCCATGTTGATATTTTAAAAATGTTGAACTTCAATTTACAGGACTGTATTTTAACCTTTGAGAAACAAATCTTGGATGCTACAGAGCAAGAGCAAAGAGTCTATGACAACAGGGAACTGGGGAGGCCCAGATAATCCCAGGGGAGGCAAATCCAAGGTTTGGGGTCATCACACTCTAGTCAAATAAAAAACATGTGCATACAGATCTAATGTTTTTACAACTTTTCCATGAACTTCACTTAATTCCGGAGACATACATGCTTCCTTAAGTATTAATCTATTATCAAATTGGGACATCAAAACTCACAAGTTTATTTCCAGACCAGTTTGGTCAGTCTAAACATGCATAAAATAAGAGCAGGGAAAAACAAGTGGTAAGAACTTGTTGTTGCTTTCACATACATACTTCTGTTATAAGCATGATCCATGTACTATGCAGTAGACTGCCTACACTCTTCTAGCACTTGGACCCAAATTATCTATTCAAAAATAATTAGACTAGGCAAAGCATGCATTTCATACTTCATTTCTTATCCTCGCCTAACAAAGTTTTTAACCTCAGCTTAAACAAAAATGTGGGTTTGCGTCATTTTCCCCTGGCCTGTATTTTTCAGCATCACAAAGCCAGGAGTAATCCACTTCCAAAAATACCTCATTAGGAGCAGAATAAAGAAACAGAAGGGAAGAGAGGGATGGAACACAGAGGCAAAAAACACCCCAAAAAAAAAAAAAACAACCCCAAAAGAAAAACCACAAAAAAACCCCCACACACAAAAAACCAGACAAATTCAAAGAAATTGTTCTCTGAGAACACACAAGAAGTCTGATCAGAGGAAGAAGTAGTTACAGATTTTTTTCCTAAGAAAAAATGCTAGTTAACTATTTTATTTGCAGGGTGCCCCAATGAAAGAAGGAATGATGAATCTGACACCATGTTCTCAGAAGGCTAATTTATTATTTTATGATACTATGTTATATTAAACAATACTATACTAAAACTATACTAAAGAATATAGAAAGTATACTTGCAGAATGCTAAAGAGATAATAAATGAAAACTCATGACTCTCTCTAGAGTCCTGACACAGCCTGACCCTGATTGGCCAATAAATCCAAACAATTCACATCAGAAACCCAATGAAACCTGTTGGTAAACAACCTCTAACCACATTCCAAAGGAGCAAAACACAGGAGAAGCAAATGAGATAAAACTGTTTTCCTTTTTCTCTGAGGTTTCTCAGCTTCCCAGGAGAAAAATCCTGGGCAAAGGGATTTTTCAGAAAATATGAATGTCAGTTAACCACACTGAAAATTTAGCAGAAGTAATATTTGCAGATATGCTAGCTAGGCTGAGAGTTGCAAGGAGATTACTTCAACTTGCATCAAGAGAATAAAAGCATTTTCATTTCCTATGTGAAGAAGCACTGGACTACTTGCATGGTGATTTTTCATCTATTTTTACCTGTCTCCTGAGTTAGTAGCTAATGATTGTTGCCAGATGCAGAGCAGGAGATTAGACACATCAATACCCTGCTGGGTTACAGTAATTCCTACACTACCAGAAGATACACAAGTACAGAAGAAAGTTTTTTAAGAGCACTGTGTAAAAATCACATTAAGATACTTAAATAACTTACATGTCTGCTGTTTTGTGGAAAGTGAAAGAACCATTTCTCCATTTAATGCACAAAAGGGAAGAAGCACAGAGAAGTATTATTCTCTTCCACTAGCTCAACACACATCCAAGTTCATGACTTCAGTGTTCAGATGAATGGAATCATCTCATTCCAGAACACATGCATTCATCTGCATGCAGCTTGAACCCAAAGCTCATTCAAAGCTTGAGCTAGATAACTTTCTGCCTGTACAGCAGCCAAAAGAGATACTATCTGATGCAGAAGTCAGCAAAAAATCCTCTGTCCTTCAAAGGCATTCCCACCATCCCGCTCTGCATTTAAACACCTGTTCCTGGTTGCCACAGCACAAACATCATCTTCTATTAGGCTGGCTGCACTGCCAAACCAGCATCACCTGCCCAACTTTTTGGGGTTTTTTTCCCCTTCTCTAAATTTCAGTCAAGTTTTTGCTCAGTTGAAAAGTCCTTTCCTGTGTATAACTTTTTGGGACAAGACTGATCACTTGCCTGTCTGCTTATCTGCAGCATTACACAAGCAAAGTTTAAGCTCCATTTTCAATAACTCCCAGGCAAACAAGACCTACATGGAACATTTTCCTAAAGGATGGAATCCCCCAAATGCCAGCGCTGAAAAGAGATCAGGTCTCTGAAGTGCCAGTAGCATCAGTAAAAGCTTGGAAAAAAATTGCCAAGAGCAAAGTAGTAACACTCCACTGTCCCTTTCACATGCTGCCCTAGAGAGCATACATAGAGTGCATTACTTGCCTGATGCCATTTTTGGCTGATAGGGAGCTCCTGGAAAGCCTTGAATGCTCAACTAAAAGAGACCCAGCCACTGATCAACCAATAACCTCCAAAGAAATCAGACCACTACAATGTGTGCTGAAAGGTCACTTCAGAGAAGAACAAAATCAGAGTAGAGCACTAGCAGCATTTCCTTCAGATTAATCCAGTTTCCCAAGGCACAAAAAAGGAATCTCTTTGGTCCTTTCCAGTGGTTCCTGCTTAGTACTGTAGCCAAAAAAGGATGGACCTGGGGCAGAAAAAACTCTGAAACTCTGTCATGCAGAACATAAACACATTTCAAGCAAATAGTCATCTTGTAGCCTCTTTATTCTGTTGTATGGTTGTGTTCGAGGGTCCCAGGATGAGGGAAGAGATGAGAGTCTTGACTCCATGATTCAGAAGGCTGATTTATTATATTATGATATTACATTATATTAAAATGCTATACTAAAACGATACTAAAAAGAATAGAAAGAAAGCCTTCATCAGAAGGCTGAAAAGGAAAGGAATGGAATGATAACAAGAGCTCTTGACTCTCAGAGAGTGACGCAGCTGGATCTTTGTTTGGTTATTAAATAGAAACAATCTACATGGACCAATCAAAAATGCACCGGTTGCATTTCACAGCAGCAGACAGTTATTGTTTACATTTCTTTCCTGAGGCTCCTCAGCTTCTCAGGAGAAAATGCTATCAAAAGGATTTTCATAAAAATATCATGGTAACACTCGTGCATATTTGTACCTATGGAATAAGCACATGGGGAAGGATGCATAATTGCTATTTCTGTGAAAAAATTCCTCCTATTGTACTAAACATAAAAAGACCAAGGCACATTGAAAGAATACTGCAAAATACCTCACTTGACAGTAAATGGTTAGCATAAACTGGAGGAAATCACTCTAGAAGTCCAACTGATAGAGACCATTTGGCTAAAGGATTTGGCACCTCATGAAGAAGAAATTACTGCTGGCCACACACAGTGGCAGAAGGTGACACACAGAGACCATGCACAAGCAGAACCTCAGCAGCAAAAGGAGAGGCCTGTGCACATCCCAGTGATGGTGTTAGATCCATACAGACCACTGTGATCATGTATATCTATCATGATCATCTATCCATCAGCTGCTGCTCTAGTTTACCATAAAATGCAGTCTTATGGCAGGGAAGTAGAAAGCATTTCATAGAGTCTTTGAGGCTCATATGGAACTTTCACTGCACCATCTCAAATGTCAAAGAAACATGCTGGGCATGACTAGTTTCCTATAATCTGTGTAGTCATGCTTGTATTAGACAGATGAAATCTGTGGCAAATGGGTAAGTGTCAAATGTTAGAAGAAACTAGTAAAGGTAGGGCAGGTTTTAAACAGGATCTATACATCATTCTTTGATGGAGGAAAGTCTAACTTGCCTATACTTTTGTTTGGGTTTTATGCTAAAGTTACCAAAAGCTATGCTTTCTGGTTGAAAGCAAATAAACAAAATCCCTCATACTACTTTTTCTTTGTGAGAGCAGGTGTTGAAATGCTTTAAGCTCATTCCTAAACAAGATGAATACATTTCTCCTCAGCTTATTTGCTCAGTGTCTCAAGCATTAAATCCTTCAAGCTCAGCATTTGGATAGCCTACCATCATTTGTGTAGAACCTGAGAGAAACACAAAACAGTATATACACACTACTAGTTGTGCCACAATAGTGTGCCAGGGGAAATAGTATTTACTACCATAGGAGAGGCATCCCTAGTGCTGCTAAAACAATTTCCTGTTTAGTTGTCAAGTACATGCCTAAGAAGCATGTACAAGAGGAAACAGTGGCAGATAAGGCATTCAGTATCAAAGCAGTGTGCATCTGCCCCCTGCAAAGCTCATAACTTAACATTTTCAAATTAAAATCATGTCTGCTGAGTCCCCTGAAACAAGAAATGCTCAAAACTGGAGAGAAAGGCAGCTTAATTCCTAACCTTTGCAATGGTCTGGCTTCACCATTTGTATTTAATGAGAAGGTCTAGACTGAACATTAAAATCAATATGTTTGGAGAGCAAGAGTAATTAGACTCCTTCAGTTTAAAGAGGGCAACAGACAGCTATTACAAGCCAGCCTGATGCCTCTGCCAAACAGGGATGAGGGCTATTAGGAGCTGTAGAAAAACAACCACTTTTCACATTTGTTAGTTATCTGCATTAAGGCTGCAGCTACTTAGCACATCCTACATTAATCAGTTCTTAATATTACTGAATAGTTAAACCCTGGAAGAATTAACTTGGAAAACAGAAAACCTAGTTCAGATATCTGCAGCAGATCAGCCTCCTTCAGTACAGACATGGCTTAGCTGACATCCCCAGTAGGGATAATTGGCTAGAACACCAGAGCCCCATTCTGTTCCTGCACTGACCCATCAGTTTGGTTGAGGTATAGTATTGGGTCTGGCTTCAATAGCCTGAGTGCCTTGGGGCTGGTGAGCTAGAGCAGAGTACTGGAAGCAGCACCAAGTGGCATCACATGACACCAGCCAAGCTCCACAATCCACTTGAGTGCCACCTACACTAAACCAGGTGGTGACTGATTTTTCCACAAGCCATTTGGGCACCTACATCATGTTGGCACTGCAAGCCTGCACAGCTAGAAAAGCTGCACTGATTTGCTGACAGTTTGGCCGAACTCCAAAGCCTGTTAGTCTCCTTACCGTGCAAGGCATTAACCACTCTCAGAGTTGAGCTGAGAAACACAGGGTAGCCTTACCTGCTACATCCTGTACCTGATTTTAAAAAAAGAAAAAATGAAAGAATTCCTGTGGCAAAGATGATGCTGACCCACAGAAACATTTACTCAAGTAATGTTCTACACAGCAAATCCTTGTGCAAACTTCTGGGATATTCTTCATTAAATCTGTAATTCCCCATAACACACTGGTAAACACTAGTTAAAGATGTTCAACAAAGATAAGCTGTAGCAAAAGCTTTCCTGCTACACAAGATTACACTGAGTTTTACGACTTCATGTTTTCATCTTACAAGCACAGAAGAGAGACTGTTTTCCCCAAAATGCACTGTATATAGCTCTTCAAGGAGAAGCTCACATGCCCTAGAGCAGAGATTTCCAAGGACATATTCCCTTTTCTGTCAGTTCCTACTGCAGCAGCAGTACCTGACTAAACAAAGAGGCTTCCACTTGCCTGCTGCATGCAGCCACTTCTGTCAGAGGTTGGAGAGCTGAACGCAAACATCTCCAGCCAGGCTGGATCAAGGCTTCTCAGCAGCTGCAGCACAGCTTGAACACTTACCACAGCCAAAATGAGGGGATGGGAAAGGAAAAGGACAGTCATATTGCCCTCAACTCAGGGCCAGGAAAACTGATGTGGAGGCAATACAGCAATTCACTGTTGCCATCTTATTGCAAAGGTTTCGTACTTTCTTAGTGATTTCTCACGGGCAGCTCCTCACAGCACTGACTCCTCCTTCTTCTCAGCACAGCAAACAAACTCCATCTAACTTCTCGACCAGCCAACCTACTCTTTTATAATACCCATCCTAATTGGATCTAGCTGTGGCCTATTAAGAGCAGGCCTGTTCTTAATGCTTGATAATTAGCACAGCTGTAACTCCTTAGGGGTGAGATTACCTTCATCACTATCTCTATTTTCTTACATTCCACCCATCCACAATTCAGGATGATGGGGGACAACATTTGACACTTCATTTTACCTCCTGCACTCCCTGCATCCAGAGATAATGCCATCCCAATGTGTGGCAGAGTGCTACAGAAGCTGAGCTGGGTAGCACCACAAACCTCTTGGCTCTGGTACAGTGCAAGCCATGGGAGAGACAAACTCAATGCAAGAACAAAAGCGAAAAAGTCATGTCTAGTCACTCTGACCGCTCTGATGAGAGAAGGTGGAATAAGGACATTGCTGGCACAAAAGAATGTAACGGCCTCAATAACCAAAAATATTGTGTTACTAAGGGAATATGGCAAAGGTGTCCCAGTGGAAAATTTTGTGTGGGAGTTAGAGAACTATAAATACTGGTGACTAGTGTAATAAACTGGCTTTGCTTGCACATCATGGTCTGTGTCTCTCAATCCCCGCACCAATGTACCCTTCTTCCCTCCCCAAAAACCAAGGAAAAACTCTTCATCACCTCAATGCTATAGGAGTGGGGCACACAGCAAAAAGATGGTAGCTGGAACCTAGTCTCTCCAGCTGCTTAAACACTTCCTCACTAAAAGGGGCAAGAACAGGTTTGGTACCTCAATTGGACCATGGAGAAGCATCAGAAACACCAACGGGAAGAGGTAACAGGGCTGCACTGCTGCTAGACTCTCACTAGGGTGGATGTGGCTACACCGAACAGGGTAAGAGCACCTGTCCTACTCCAGCCTGCATAGGGGGAATTGTCCTTATGAAATAAATTTAGGTCTTCTTTAACTTTCATTGACAAAACAGGCCACTTTCATACAGGTCACTGTTTCTGTCAGTAGTTATATTTAGAATTCCAAGCAAATTGTCAACTTAAGTACATAATTAAATTATTATTTTAGATCTAGAACAGCATTCTGGTGACAGAATGCTCAGGAACTTTTTTTTTTTAATATATATAAAATTTTCAAAATTAAAAAAAAATAGATCTAAAAAGCTTACTTCCATAGTTTTCTTTCTATAACAGATGAGGAATCATTGTGATAGCAGAGACATTAAGATTGCCTAAAAATACAGAGAGAGGACTTTAAGCAATATTTCAAGCATAATTCAGTAAGAGGAACATTAATGTGATGTAAGATTACACATCATAGAAAGTCTCACAGTAAGCTAACCCAATAGCTGTGACACAGACACTTCAGGTGACTGAGGACAAAGCTACTAGATCATTCGTGGGCAGACTTTCAGATTAGATCATCCTAAATATCTGCTTAAACACACGGAATAACTGAATTATAGCCTTCCTAAAATAAGAGCTTTTTTCCCCTAATATTGAATGAAAAATGGGTAAGTGTAATGAAAATTGACTTTATTATTTCAGTATGTCTATTCAGACAAAAGACTCTGATCAAACCTGTACATAGATATGAGATTTTCAGCAGCTGCAAAGATATTTGAAGAAAAAATGGAGAAACAATATGTCTCCATTAATAAGATTTCCACAGAGCCTGAGGAAGCCACAACCTTGAAGAAAGGAAAGGATCAGAATATTTAAAATTAATTTTGAAAGCTTGTGCATGCTGTGAGGTTCTCACTCAGTAAACCATTATCTCACACTCTAAGAACAGGAGGAATGCAGCACTAACTGAAGCTGACACACTTCAGGTTCATAAATTTTTCTTTAAGGGATCAAACCTACAGTCTGGAAACTAACAAAGTCTATTCAACATAAACAGCACCCATCCTCCATTATTACAGGAGCTTTGCAACAACAAGTGTCTGTAGTATCAAAGGGAATTATTACCACTCTAACACAACATTCAAATCAATAAAAACTTCGGAAAGCGTACACACAAATTAAATCAGAAATCTAGAATTTCTAACCTAAATTTCTAAATAGTCAGTATAATTTCTTCCCCTTCAATCAGTTCACATTTGTCTTTTTAAAGATAACTGTAGCTTAAAGGTAAGATGAACTTTGCAGGTGCTTTATATCCAATTCTGGTAAAAAATAAATCATACCACAAACAGAGTTTATTTCTCCTGTGTTTTGAATTTTAAGCAGACAGAAGTAAAAGGTGTTTTAGTTTGCTATTTTAAGCATGTGACATACTGTCTTTTCATTACTTTTTCCAAATGAATACCACAATAGCTGCTTATTTTTATAGACAAGTATGAGACAACTGAGATTCAGCTTTGAATATTTGAGCTCAAGAAATGAAGTATATTACCCATGATGATTAAAGGTTTTTTGGTTCTAGTCAAGCCAGCATCCATCAGCTGTGAATTTCTGGAAAGAATTTCTCCTCATCGTGGCAGTTGCCATTAACAAAGACAGAGAGCAATAGACCAGAGCTAAAATCTTCTAACACTGTGAGATTGATCAGAGAGCCAGGCTATACAGCACAGCTGTATGCCACCCCCACATAACTCACATTTCATACCCCTCTCAGGAAGATTTTTAAAAGGCCAAAAAAAAGCAGCTTGATGGGCAAGTTAAAATCAAGCTGCACAAGGCATCAAACCATTTAATACTTCCAGTGCCCATTAGCAGAGAGACACCAGATGTAATGTAGCAATTCTTTCAGAAAGAGACATTGGAGGTCAAGCTAGTCCTTTCCACAGCAGTATCACTGAAATACACACACACAAACCAGAATTCCCACATACTGGCATGGCAGAAACACACAAGGCTGGGATGGGGTGTCCACAGGTGAGCCTGTTCTACCATGCAGCCAGGCAGGAAAGGCACACAAGGCACAGCAAGAAAGCCCAGACAGAAACAACAAGCCTGCCTATACACTTTCCATGACATTTACTACTTTTCAAGACAAATAAGTCAGGAAGGTATGTGCCAGCAGCTTATCTCTAGGTGGCCTTCTTCCCCCTCCTGAGACGCAGTAAGGAAATAGCAATACTCAAAGCCACCTTCCCAGGTCAAGGTGCAGCAGTACCATAGCCCCAGGAGCCCTTACGGAAGGTGTACTTTCACATGCACTATCCAGATAATGTTGCTTCTCCAGAGTACAGCAATAACAGCACAAGCTACAGAAAACCCCAGAGTCACAAAGGCAGAGAAGGCTTTTGTAAACACACCCTGCACTAATTTAAAGCCCCTCCTTCATGTAACAAAGATCACCTGGGTGCGGGCCACCTGGAGGAGAGCCACCTGCTCCTAGGCTCCAGAGGGAATGAAAAGTGCTCCTGGTGTTAGCGCTGGGTGCACTTCGTAGGAAGTCCTGGCAAGAAGGGAACAGTTGCTACTCTTGACCTCTTGTTGTGGGTTAGACACACATCCTGCCCTGAGCAAAGGCAGAGAGTGTTTGTAGTGGAGGAAATGCAGAGAGCCCTGTGGTCTCACATCTGATACATCGGGATGTCAGTCAGATCAGCACTGGCTGACTGATATTTTGATTCAGATGCATATTAAATTGTACTAACTTACTTACAGTGGGGTTTTTGTTGCTAGCAAGAATGATTGAGAGAAAGAGGGTACAACAGAATAACTCTCAGCTAGTAAAAACCCCTGATGTTTTAAGATATAGATTTCCTGGGTCTTCTATCATCCATTTGCTATCTTTCCATCAAGAGAGTTTGAAAAGCTCTGGAACAAGTATAGTATATTATTTTCTTCCAAATTTAATGTTTTTCTTGTCTGTAAATAAAATTAAGCCTGAAGTAGAATTTTGCATTTCACTTATATTTGATGTTCCCTTATATGTTATGATTTCTGTGTTCTGCTTCAAGAACTGTTATATGTCCCTAGCTTGCTTTTGTATTTCTCAAAAGAATTTAATATCCAATTTATGAAGCAAGGCATAAAAAGCAAAAGCTTGCCAAACTTGGTGTATGAGTACTAATTAATAAAAGCTTATTTGTATTAGGAAAAAAAAAAAACAACCAGTTGTTCTACAAGAATAACAGGATTTATTATCATGAGTTTATTTTAAAGCAGCTTCCAAAGAAGTTTCAAGGCCTCACAGACAGGTGGCCAAAGGAGCCTGACCACCAGCTGACCAAAGACTTTACAAGGGACAAAAATCAAACCAGGGTTGCAGCCGTTCCACAACAGTACTCAACCAGAGAGTGCAGAGCAATGGCGACCAGAGGAAAACTGGTCTTAAGCTTGTGCAAATGAGGCACAATTCTCCTTGGAAAGAGAATTCTGCAAGAGCAATCATGCTGCTAGTTTTCAAAACAAAGTTCCCTTGGCCTCATTGGAGCCTTTCAAACAGACATACAGGGCTATTGGCTGGTGTTACCCACTAGACCTGCAATTTGCTTTTCAAACTTTGTAAATTTGTATAAGACTGAGGTAGCAGCAGAAAGAATAATAGCAACACGTTCAAGTTTAGTTGGATTGCACAGTCTCTCAAGTCAATTCCAATCTGGAACAGGGTGGTAAAAATCCCTCACAACATTTTAATCTACACTCAATAAGCAATAAAACAGAATGGAAGGGATAATTCCTACCTCATTTCCCAACTTCACTTAACATATCCATACTCATGTTCATTCTCTCAGAGGTCTAGTATTTCCCCACTCGCTAGCTTTGTTATGCCTATTTGGGTCTTCAGTGTTCAATTAACTCCTACACAGAAAGATTGCCTTCAGCTGATTTTTGGAGGCTGAAGTTGGGAATTAACCCTGCATGTTCATTTGTTCAGCTAACCTGGACCAGCCCATGAGTGCCACTGCTAAGGACTTTTAGGGCCTTTATAATTCTGACAAAAGTCCTGCGCACCTACTTGCTGGAACTCTGTATTCAACCAACTCTTCTCCACAGGGAATATCCCCTTGCCTTATCCAACAACAGACTGAGCTGTTCTCTTTGGGATACAGCCTTTGACTGGAGTGAGCTCCAACTTTCCACCTCTATGGGCTGTGCACATCAAACTGGCACCTCAAAGGACACCACACCAACCTGCTGTCACCCTCATGCTTCCTGGGAGGCTGCCACGTGTGGGCTGTCTGATACCTTGTGTGCACAGTGCCCAGACCATGCAGCCCATTGCTTTGGAAATTTTCAATAAATGCATTGAATTTCTTTCCATCCTCTCAAGTAGAAAGCATTTTAAAGTTTTTTTTTTCTGGAGGCAGTTATCAAGGTCAGTGAAAAGGAACTGGATTCTAAATTATTTGTATAGCAGAATGATATCCATTGTAAGAGTAAAACAAACAAACAAGCCAACAAGCACAGAGGAAGACAGAGAAATAGTGTTCACCTATAACAAAACAATTAAAAAAATAATGAGTATCCAGATAATTTGGCATGTACTCCTTACTATATCTACAGAGCTTACCCCCAGTACTTTTCTACCGCATACTGTATGCTTTTATATTAAATTTTTTTTCTAGGAAGCAAGCAGACAGAAGTGCATTGTAGATTTTGCATTTTTCCTTTTCAGTGATGAAGATTCACTGCCACCTTTTTGCCCAGGAGACACTTTAACCCATACTTCACACTATCCACACCACATGTCCTTAATTGTTATTTTCTGGATGAAGAATCACCTCAGTTCTGCTGAAAAGCTGCCTAGCCTTTCATAAAATATCTGAAATTTCACCAAGATGAAGAGGCAATTAATGACTGTGTGTAGTGTCTAAAAAGTTCAGCAGATGGATAGGAGTCCCAAGACCCAGTCCTGTCAGTAGAGTGCTGATTTGTGCAAAGGGAAAGAGCAATACAAACAGTTGATGCAATCCAAACCAGACTGTTCTGTCAGGTGAGGGACTTTCATGAGTGGTGGGAAATGTGAATCCTCTTGGGCAAAAAATGGAGCTAAATAAAGGATCCCTACATTCCAAGTGATTGTTTAACCCCTTAACTAAAATACAAAGTGTCGCCTCTTAGGGGATTTTTTTTGTATTTGTGTTGCTTATTTGCACAATTTCCTTATATCCAAGTTTCTAAGGGTATTTGTACTTTCTGAAGCCATTTGGATCCTATGGCTTTCACTCAACATTAGCTGGAGTATTTTTCCACATCTCTGCATCAAAGGTGTTACTCTGTCTCACACCTTCAGACTTCTTTCCAAAGTTATCACAATTTAAAAGTCAGTTTAACATCCTTAAGTAATCTCACAGAACATAGCACACAGTATTACCTAACAGTGAAAGCTGGTCTAGGTCCCATCTATCTTGGCTTTGAAAATGAGCTTGAAGTCCATAAGACCATTAGGATCAGAGTGTATTACAACTAGAAGGTTGTAAAATGAGGTTAACCACCAGAAGTAGACAGGAACTTCTGTCAAGTAAAGAAGGACTCTTCAATCCACTGTTCAATCCCAATCAAGTGAAACTGCTGTGTAAATCATTGTAATCCAGTCTGAAATCGGTGTCCAATTAGGATTGGGACTGGTTTTACATATGCTCAAACTTTCCTGGACCTTTCCTAGTATCATAAAGATACAACAAAGGAAAATTATGTTTAGAGATCCTCAAAAGTTTTAAAATTTAATTATTGCCTGAGGATTCTACAAACAGGATTTGAAACTGCAAGTCAGAAGTACCTTTATCACATGATCTACATTTTCAGTGTCAGACAGAAATACAGCAAGGAAAATGCTCTATGTTTTAATGATTTGCTTGACTTCATACAGACCCTAACACACTGCAATCAGAAATTTTTTCCCTATATAGATGAGTCTGATGGAGAAGGAAGACTCGTTCACCAGATGATGATCTACAAGTCTCGTCTTTATTCTCGAATCACCAATTATTATACACCCTTTAATTAGCTCATGCATAGTGCAAAATCCCAGCTCACCATTGGCTAATTAGTTATCAGCTATCTAGGTGCTGTTTTGGTGCAACTATTACTACTTTCCCAAGGTTTGGCTTTACCACCTGTTTTTGTGCATTACTTCATCCCGTGGGACAAGGACACACAGTTTAATTGGAATGGCAACTCCCCTCATTCTCTATCTCGGTCAAATTAATCTCACTGTGACCTTTAGCTCGGAGCCAGCTTGTTACAAAGCTCTCAACACGAGTCTACATCTTGCACAGATTTCCTCAAATGCTGCAATATATTAGCATAAATCAGATTTGTTAAAAAATGTGTTTATACTTCAGAAGTTTTCAAAATAGGAATAGAGACTCATGTATGTGCTGGAGAAACTGTTCTGATGTATGAATCCCTGCTCCTAGAAATCCATTTAGGTTCAGATTCATAATGTCTTAATGATCTTTCTTGAAAAAGAAGCTCTACTAATGCAATGATAAGCTCATGTTCTGCTCCCTTCCTATTGTACCTGAACACCTGTGCCAACCATTTTAAAACCAGGAAATATTTGCTTTTGGTGAGATGTTTCAAGGATTATACTTCTGCCAAGATAATCATTAGCCCTTGTGGTAACCTCCTACATATAAAGGACTCATTAAGTGACCTCAGGAGTCATCTGTACAACCTGAGCTGGTTTCACTCCTCACATTTAGTGGAAAAATAGAAGCCAAAGCTCACTATTAAACCAGTCCTGTACATAAGGATTTGTAGATTTGCAGCTGAACAGAACTGGTCAAACAACCTTCAAGTGTTTCAGCAGTTTGTGCACTTCTATGAAACCAAATCTGGAATTTGATAAAAACTTCATGCTAGCAACCAATATCTGCTACGTATACAATTTCTAATCCATAAACCTGTAGGAGAAGACAGTTTCACAGGGACCAGAACTACTTCGCAGATGGCATAGAACAAATTATAAATTCCTGGACACATTTTGTTCTGCCTAGTTTAGTTAATTGCTTTGATACACTGAAGAATGAAATCCAGCCCTTTTCCACATAAGGGCATAACCAGTTTTGTAGAAATTGAGTTTGTGTCATTTCCCCAGAGCTTATTAAAAAATATTCCAATTAATGCTTTTGTTGAGGGCTTTTGCTTGTTTTTTTTTTATAACAGTTAGCTATATGTGCATTTCATTTTGCAATGGTTTCCACAACAACTCTAAAATGTTTAGTATTAGGATACATGTTCTTGGCACCTTGTTCAATAAAGTAGATACACATGGAGTTATTAAGTATCTCTAATTTATTATTTGATTTTAGTATTGTAATGATTGCTAATCTGTGTGTTGTGTAATGTGGAAAAATTATATTTGCAGTAGATGCCTTAATAGTGAATTTGCATTATCTCAGCATTTAAATTGTTCCAAAAAAGTAGTTTTATCTTATAATTTTGCTCTTTTTGAAACCTCTAAGTTCTACATCATATTAAAACCCATTGTTTTAAATACTTCCTTTTACTGCTCCTATTGGAAATAATAATAAATATGTTTCTACTGCTTAAGTATTTGTTGGCTTGAATGTTCTAGAAGTAATTATACATTTATCATTTCTATAGGTCACCAATAATATCCTGCACACAGCTCTGAATCATCATTCAGTTCAGTTAATTGGGGTTTGAGAAATGTTATTTTCTCATGTCAGGATATTCTGACCTGAGTAATTACTGGTACAATTTCCACTCTAATATCACAAACTCCATTATGAGCAATAATACAGCTCCTCAGTGTACTGCTGAAAGAAAAAAAATATTATCCATGTAGAGTAGTATATAAGACAGCATTATTTTCAAACAGCGTCTCAATCACCTGTCTGTTACCACCAGAGGGGCAAAGGCTTACTTGAATAATTATTTCTCAGTATGGTTAAAACCAGAAAAATGTTGTTTATGACATCCTAAGTAATTTGCAAAACATTATTTAAAACTTTGCTGCAATTTGCCTTGAGACACTACTGTGATATGGTTGACTACAAGTTTCCTACATAAAGCAATTTAAAGCATTTCTGTGACTGTTATTATCTTGCCGTGTAACATGACCAAGTAGCTAAGTCACACGGCTAAAAACAATCCCAGGCAAACAGCTGCCCCCACTTAGATGTATATCTAAGTGTTAGACCTCTCAGACAGCATTCTCCAAACAGTTTTAAGAGAAACAGTTTTCCTCTTCTGTCTCCTGTTCCGCTTGATTCTGATCCTGATCAATAGATACAAATTCCACCACAGATCACCAGTAGAGTCAATTAACTACTTTACATTTGGCCCAGCCTATTCATTGCAGTCATGCCTGTTTCACAAAATAAGCAAATAGTAATTAAAAATTTCTACAGTTCTTCTTCTTTCTTTCCAAATGTAATTGACTGGATAAATTCCTGTGAGTCTGCCTCCTGTTTTTAAGTCTCTAACACTCAGAGACATAGAATCAGGAGTAAAACATCCACCAAGAAGACCAGTCTCTCCAAGTCTCAAAGTACTGCCTCACAGTAGCTCTCAAATTGCAGAATTTCTGCAAGAAATCTGCAGAAGAAAAGAAAATCTCACACCTCTAACAAAGTTTTAGGGAAAAAGGCCCACATGTGCATCAGGCTTTGCAGACAGAGGCTGCAGGGAGCATCTTGGCTTTTTGGAGAACTTGATAAAAGAGCTTGTTTTGCTTGCTAAGTAGGAGAACTTGTGAGGCAGAAAAGCTTTCTAAGGGGCCAGTGCTCTTAGTTGGTGGGTATTTCACAGAAAGAAGGCCTTCAGGACGAATGGCAGCACAGCTTTCCACCAGCTCCAGCATACGAGGTTTTCAAGGGCAGCAATGTGGGCAATGCAAGTTGTCTGGGTGAATTGGAAGTCTTATAAGAAGTGTTTGAAAATGCATGCTGACTTGTCTTGTTTTTATAAATTAATACATTTTGAAAGCAGATACATGGCACATTATTTTCAGACTCTGTTTCTCCTACAGTCATTTTATTTGTGAAACAGTACCTGTAGGAACAAAACATTGCTATTTATAATTCTGCTCTCTGTCACATAAACAAATCCTCTGCCAAATCCCTAACAATACTGTGTAACAAAACAGAGCAAATAATGCTGCAAATCTAATTTAAACTAATACAGGCAGCACTAAATGAAGTTCTGGTTATGACTGATTTTACTTCTCTGTAATCTGCACCAAGTCATTTGGTCCTTTGGTTTCTTTCCCTCTTCTGTAAAATCCAGAATAGGAAGGATAATGTAAACAAGGCAGAAATTCAGATTAGAAGTACAAGTAGTCTCAGAATTTCAGAACTGAATTGCCTGAAATGCTAATGTTTTGATCCAGCTACAACAGAACAGTGCACAGCTCTGTACTGTGATATTCTTGGACCTGCAAGTATCTTGGCTGCATTAGGGATATTTTCTGGTGGTTGCTGAAGTCTAGAAAAGGCTCACTAGGAAATAAAATTTAGACCTCTAGAAAGTGGTTGGCTTGAAAAATTGTTTGCCCAGGACAGAAATGCAGCCAATGACCACCATGTGGACAACTGAGATTCTGAAATATTCTGGATGGATCCTGGAACAAATCAGCTATTTGGTCAACCTGGACACATCCAGTATGTTAGCTGGATTGAGAGTCTTCTCTTCGAACCAAATCCCACTTTTCACTTGATAAAGTGGAAACTATTTCTTAAAAGTAAAATGTTTCCCAAAAAGTCACAACTAGCAGAATCTGGAATTGTTTATTGTCTCATATAAATAATGCCAGCTGTACAATTTTTTCTGTTTTATAAGCTACCCTGAAATGCTTCTGAGAGCAGGCCACATAATAGCCAATTCCAGAAAATATATAAAGTCTGGAATAAAATTTGGTAATAAACTGTCTGGTGCATCATAGCCTGCTCTCTATTTCAGTCTTTACATCTAATTCTCTGTGTGGAATGAAGAAAATAAAGACAAAACTTCCTATGGAAAGTAACTACTTTTCTAAGGTAAAACTACTTCATTTTAGATTGTTTTCTCTGCAAAACTTTCTGTCCTATTACTTGAAAGCAAATTCCCACTGTCTTGTAATACCAATATTCTTTAATGAAACTGAAGTTGACTGTGACATTTCAAAAAATGTTCAGGTAAATTACATCTTCACAAATTGTGAGTACAAAACACAACCTCTCAGCCTAAACTTGAATGATGCCAAATAACCTAGAAGAGAAACATGCTGCTACTAAAAGCAGGGAGATGAAAAACTTTTAGTTTTTATTGTCAGTTGTTCATAATGATGCAAAGGTTAGGGATTAACAGAGACTTTCTGTGATTTATTCAACTGATAATAAAAATTTGCCTTTCTGCAATAGGACCCCAAAAGTGCCATAGGTGGAGCCAACAGCATTGGGCTCTGGTGTTGTAAAGAAATGGAGGGGGAAAAATATGTTAAGCAAATTTCTGAAAACCAGCCCCAGCCTGGTTTCTTTCTGTAAATCTAGCCATGATGCTACTTAATATTTCAACTGAAATCCTTTGTTAAATGGAAATAGTTTTATTCTGATTCCTCTGCTACAAAGTATTAGTATTACCCTAACTGGTAATTGGCTTTTGGCAGCTTTATTACAGCTTAGTCAATCTTGTAAAGAAGATAAATATAGTACAAAGCTTACAAAGATGGGTGGTATTAAAATCATTAAAAATTGCAATCCTAAATAATTTAATATCTGTACTGTGTATTTAACTAAGTGGTCTTTGAATTACTTACGTTACTGAGTTCTAAAGTACTGGAAAATTCCCAACATTTTCCAAGTTAAGCAAACATGGTAAACTAAGCATATAAAATCTCACTATTTCTTTTTCTGAGTAGTTGTTGGTTTTTGTTGTTTATTTGGTTGTTTGGTTTTGTTCTGTCCAGTGTACTGGAAGTCACTGGCTTCTGAACCAATTCCTATTGCATTATCTAAAATAAAGTTTTGCCTCCTTCTAGCCATCACAATTGCAAAATCTTAAAATAAATTGCTAAGAAATTGCAAGTGTGATCTACTTGTCACACTCACTTTCTAATTTCACAATGACCTATAATGACACGGTACAGTCAGATTACCAAAAAACATTAGGATTGGAACAGGAGCTCATTAGAAGCTCTTTATAAAGAAGGCAGTACTTTTACAGAATAACAAAGCAGCAGCTTTTTCTTTCAAAATAGCAAATAAAATTTTCTTCTGAGAAACTGATAAATATCTGCAATTTAAGTTTGTGTAATTCTCCCTGATTGACTCTAATGAGTCTCAATTTGTCTTGTAAACTGAATACTTAATTGCTGTGTTCAAAATGACGTCAGGTTATTACAGTGTTCAGTACATCTAAGCCAAAAAGTTATTAACTGGCTGATTTGCAAGCCTAAAGGGACTTCAGCATTTCTATTAGATAATACATTATTTATAATTTAGGGTTATGGAATTATCTCTGTCTGGCTCCCTATGGCTTATAAAATAAGCTGCCAGTTTATTTTTTTTTTCCACCACTGATCACTAGCAGCTTCCAGCAGAATTCAGTTGCTGCAAGCAAACTGAAAAAGTTGGGGAAATGCACAGATCACTGCTAAGCAAATTTTAAGAGATGGATGAGAAAAAGCATGTTTGCTTCTTCTGAAATTTGGGGGAATTCAGGCATGAAAAGCATAAAATCTCATTTTATGAAACTCTGCTTCACCTGGCACCTTGTTCTGCAAGGTCCTCCCTTTCATTTTCTTCTGACATTCCCCAGACATGTGGATATGTGCTGCTGAGGCTCATCCATCTGGGTGAGGAGGAGGAGTTTAAGCACCCAATACACTCCTTCCTTGCCAGATAGGTTATTCCTTCACCCATTAGTTTCTGGGGCAGCTTTCTAAGAGCTCAGATCACTTATCCCAACAGGATAAAATTCATTGCAAAACACAACACCCATTGTGTGACCCTTGCACTCTCCTCTTGGCAGGATCAAATAGGGACGAGGACTTCTCCTTCCCCTCTGAGCATCCAAACCACCAGACTGAGGGCTTTTTTCTGCACAGGCCTCCTCCAAGTCTCTCCTTGTGAAGCCGTGAAGAAAACTGGCTAGATTGCCTGAAGCGCGGAGGAACCCTTGGTTCTCATCTCTGCTACAAAACCTGCTTCAGCAATTTCTCCGGAGCCTTTTGTAGCAGCAGAAACCTCTTTGGGATGACTGGAAGAGTGTGACTGTGCCACATGACTAAGCAGTGCTCATTTACACTACCCAGGGCTGTCTGCACTCCTGTCAGGAAACTCATACCTGTTCTATCTCATAAGGCTTAAGAAGGGCTGCAGCAGAGCAGCAGGACATTCCTCCTTGCCACCTTGGATAGAAGCTGGATTTAAGACTCAGTCCAGCTATTGCATGAGGCATCTCTCTACAGTGCTGCTTATTTCACACCATGTCAGTAAAAGGAGCTCAGCTGCTTAAACAGTGTTTTGACAACTGTAAGGACCATACGTTCTATTACCTCTAAGAGCCATGATAATTTTAAGCATTTAGATTTCAGTTACTTATTCAGAGGTAGGGAGGATGAAATGGTTCTCTGCAGACAGCAAGTACATGGAAATCTTATTTAATTTGTGAGACTTAACATTGTCATCAGATTTCAAGCTGAATTTCACTTGCAGGGTGGATGGTGGCAGAGCTAAGTAAGAAAACATACCCCAATTTCCATCCTCTCTCATCTACCCAGACAGACCAGGCTAGTCATGCCATATTTCTGTTTAAGTGATTGTAGAGACCCCAGAATATTAACTACTTTAATAAATATCCATTTCTCCCATCTTTTTAAATTCAGTTTTTGAGATATTGTTCTTGGTCAATTGTGTGACAGCAAGTCTGTCAATCAGCCAGGCTGGCCAAAAACCAGGTGCCAGACACATAACAAATAAAGTATTAAAAGCTATCCATCAGTACACCTACCTTCTTTCAGATCTGCAGAGTTCCTTGCAGTCAGAATCCTTTAAAGTCATAGAAGGGGGAAAATGGGGAGAGAAAATAGGTGTTTATTTTGAGAATATTTTGTCAGTGAGATTCAAGAGATTTTTCTCTCTTACAATATCTGTGCCTTCAGTCACTCTGCAAGATTAAAAGCATGGTCCATTAATCCCTCAAGTCAATGAGGATAATGAAGGGAATCAAAGAGAAAACAACACAAGGCATTGGAAATAACAGGGTAGTTTTTGTCCCAGAGCTATTTTATTACAGTGGTTATCCTGCAGGAGGCTTCAGAAATGACAAACTGCTCACTAAATCCCACAGAAACAATGAGACTGAAATTTCTGAAGGTATCCAGGGGCTGAAGGATAAAAAATAAGTCAGGACCTGCTGTTATGCATAAAACCTCAGTAGGATATGAGTATTCAAAGCCTCAAACATCTAGGAGTCTGGGAGAAAACAAAGTGGTTCCCACTTTACACATCAGTCAGCCAAGCGTCCAGGTTAATAAATACTTGACAAATGCATACCCCAGACATTTAGCAAATATCTGCAAATTAGGGTTTATGAGGAGGGGCAGTCCCTTCACAATGTTCTTTGGAACACAAGCCCACAACAGCTGGCCCTGGGAACTGCTAGCACAAGTCATCTGCATATGTTCAGCCTTCGTAACCTAACCTATGAAATCTTGGGAAGGGAGATGGATCTGTGGAAGGCTGATGGGCTAAAATCACAGCAGTCAGGTGACATGACAGCTCTTCCAACCTCTGCTAGAAGTACACACAGCTTCTCTACCCTCAGCTGAGCACTTTGGATAGAGAGAAGTCCCTCCAAGGCTGACAGTGACAAGTTTTATTCAATACTTAGAAGAAGTAAGCGATGTAACAGCAGGTACCTGCTGGAATGCATCATGCTTGCTTACAGAGATTGTAATTGTTACAGGGTAATTGCTGTGCTTTTAATTCTTGCTAATTTGGTTTTGGCTCATCTCTCCTGTCTTGCATGCAGAGCACAGGTCTCTAACACAAACAATAATGTGAGTTACGGAAAAAAACCTAAACAAACAGCCACTTTTCTGGTAAATGAGCCATACTCAGAAAAGCATTTCTTGCAAAACACCACTATGGTATTCTCCAGCTTGCTTAAGAATTTTATAACACCTTAAAATTCTTATCAAATACAGTAATTTTTCCTTCTTTTGTTCTATAAAAGATTACTGACATATCAGTCCTTTACAGTAAGCATTGCAAATGAATGTCAGCACTCTGATTTTCATGCTGAGTGAATTGATGTATTGATTTACACCACCAATCTGTGGGCATGGTTGGGTTTGGCTGACCCTGAGGTCTATTTAATCCTCCTCAAACAGTCTTTGATGTTCCAGTGTACTTTGGGGTAAGGAATAATGAAAATCACAGCACCAACACAAAATAATCTCCCTATCTCCCACATCAGGTCTCACTTAGCCTGTATACAAAGCTCTTATTCTTCAAAGCATGAGAAATTTAAATCCTTTCTACAATTAATTATTTGTATCAGCTCTGGGTGATCTATGGCAACTTTGTAGAACAGGGAATATTTACGGGAACAGGAGGCATGCACTGACTCTTGTGAAGGAAGCTGCCATATCAGCTTGAGTCTGAATTTACAATAAGTACAACATTCGTCATTGATTGCTCCATTCCTGGGAAAGCAACTTGCAAAGTCCTGACAATTTCTCTTTGCATCATCAGGAATCAATAACACTGTTAGCAGCACCATTAACCTTCTGTGGCCTTGGCTTAGCAGTGCTCAGTGCCAGATCCAGAGCACTGAATCACACCAGAAATGAGGTGCCCAAATTCAAGGACCCATTCTGGTCAAAACCCCTCTTCCCAACCTGCTGCTCCGCAGCTGTAGATACCTAGCCTGTCCCACTTCGTAGGACTTGATTTGCAGTATATTGATATGCTGCATGGACACTGCAGTCCTGCCCCCACAATTCCGTCCAGCCAGCACCAGCTGGGGCAGTAGCACAGCCCTCTCCAGCCACTGAGGGTGTAGAGTAGGGACTCAGCCAGAGGCCTGTGCCACCTCCATTCCAGGCTGCAGAGGTAGCTTTCCCCATGCCTTGGGCAACTGCAATCAGCTGCTGCCACCACTAAGAACAAGAGTGATGGGGACAGGTCCCCTCTGCTTCTCCCATGTCCTGCTGAGATTGGCCGTGGCAGATCAGCTGTCTGATCTGATAGGGAGAGACAGACATGCCCTTAAGAACAAGATACATGTATCTCAGGAAACTGAGAAGCAGCTGAATTTCCCAATCTCCTATTCTGCCCTACTCAACACCCTACCATAGACTTGGCTCGAGCTGGGCTCCTGTGCAGCTGAGAAAGGCTCAGTGCAAGCCATAAAGAGAAAGAAAAAAACAAGAGAGAAAAGAATCTGCCCATGCCCCAGGAGAGGGGCTGTCCTTGGAGAAGGGACACAAACCCACACTCTAACCTAGATGCCAAGGGATGCTCAAGCATTTTTCATGAGAGAGCACATGGACTAAGGGTATAAACAAGCTAAATCCCTTTGTGGAGTTGAATAATGTTTTAAACCACCGAGACTGCACACACAACATTGTTGCTGGAATTTAGTTAATTTATTCAATGATGCAGAAAAGAATGCAGGACCCATCATCCCCAGGCTGTTCTGAATTGTCAAGGTTGACAGAATTTATATTGCACAAGGAAGTGAGTGATGCTTTTCAGAACTGAAGTGAGTTTTATGGCTCCCAATACACCTTTGTTTACTTCTTTTATTTAAACTGCCTTAATCCAACTCTTGAAATTGTACACATTCTGATGGAAAGCAACTGACAAGGCCCACAACTGGCTGAGAGCCATTGCTAGAAAGAACACGAAGGGCTGGACATGGTCTTTGGTCTGAAGTGGTGAGAACATTTATTCATCTGCTCTACTGGCTGCCCAGATACAGACCTTAAAGCATCCCTTAAATATATCACTTAAAACTTCATAATGTCTTGGCACATCTCTGTATAAAAATCAGCAGGTATCTTTAAAAAGACATTTGTATCTTCCCAGAAGTTAAGCAGATGGGTTTGCCAAAACCCAAGCACAGGTAATCATATACATAGTGTTTTGTTGCTACTACTCAGAAGTTCACCATAAAAAATTTATTATTTCATCTGTAATAAAAAGTATGTGGGTATGGGTTTTTTAAGGCAAACACCGTACTTCAGGTATGTCCCTTTAAATGGGACTTCAGAGTACATGAGGCTGTTTTACCAAGCTTTACTTTTTCTCAGTCAATTTCTCCTCAGTTGCTGGCATGTTGTCTCCCTCACTCATTCTGGATTATGTTCTTTTCTCCTCAAAGTTTTAAGACTTATCAGCTCCTTCACATTTCTTGCATTTGAAAATGAGGCCAAAAAATGCATGGAATCCATACTATCTACTCTGCTGCAGAGTTTGGTCATTTGTGACTCGTGCGTCTCTGCTGACTCCCTTTGGCAAGAGTCAAAGCTTTATCTCTGACTGAGAAACAGGACTGAGGGATTAAAGCAACTGCAGAAAAAACAGGCAAACACAACAATCAGTCGCTTGACAGACCATAATAATTTCTTGGCTGTTAAAATAAATATCTGAGTTTCAAGCAAGGCCAAAGAAATTGACAGCATTCTGGAATGGAAAGGTAACACAGCATTAAATGAAAGGTGATAGAGAAATACGGACAGTCAAAAATGAGAGTAAATGGTTTCTGACCCCCTCAAAATAACAAATTTGTTTCTAATACTGCATTTTAAGTTTTCACAGTAACATTATTCTAATAAACAGATGGCTCCTTGAGCCATAATTGTCTTTGAGACACACAAATCAACACAGCACTTTGGGGAAGACAATCATCAAAATTTGGTTCCCTTTAGAAACATCCACCTTTGTGGCATGTTACTCATCATTATGGGGTAGAGACACACTATTGCCAACATCTGTACTTTTTACTGAAAATCCAGTAGTATTTATTGTTTCATGTATAAAAAGATGTTTCTTGGAACAAAGTGATTATGTGACAATCTTGTTTTTATATACAAGTGTAGGCACTCACAAGTAGTAATACTGAATGCTCAAACACAACTAAAAATTAGTAACAACATATTTCTGGGGCCTAACATTCTCCTGTACTAACATAAATGTTCTAGAATTGGTTGTTCCTCAAGAATATAGAGCTACTGTATAGAGCTACTGTCATGAAAATAACCAAAGATCAGGTAAGATACAAATATAGTTTCCTTGAGATCTTTAAGGTAGAAAAGCCCAAACTTGGAGAATGTTATTACTTCACTAAGAAGTTATGCAAAAGTTGTCTTTGCTCCACTGTGATCCCTCAGTGAGGAAAGGTTCTACACTTCAGAGGATATGGTCTCTGTGCTGCACTTCTGGAGAGCAATTATGCAAGGCAGTGGCAAATGTATCTGGAAATGGACCTCCAGATAGGTCTCAAGAGTTTTTACTGTTTACGGTATTTCCCTCTCAAGAACTTGTCACCTCATCTCAGAAAGATAATAATTCTTTCAATACAAAGAACTAAGTTCCCTGACTCACTGGTAAAAACCAAAAAGCAGCTGAAGTGGCAGATAACTGCATGTCAAACTGAGAAGTCACAGTTCTCTTCTGAACATTGATTGCAAACCATAAGCAAGACAAAAAATCCAAACCACACAGTAGATAAAATACTGATCCCATCATGTGGACCACTCTCCTTTAATAGAAAAGGAACTAAAAGAACTGTGTTTTCCAGCAGAAATCTTCACTGTAGGCCTGTGATATGGACAGGGTCTTGTAATATTACATGAGTGTGGGTTTTGTTGCTGTTGAAAAAGCTTTTCAAACTCTTATGGCTTCATTTGTGATCTTGGACCTCTGAAGGATAATAGGTTGGGAGAGTATCATTGCAAACCGACAGCTCTGAAGTTCCAAGCTTCAAGTGAGCCTGCATTGGGTTGGATCCATCCTCCAGCACCGTACAGTTTACCAGCTGCAGTTCTTTGGTGAAGCAGAATTCAATCTGGCCAATTGTTTGTGCTTTTTCACCCTAGAAACATGAAGGGTAAGATCAGCCTCATGGGAAGAAGAAAATAAATCAATTATTCAGGTAAATTTTCCTATCTATACAATACAGTAGTGATCATTTGTGCATTTACCTGATGAAAAATGCAAGGAAAAGTACAAGAGGCATCCACTCTGAACAGCTGATAGTACATACTGTTACTCAGTACCAATCTGAGACTTGTCTAACTAGTAAGCCTTGTTGTGAAATGCTGTGACATATTATCCTGGCCTTTACTCATCTACACAATGATGAGCTCTGGCTGAACTCTGTGAATACTGAAGGGCACATGTGACCAGAAAGATACTTTTCACCAACTCTTCATAGCAGGACAGGAATTGAGGCAAATAAAATTCTCCACACATGAGAAGAGAAACTAAATTTTATAATAGCTTTTACACAAAATACAGAAGCAAGGTGAGAGAAGGAGCAGAAGTGTCATTTTTGTACTACAAAAGGAAGAAAAATGACTATGAATAAAGCAGGCAGGCATGGAGGCCTTTCATGTGGCAAAAAGATAACAGGAAAATCCCCCTCCAATGCTCAGGTCTAACAAAATGTGGAAAAAAAAGGTTTTGAAACAATTAAGCAGGACAAAAAGATATGTACAAGACAAAACTAACTGAGGCGAGGGTTTTTTTGTTTGTTTGGAATTTGTGTTCTTGGAGAATTTATTTTGGGGTTTTTTTTAAGAAACGTAAGAACAGAGAGTGTGTCTAATCTATTTCAAACATTGAAGTACCTCCATCATGCACTTCAGGCATGGACAAGTCTAGAACTCTGAAAAAGGCCTATCTTCAAATAACTGAGATGTACTTTTTCATTTCTATTACCCAATACCTTCACCTGGTTAAGTACAGGAGACCCAAGTTGTACATTACTTTCATATAATTGGAACAGTATCCCAAGTGTACTAAAAGCAATGGCAGAACTACAGTGAACAGAGCTAGAAACTGGGGTTTGTGTTAGCTCAGTATTTCTTTAATGTCAAAAGGTGGGGGAGTATCCAATCCACATTCAACTAAAATCCCTTTGTTCCTTAAAGTAACTTATAAACACATATTAAAAATATTGTAACCTACAGATTTTTTTCATGTTAAAAAACATATGAGTAGAAAAACCTCAGAGCATTACTAAAGCAAGAGTTGAAAACACACTACAATAGCAACGGTATCTAGCAGGACTTCATAAATTGTTGCCTGCGTATGGGCAGCAACTCTGCCAAGAGTTCTGCAGTAAATCACCTTGAACAAGCTGAGATAAGAAGGAAACACTAATAACAGTGAAAGCTAGCCTTGTGGGTTTTGTTTCTTGCTCTATTTTTCTATAAGAGCAGAGTAACCTCACTGAGAAAAAGAAGAAAAAAAGAGCTCTACAACCTACACAACCTTCTGAACTGAACTGTTCAGAACACTATTTTGTTCCTTCAAAGGCACTTTTGGTTCAGATATGGTGACCTATACTTTACAGAACACTGTGTACCACCTCCTCTACTGCATCATGATGCACAGCACAATTACTGGCAAGGAAAAGCAAAAAGACATAGAAATTTGACACCTGATTGTTCCAGAGAGCCCATACCTAAAGAGGTCACTGTTGTCTTTCCTTTTGAACCAATCTCAGAGAGAAGCTTCTGAGTTGCTTTATTTCAGAAGGATTCTGACAGCAGCACCCTCACCAAGGCTGACATTCACTAACTTCATTCAGCTCACTCTTATTGGTTTTAGTAATCTGCCATGCAGCAACTAAACTTTAGCAGGCATGGTGGAAAGTGCCCAGCTACAGCAATACCTCCAGCAGGGTGGTTACAGCAGTCATGCAAGAGATGCAGGTATAAATATTTTAAGACAAAGAAACCTTTAAAACCCAAGTCCAAGAATTATACAATACCTATATGCAAACAGCTGTATACACAAAGAACACCTAGACCTAAGTTTCACCCTACTGAAGATTTTTCACTCTATTTTTGATACTTTTTTAAAAAAACGTAAATTATTTTTTAGTTTGTTTTTTTTTTCCATTTTGGGAAGTCAGGGGAGTTTTTACCTCTTCTGGAGGACAGCATTGGATCTTTGGTGTTACACCATAAAATCTTGTGAGAGCTTCCTTTATAGCAGTCATCTGAAAAATTAAAAAGCTTATAGAGACTAATAGGTCACAAGCACATCCTCTAACAGTTCCCACACTGGCTAAGCTCTCAAAAACTTTAATAAAAAGCACAATCCTAAAGAACTATAAAATTTCAAAAGATCATTTGTTCTACAGAAATTAGTTGACTACTACTGAAAAAAAAAAGTCCATGCACATGATTTTGTTTTATTAAAGACTGCCTCTCACCTTGTAATATGAACTGCTCGGCTTTATCCCAGCTTTCAAGAGACAACTGAAACAAAGAGAAAACATTTTTCCATATTTCCTGTATGCAAACATACCTTCACAATGATTAGGTAAAACAGATCTTAAGAACCTGTCAAGCATTACAGTGATGGGAGCAAGGGCAACTTGTCTTTCATTCTTTGCCAGCTAGGAAAGGCCATTTTCTGAAAGGACACTTCCCATATAACCTGGCAAAGTCAGGAAGAACCCTTTCCCACACCTTAATCTGAGGAACTAGGATAGTTCAGTCTTCAGGCACAGCTAAGGGAAAGGGAGTTTCAGAGTGCTCTGTTCAGTGCCAGGTAGAGCATGCAATTTAATTGCTTCCTTTCCCCTGCCTTGAATCATTCCCCTGTGCTTCTGCCACCGCAGAGGGCACAGGGGCAGACTTGTGAGGGTGCTCCAGGCATCCTCATATTCAAACACAGGATGGGCTTCCTGTGGTGGGAGACACACAGCACACTGGGAGAGGGATACAGCATGTCAATCAGAATCAGTGTTACTTTCAGGGCAGAAACTGTTCCTAATAATTACGTTTTTGAAGATGAAAAGCTGGTCACATGAGAGAAATGAGGCAGTCCTCAAGAACCTGTAGCCTGTGTACCCCTTCGTTTAGGCTCAGTGCTGAGAGGAGTTCACATTTCCAAGCTGACAAGACTCAGGACCTAACACATGATGAGTCTGTGAGTCCCAGCTTCTTCTGTAAAAAGTGGGAATGGTGAGTATCTTGCAGTGTATGGATTAATAAATGCTGATAATGCTCAACCCTTCCCTTCCAAGGTCAGTTTTGGCACAAGGAAGATTTTATCCAGATGACTAAAGGACAAGCTGGTTTTCACTGTCATTTTACACTGGATATAAGGAGGCCAATAAAATAGATGATGTTCTGTTAATTCTTACAGAAGGCTGCATGATGTTCTCTTTTTAATAATTTGATTTGTGGAAACAATTTTTTTAATCACTGGCATTTTTTGTCTTTTAAGTAGAAATTATATACAATGAGAACATTTTCAGTCTTTTTTCTCTTCAGTAAAGATAAAATTAATTATACTTATTTTCACAACAGATAATAAGCTTTGAGCAATTAATTTCAACATGCTTCAGTCTCTATTCTTTTGCAGTGTTGCATATGCTGATACAGAGTCACATCATTGGTCACTGTGCTGTCTGTAAATGTTTTAGTCACACCATCACAGCTACTTAGGCAATTGACTTAGACATCATTAATTTTAACATTACATATGACATGCTCAAACACTGCGAAAACCCTCTCAGAAAAATCTGCTATGGTTTTAAAAGACATCTTCAAAACCAAGGTGGGAAGGAAGAAAGACTTATTTTCTTTGTGCATATGGAAAATAAATGATACTTTGTCTAGGAGATTGATTGGACAGGATACTGGCAAAGCATAAACAGGATTAGCTGTTTTGTGATTTTTTGGGGGTGTTTTAAACACCCCCAAAATTGAGTTTTTTAAAGGTATGTTTCATTGTATGAAACTATTTCCTCTCTCAAATATTGTCCTCCCATGGGCAACAAATCTAAGTCAAACATCCTCTCACCCATACCAAGCACTGATCAGGAAAGGACTCCAACCTTCTGGCATTCAGCTGCAGCCAGAACACAGGGATACAGCACTTGGACAAGACTTTGAATCTGGAATGGCCAGTGCTTTGGAACAGTAAGGAGAAATCAGCCCCTAGGACAAAGCAAGAGTGCCACATCGGGGCTGTCACAAAGAACAGCAGAGGACTGCCTGCAGTGACTGAACCCTTCACAACCCTTCCTGCTGTTGCTTCTCAGCCTTTTCCCACAACGTCCTGCATGATTTTGCCTGCAGCTTGTCCTTTCCCATGAGCACTTATAAACAAGTGCTTGGGGCTCACCACAACCCGGAAGTTTGGATGGGTTTGTCACTTGATTTAGAACTTTACAGGTAGCATAGCTTTTGGTATCAAAATACAGCCTGCAGAGCTGCTCAAAAATTTAGTGGCTCACACTATCCAGAAGGATGCTGGTAAGAATGATGATGGCTTTTCTGATGAAGTGACCAAAGACTGCTTCTCAGGGTAAAAACTCTTCCTATGGATTTCAGTACTAAAAATAATTTATGCTAATTCTCATTTCCTCTCTACCACCAGATTTTTAGACTTCCATTTGAGGTTAGATCTGAAACCTTTAGGAACTGTTTGAAATAAAAGCCAGATCATCGAGTTCATTTACGTACCCATTGAGATCAACATGCTGGTAGAGTTCTATGGCTTTACCAAAGTATTTTTTCTGAGAATTAAGGACCTCAAGTGTGGCTGCACAAGTGCCATGTTTGTCCCACTCATGTTTCCTACAGGAGAAAAGCAAAATGCAAATTTTAGAACACATTATTGGCAGATATATGTGCTGTACAAGCTAGCCATTGTACTTAAATCAAGTATCCAAAAGGCTACACAAGTGGAGTAGAACACCACATTCAAATTTATCACACATATAAAAAGTAAACCCAAGCAAGATCACTCCAACCATTTAAATTACAGCAACATCTACATATTCATGAAGTAAATACATATCACGCTCTTATAATACAATGCCCTCTCAGTGTACAAAGACGTTTGGAGGTCAGATTGAAAAAAAATTGCCTAGAAAATTACTATCTCCAGGCTTTTTGTAAGTTTTAGTGGAACCTTTTGTGTTAAATGCACTTTTAAAGCATTAATTTTTTTCTGAACCCCAAAGGATTAAGACTTATTTTGGGTCAAACAGTGTAACTGCACAAGCTGCTAAGATTTAAGCATCAGCATGTATGCTGGCCTGTGGCAGAATTTTCATATGCCTCCTCTCAAGTCTTGTTTCTAGTCCACTATCCATTCTCCTAAGAGCAAGGAACAGAGAGCAAAAGAAATTCTTGCAGTGTACAGCAGAAAAACTCAAACAGGACAAAAACCTGAAAAAAGACAAAAATGTTTCTATCAATTCTAAAGTCCATTGAAAGACTAAGCAGCATAATCTTTAGTGACACTGCCTGCGGATGTCTTTTTTTTAATTCTTTTCAAATTTTCACAATCCACTTGTACTATACAGGTATCGATTCAGCAGATGTACATGAAGATTATCTAATCACAAACTCCTACCATCACAGCATCCTGTGACCATATGATTCCTTAAGTACATTTCAAAAAGCAGAAAAGGACAACTATTATTCACTTGAAAGCCTACCTTGGATTTGTTGATTCATACTAAAAACTTCAGTTTTTTCTTAAGAAATTAAAACACTTTAAAAGAAATTATGTTTGGATCTAGAGAAATAGAGCACTACTTCTGAATAGAAAATTAATAAAGCAACTGTGGTGTCAAGAGATTTGAGGCAGGGGAGAAGATACTTTACTGTAAGATTTTCACTCTATCTTCCCAAATTTAGCCTTGTAGAGAGTTCTCATCTTGGCTGCAGCAACTAACACAGGTGCATGTCAAATGAATTGTTTATTCCCTGGAAGAGTCCAGTTTCCATGGGTGAATTTCTCCACAAGGGATTTTAAATTACTAATGAGAAAAAACATCACACTTTTAAAGTAAACAGAAGCTCTTTTAGGGGTAAACTTAGCAAGAAATATAATTAGGTTGGATCAGAAGTAGGTAACAGTCAGATCCAAAGGGCTACTAAAACAGCAGCAAGCTGGAGGCAAGGCTTTGCAGGTAGGATGACAATTTTAGTTCAGAGAATGTATGCATGCATGTCTGTAAAACTGGTGGTGATGTACCTGCCTTTTGAAGGCCTTCAGTAGTACCTATATTTAAGCGTCCTGCTCTTTCTAAAAAGAAGGCAGAAATAGAGGGCCAAAGACCTGCTGGCATTCAAGAAGACTTTTACTGCTACCATGGAACTGCTATTGGAGTGGTTTGGTGCAGTCTGCACTGACAGTGCCCGTGCAACATCATCTGCAGCAAGCCAAGAATGCACCAGGTCCACCAGAACGGACAGAGACTTTAGTCTCCCCAAAATATTTACCAACACTTTACGAGGATACAATGTCACTTTATTTTGCAGTACAGCCACGTCAAAAGAAAAAAAAATACTGAAAACAGCTGCAGGTGTTCATCAAGGCCTCCATCCTTCTGCACCTCTAGCACCCATGAGCTTGGTGGTAGCACAGAGCTGCTCTCGGTAACTTCACTGAACAGAGAAGTGGCTACCATGCACAGTGCACTCTCTTTTTCTATTTTCTCTTCTATGAGGAAGCCCAAAAGGAAAGCTCTCTCAAGACCAGCAACACAGTGAAACTAGCTAGAGAAAGAGATCTTGGAAGCTGCTCTTGCAGCTAGCCGTGATATCCCAGGAATGCTACTGCTACTCAGATTTAATGTGTCAACAACAGCTGTTTCTCCTTCCTGGGGACAAAGGAAGGAAACATTCTCTCACTAAGTTTCATTTCTCTAAATCTTCTGCTAAGCCCTCTCTTCAACAGCTGTATTTTGTAAGAGAGCAGATCTATACTGTAAATGAGACTGGCAAGACACACTGCTTCAGTGGCCTCCTGGACACTTTTCTCATGTACCTAAAGAACTACTCAGACTTTTATGAAATAATATCCAAAATGTTTTTTAGGGCTTTGTTGTACTCACCAGAACTGGGTGCGATTCAGAGATGAATGAAGAACATCAGGCCAGTAATGTCTCATGTCTGACATAAGATCCTAAAAATACCAAAATTAATAAATGCACCTTCAGCATTGAAAAGCTATTTTTACAATCTACATATATTGATAGTTTTTTTACAACTGAAGCCTCATCTTTCAGTGTCCATAACTGAAACAATAAGTTGAAGAAAAATAAAAGGTCTTTTTCCCCCAAATTCTGAAAATGCTGTTGTTGGAACAGGTATACCTACCAAAATATCTGAACATACAAATACTGACACACTGCCTCAAAGCTTTCCTTCAACTTTCCCTGCAGAAGCAGTTCAATCATGCAGTGTTTCACATTTGCCAGCTCAAGTCTCTTATCCCTGTCTATAACATATCAAGGAATTTTGTTGAATTAAACATGTTGGGGTTTTTTTTAAGTAGAAAAAGAAGAAAAAAGGACTAATGACCTAGGAGAAAACACACAAAACAGTACTCTTACTTTGTTCTGATTTTGCAGTAGAAAATGTGAAGAGGGAACACCAACTTACTGAATCTCTTTCTTTTCACAGGTACTTTTTGCCACTGCAGATCCATCACCTATGCGGTGGTGAACCTCTAGATTTTATTAAGGAGGATGTGGCTGAATGAGCCAAACTGCATGTTCACAAAATCAAGTAGGTACAGCTGCTAATGATTACAAGGATGGCAACTTCAAGTAGTACCAGAAGCACTAAAAGAATTTCTGGAGTCCTTAAAAAACTATACCCCTCAGTAAACATTAAGAGTGATATTATGAACTGCAAATTTTGCATATAGGATGTGCAAAAGTAATTGCACTTAGCTCTGCCTGGTATGTCTGTTTTTGTTTCAAATACCTTGATCTCAGTAACATTGAAATGCCATGTCTTGTTACAGTCTTCAGCTCTGTCAGGCCTAGGGAAGCAAAATAAAATTGAAAAAAGACGTCTCCTAACTCACTACTGGTAACTAACGTATCATTATCCTGAATTTTATGTATGCATGATTATAGCTGGAGATCTTACTTAAAAATGCAAGTAAACCATAAGAACCTAGAGTGGTTTAGAAATAAAACCTTCAAGATATTAATTATGGCCAAAAGATTTCTCATGAAGATTCAAAAGATGGCCAAAAGATTTTGTCATGATTTCTTTGTTTGGCCCTTTCGTCCCTTTCATTCTATGTAAAAGTTATTTCAGTGACAGTAACTTGGAAGGGTCTTGCACATGATGTCACTGGTGTCACTATTGACAGTGACCTCCTAAATTGCTGCCCCATCTGATGATTCTGCAAGTATCACCAAGACACTCTCATGGAATCAATTCATAATGATGTTCACTTTTCCAGGAAGCATAGCTTAAACTCCTGAACTGATTTTAACCTGTATTTGTCAGGAAAATTTTTTAATTGCTGCCATTGGCATCAATTCCAGTGAGTTGATTCCTTTGAAGCAAATTATTTTTCTTGTACTTTTGCAATATTTGTGTGGAGATAAGATACTTAAAGCCACAAGCAGTCATGAGATATTAACAAATTCTTTTTTCTCAGAGAGACAAAAGAAAAGAAGGGAAACAATAGTTCCCTTTGTGCTTGAGACTATTTCTGCTCTTATGAGGATGTGCGTAAATAAAATGCTTATGTGGCCAGAGGATTTCAACAAGTCATGAGATACAAAAGTATATTTCAGTTTTATGTCAAACCATAAGGTTTTAATTTTGTTTCAATCATAAGAACAGACAGATTAAAATCTCCAAAAAAACCCCACAAAAGCCAACCAAAAAAATAAAACCCCACAAAAAAAACCCCAACAAAACACACACACACAAAAAAAAACCCCAAACAAACAAACCCCCACCTAACAAAACCAAATAACTAAACATCCTGGTAAAAAATTTGCTTTTTCCTTTCCATGCTGAAATAAAAACACTCTATGATCATACCATAATCCATGGATTGTCCAGTACTTTGGTGGGTCATGACAATCATTAGCATTCATCTGTAGGAAACAAAAACACAGAGTATTTGCTGCACGTATCTAGGAGTAAAGGTTTAAAGGCAAAAGTAAAACCTCATTCAGTAAAGTAAAAACAGTTTAAAGGCAAAAGTAAAACCTGAGGTTCTACTGTGGCGTGCCAACTTTTCCTTGCCAATCAGGAACTGGTGAACTCCACTTACACAAAGCTGTCATGGATTATGCCACTTAGGGACCCACTGGCATTAAAATTTTGAAGCAGATCAGTAAAATCTGAACAGACAGCGTAAAGAGAAGACAAAAGGAGAGGTTCTGATGTAACAGAAAGTAGCCTGATCTATACTAAATGAACAGAACTTTATCTGCATTTATAGTACTCCAGGTGATAGCTCTCTGTATTTTTCTCATTACCACATCTTTTCAAAGACTGCAGAGGCATTACAGTAAAAACATGCAAAATAAACTATAATATTGGACAAGGACAAAATCCTCTTTAAGCATCAAGACTAGTTTTATCATTGTATTGAAAATGAAAAATACAAAGAAGAGATTAAATATATTGCTTATTCTGCATAAAAAAAACCACTTATGCTTTAAGGATTTTGACTTGAGGGACAAGGGAATGGAGAGAAAATAAAAGCCTAAATACCTTCCTACAAAAACAGAAAAATAGAGCCTCCAATAAAAATTGTTGATAATACAGGAGTAATAGCCTACACTTGAATTACTGTTTAGAGCAGAGACATATGCCTGAAAAGAACAAAATAAAAAATTCCATGTCACACATCAGAGAATACCATTACTGTAGTTTCCCTGATTATTCTTCTTAGGAACTACAGGTCATTCAAGTAAACACTTTTTGCCATTAACTAACAACTTCCCCAGACGTTATTTTCCCACAATAATAGCTTCCCTTTTTGGCTCTTCATTCTGTCCTAATTATGCCACAATGCCTTTTACATGATGCCAGTTCAAGAGCAGAGCGTAGAGAGGAGCAGAGACAGGCCTCTAATCTCACTAATTGCCTTCCACATGCCAGAGGACAGTGGCAGCAAATCTGCAACTTCTGCAAGACTTTCTTATTCTGTGTCCATTTCCTTCCTCTCCCCTCTTGCCACCAGTAATACAAGCAATTACACCCAGCAAAAGCTTTGTTTCCTGAAAGGAATATTTTGAACAAACACACACTGAAAATGCCTAAACAATATTGCTCTGTCATGACACAAGCTCTGTAGACCTGGAGGGGTTTGGCTATCTAGCCCAAAGTACAGCAAATTAATAGTCAACAGCTTCCTCAACTGAGGTGGCAACAAAAATAGTGCAATTGTGCTCCTTATTCAGTGTTTAACTGCAGTTCTCAGACATGCTAATGGAACACCCAGGCATTTCAGACTTGAAATAATGGCACTTAGTTACCCTGTGCCCAGTAGAACTGGGAGGTCAACGCAACCTACAACATGTTAGTTCACACTCTGCATGCCTTGGCCAGCTTCATTCAATCTCTTCTTCATTCTAGCCTTAGTATCTTTCCAATGTTCATTTTAAATCAATATAATAAAAAATGAAAATGCTGGTCTGCAAAGCTGGATACCCCTGCTTACTAGTGCAAAACCACTTTTTGTTAGCCTTCCTGTTTATCACAGACTGATTGCTGGAAGATTAATTCAATCTCTAGAGAGTGACTGACTAGAAAGAGAGGTACAAATATTTATTTTCAAGTGAGCACTGGACTCCAGAAAGTCCTACATACCTAGATTATTTGAAAAAGAAGCACTGTTTTCTCCTGTTTTAAAGCAATCTGATAATCAAACCAATCCAAATGAACCATATATGACCTATAAAACTGAGCGAAGGGCTGGTGAGGCTGTAGAGTACCCACCATGCTGAGAGGGAACATTACAGCAGAGGGATTAGCCTATTTGTAACAGCAAATCATTGCACAAACAGCACGTGCCAGAAGCATGGAAGCTTTTATCATCTTTGAAATGCCAAAAAGTGAAATACCATTGACTTGTCCCAGAAGTGCCACCTGTTGAGCTGCCCAAGTTATAAATCCCTTGGTACAGCAGCTATTATTAAAGGCAAGAGTACTGCTACTGGGTCACATACAGATACACCAAATTCAAATAAAAAATCAGCTTCTGGGAAGTGAAATATTTACTCCTGTTCTCCCTTCCAACTACCTTTCTTCAGTAGGTCATCTCTTAATTAAGAGAAATTATAAGTTATTTTGTAATGAAACATGGCAACTGCAAAGAAAAATTCTTACTTTTCAAACTGTGGAGAGAGTTCACCTCTTCAACTTCTCCTCAAACAGTGTGCAATTACTCCCCTTCCTCCTTCAGTCACTTTAATTCTTTCTGTATTATGTGACTACTTCTATTTTTATCAAAAAATAAGGAAAACTAATATTTCTATTCTTCCTTTAAGCCTCTGCTATAAAATCATTGCCAAAGCCTGAACTTCAGAAAATTATCTCATATCGAAAAATAAAAATTAAAAAAAAAAATCATCTGTTTCTTAACACAACATTCAAACTTGAATTCAAGCTGTTCTGTTCATTGCTCTATTCTATTGTCCTTTTTTTGACTCTTTCCTTTAATGAGCACACATGTGAAGTAATAGGCAGATGACAGCAGGTACCATTTCTTTATTTTTCTTTATTGTCCTCCCCATTCCTAACTGAGAAAGAAATAAATAACTTACAAACTTGCACTGGATTTTCCATATTTCACACACACACACAAAAAAAACCCCAACCACATAGAAAATTTCATCTTTTTGCAATCTCCAGGATGCAAAAGCTGAAATAATACTTCTCTTTTTAAGTTCTGGAATAAGAGGTTTTCAGAACTCCATAAAAAGGGAGTAGGAAAGTCCCTCTTCTTGCCTTTGAGTTGCTTTTAAGTCACATGCACTTGTTACTGAAAAGTGTGACATGAATTAGCCACAGTCACAATTTTTTAAGGGAACATGAAATTCATAGTCACTTGAGGTCTGTGAATCTAGCTTAGATATCTTTGCATAAGACGTAATGACCTTAGGCCAACTATATGGTATTGGAATTTCTAATCACATTAGAAGGAAGAAACTCTTCCTCCTTCACCCTTTTCATTGTAGTAGTCAGTAATTAGGTGCTGGGGTAATCACTGCTTCCATGATATCACTTTATTTTAATGTTAGTTTGGAAGATATGGTTACGAAACACTTTCCAATTTAATTGTGCCGAACACACTCACTATTAAAAAGCATCAGCTGAACACTAACTTTTTAAAGCCCAGGAAAAGATCAGACAGATGTATTCTCAAATTTCTGGCATGCTGATCTGGGCCCTCTAAATTTTAAAGAAGACCTTTTGGGCCTTCAAAGGTCTAAAAAACTTTTCAAGCAAAAGATCTGCAAAACAGGTAGGAGTTAAAATGAAGCTCATCCACACACCACAAGAACACACTGTGTATCAAAGTCTATAATCAGATTCCTTTGTATAGGAGACATAAACTAAGAAGTAATTTCAGAAAAAAAAGTATCTCACAGCTTTTTGCCATAAATGATAGAATGACTTTTGCTGTTTCTTTCACAGCTTTTTCCTTTCAACATAATGTCAAGAGTTTTAAACTGAATAATAACATTATAAATATTTACACCCTGAAAAACACCAGTTATCATATATAAATGCACCAAACACACAGAAGAATCTACCTACTTAAAAATACTTGAATTAATTCCTACATTTAGGAATTCCTCTTATATAAAAGAAGAAAGCTGTTATAGCAGTACAGTTGAAACCTTGTTTCTTCATATGACTCAGTGATGAGAAACTAGGGAAAAAAGTCAATATGATTTTAATATCCCTTTTTCTGCACATCTTTGAATGCATCTGTCCACCTCTTATTACAGAATATCATAAGAAATCAACAAAGTGCAAGGATGCCTACATTTTCTGATGTTCAATATCTTCAGTAATTCACTACAACTTCCCTAGATTATGTGAATTATTTGTCAATATCAGGTGCACTACCGTGGAATTCAGAGAGTAACCAGCATAAATACACAGTGGGAAAACTGGTTGGTAGAGGCTTGTTTTTTAAATTTTGGGTTGTTTCACTTTATTTTTTCCCAACTGTCCTCATGTCATTCATGCAAGCAAGGGTTTGCACTGTTACTGACTCTGAACACTGAATCATGCTACAAACTCATCAACACCAACGTATCTGCTTCAAGTCAGTAACAGTGATGTTTATTCAACAGAAAATCAGACACAAATGGCATCAAATCTTTCCTTATTTCCACACAAAAACAGGCAAACAAAAAAACAGAACAGTTATCTCAGTCATACACATCTGACTTTTGTTATTGATATTACCCTCCACATTCACTTGGCTGAACCTGAAGCTACTGTATTATCTACAAGGTTCTTCTACCTTGTGTCAGTAAATCTGATCATATTTTTAACTTAGTTGTATAGGAAGAGACCTTTGAGTACTTCCAGTATAGGAAAAGTATTCTACTTATCACATGGTAGTAGATACTTAATAGCAATAGTACCTGTCTTAGCTGTGCTTTGACAGAATAGATGTTGGAAGGTTGGGTTCGTACCCCTCAAATACAGCAAAAAATGCAGAAATAATCAGAGACACCTGCCACAACACGTTTATAGCTCTCTTTCCTGACTGAATCAATATTTGATGATATCATAGAAAATACTGGAGCCATAATTACAAAGCTAAAAACCTTACTTGTTGTGGTGTGTTGTTCATTTTTCTTTGAAGTTGCTTTGTTCTGTTACCCCTATTTGTAATGATGGTTCAGTCTGGGATTTCCCCTCCTTCCCCAGGTTTGCTCCTCCCCAGTATAAGAGTTTTGTCAGTCTATTGTCTCCTCCCTTGTTCCCCTGGATACTCCTGTTAACCCCTCCCTGAGTTCTGTCTGTCACCCACTGGCTCCTCCCCTTATTTGAGAAAGTTCTTCTCCCTGCAGTGGGTGATTGGGTCTGGAACAAGAGCTCCTCCCTATGTCCTTCCCTATTGGCTAGCTGGCATGTCTTATGATTTTGCTTCCTCCTAAGTTTCCCCTTATTGGTTATTGTATAGTCCCCACCTGAATGTTCCACCCCGTTTATATACTGTTGCAATCATTGTTCTGGGTCTTTTCTCAGCTGGCTCCCCTGGAGACAATAAACTTCTGGACTTTGCCCCCGGGAAGAGTCCCTCTTTTCTTACTTTGCCTTCCTGCTGCCCACCACTGCCTCCTGCTGAGGCGCTCCCCGGATGCTCCCGGCGCATCTGGGCAGTGTCCCCCCGGCTGTCAGCTGCTGTGCCACAGCTCAGCTGGTGCGGCCTCCTCCCCTGGCCAGGGGAGTAGAGAGAATTCAGACAGCAGCGCGGCACTTACTGTGCAGCAGATAGTTCAAATACTGAACTGCCATCAGCCAAACAAGGCAGACAAGACTTCCTACAGAGTCTGATGAAAGTCTAGGATTAAGTTTATAACTAATAAAATGCCACAAATTCTGTAACAAGCTTAGTGTACAGTACACCCTACACTGACAACTCTATCTGTAACTCACCACAATCCTTCCTGTTATGGCTGCTCTGCATTGCAAGGGAAATAGCAAAAGCTGCATTAAAATCAGGAAAAGCCTTTATAAAGGCATAACCAAGATTAAATATTTAATGGGCTTTATTCAGTCTATTTTCACACATTTATTATTCAAAGCTACCTTTTGTAGGATAAAAGAGAAACACAAAAATCTCACCTTACATACAGTCACTGGCCAATGATGAGCAAAATACAACTTTTTCCAGTCATGAGGGTGGATGTCACTGGAGAGAAACAGACAAATTTGTTTTTCTTCAAGTATTTTTAAAAAGCGGAACACCTTCAGGCACACACTCCAAACTATCGATTCGGAGAGAAACAACATATAAGGAAACATGCTAATATCTCCATTGTTAAACAAATTCTCCTTCTGGCACCCCATCTCCCTATGCTTCCTATTTCTTAAGTACGCAGAGGAGAAAAAAACCCTCAAAAATTTGTTCAAGAAGTGTTGGAAGCCTGTATCACATCATTTCTATACAGGTCTTTTCCAACAGTTTTGAGCAGACCTATTCTGGTTAAGTAGACGTAAATAAAAAACCTGTTGCACCAGACACTACAGCAGATCTATTTAGTTATTAAGCAACCAGATAAAGTAACTAAATAGAACCAAAAAATAAACAGAATTGTGAATTATTTAAATTGACAACATTATGTGCAGAACTGTCAAAACAAATTGTTATTCTCTGGAAGCTAATGGCAACTTGTCAGTCATTAGTTCTTGCTAGAGGATGTATTACCAAAAGAAAAAGGAAAAAAAAAAGGAATAAAAGACCAAGCTAATTCTTATCAACCTGAGGACAGCCTAGGGATGTTTCCGTGTTATATCACACTTCAGTTTTTTCCTCTAGTTTTTCTACTTTGCAATGGCCACATTTTCTCTTAAGCATTCACACGTATCCATGGTTTTCTATATAATTTAGGAGAATAGCTCTAGAACCTACCAGGCATAGCCACAATGAAAACTATTAACACTTTTATAGGGGTCTTTATTGTTGTTGTAGAAACCTGAATAGAGAAATTGCTCTATATTGCAGAGCAGTTAATTTACTTGGCTTTAAAAAGCCCTTGCTTAGAAACGATCTTTCATTAGACTTTTCATAACATCTTCCATCTGTATTTGAAATAGCAGCTGAACTTCTGCAATGTCAGTCATGCCAAAAGAGTTCTCTTAGAACACACTTTTTGGCTAAGGATGGGTCAGAAAACTGTACTTATTAAACAGAGGAAGTTAAGCTCAGAAATGGAATCCAAAGAAAGCCATTTTCAGTACCTATGCAGCTTCAGAGATATACTCCCCTTCTTTGGACCAGAGTTATCCTGCTCTGTGCAACACAGCAATGTGACTCTAGAGCTGACTCTTTGCCAAGATGGCCAAGCCAGAGCCTAAATCCTGGGGACTGAAGAACATCAGCGAAGTGTCTAAGCTACCCACCAACTGCAATGTAGGCACTGAAAGAAGTTCAGCACTGAACTGAGCACCCCTAGCCATTCTCTTGCCAAAGGACTAAAGGAAGCAGAAAAGCTTATTTCCTCATCTAATGCAATAGGAATTTCAGCTTTAACCACAGAAGGGTATGACTCGGGTGTGGTTTCTCCCATGGCTCATTGGTATTGAGCTCAGATTATGCCAAGGAGCAACAACCAAAAGGTGGTGCAGCAGTCTGATACAGTCTCAACTGGGATGTCATATGAAAAATAATTTTATATTGTCAGAACTGAGAAAATAGCAAGGAAAATAAAAGATAAATAAAAAGTAAACAATGCAACAATTAGTGCAGTTCACCCCACAGGGATCACTCCAGATTTTTTACTTTAAGTATCAAAATAATTTTCACTTTTTGTCATTACCACATCACAACTCTAACTGATTAATCTACAGCAAGATTAGAAAAGTTTTAAATGCATCAAATGGAATTTAAGTTTCCCCTCTTTGTTCATGCTGACACATGTAAAGGTTTCCTCAGGCATGACCCTTGCTCCTCTAGTCAATGTAGATGCCTTACTATAAATCACCTAAGGGTAGAATAACACATAAAAGATAATACATAATAACAAATTTACATTAGAAGTTAAACCATGCTGATCTGCACTTAAGAATGAGTTGCCAGATGTTTTATTTTAAAGCACAACTTACCTTTGAGTAAATGTATCTGAAGGACTCCAACAACATAGTGCCATGAAAAACCAACCCAGAATCCAATAGTGCAGCTTTGCAGGTCTCATTTTGTTATGCAAATAGCTGTAAAAGGTGTTGAAAGAAGACATCTTTACCTATCCAATACACTTAAAACACAAAAGAAACCTACTATGTCAGAAACAGCAGGTAATGATACCTCTAGATTAGATTTACAACCATGGGTAAATGGGGATGTCTTTCAGGGCTGTGTCTGATACCCCAGCTTGTATGGTAATTTTCATGAACAAATGCCATCAAGGATGAGATCACTATTTCCTTTTTTTTCTTTACTTGCACATGGTTGCAACAGAGCTACCTTCCAATTAACAGAAATATATAAATCTTTTACACAGTTACACTTTATGTAATTGAAGACTCAACTTGTAGTCAGATTCATTAAAGTGATTCATTAAAGAAACTTTGAATTTAATATTGAATATTCGTGTTGGATTGGCCAAGGCTGATATTAGAAACTCACTGAAAGCCAAGGATGATGTTCAAAGATGGAATTCTGCCTAAATGCCAGCTGACTACTAAACTAATATTTTTTTACAATGCTGTTAAAAGCACATGAGTTTCTGTTCCTGTTATAAACCTGAGATAGCCTTTATGAAACCGTGCACAATTTGCCTAATACTAAAAGGGACCTTAGAAGTCAGGGTAAAAAAAAACAAATCAACCTTCACAAACAGAAGAACTTTCACTTGGCACAGGTCAAAAATCCCAACTGTCTCCCAAATCTCCCAGCCACTTCACAGCATTTCAAATGCGACCTTCTAGAAAGGAATGTACATGCACATATTTACATGCAAGTTATTAAAGCCTCACCAAACCTACTTCCCAACTTCGTCAAAATGACAACCCTACACCACAAGACACTGCAATGTAACCTAGGTGACCTTTCAAAGATCTCTCACTACACAAGCTGTAGTCTTTTTTTCTATGAAGGTTTTTTTAAATTCATTCTTACCACAGTCAAGTAAAGCCTGTTTTGACACCAGTGAAGACATGGCTGATTCCACCACTCCACTGAGAAAACTCAGTGTAATTCATATTCACAGCTCCTTATAAACAAGAACCCATTCTCCCACAGTTGTTATGTGGCTCTGTACCCAGCCTGCAGAACGGCAGTTCTGCAAATGCTGCGCCACAGCTGAAGTACAAAGGAGGGAGCCTCCCTGCTTGCAAAATGTGTGGGGATTTCAAAACTGGTGAGGGGCTTGGGCAAGAACAGTAACTGTTAACCAGCTAAATTTATCACAAGGTCTTGCTAAATTGTGAGGAAACGAACACCTTTAAGACATTCTTCTATTTCATACATTAATGCCTCTTTAATTTGTAATGGACACATTATCAAGGTACTTGGCCTAACAGAAGATATAGGAAGATAAATATTAGTTGCCAACTGTTAACTTCCCAATCTAGTTTCTTAAAACACCAGAAGGAATTTCACTCACCAGGTAAAATAAGAAAAAAATATGATAATTTAAAAAATCATTTAGAGAGTGCTAGTTGTATAGAAAAGGAAACAATAATATAGAACTAATGTTTAGCAAAAGCTAGCCAAAGCAAGACATATGTGCTGTATTAAAGTAATTTATATAGTCATACAGTGTATAAAAATATCACAAATAAGTAATTAAGTGCCGGATAGCCAATTTCCCCAAGAATTCTGCACCTTAAGTGATCTCCAGTCTCATCATTTGACCAACAGGAATGAATGATTATGTGAGATTCTGTCTGAGATTACAGACCTGCTTAATGGTTTAATCTTCTATTATTTTAAACTGAAAACCAACCAAACAAGACTACTTTTCTGCATGAAAAACTATCAAGACAAAACATGGAGAGATTTAAGGAGTGTAAAATTCATGTAAAATTCTGCTCTTCCTACAAAAAGCAGGAAGTACCACTTAAAAGACAGTAATGTCACACACCACAAAAAAAAAAGCTGCATTCTACAGAGGTGTGGAAGAAACACCTTAAGGAAGTCAGTTAGGAAAGAAAAACAACCCAGTGTCATAGCATTTCTTTTGATGTAAGCTGGTAGGCAGAAAGAATTTTTTTTTTCAGTGACTAAGTAGCAAAAAAAGCATCCTTTCTCACTGGATTCTTATGTTCGATCAAGTAATGGCCAGGAACAGAGGGGGCTTCAAACAAACGCTGCTATCAGAGCAGCAGAAGGTGCTGATTTATTCTACATATTGTTCTGATCCCTGAAACCAGAACATAGAGCAACACAGCAGGTTTGAAAGCGCCCAATCTGTAACTTTCACTTTTTTCCACTGATAAACAATCCATAAACTCTAAGGATTTAGCTCAACCTTGCAGGTACCACAACACTATCACGACAGACTGAGTGATTTATTCAAGCTGACCTTTTATTTGTCTCTGATATTGATGGTGGTGGGTGAAAAGTGCATCAATCTCACCTTAAAGGCATCTGAATGATACGCGTTTGAGGAAAATACATGCATCAAAATGAAAACTGCATTAACAACTAAGATGCATAGAGCACATACATTTTTAATAAATATTTCTTCTGCTTACTAAAAATTACTCTAGATTACTAATTTCACAAACACAATAAAGAACAGATTTAACAAATCTTACACCAACTCTTCTCTAGTAAGAAACAGGGGTTTCATATTATGAAAGTTACAAAAAAAAAAGTCAAGATGTTCCAAAAGATTTCATACTGTAGAAAACTTAAAACTTCAAAATGAAACCTGCACACATACATAAAATTATTACTTTAACACTAGGCTATCAACTCACTTTTATTATAGATAAAATTCCAAAGGGCATGATACAGCTTTGGGATTACTCTTGGTTTACTGTATCTAGAAAAGGAATGCAAAGAACATGTTTCTGTGTGTGTTTCTATGTTTTGGTAACCCAGTCAGGGTAAGGTCACTTTCAGTTTTGTTAGCATTGTTCCATGCTGTTTTCAAAATTACCTGCCCAGGCTTATCAAACACTAGAGAGAACTTGCAATAAACACCGAGAAAATCCTCCTCTAACATATTCACTATAGTTTGAATTCTAATATACCACCTTGAGAGGAGTGCTGATGTAGCACATGCTTCTTGTGGACACTAACAATTAGTCACTTCTTATTTTACTCCCTTATTTTGTTTCTGTTTTGCTTTTAACAATTAGCTTGAGTAGCAAACCTCTCATTAATATAAAATCTCCTGCTCTACAGTTTAGTTCAGCATATAAATTCAGAAGAGAAGATGCTGCAGAAGAGCACTCAAGCAATCAGCAGGATATGCCCACGGTTATGACATGGCATGCACGTAGCTAAATGCTGGCAACAATGTCCAGAGGTAAGATTTAGGACAGTCAGCCTGGCATCTAAAGCCACAAAAAAGGAACACCCAAGGGCTTGGTAGCATCCCTAACAAGTCAGCATGTGGCATCTGCCACACCGAGTTAGACAAGCCAAGTCACAACACTGTATGCCAGAAGCATTAATTTAATTTATAACAACGCTCTTAGCTCCGACAACTTTTACCTCCACTGTCCGCTCCCAGCTAACCCTGCATCCCAAGCCCGAGTAATAGCAAAAGGTTCTTCGAAGCCTTTTCAGAGACAATACTCACGCCCACCGCCACGGCTCGATTTCAGCAGTGCCCCTCTCACAGCGTTCAGTGCGATGGGGGCTCTTGCCGCCGAGGCTCAGCGGTGTCGGGGTGAACTCGGAGGCAGCAGAGGCTGCGCTCAGCCGCCCGGCTTCCTGGGGAGCACGGCGGCACCTCGCCCTCCTCGCACGGCAACCAACACACGGCTCTGCTCTAGCACCGATGGAACCCCAACAGCAGAAAGCCTTTACTCCAGATAAACAATCATTACAGAGGTGTCCGCACAAACTGTAAAGAATGCAAATCTCCTAAGCACCGGAAGCGGGGGGCCTCCAGGCGACAGGAGGATGCCAAAGCTGACGTAAGGTGTAAAAAACCCCCTAAAAAATTATTGAGTTTTCCCGCCTCTAGGAAATGTTGCCACTTATTTGGCTGCCTTTCGATTTGCTACTATGCGTGGAATTTAAAACATAAGAAGTGAAAGCAAACACACCAGGCCTGCAAGTCCCACCTTTGGAGCTCGCGCAACTGAGGATCCCAGGGGCAGAGAGGCACTATCCCACGCAGAAAAGCCTACTCAGAAACACCTCGGGCGGGCCGAACCGCAGCTCCCTCCTGCCCGGCTGCCACCGCGGGAGCGCAGCCCCACGGCGGGCAAGGGCGCGGGAAGAGGGAGCCGAGGGAGGCTGGAGCAGGGAAAAATCCGGCCTCGGCTGCTCCGGGTTGAGAACTCAGCACGCTGCGCGCACCCCCCCCAGCCCACGTTACCTCCCGCCCGGCGCAGCCCGCAGGACCTGCCCCGCGCCCGCCCCTCTCCCAGCCCCGCGCACGGCCCCGCCCCGGACGGCGGGGGGCGGCACCTCCGCTCACCACAGCGGCCCCTCGCGGTCTGCCCGGCTGCTGGCGGCTGCTGGGAGCGCCCGCACTCGGGAGTGGCGGCCCCGTGATTTCCCTGGAGCATCCCCGTGGCCAGCCGAGTACCGCGGGAGCAGGGCCTTGTGAGCGCGGGCAAGAAAGGAGCGGCGGCCTGCGGAGGAGATAATTTATGTGGGTGGTTTGGTTCGTCCTGCTGTTTTGGTTGGTTCTTCTTTAGCATATTCATGGATTTAGTTACGTTGTTTCATACTGAGCGTTTGTGCGGCATGGAGGTCTTCGAGAGTGTGATGAGGACTGGAAATAGGAGGCTACTGACTAATGCGAGCGCAGGAGCTGACACAGGTGTCTGTGGCGTGCTTCTCCAAATAGAGAAGTTTGAAATGGTAACAACTCGTGTTTGGAAGCAGTAGGAAGTTTCTGAGGAAGGAGCAACAAGGGATGAGTCAGAACTTGGTTCAGTATTTTCTCAGCAGTATGTTAAGCTATGAAACATTCTGACCCTTCTTTCTCTGCCAATGCATGAGTCATAAATACAAAGTGTGATTATTAATTACTAGTGTGTAGTTTTGAACTACAAGGAGTACGTTACAACCATCTTACATTAATGCACTTAAGAAATATGTGGGCAGATCTGTTTCCACAAACAAAACATTTGTTTTAAACAGATTAATTTCAGTCTTTGTAATAACGTCTTTGTTCAACATCTCAGTTTTATTAACTGCTAAAAAAATTTTTAATTACGTGTTTACATGGTAGGAAGGAGGATGAGGCAAAACTAATCTCTTTGCCTACCTTTCTGTGGAAACATGAAAATGTGCAGATCCATCTGTTGTTGTCTAAGAGGTATGAAAAGTTTCAGAAATTTTCTCAAAGAATTAAAGATAGTGAAGGTCTCCAGATCTTTGTAAGCAGTGTGGCTCTTCCCGCCGCTGAGGACACCAGGGCTCCATGTGGCAGTGAAGTCTTTGTCACTGCCCATAAAATCAGAAGATAAGCACACCAAGTTGTTCTCTCAGACTAGGGGTGAAAACTGGGCTGTACTGCACATACTCTCCAGCCTGCAGGGTTGTGTGCTTCAGTGCTAATCTTGTTAGAGGTGCAACGGAGATTTGCTCTCTGAGGGTGACAGATTGTGGTGTTTGTGAGTGTCCCAGGACAAGGGAAGAGATTAATTTGACTCTATGTTCTCAGAAGGCTGATTTATTATATTATATTAAAGAATGCTATACTAAAACTATATTAAAAGAATAGAGAAAAGGATACACCAGAAGGCTTAACAAGAATGAATAATAAAAATGCGTGACTGACTTAGAGAGTTGGACACAGGTGGCTTTGATTGGTTATTAAGTAAAAACAATTCACATGGAATTAATGAAAGAATCACCTACTACATTCCAAAGCAGCAAAACACAAGGAGAAGTAATTAGATAATTATTATTTACATTCTTTCCTGAGGCTTCTCAACTTCCCAGAAGAAATCCTGGCAAAGGGATTTTTCAGAAAATATCACAGTGACACCTAATTACTGCTTTGCACTTTGTGAAAACTAAGACCAGTGACAAGTTTCCCATTAGGGTGATTACAAAGAGAGATCCAAAGCTACACAGAAATAGTGTAGCCTTTAATATATTAGGACAAAGAAGCTACATTTTTATGTTACAATATCATAAAATAGTGCATGTTAATGGATGCTGTTATTAAAAAGAATGTTTTTGTGAAATATGCAAAGATAGACAACGGACAGCTACATTGGATAACTGTCTCCTTAAGACTTTCTATTTAATATTTATCGATCTACTATAATATTTTGTTTCTCTGGTGTCTTTTATCTCCTGATCACTATTAGCACTCACGATGCTATGAAAAAATGAGGACATGTCAGAATATTTGAAATGTTTCTTTTAAACTTCATGAAAATTATGTTCTGCTCAAAAAATTCTGAACAAATGTGGTAGTGCTCTAGATTTCTATATGTTTATATGCTGAAATGTGTGGCCTGAAAAAAACCCAACCCAAAATGAGTTGAAATGCTTCAAAACAATACATTTTTCCAGCTTTCAGCAGTTTACATTAGGATTTAAGAATCATGATAGAGACTTTCAAATTTTTTCTCCGTAATACAATGTGTGGTTTTGCTTTAATTGTTCTCATTGCAGAAATAGAACAAACAAATCCAGTTAGACTTTATTCCTAAAAGTGTGGTAAAGAAACATTTACAATACTCTGAGCAGATGGACACATTTTGGAATATATGTACAGTCTCATGTCCTAATTTCAAGTCAGTAGACTTAGTCCATGGATTATTTTGAAAGTTTACATTTAATTTAAATTGTTTTAATAGCCTGTAGCTATGTGTTTCTATGATTTCCACAGAGTTGACTTGGGAATTACATAAATTCAAAATGGAAACATTTTCTTCAAACAGTTTGAGGCAGTGTATTGCAATAGGATACGTGACTGTGCTTTGCTGCCCTCAAGATGATGGATATTTAGCCATATAATAGTCTGCTGTTTTGCAGAGCTCAAAAAACATTATCTGTAGAATGAACTCCAAATATTCTACATGTATTTGAAAGCTGGAAGGCACTGTTTATGAAATGCTAAATGACTGTTGCAAATTATAAACTATCTTCTAAAGTCTATTGATTTGTCTTCCTCTGCTCTATCTTTCCTTCATGAATTATTTTATCAAGTGGGTTTTGTCTTTCCATTAAGTTTAGAGATCTAGTTATTATAGGTAAAAATTGATTCAGCCAATTAGATCAAAAATAAAAATAAAATTTATTCGCGACTGATATACAGTCCTGACCTCTAACAATCAAAAAGCAGCACCGACCCTGGGATCAGAGCAGGTGAACAATGATTTGGCATCTATCCCACCGAATCCCCCTGTTCACCATCGAGGCCTGGCAGAGTTCCAGTGTTATACTCTTTTATTTTCTCTTGCCTGCGGCAGAGTCCCTTTGTCCCCTCCTGGAGTCCTTAATATTTGTGCAGTGTCTATTCTCTGTCCTATGCAGGACAAAGCCACGTCAGGGAATTGATGTGTATCTGTGTCCAGTTCCCAGAATCCTTCATTCACATGTATGTCCTTGATGTCCTGTCTATCTGAGGTGGACATCTACATGGGCCATCATCGCTGGGCATTTTCTTGTTCATGCCATCGGGGAGTGCCAATCTCCTGTGCAGGCTAGGTTTTCTTTGTATGTTAGTGATGCACCTCCTCCTCGGCTGCGAGCTGTCCTGTGTGGCAATCTCCCTCTCCCCTTTGCTGGCATGATCTTAAAGCTTTATTTTATATTACATTAATAATCTTATATTATAATATTATACCCAGCACAAATTATCCCCTTATTCCTAACAGAGTGAACAAATAAAAATAACTGTAGTTTCAGACATTATCTTTCTCAATTTACTATTTGTTTCTGATACGATTTTGAAAAATTAAACTGAAGGAATTAAGTGCTTAAGTGCAGTGTTGTGGGTTTACTTTAAGAAAATTTTGTACTGAAGTGAAAGACTGCTAATGTTTCTGAACTTCAGGATTTGAAAATACAACACTCTTTGGGCTGCTGTGGGATTGGGCGTAGGTCTCCAGCAGTACTTCCCATGTGTCCAGCAGAAGTGGGGTGCAGTGAAGGACACCTGTCCGCACAGGCAGTCTTTAGAGCATCCCTGAAGAGTCAGTGCAGAAAGCTGGTTTTAAAACCAGCCTTCCGCAGTGCCCTGCTTTGCCTGGGGGCTGTACATGCTCCCTTGGAGCATTCCTAACTTATGAAATTATTTGTCAAATTATTTGACTTCAAGAAAAGTTATAAGCAGTTCAGCATGGAAAAAAATGCCACATGTAGTTCTGCAGAGAAAGCATTACCATTTACAAACCTTTATATCTTTTGTTTTAAGGAGCAATAACGAACATGCTTGTTATGAAACGAGGGCTCTAGAAGCCCCTCTTGGTGCTGTTCAGCATCAGGTGCTCTTGTGGGCAGCAGAGCAGACGGGTGAGACCTTGCCTGGAGCCCACTGCTGCCGTCAGAAGCTGCTGGAGCGAGCGTGGCGCTGGAACGGGGGCTGTTCACCCTTCAGCCCGAACACAGAGCAGCTGCAGCCGCCAGGCGTCGGAGCTGTCCAAGCGCTTCTTGAACTTTGATCGGCTCGGTGCTGTGACCACTTCCCTGGGGAACCCTGGAGGGCCTGCTCCATGGCCCAGCTACTCTCTGGATGAAAACATTTTCGTAATATCTAATCTAAACCGCCCGCGACTCAGCTTTATGCCATTCCTTCGCGTCCTGTCACTGATCACCACAAAGAAATCGCTGCGTGCCCCTCTGCTTCCCCTCGCGAGAAAGTTGTAGGCTGTGTTGAGATCTCCCCTCAGTCTCCTCCAGCTGAACAGACCAAATGAGCTCAGCCACTCCTCGTACAGTTGCTTGGGTTCGAGCATGGCGGGAGAAAGGGGGAGACACCGTGCGCGTCTGAGGGGCCGCTTGCGGGCACGGGCGGTCACGCAGTTCAGCCGTTACCGCCGCCCCCGCTTTGAACTTCCCGCCAGGCGCCCGCGCTGCCCATTCACCGCAGCAGTTTCCAGGCTCAGCGGGCGGCAAAAGCGCCGGGTTGGCGCGGTCTCTCTGCGTCCCCTCTCAGGGCGGTGCCGAGGGCGGCCACCGGCCCTGCCCGCTCCGTTCCCTCGGGTCCGCCCTAGGCTGGTGCCTCCGGCGCCGGCGAATCTGCCGCGCTAGTCCCGCCGCTAGCGCGGTTTGGGCGGTTGTCAGGGAGAAGCAAGATGGCGGCCGCGGCGGCGGAGGAGGACACGGAGCTGCGGGACTTGCTGGTGCAGACGCTGGAGAGTAGCGGGGTACTCAATAAGATTAAGGTGGGAGAAGAAGAGCCTCTCGCCGGCGGGGAGCGTTGGCTGGCGCTGGAGGCGCTTCGCGGCCCTGCGGAATGTGGGAGGACCGAGGCTTCCCGTGCTTCGTTCCCTTTCACTCCCGCTTGCAGCCGGTGTTCCCGGCTGGAGCGCTCCCTCGGCGTCGCGGCCTGGTGGTGGCGCCTGCTTTCCCGTGGTGTTCCCCGGCTGCTCGTGGTGGAGCTGGTGTGAGGGCCCGGGGCCTGACCGTCGCACGGCGCTGCCCCGCGGCCGCGGGAATTCGGGATTCCCCGAACGGGCAGAGCGAGGGGAGCGCGGAGCCGCCGCGGGGAGCCCGGCCCCGGCTGCGCGCGTTCGCTCTCAGGTAGCGTGTGGCCGCAAGAGCTCCCTTGCTGCCGCCAGACTGGCTGGAAGCAATGGGCAGCAGCCTGGTGCGAGACCGGGTGGGTGAAGTTGATCCCTGCTTCGATACGGAAAGCCTTTACTGAAAATTTCAAGCTGGAGTTGTTGTGGGTCGCTATTTAAGCACTTGTTCTTCGTTGCTTCAGTTGTGCCTTGAAGGCTTGCTAAGTTTGGAAACTCTCGGGCGATGCTGCCCGCTTACAGGGAGCAAATAGCCCTATGTTAAGAAAATATAGGGAAGATAGTGGAGTGCACCTACTACTGAGTCAGTAGTGCAGCCTGAGCTTGTGTCAGAAAGGGTAGGAAAATTGATTCTGTGGATTCTTGTTCAGATGAAAAGCTTCCAGCAATAATTATTGTGTATAATAGAGAGCAACACAGGTACGGAAGCCTAAAAATAAATGGTTTCCTTCAAGGCTGGAGGAGAAATGAAGTGTAGCTTTCAGATAACGGATGGTGGTGTTTATCCACAGTACCGTTTTAAGTCTCCAGAGGTCATTGCTGATATTTCAAGAACAGTTCAACAACTGAAGTGGTTTATGGAAGTGAGAGCATCTTTGTATATGTACTTTCAAGTTTACTGTATTTTGAACTAGTCATACTTTTCAGGAAAATAATGTGCAAAACCACATTGTTCATCCCTTTCAAATGGATTATTGTTATTTAAGTTCTGTAAGAGAATGAAGAGTCTAGCTCAAGTAACTGTGTTCTGAGTAGTGAGGCTTTTCTAATAGATGTCAGATAGGCCTTTTGGGCAACCTGTTAACCACTCACCTACTATTAAACAATCCAAGTATGGTGATAGTAAAACTGTAATTAAAAAAGCATGGCAAGGCAATTGGGTCACATTGAGCTCGTGAACCAGAATTTCTTAATTCCTACCTTTTTGTAGTATGTAAAATTTCATGCTATGATTGCCAGTACATTGAGTTTTATGTGAATAAATTTATTGTAGTTTACTGTTCTATAATGCTTAGAGCGAGCAGTATCCAATACCGTGTCAACTGCCGTTACGGCAAATTAGCGAATGACTTAAAAAAATACAAAGTGTAGCCTCTTTGCCAGATTATGTCCCTCCTTAATACAAGGTGTTACTGTTTAATAACCGGTATGCTTATGGATAAGGCTTTTGACTGGAAGAACTCATGGTGTTTTTTTTCTTAGCTGTAAGCCTTAATTGGCATGTGAGTTTGAGTGTTGTTTGGCTGTGTTAATGACATAGAGATTTTGTTCTACTATTAATTGACAAAACCCTGTTGCTGGAAGAATTAAGATTGAACAAGGCTTCTTAAACTGTCACCTTTTAATTGAAATTAGATTATACCATCCATTAAAAAAAGTTGTAGTCATCCTTTTATTAAAATTAATTAAACTTGATTTTGTTCAATAGTGCTTATCTATTATGTGTCAGTATTTTTTTATTATGTGGTAGAACTGAACATTTACATGTGACAACTGATGCTTGTTTCATACTTTACAACGAGAGCTGACCATTTTTCAAGATGAATGAGGCTAGAAAGCTACAATAAAGTATTTGTGATTTATTGAAGTAGCTACATTAAGGAGAAAAATATGTGGTCGAGGTATAGCTGCATTGGTATGAGGCACTGGAAGGGTTAGAATCAAGGGGAATTATTTCAGTGGATGGAATGTATCAGGGTGTCACACATTTTGTAACATAATGAGAGTAATTTTTAGAAAGAAAATTACTGTCATAATTTAGTTCTCTAATAAGAGACAATTTTATAATGCCTTGCAGTTTATTAGTTTATTCTTATTTTGAGATTAATTTCTTGGGTGCATTGGTTGATGTAAATTTTTTAGCTGAAAAAAATTTACTTACGATATTTTAAAAATCTGTTCATAATTTTTGTATTTGTCTTAAAGTTTGAGCACTGAAGTAATTAGTAAAGTAATATTGTGAAAACTGGAAGTTGTATAAATGTATTTACTGCTTGTAGTTGAGAATTTCCTGTACATTTATCTCTAAAGTGCAATATGTGTGTATATGTATACACACACACACACATAAATGTGTATAGTACAGATGTGTACTGTATATAGTTTGTTGATCACTGGAATAAGTTCGATGAATGAAACCGCTTTCTAATGAATCCTGTAAACACACAATATAACTGTAGATATTTGTATTTCAGTGAAAATTATCACTGTTTCTGTGTGATAGTGTACAAATAGAGATGTTCTGTCTTGAAGAGAATGTGATCTTTCTCCTAGGGAAGCTGTCATCATCTGAGCAAGAGGAGCCATTATGCTTCTTATGTGTTTCTTTGTTATCTTATTTTGCTTTAGTTTATATATTTTAATCTCTTGCTTTGGAATCATTTAAGTTTATATTACCTGAATTTTGCATCTTCTCTGGAACTTGCTGTTGCTACAGTTATGTGAGGGGAGTTAGCATCACTAATGTAATATGCCTAATAAAGCTTTTCGCCAGGTGATAGTGTAATTAGTAATTACAGTAATTTCTTACTAATTTGCTTCAAAACCTGGACAGCTGAGGTATGGGCAAGTTGTGTGATTTTAGAGCAGATAAAAGTTCCATTTTTTAATATGAGCATTTGCACAGGTCAGTTAGAATTGTCCTGTTTGCTTTTGCATCTTTGATCCATGTACAGTAAGGAACAGTGCTTTTAAATGTCTTGGAATTATTACCTGTCAAGATGAGCATGCTGTGCACTGCAGTGTAACCTCCTGTTTTCTGCATGTTGTGGTGTGTTGTTTGTTTTGAAGCAGTTTATACCAGAAAGTTAACTTAATATCTATTTCTTTTTAGTTTTATAATTCAAGTAAAATATAACCATTTTTAATTATTTCTAATAAACTAACTGAAATTCAACATTTAAATGTCAGTGTGGTCCTCATGATATTCTCAGGAAGTAGTCTAAGGATGACTGGTTCCGCTCCTAGTCCAGGACTTTGTTTATGTCTAGGGGTTTATGTGTGCACAATCACTCCTTTATGCCACTTAGCCAAGATTCCAGTTTGGCAGGCGGTGGTGGAGAGCATACCCTCCATGTGCTCAAGGATGAGAACCTTTACAGATTTTTCAGATGGAGATTACAGGGAGGGTATTATACTGATTAATGTTGGTGGAGATGTTCCTGGTTGTGGTTTGACACCACCCTTGGATTTGTGATGCATGTAGACTGGGAGAGGTGTTTATCCTGGTGCACACAGAGTTTTAGCCTGGGTTGATCACCAGGAGTTAAACAGCTCAACGTTCTGCCATGTCTCTTTCTGAAGCAATGCATCTGCTCTCTATATACCAAGGTGTATGACAGTTGTTTTGGAGTTAGGAAGTGGAGATACTGAAAGTTGTGCAGGAAGTGCCCATGTGCCATTAAATTTTGCAAATGCAAGAGATTGTTTATGCTTGGCATGCATGGGGCTATTCCACAGTGCTGGAGCAGATGGCAGTTATACATTCCTGAGCTTTAGCTGGAAGGTCTCTGAGAAACCTTACGCATTACTTTAATCATTTCACTTCCCTAAACCACATATTTAACCACAGCACCCTCTGATGCACATCTTGTGAGTGCAAGCTTGCAGGAGATTTTGCACCTCCAGCTGACCCATTGCAGATCTTTGAAGGGTCTCCTGTGTTGGCACTTGCTGAACTTGCCTACCCCTTGTTTCTTAGGGAATACACTACTCTGCCTGGATGGCTTCAAAAACTGTGTTCAGCTTGCTGAAGTGGGTTGAGAAGAGTGGTAGCATATGCGTTTAGCAGGCTGAAATTCATATTATGGTTTCTGCTAATGAGTCTTCGTTGAAAAAAGAAGCCCAGGACTTCCTCTGCAAAAGCTGCAGAATTCTAAGGGTTTGTAGAAATGTTGAGAGATGCATGAAACAGACAGCAAGGCTCAACTGTGCTATAGGTACAAAGCAGTTTATGAAGCTAAAGTTCCCATTTTTTTACCTAGTATTCCACAGCATTTGGAGATCAGTGTTGGGAAACCATTGCTCATGCATATGAAATATTGCCCCAGCAATAGAAAATATGGATAAAGTTTGATAGGAAAATAATATTTTGATGAGGTATCTTTGGAAGGTGTTGGGATATTGGGATTGAAGGTGAATTGTGTAGCTGTACAAAAGAGACAGAATGCAAGGAGCAAGTCATATCCAGAGTTTGTGCTTATGATAAGAAATCATCTTGGCCACTGATGTGCCTACATGCCTTGAGGTGTAGGAATGTGTTTGAAGTTTACAAGTATTTTCCTGTTGGAAAATACTGTCTCAAGTTTTGTCTTAGAAAAATGACATCTCTTTTTTATAAGTCCTGGACAAATCTATTCTAGCACAATCAAAGACAAATACTACAAATACTAAAAAAAAAAAAAAGAAAAAAAGAAAACCCCAAAAAAAAACCAAAACAAATACCAAACAAAAACAAAAACAAAAAAACCACCACCCAACCCACCCCCCAAAAAAAAAAAAAAAAAAAAACCACAAACCCACAACACCAGAAATTACATGGACTTGCTAAATATCATACCTATTGGAGTCTGCAATTAGGAGGTGGTTACAGGTAATCATTCAGTCCTGAATGGTCTCTGTCTTATCCATTCACTTTTCATCCAGTATCTGCTATGTAACATGCTGTGGATAGCGTTAAAGCATACTGCTAAGTCAGACCAATAACCTTTTTAATGTAGGTGCTTGTGGTCTTCCTATTAAAAGTATATTTCCAAATTAGATAGGCATTTTTTGAGATGCCACCTAAAAAGTGTGTTTGGGAAGCTCTTGAGATAGTAAGAAGTGTTATCCTCTTTTCCAGGGAGCTGCAGATTGAGGGAACTGTTTTCATGGACAGTCCTTAGGGTACATGTATAAAGGTCTCTATTTGGAATAGGGTAAATTTACCCAGGTTCAGAGGGATACTGCAATTCAGTGCAGAAAACATGCTTTGTTTCATAGACTTTAATTTCTGATTTATAGTACAATAACAATCAGTAAAAACCAGTGTTGTCTAATGAGCTGTAAATGCCTGGGAGGAAAAGGGAAAATTTAATTTTGTTTCAAAACAGTGACCCGTACATTTCTCTAACACAGAGGGTATTTGTTATATACAGTGATAGCCTTACTTGTTTAGCCAAGTTCAGTGAAACCAAATTGCTGTTTCATTGACATGAGCTCTTGCCTTATAAAACTTCTTAGGGATAGAAGAGAATGGGTATCTTTCACAGTATGAAAAAGAAGTCTGCAGGCTTGATGGATGTAGAAGTGATAGACACTCATCAACATCTGTCTCTGTTGACATAATCCTGTTTTATTGAAGACTTAGGATGTGGGTGGGGAATTAGAATATCAAGCTTTGGACTGCTTTACTACTAGACAGTGAATAAAATTCTTCACAGTGTATTTGGATTGTGTTGAATTCTGCTGGCAGAATGAGGCAGTGTGGAATAGCGAAATGATGAAAATGACAAGAGTAGATTGTAACAATGTATGAGACATGTATTGGACTAGTGCTGAAGGGTACTAGGGCAAAGAGAAATGCAATCTTTCATTAAAAACAAAATCCATTAAAAACAAAAGATGTGTGAGAAGGACACTGTAAGTGGATTAATCTGTGTAGTTATAACCTTCATATCTGTGGCCATACCTGATGATGGTGATCTCAGTCTCTGCTGCTCAAATGCTCTATGACTGCCCTTAGGTCCTAAAAAGCCTGTATGACATTGTCCATCCTATTAATGTAGTATGATTCATCTTGTAGTAGGGTAATTATTCCTTTGGCCTGAGCTTTGTTATTGTTGCTTTTTACTTTCTTCTGCATGAAGTTGAGAATTACTGCTTTAACTTCACACAAATTCTAGTGTGTGGTTCTTTGTCTAAATTTATTGAGATGATATTTTGAGAATATTGTGCTATGATCTGAGCAGTACTCGCCACAAAGGGTGAAGGTCAGTGTGTTGTTGTAGTAGTGTAAACTTTCCTTGTGGGGATAATACAGGAACGTGTAACTTCAAACATTGTGGTGCTTGCAGGGTTAAAGGATATATTGCAGGGCTATCTGTGGAAAGGCTTTAGGGTGGGTGGTATTTTAGCTGATGTAGGTAAGCTAAAGGGAGGTGTAAACACCAGTGGCATTATCTTCATATCAGGCAGCTCCTGGTCCTTAAATTTATTAATTGGGCACTAAAGTAAATAAAGGTGGACCTAAAGCTGTTCACGGGGAATGGCAACATCTGAGATAAATTGACCATGTGTGATTAAATAGATAAGAAGAGGAAGAAAAGCACATCTGTTAGTAACTAAAAGCCAATGGGTTGGACCTAGATGAGTGAAGCAGGCATACAATCCCAGTTAAGTGAAAAAAAAAAAAAGTGACAGTTTGATATTGTTCCAGCATCTCAAAGCAGGTCAGATTCTAGATTGGCTGATGTACTGGCAACTGGCAATATATCCAGTCCCATGATCCAGACCCTTAGGGGGGTTTGCCCCTATGCACCTGCATTGACTGGTGTGTTTTATTTTGAACTTTGTTATTTTTATTATCCTATTATGTAAATTTATTTGATTTGTGTGACCTAAGTGACAAATAAAGCCTTGCTTTCAGGTTTATCTTAGTGAGGTAAAACTAAATAAGTTATTAGATGCTGGTTGCAAAGTTAAATGAAAACTGATTTTGTAAGAATAATGTTTAAGTTAATTGCTTATAAGAGGATTTTCTGATTGAATACTGTATCTGAGAAACTGAAAAAATGTGATTGCAGTGTTAGTATGACCATTGCATATAATTGTTGTGTTTTACTCTTTTGGTGAGAATCCTTTTAGCTTTTTTGCATTATTTTTTGTCTTTCAATAAGGTGTCCAAAGAGGAGTTTCCTTAAAAAAAAAAAAAAGGTGTTTGTTTTTCCCATGAGAGGTGTTTGGGTTTGTGGTTTTTTGTTTGGTTGTTTTTTGGGTGGGTTTTTTGTTTGGTGGGGTTTGGTGTTTTTTGCTTTGGTGGGTTTTTTATGGGTGGGCATTTCCTTTTGGTTTTATTTTTTTTGGGAGGGACCAGTTACTTCATATTTTTTTACCTCTTGTAATATATATGAGAAAGTCCAGACATTCTTTGTATTGGTTGTACTCTTGGTTATGGAAAGAAATCTCTCTTTTAAATTCTGGTTTTTGTTGGGTTTTTTTTTTTGGTTTTTTTATGTTTGTTTGTTTGTTTGTTTTTTTGCTGTGGAGAAAACTTTAATATGCTGTCTTTTCTAGTTTATTACTGCAGTGTTATCCGCTGACTTACTTCAAAATGTATGTTGTCCATTTGACACGTTCAGTCAAAGTAGAAGAATTGTAGTGCTTACAAAAAATTTTTAAAAGTAGGCAAGGCTTAAGCTTCAATATTCAAAGTAGCCCTTAGAAGAATTCTGGTTCTTTATAATAATAACATTAAGAATCAGGTAGGTAAACCATTACTACCAGGAGTATTTGAATGACTGTGATCATGTTCTTTTCCTTGAGAAATTCTGGGGCTTTGAGTGTAATCTGAAAAGAAATAATAGCAATTTGTATATCTTAATGTATAGTTTTTTAATGGGTTATTATGGCTTATTTGTTCATATTTCCTGAGTGAATTGTAAATGAATGGTAGGTGTTTTGGAGCTGCCTGAATGAGATGGATGTTTAACTGTCAAAGAAACTAGTAGATAATTTAGATACTTTGGAATCTTTTTATGTACAAAGAAATAATTTAGGACGTCTTGTATCAAATTATGCTGCCCCGTGCCTTGTTCTCAGAATGGAAACTATTATTTCTCTGCCTCAAGTAACATTGCTTGTAATCTTAAGTACTTTAATTGCACTGATATAGATTGCAGTCCATGCCAAGTTGTTTGAGGAGAAACAAATAGCTGTAAAGCTAGTTGCTAGCTCTTTGCATCCTATTTGCTTAGGAAAAAAAGTGCTTTTAGAAATACTGTTGTTTTGGTTTTTGTTTGGCAGGCAGAGTTACGAGCAGCTGTGTTTTTGGCATTAGAAGAACAAGAGAAAGTAGAGGTAAGAGAACCTTAAAAAACAAATCAGAAAGAAAAAAACATCCTTTGTGTAGAATTAAATATAATAGCTTTAATACTTTCTATTTGTGAAATGTAACAAGATAAAAATATGTATTTCTGCATAAGATGTATAAAGAACACAAAACAGGACTATCAGGATGTTTACTGATGTTTAAAAATAGGAATTGTTAAATAGCCTTTTGAAATTATAAGTTTAAGTGTCTGTCTCTGCTAGGTTTATATGGCTTCTGTCCAGCTGACCAGAATAGCTAAATGTTTTCTTCATCAAATACATCTTCTAAAAAAGAGATCTACTTGGCTGATCAAGATTTTATCAAATCAGAATAATTTCTTTTGAAATTGAAAATATATTTACTGGGGTGTCTTGACAAGTGTATTTCAAAAGCAGTGTAGTCCAATAAAATGCCAAGTATGCTAATGCTTATGGTATTTCCCATAAAGATGTTGTAGGCTTGCTTCAGGATAATTTGCTTTAACACTTAAGGATGAATTCTTAATAATAAGATGGACTATGTACTGACACCTCTGCAATGTATTAATATTAAGGAGTGAGATACTTGATACATGGTTGCATACAGACATAGCATATTGATTTATTTCTGTTTAAAAACTGAAGAGGGCAAATCTAACAAGGGAGAAAAAAATGATTTTTCATAGTATCTTCAAAGGTGTTTTGATTAATAGAAGATAAGTATTGATTTGTGTTCTAATCATTAGCATATTCCACATTTCATCTGGAAGATTTGCAAATTTCCAATTTTTAAAATGCTGGACTGAATTGCCTTAAACTTTGCACTATATTAGAGGAGCAACATGGGAAGTTACCTGCTTAACTTACCTCTTCAGTCATTAGATAAATAAAAATCAGTATGCTGTTAAGAATTTTGGTGAAATTACTTTAGCTCTGAGACAAATTTAATTTGCCTAAATAAATTTATTGCTAAGTAGCTTTTACTTGTAGTTATAGAATTCATACAAAGGTAGAATTTTAAGAAGTGAATTGCATGGGTAGGGCATCATTGTGCAGCAGAGTACGCCAAAACACTAGCTTTCTGTGGTTTTCAGTTTCTTGCTAGCATGTAGATGATGTTAATTGCTGTTTGGTTTTTGCTTTTTGACAGAACAAAGCACCTCTGGTAAATGAAAGCTTGAAAAGTTTTTTAGGTACAAAGGATGGTAAGTTCTTTGTTTAGTATATACTTCTCCTGATAATAAAAATAGGAGACAAAGGATTAAATCTTCAAATCTTATTAATAGAGCAGTTTCCATTACCTTAAGTATGCTTTTGTTCCTTTCAGATGTCCTAATTACTACTCATTTGCAATAGAATTAAATCTATACTTTTTAAAGTTAATATTGCTGAAGTTATATTTTTAATTAAGGTGATAAATGCTTTGAAGTTAATATTTCACAATGCCTTATGGTTGTGCTAACTCAGAGACATTCTAGACCAATAGAAACAGTAACCTGTGAAAGCGAAGAGTAGAGGTACAGGAGGGAATGCGCATATATGACAAATGCTTAAATGATGTTTTTAAAACAGCTGAATAGTTTCAAAAAATGCTGTGCATTTTGTAATTTTGTAAGCAGTCCGTAAAGCTCTTGCAGTATTACTGGCTGAAATGATTTTTATATGATGGCCAATTCAAAATTAGAGAGATGGTATACAAACTTGCTGTGAGGTGGTGGTTTGCTGAATATTTAAACCATGTCCATACTGAAGCCGTGTGTGCTGGTGTTGCTGTTAAATCTTTGAAATAAGATTTGGTTTTTTGTCCGGTGTATTTTAACTCTTCTCATTTTCTTTTTAGGTCGCTTGGTAGCAGGTCTTGTTGCAGAATTTCTACGGTTTTTCAATCTTGATTTTACTTTAGCTGTTTTTCAGCCTGAATCAAGCACAGTAAGATAGACTGGTTTTGTTTGTATGCAATGCTCACTGTTTGAAGTGCATGGCAGTGAATGCAGAAGCTATGGCAGATTTATTTAAACCACTTGTTTTTATTAAAAATGTGGTATTTTATGCTTTGTCTGTAATAGGTGCTTAGTGTCATGCAAATACATTTTTCAGGAAAGTGGGCTAATATGAATATTTCTCTTTATCAAAATCAATGCTAGATAGTAATTTAATTTTGAAATAACAAGCTGATAATTTTTGTGGAGTCATATAATGGTATATGAATCCTGCGTACCACTGCAACATGTTTTGCCACTAACTTTACTATGTCATAATGTTAAGTTAACATTGTTGAAAACTAAAATAATGAAAACTAAAATAATGTCAGTCATCTACTCAGAAAGAAATTTCAGTGACACAAACGACTTTGTGCAGATATACTTGACAAAAAGTGATTGAATAGGGTATTTCAGTTGGGAGGGACCTACAGTGATTATGTGGCCCAGCTGATTGCTTTAAGGTTTCAGGTACTGAATTAGAAGGTTTTCATAATCTTTGTCTCTTTTTATGATATAAAGGTTTTAATAATAATTTTGGGTTTGAAGCAGTTTCATTTCACTGCAGATTTTGTCATTATATCTCAAATACTTTTTTTCTTGAAGTTTGGTTTAATAGTTAATACATTAAAAATCCAATTTCTTCAAATCAGTCAGTTAGTTGAATTCTATTTCTCAGAAATTCATGTTTCTTTTTAGGAGCTTATTCAAAGAAAATCCCATACAACTTTGTTCTTTGCCAAATATCCTTAGCCAAATTAGTTGCTAAGTTATTACTGGAACACATCTGTACAAAGATTCATGTACATGCACCAAATAAAACCAGTTAAAACCAGCTACACTTAGTGTTGTGTTGCCACTCACTCTTGGGAGCAGTGCTTCATTTGCATTGTAAAGGCATATTATTTATACTCTTTGAAACACCTCCTTCTGTTTTCCAATAAATGTGTCCATTTTACCTATTGCAAATCATAATGGAAATTTGGCCAAAATTAAGTGAGCTGGCCAAGACTGCTGTGTAGGGTTCTGAAAGATTTGACTTTGTCTGTTTCTACTAGCCTCTGCCTCTGAGTAGTTACGTGTACTGTCTCTTTGTCCAATGTGCTTGGCTAGTGATGGCTCACATCAATATTTGCTAGACCTGTGTTCTCATAGGAAGTGTCACTATATGGTCATAAGAGATCAAGATGAACTGGTGCCCTTTGCAGTGTCACCATCTGGGGCTGTGCTAACCAGGCTGGGTTTGCTGTAGCATTCTGCTTCTCCTATAGTGTGAAGTTCAGTTTGAAAAAGTGTTGGTGGGGTTTATTGGTAGGGTTTTTTTGGATGATACCAAATTGCTTTCATCCCTTTTTCTGTCCAAACCCATGTATTTTTTAATGTGAAACAGAGACTTGAAAGTAAGTGTTGACCTGTGCAAGCCTAGTTCTGTATGCACAGGAATGGTGACTCCCCATCATCCATGAATTTGCTGGGACCACTGGCTGGGTGTCCTTGGATACGCTTTTAAATGTGATAGGCTAAAGTAATTTGGCCATATAAATTCTTAAATCCCAAAGCATGCTAATGATGGTTTCTTGCATATTTAAAATAATTTTGCATGATCTGCAACAAGTTCAGGTACAGATCAGAAGTAAATTATGCAATAGATGATATGTAAAACAGGTGGAGATGTGGCATGTAGGGGCATGGTGTAGTGGTGGACTGGATGATCTTAAGGATCAAGCCAACTTGAGTCATTCTATGATTTTATTATTTTAGTCCACCAGCAACAAGACAGCATAAATAATCACTGTTTAGTTCAGGTAGTGCTGTGTTAAATAAGACTTTTGTATTACAAAATGTATCTTTTGTTTTCTGACAGATATTTCAATGTTGTGATTCTTTTTTTTTCTGTTGTCCCTCCAGCTAAATGGCCTTGATGGTCGAGAAAACTTAGCTCGAGATTTGGGAATTACAGAAACAGAAGGTGCTGTGGGTGGCCCCCTGTTGCTGGAGGTTGTTAGGAAGTGTCAGCAGAAAAAGACTTCAGGTGGTGGAGAAGTAAGTAATACTAAATTGAAATTTCTTTCTGTATCTTTTTTTCTTTTAATGAGGAAAAATAAACTGAAATTATGAACACTTGGCTATTGTACTATTATACTATTTCAGGTCTTTTTTATATTATGCCTTCAACTTAATCAGAGAGATGAGAGATAAACTTTATGAATATTACTTTTAATACCACCCTAGGACTCTTTATTATTATTCTGCTACAACATAGTAGCACAGAGTAAATCTAGATAAATGACACAAAACACTGTGTCACTTATTTTCTTATTTCTGGTGTGGCTTGATAACACTTTTATCTATACCTGTTTTCCTTGGCATACTTATAATTTTAGTATGACCGGAAAAGCCGGAAATTAATTTTGTCAAAAGCTTTAAAGCTCTACTGAAAACTTATGTACTTAAAATTAAATATATCAAAGTATTGTACTATTTGAAGGCAATGACAGTAGTATTTGAATGGAATAGATAATAAATATGTTGATTAAGTGAATTAAACCCAACAAATAGCATTTGATTGTGACTTGAAAGAAAGTTCTCTACACCCAGGATGTATTCAGTATCCCAAAGAAAGCTTAAATTCAGGAGTAGTTGTCATAGACTTCTTAACACAGCAATTTTCTGTCACATGAAAGTAGGATTTCCTTGAGCCCTTGTATTTCCTTGTATTTGATCAGTCTGGGAATGCCCCAGGAAAGCCAAGACCCTTGTGCCTGCCAGTCTGCGCGTCTCCTGTTATGCGGACTCCACTGAGCAGTCCACTCTGTTGGAGGATGTTTAAATGACTTGCTGAGGTTCATGTGCCAGCAATGTATTGGGGTCAATCCCGTAGTGCAATTTAGAAGGGAGAGCCCCTCCTGGATCTCCTCACTCTGTGATTTCCATACTGTGTATGACTATAACTTCCCAGTTTTCTCTAGTACTGCCCTCAGCTGTCTTCCCAGTGTCAAGGTTTACATACTGTCCAAGTGAGGGTAGCCTTGTTTCTTGTTGGATGCAATTATCATAGGATCAGAGAATCATTGAGATTGAAAGAGACCATTGAAAGATCATCCACTTCAAGCATCAGCATAGCATCGTCATTGTAATGCCTAACACACAGCACCAAGCACCAGATCCAATGCTTCTCGAACACTTCCTAGGATGGGGACTCCACCACCCCTCTGGGTAGCCTGTTCCAATGCCTGACCACTGTAACAGTGAAACAATTTTTTCTAACGTAATCTGGATCCCCCGTCTCATCTTAAGGCCATTTCCTCTAGACTTCTCACTGCAGGCACAGTAGAAGAGTCTGGTCCCCACCTCACTACATCCCCCCTGAGCCTCCACTTGTTTAGACCAGCTGCCTCAACTGTTCCTTTTAGGACATGTTTTCTAGATCCTTCATGAGTCTCATTGCCCTTCTCTGGACATGTTCCAACACCTCAATATATTTTCTAATGGGAGGGGCCCAAAACTGAATGCAGTAGTTGAGACGCAACCTCACCAGTTCCAGTTATTACAACCTCACCAGTTCCAGTTATTTAGTAAGTGCTTATTTAAAACTTCTTAGGTGGCTCCAGTTCTAAGTGACAGCCAGTGCCCGACATCAAAATCATCTGATGGATGGTCAAGTGCACAATCTATACCAAATAAAGTAAGATTATGTATAATAAAAAAGCTTTGTAACATATGTGAGATGACTAAAAGAGAGAACTCCTATGAAGCTGCAGATATGAGAGCATAAGACTCCTGTGAAACTGCAGCATTCACTTAAATGATCTGCAATTTGAATATATTTATTCCACTCAGCAAAACTTTAATCTATGATTTCCAAGATAAGATGAGCTGTTGTGCTTGTAGTTTACGGGCATGACATAGTACAGGCCCCAGAACAGAAAATTAGCTGTAACTTCCCTTTTATTGTAGCCAGGCTATCATCAAGCTCTTAGTTTTCAAAACAAGTTCTGTTCCTCTGGATAGGAAATCAAAATATTTTTATTACTACCACTTGTGGGTTTTAGTACTTTTCCCTGCCTTAGTAAAACTGAGCTACTGCCAGCAATTGAATGTGGTTCTGTGACTGAGATAAAATAGCCTGGGTATGAAAAAGACCTACCAAGGTAATTTTAACTTTCATGGCCTTTAGCTTGAAAATGTAGCTTCAGCCTTCTGAACAAAAGCTAATGACTGATAAAAAATACTTCAGACAGTACAACTTGCATACGTATTGACTATCTGGATTAAATAATACTCTTTGTTTCAAAACTGTGCTGCTGTTCGTGTGTAGAAAGGAAGCTAATGTAATAAATCTTTTACTGGCTTAATTTTAATAAGTCTAGGAGAAAGTAAAAATAATGATACTCCTTGCTAGGTAATAATATAAAAACATTTTTCTTTCTCAGCACCTTGATTATCTAGGCAAACTAGAATATTGTTGTTTGGGCCACAAAGCCATGCTAAGTTACAGCTTGAGTTGTGTGACTTGATGTGAAAGGTTGCACATGGAATTGTCCTTACATGCCAGACTTTAAGACTGAGCCATAAGCATGAGAAGAAGACTGAAAATTACATACTTTTAAAGTCTTGCTTTTGTAATTTTTGGTTTTAGTATTTGAGAAAATGTGTCAGTAACTCCAGTTTTCTTATGTTTATTACTTTAAAACCTGATACTATATTGCAGAGATTACCATTTAATAGGGAATTTAGAGTAATTTTCATGAGTTTAAATTGATTTCTTTTGAAGACAGTGCCTATAACTAAGAACCTTTGTTTGTAGAGATGTTGCAAAAGAACATGAATAAAGCATAAAAATCGGTCTGTCTGTAGATTTCTTTATTTGATAACCAAGATATTTTGAAATTACTTTTATAGTAGAAGTGATGTAGATAGCATAGGAGTGCACAGGATGAAACAAAAGATTTTAATGACAGCAGCAATAAAGAAGACTTTATAGAGTGATAAAACAACATTTTTCTGGTGTGATTCTTGATGATACTAATGCACTTGCTAGTACTTTTCAGGAATTTGAGGTAATGTTTTAAGAAGTGATGCTAGGTCTATGTTATGTGTTGTGCATTTATATATACACTAGAGTATTACGTGACATACATACTTACTCCTGCATTTATCTTTCAAGGCAGCCGAAAACACTCGGAGTGATACAAGTGTCTCATCAGGGGAAGCAAGCAAAAGAAGTATTCATTTTCTGCCTAATGAAACAAAATTAGATCCTCAACTAGAAAACAAAGACTTGAATACCAAAGAAAAAAGTGATCCACTTGTGGATGAAGATGATGTAGTGGGAGATTCTTTCTTTGATGACCCTGTACCCAAACCAGAAAGAACTTACGGCTGGTAAGTAACATGGATGTTCTTCTTAATACATGGTTTATTTTGTCCTCTGTATGCTTTCAGACCTTTGAAAGCTTAGATTTTGTTCTATTCCATGATTCTATTCTGTTCTATGCACAGTGTCCTCTGGGATCTCTTGGATGTAGTATGAGTGGAAAAACCTGTATCACTTTAAGGTGCTTCAGTTAGGGTTTCTAATGTCCCCAGCCTGTTTCTTTGGTGGAATGAAAATGTATGAGGCACAGACATCAGTGTTTCTTCTTGCAACAGAGCTGCAGTGGTGATCTGTACTAAAGGAATTGGACAGTGACTGGGACAGTGAATTAAATATTGGTACAGCTTTGTAAGGAATACAAAAAACACTGTAAAGAGGCTCCACAGACTGTAATAATAAGGAAAGTTTCCTTACAGCAGAGGATTTTCTCTTTACATTGCAACACCTTTTGTGTTTTCAGTGAATTGTTACTTCTGCATGTGCCAATTTTGCAGGTGCATGCAAAGCACATTTTTTATTGTTCATCTGTAGAGTCGGATGACTGAAAAATGCCATTTGAAACAAGAACTAGTGACTGAACTATACAGCACCTTTGTTATGAAACTGAAAATGTTATCTTTGTGTTGTCACGTTGAGTTATCTTGAAGCCCAGCTTAGATACCACTGTATTGAGCAATGCTGCAGGATCATTTCATGGTGTTCTTTTGCTGTGCTCAAGTAATCAGAGAATTGTTCCAGCTTAGCAGACATTAAGAAGAGGTTGCAGGATCATTTCTAAGTTGGTTTGGCAGTTTACTTTTCCCCCGCTATGCTGATAGTGGTCAGAGCAGCATAAGAATTTTGTATTACTGCTCCAGTAGATGCTTAGTCTTAGAATAGGATCCTTCTGATAGAGCACAAAGTAATTGTGCCAGGTTAATGGACTCTTTGTGAATGATTATTTATAATACAGTTTTTGTTGGATGTTTTTAATTGGAGTGGACTTTTTTTTTCCTCAAAGAGCAGTGGTTGTACTCTGGAAAATATTCTGTGTTACAACTAACCCTACTGTAGTATTTATTTTCTCATTGTTAATATCAAGATTAAAACTGCATCTGAATGCATTTACTCCTCCTTACTCGAGAGCTTGTTTAGCCTTTAACCAAAGTAACCATTGTTGCAGGTAGTCTAAATGGTAAGTTGGGTAAATTAGAAAAGTCCATAAAAACTTTTGCATAATATAACAATAATGATAATAATAATAATAACAACAACAACATTTTTTTAGCATTTTCATGTGACAGCAAGGGAAGTTTTCTTTGAAACTGGGTAAACTAGATTTCTTCTAAAAGACAATCCAAAAAACAGACTAATTATTTAGTAAAATAAGGATTTGTTTTCCTAGTAGAGAAACTCCCTACAGAAAAAATTGCTTCCAGATTATGTCTGTCTGTAGTAGAGTCACAGTCCACAAGTAGTATTTTGTAGCACATAATGTTACTGTGATGCAGCTATTCTAGTAACATCCCCTAATAAGGTGTGCTGAATGTGTTACCAACAAATGAGCTAGAATTTGTAGTTGAGCTGTGTGTGCTGACTTACTTGTTTTTGCCTTCCTGACAACTCTTCTAGAGGGCAAAAAGCCCCCATATTCTTCATACAGAATCCCCTCTGTGGGACTTTATGCTGTTATGCTGGAGTCCCAAGGGGTAAATAAGCCGGACCACTGCCAGCATTGCTTTCTTTGCAACAAGGTAATTTCCTTATGGAAATCTTGCCCGTTCATTTTAGATGGGTTCAGAGCAAGCAGTTGCTAATGGCAGTGTGAGAGATGATCCAGGCACTTACTATCTCTAGGTCTCTGACCCCTTGTTCAAAATTTTGAAGCACTTTAATAACGTGTAATGTTACACATGATATTTTGGTGATCTGGATATGATGAGTGAGTAAATTATGCCCATTATTAATAGGAATGGAGTCAAAATAGCAAAAAGTTCTGGCAATACTAAATGTGAAAATCTTGGTTTCTTTTAATTTATGTTTATTCATCCTTTATTTGCAAGTTCAAATCCTTTTGAACTAGGTAGCAGCCAAATGGACTTTAACATGTGGTGAGATCTATCTTCCTATAACCAAGAGGTTTCTGTTCTGTGAAATGACTGCTCGTAGAATTAATAGCTTCATCTGATGTAATTTCTTTAAGATGTAAAACAAACTGAAGTACTGATTTATGTCTGAATCTTTTTTCTTTTGGATGCATTTACATGTAGGGATGATGAAAGGTCCCTAGGCATAAATAGTGATGCTGATGAAGGTGCTCTGTCTGTGGGAGAAGATAGGTGGAAGTCTTTGCATGGATGAGAAAGTGGCTTTCTCAGTCAGTGTTGTGGTTGAGACTTGTGCCAGTGAACTGCCTACTCCTTTTAAAGTTGCAGAGTGAATAGACCTTTTCCTTGCTCTTTTTTGCTGTAGTATTGCTGTTTTAGTTTTATGAAAATTTAATAACAGAAAATAAAGTAATGATGCATATTTTACAGCTGTTATTGGAAGTGGAGTACTTATTTATTTGGTTTTTACAGGAAAAGTGAGGCTAATAAAGCAGGAAGTCTATCATCCCTTTCTGATGCACCGGCTCTAAAAAGTGGGTTAAGCTCCCTGACTGGTGCACCTTTGCTAAAGGAGTCTGATAGTAAGTTTTCATAATTTTTTTGTGTTTTGATGATTGTAGAAGTTATTTCTGTACACATTTAGATGGAAAAATGATAGCATATATGGCCCCCTTCTGGTTGTGCTTTACAGTAGTACTTTCTCTAGTGAGTGATGGCATACTGATGGTTTGGATATATTGTGGTACCACTGGGGCATTTTATGCTTTGGAGCATGAAATACTTATCTACATCGCTTTTTTTTTTGTCTGTGTATAAAGGAGTATATAATTCTACTGCTCAGTTTTAAACTGAAATTGGCTTATTCCTTTGTATTATCTTAAATTATTTGTACCAATTCTTTAGTGGTGTTTGCTTTCATCTTGTAAATCCCTGAGAAGTGTGAGATTATTCCTGTTTACTCCTCAAGCTTTTAAATGTTATCAGAGTTCAACTGTGAAAATATAATATGGTATTGCTGTACTATGCTATAAAAGTGCACAAGGTTGATATAAAAGAACAGGTGTTATAAATGGTTAGTTTGTATGTGTAAGTGGGATCTTACTAATGAGTGACAAGTCCAGTTTTTGATAGAAGTGCTTTTGTTTACAGATTTGGATAGAAACTCTGTTTTAAAAGACCTGCGGTTGGTGAATGCAAAGCTGGGATCACTAGAATTAGGCAAGTAACTGCTAAACATTAGGAAGCTCTGATATTTTTCATTGGCCATAACTGAAAAATTCTGGCCTAGCTTCTTAAAGGAATCTGAGAAGCTCAAATACACATATTGAACTTCAGGATTTACTTACAGTATTGTGTTTAACATAGATTGTGAAGCTTAATATGGTTAAAAGCAAGATGTTATCTTAAGAAATCCAGAAAAGTGAAAACCTGGTGTCGTGTGTGTTAATATTTTACACATGGAGCAAAAATTGTATTCATTCTGTGCATACATTTACTAATACCAAGTGATGAATTTTGTTGTTGAGGTTTTTACAAAAAGAGCGGGTTTATATTTTTGGTAAAAGATAGCCTGGTAAGTATTGTTGCTTTTCAGTGGCATATTTAGTGGCCCTCCGCACCTTTGAAAGTTGCCTTTCTTTTGGTACAATATGAAGAAGGTGTGATGGAAGCATTCTCTCAAAATAGAGCTGTCTAGTATTTTAGTATTTAGTATTTTAGTATTTATGTTATGGCAAACATAACGCATCTTCCTAATCAGTGCAAGCAATTTAATCTACTCCCACTTTTGCTGGTCATCAAAACATGTATTTTGATGCATTGGGGGATTTTGTGTTTCCTGAAGAGAAAACTTGTTTGATTAATAGCTTTTAAATCTTATTTAGGAAATGAAGATGATGATGAATATGCTGATGACTTCAACAGGTAAGAGAAGGATGATTCGTCAGTAGGGTAGTATTTATGCAGTATAAGCATATCCACTAGCATATTTGAATTGTTTCGTAACACGGTCACTATCACTGAGATCTGTCAGTATTTCTGACCCCCTTTTAACTTCAGTTTGCTATTTTAATAGATTAATTATCAGTTAAAAAACAACAAAACAACATCTCTTTTTGTATAGGGATAATGAGTTCCTTAAAAACTTACTGCTAGTGTCAGCATGATACTATGTTGGGGGTTTTTTGGAAGGGGTTTGAGGTTTGTTTTTTCTTCCTGAACCATGCATTTAAAAATGTTTTAGCAATTAATGCAGTTAGTCAATAATTATGTTGTATGCTGAGATATTTAATTGTAAAATCAGGTATCATGAGTAGTTGGTAATAAATATTTAACAACCTCATGCTTATGATGTGAAGGTATTGGTGTTGTAAATTGCATGATCGAGGCCTAAGTATTTCTCAGCATTTATTATGGCTTCGTTTAGGTAGAAAGCCTTTAGTTGTTATGAAATTTAAAGTAACTTCACATCTAATTTGCTAGGAAGTGCAATTCCAATCAAATGTCAGGTATAAAGTAAATGTCATACCTAGATGTTTGATAAGGAAGTCTTATTTCTGTGCTTATGGTTTTCTTTCTTTTTAGTACGAGTCATCGCTCGGAAAAAAGTGACATCAGTATCGGTGAAGAAATAGATGAAATTTCTGTGGGAACAGAAGAGTCAAATGCCAGTGATAAAGTATGATTATTTTTAAATTGTTAGTTTTTATATTCTTCTGATCTTGTCTTGACTTTTTTTCCAACCTGCTGTGAAGTAACATGCTGTTACCCTTAGTTCCTAGGTTGTATGTTAAGGTCTATTATTCGTTACATTCTAGTTTTTACACCTAGTATCCTTGCTAAGTTAGGTGCTATATTGATTAACAAAATCACAACAAAACAAAAACCTTGCAACAGTTGTTCAGTAGTACAACTCACTGTGCCTTTCTAGGTGTGTAAAATGTATTTGAACCTTGTTCAGTGTCCAGCATACAAGGGTTTATCCCAGTGTCTCAAGATCTGTCTGGTACCTTGTAAAGGATTGTGTAATCTCGCTGAAAGAGCTTAAGGCCAAAAGGTGTATGAAAGCACATGAAGGAATGCATGACATAATACTGTTTTTGTGATCTCTGAGTTTACAATTTTATTTCTTTTCTAGCTCGAAAGCATCACACAAGACCTTACCATTTCTCAGTTAAGCGACGTTGCAGATTATCTAGAAGATGTGGCATAGAATTGGACAGCAAAAATCTTTCGTTGTGCTGGACTAGAAGACTGCTGTGGACTATTAATTTCAGACAATCACCTTTTGCTGGAATGTCCACTCCCTATTTGTGCCTTGTGTTTTAAAAATACTGTAGGTGAAGAAGATTTTAAAATATTCTGAACAAGAACTAGACTAGATAGTGTGTTCCCATTTGAGTATGATACCAGAATTACTTTCTTCGGTTGATTCAGCCAAACCTTTCACAGAAGGAGGTGGATTTTCCAAGCAGAATGTCCATTGCTGGCAGTGGACATAATAAAAACCAATTGATAAGAGAACATTGAGAAAGCGGCATGTGGCTTTATCGTGAACTTGCACTGTTATTTTAACAGTCAGATTTTTTTTAAAGATAACCAAAGCAAGAACCTTCAACTCACACTTCTTTTAACACAACCATGTCAAGTCAGCATGTAGTCCATATTTATGGTAACTATAGCCACAATACCTAATTACTCCAGACTTACTTGAAACTGCTCTTTTACAGACTCCTCTGAAAGTTGGACTTTACCTTTTTTAAAAGCATGTTAAATTGAGAGTATCTAAACTCTTAAACCTAAATTTAGCTATATTTAGGAGCTAAATTTAGCACTAGTCTTAACCCAGAATATTCTTGTTTAAATATGTTTGTCAAACCATTGATGTTAAGACCTAAGCTGTTTCTATATACGATCATTTCATCAATGTTATCTGTTGTTAAATCATGAAAAGTAATTTTGTAATGATTCACAAATCAGTAACTAAGTCTTATGGGGTAAGTTTTTAACAGTGTGAGATACTTAGTGGAGCTTTTATTTTTGAGGATTCTTCATGTGCTGTAAGATCACTTTTATTCTTGGAAATATTTTAAGTAAAAATGAGCACCAAAAAGTGAAACTACAAAACTTCTGCTTTTCAGATTCTGACTGCTGTACAAAGTTCAATGCAAATATTTAAAAATGCCATACTGAAGACATTATGGACACTAAGTGCTAGCTAAGAGCAAATTCTTGTATTTTCATGATGCTCTTGCAGAACAGGGTCAGTCATGGCAAGGTTGACAGTTCTTCAATGATACTGTTGCAAGTGGCACTGCTGTAATGTGTAGGTCATTCGTAATGGACAAATTTGGACATTTGTAATACTGAAACAAGACTTCAAAATGTGCACTTTCTGAACATTGTGAACACATCTGGATAACAGACATGTAAGTGAATATAAATAATTTTATTTTTAACTTCATTTTCTTTTTTTTGAGGATTTGTAATTTTCTTTTTCAGGAACACTGTTGGCCTGTCATCAGTAGTCACCATAGTGGAAGTAGCATGCTAAACTAAAGCCATTGGTTAAGCATATAAAGATACTACTATCACTAGAAGCTGACTTAAATATTTTTTTGCACTGGTCCAGCAGGCCTGGAGCAGTGCTGGGAAGTTAGGCTTGTATGAATGATTTGAGAGGAGACAGCAAAAGTGTGCCTTTTATTTATGTGCACCCCAAAAATAGCCAGCAAAAAAGCATCAGAGTATTTAGTTATGGTGTTAACGTTTCACTTTGTGCCATATTGTAGCAACTGAACACAGAGGAGAATTTTTTTCACCCCAGGAAGTCAATATGCCATAACTTCAAATAGGAACAATGCTGTAACATATGATATAGCATGTGTAAAAAATTTGTCTGAGGGTAGGGGAACCTGTGCCTCAAGACAATGTATATGGAAAAGTTTGGATTGGACTTTTTTCCATTCTTTTTTCCTTTATTTTTTCTTAAGAATAGTATCAGCATGTCTGAAGGAAATAAAATTTCACATGAACAGTTGCTTTTGGCATGCATTTTTAAGGTGTATGGAATAATTTAGAGGCAGTGTTGTTTGCTTTCTTACATGCCTTGGGAAAACATGATGTTCCATTACCTGTTAGCTGTAGGATATGTGGCAATTTATCATACCAAAAGAAACCAAAAGTTTATTAAAATACTGCTAATTGCATTTGAAGATGTGGCCTTTTCATTAACTAATTATATATTTTAAGTGTTAACATGACTTGTGTTAACAGCTAAGTATTGTTCTTACCTTGGGAATTAGTTGGAGACCTTGCACTTTGGCTCTAATTGAAGGAAATACCAAAAAGTGGTACATCTCCATGCTGTTCCTCCTGTGAACTTTTACTGAATTGTGTATAATAATTCAAATTGTAAAATAAAGCTATTGTGCTGGCTAAATTATCTTTTGAGACTTGTTGAACCAGAAATCTTAACATTTAAATAATTTAAGGAAGCTCTATGGGATTTGAGGGGTTTTTATGAAAAATACTTTTTTTATAGTCCAGTCTTCAATTGAGAATTCTTTTAAGCCCAAAGGATCTTGCAATTCCTGATGATGAATCTGGTTTAGTTGTGACAGAATTATATTACTGGTATCAGCCTAAGTTGTCAGATGGTTTATGATTCAACAAAAGAAAGAAACCCAACAATCTTGATTGGGAAAATTTTGTCTCATTTACCACTGTTAGAGGTATTTGAACATAAGTGACAAGTTAAACTCTCTTGAATGGTTGTTTCACTGTATATTTCAAAACATATTGATTAGTATTTCACATAGGCTTCTCCCAGAAGGACCAATGTAGTTGAGTACCTCACTCAAATGTTAGAATTGACAACCAGAGCCCTGTAATAAAAAGATGGGAACATTTCTGTGAGCAGAGAAGCAAGTGTTGGAGAGGGACACTGGTGACTGCTCTCTGCAGTTCTGTATCAACTAGGTCTGGTTAGAAATACTCTATTTTGTTAAAGGCTCTCTGTAATTTTTTTAATAAATTCCGTGGTTTTTTAGAAGTAAAAACTAGACTGACTGACAGTTTCATAACATTAACATGGCTCTTGTAATAAGACTGGATTATAAAAATGATACCTCTCTTTTAAATTTCTTTTTGCAAAATTGCTACATTCCATCTCTTTTTAAGTTAAATGGGAAACCACAGCACATCTCATAAAATATTTTCTTGTAAGTGATGCTTTCTGCAGATATTATAACATCACTATCAATTTTAGACTGTTTTGACAACATACAGACACTACACCTAGCTCTTGAGACAACTGAAATACCTGATTAGATGATGCTGGTAAAGATGGGGTTTACTAGTTCATTTTCATTTTAGTATAGTCGTTTTCACTGATGAAATACTGTCAACAAAGACCAGCCTTCTCCTCAGGAAGAAAAATTCATCCATGGGTAGAACTTTGTGGCAGATGCATGTTTTTTGGCAGGCCCTTTAGTTTGATATTTTCTTTGTAAGGCAGAGCCAAAAGAAATTCAACTGAATTGCAAGAGGTGCAGTTCTAGTGGGTTTGTAAGTGATGTTACTCATACTGAAGCTAAATCCTCTAAGGCTAGTTGCCAGAATCTCCCAAAGCATTTTTGTAGCCAATTTGTGGACAGATAGCCTGGATAAAAAGCAACTTTGCAGAAAAGAGCCTGGAGGAAGCTTTGAAGAATGAAAGCCTGGAAGTGTGGGTCAGAGTGCAGGCTGAGGGAAGTGGTTACTTCCCCTTCCTTGTGAGGTCACTACCTGCAGTGTTGTGTTTAGCTTGGCTCCCCCAGTACAAGAGTTCTAGGCATGGATTTTTTTTTTCCTGTTATTGCCACAAAATAGAGCCTGGTACAGGATCTTAGAGGATGGTGGTGGGGCTGGGGTATGTGATCCATGAAGAGCTGAGACTGTTCTGCCTCTAGAAGAGAAGGTAAAGATGGGTGGCTAAACTGAACTTCCATGCTTACAGTGGACCAATTGGAAAACAGACCTGTACTCTTCCTACAGGTGCCCAGTAAAAGGACAACAATCTGCAGTGAGAGGAATTCCAGTTGCATACATGAAATAAAATCTAAAGAATCACCATGCAAATGGTCCAGGATTTAGAGCAGATACCCAGAGAGATTGTGAAGTCTCCATCACTGGAAAATTTCTAAACTCAGACTCAGAGCCACCTGCTATATCTTTGAAGTTAGGTCTGCTTTGAGTAGCAGGCTTGACCTCCACCAAACCCTTTCCACTTAGATTATTACATGATTTGAGGGAAACAGACCTCTGTATGGAAAACTGGTTATTACGGGGATAGACAAATCATTTGGCTGCCTCTGTGCATGCAAACCATCCTGTTTGTAGGTAGAAATAGTTTTGCTGCAGTTTATCAGTGCAGGTGTTTACATTCATGCTAACTGTCCCATGGAGAAAGGCCATTTGCAATTACAGTCATTTAACATTGGCACTACTGTAAGGGTTTAAATCTTATGTCCTTGAAGAAATCTTTTAGGAAACATGAACTTGGAACATAATTGAATAGTGTGCTGTGTGAATAACTGCATCTGATCCTTACACTTGGATCTAAGTTTAAAAACAAAGCATAAGGTTTTTAGAAGTTTTTCAGTTTCTTAAGAGCTTTAAGTTTTTTGTTTCAATTGCTCTGTGCAATAGGGAAATCACAATAGACACAAGGTAGTAAAATCAGGTCATTTGTCCTGTTCCCCTGTAAAAGTGTCACATGTGCTTTCATAGCAAGAAACTGCTTCAGGTTTTTTTGTTGTTTTTTTTCTCTGGAATGGAAAATTTTTCACCTTGTGCTCACAACATGGTCTGTTTTGGCTGACAGGTGTCCTTCAGGCCATGCTGCAAGGGAAACTATTGGGAAAAGGCTGGCATGTAGCAGAGCAGTGTTTCCAGATGCATTTTTGGCTTAGGTGATTGTGGCGGACTTGCTTTTAAACTGGTGTTCCCATCATGTTTCAGACATGTAATTCTGGTTTGTGTTAGTTTATGTGATTAAAAGCTCAGCTCCACAAATGGAAAGCAGACCAAAGAGGTAACTTGTGTAGGTGCATCTGCCACTGCTGGGGGCTGCTGTGATCCAGCAGCTCCTCTCCTGAGGTGCAGGCCTGTGAGGCTCAGCACACTGGAGCCACCCACATCAGCAAGCCCTCAGAACCTGCAGACAACAAGCCTCCTGTGCGGGGGGCAGGGGATTAAGGCTCAGTTCTTGTAAGCACAGAGGAGCAAGGACAAGGGGAAGCCTAATACTGAACTGGAGCTCTTGAAGCTGAACTCCCTTTCTATTTCCTGAGCCATGTCAGGAGACATGCCCCCAGGCAAGATCTTGGGTCACCTCATGGGCTTATTGACCTACAGACACATGGGCTGATGGGATGTTGGAGAAGACTATTTGGACCATGCATAAATCCTGTTCTGAGATATTTAGACCCAGAACCAGAAGGGGAGAAAGGGAGGGGTCATGGTTGTTTGGAGGAACAAGCATGGGCAGAGAGAGAAGGGGGCAGTTGTGGGCAAACAGGCTGCTGCACAGCAGTGTGTCTGGCTGTGCCTACCCCTCATAGCACTGTCTGCTCTCCCTGAAAATTCTTTCCAGTCCTTTCTAAATATGAATAAAATACTTAAAACTGCCTTAAGTAGGGCCTGTGGATAAATTTGGGATGAATTTAGACAAACTCTAAAAGCATACATTTCCTTGAAAGCAATGTGATACTTGGCTACGAAGAAACGTTAGACAAAGATTGGGTTTTGCAAAATTATTCTGGCAGCCTTTATAAGAAAAGCACCTTTATGGTGTTAAGTACCTGACATCCTGACTGATATTTTCTTCATCTCCTTTGAACTGCGAAGTAAGAGGTCTGTGCTCTGTTCATTAAAAGGAAATTGATAAAATTGAAAGATAAGTAGTTCAAAGCATTCCAAGCAAGATGAAATTGCAAAATGTATTCCAATTCCAAAGCCAAGATGAAATTGCAAAATGTAGGTTCTGGGTTTCAGAGACTAAAGCAATCCTGAAGGTGAGAATTACGTACACTTAAACTTCATAATTTAACATGTATTCATGGGAGAAATATGAAATTTAAAGTAATTCTTAGGGAATAAATTGTAGATTTAAGTAATAGGCTCTGTCATTAAAAAGCAACACAAACATACACCAGCTATTGTTAACTGTAGCAGTGCAAAACTGGTGTTTGTCAGTTACACTCACTCAGTAGACTAATGTTAATTAAGCCCTAGTGAAATTTGAAATTAGACATCATAACAGAAATTATTGACTGTACAAGAAGGTTTGAATTTTGAGCAGGTTTTGGCAGTGCAGGTCTCTTTAAAGTGTGGTCACAGATTTGGGGAGGTACTGATGATCTCAGAGAAGAAGTGGACAAATTCTCATGGTCTTCTTCCATGAAAGATAAATTAAAATTAATTAATACTGTCATGAGTTTCTGGTTTCAATGAATGTGTGCTAATTTGATGGCACTTGATTTGAAGGAGCTGGAAGTGCCAGTCAAACAAATGCATTGGGATAATAAGCGTAATCCAGCCTGGAAGAGAGATTAGGATACACTAGTGTGATGTTAATGCATAGGAGCTCTTCTGCACTGATTTCTTGCATGTGTGCTTTTGCACTAAATATCAAAATGTATTAAGAAAAACTGTGGAAAAATTAAAAGGAACCCAGAGAGGCACAAAAATATATGCAGAAACCAGTGCCAAGTACCACTTTGAAAGTAGCCGAGTCAATCAAGCTTGTACAAAGATGATTAAATCAAGCACATGCACATGCATTGAGACTAACCCAAAGAACAATGACGCTGAGAAGGCAATGGGTGGTAGCAGAGAGCAAGTTATGTAAAACTGACACAGTAAGAGTGCTGGCAGCCACACAAGAGCTGTGGTTTGGTGCAGGAAACTCCCTTTGCACTGACAAGGGATGATTGAGGCTGTGCTCCCTTCCCTGGGGCATGTGGATGTGTTCTTGATGGTGAAGCAGATACCAAGCTGAGCAGTTTAGAGCAGGGAGAAGCAGGTGCAAGGATTGAGTTTAAAAATCTGAAGAAATAACTGCATCATATTAGAGATTAACCATGAGGAGCACTCTGGTTTTGAACCAAGAGGTCATAATCCCATTTGTAAACAAAAATTCAGAAGGTGGACATTAGTTTTGGCTGTGGTCTGGTGTTATTGGGAATGAGCTAGAAAATTGGGAAAAGCTGAGAAGATGCGTGGCTGTAGCAGCTCATATAGACTACATGATCTCACAGCTCTGCCCCACAGTTTTTTGTCACAGAAATGCCTCATAATGCTACTGCTCTAGCAGTACAAGCCATGTAAAGAGCCTGTGAAACGCATTTTTCGGGGCAGTGACTCTCCTGTCTTGCATTCATGGTGGGAGCAGAGCCACCGAGGTTCTCTTCTTGTGGCACAGCCCGTTCCCCACCACGGCCCCACCCCACCTGGGGCTTCAGCTCGAGTGCGATTCACAGAAGTGCCCAAGGGAGGAGGCTGTTCATCTCTTTCTATGTCTTCCTTTGCTGAAGAGCAGCTCTTAAGGTCTGGTTCAGGCTTAGAGCCATGTGGAAGCTAAAAAGCATGTGAGTTAGAGAGCAGTGCAGCCCATTCAAGACTCAGTCTGGACCCGGCATTGACCATTCCCACTCCTTCAGACTTTGAAGCAAAGGGTTGGGTCTGTGCAGTACAGCTACAGACCTCAAAGAAAAATGGGGTCACAAATGTAGGCCAATTGCCCATGCTTCACGGAACAGGAAATCTTGCAGAACAGCCTTTTTCTTTTACTCATCTCTCAATGTAGTTAGAATTTTTTTAAAATGTATGCATCCTGACTCGTGCTGTTGTATAATGAAAAGGTCTGTTCGTAATGGGAAGCAAACTGAACACTGTCCAGTTTTGTGGTCTTTGACAATAAATAGCATCCATACATTTTCTTGTCACTACTGGTTTTTTATATAGATTACCTGTTTTTTATGTGTGTGTGTGTGTGTGTGGTAGAGTCAACTTCTGCTAATGAGTCATTTTATATTTACTTGATCCTCTTGTCCTTGACGGGTTAGGGAGGGGAATTGAAACAAACTTTTAACAGGAAAGAACATAAAATAGATAATTCAAATCAATCAAACCTAATTTCTTGGAATTTATTTTCTCCCTCCTTGGTTCCAACAGTATAGGAGAGAAGTTGAGCTGTGACAAGCTAATCATATAGCTAAATAGATCACAGAGCTACATAGATTTGTTGCTTGAGAATTGCTGCCCTTTTCTCCCCTGGTTTTTGTTCTTAACGTGAGGGTTTAATCTAAAACCACAGCAGTCTCTTGTTAGCTACCAGCCTGGGGCACACAGTTACTTGGAATGATTGTTAGTGACCTGCGTGCTTTATTTTTAGTAAATATGATATTTAAGAGAATTTAAAGTTCCATCTCAAGATGTGGCAGTGCAGAAAAGTCTCAGGGATATAGAATTTCCCAACGCTTTGGGGAAGACAGAATTTTTGCCACTTTGCCACAGGTATTGGCCACCAATGCAAGGTGCTGAGAGGACGGTCCCCACTGACCATTTGTCTGGAAAGAGGCAGTGTCTTCTCTATGCACAAGGTTGCACTGGGAAGTGGAATTTAATATTATGTTAAACCTACTGAAGTGAATAAACGTAGGGATGCTGATGTGTCCTATGGACCTCTAGCTGCAGAAAAGTGCATATATAGATAAAACTGCACAAGCACAAATTTGATCTAGTCTCAGGCACAGAAAGGATTAAGGACAGTTGAGGATCTTCTGCTGTATATTTGGGGTTGGAACGGGCAGTGGTGAGGCAGTGTGGGACCAGTACTAAAGTCCTGGTAGAGCATGGTGCGGCACTCTCCAGCTCTGTAATGCAGAACATTCCTCACTTCCAGATTTGCACTGTGGTCGTGAAGCCTGTCAAACTGGGAACTGTGCCACTCTAAGCACAGCACAGGTAACCACAAGATGGTTACTTAAAAAATCCTGTGACTGATTGGGGTGTGAGGAGATGGCAACACTGTTGCTTGGAAGGAAACAAAACCTACTCTGGTGTTGATCTGAGCTGTTAGAGCAAGTCAGAGGGGAGAAAGAGACAACAGGCTCTCAATGTGAGTAAAGAAAATTCAACACAGTTCTGCATGTTGGGAGGGAGCCCCACTAATATATTTGCTGGTCTTCCAGGGACCTGGAAGAAAACTCCTGGATTGCCTTCAAATCAAGAAGATTTGGTGTTCCCCTTAGGAACACTGTATAGCTCCTGAACAGCTCGACAATGGAGGCTGCAATTTTGGTGGTGCATTAAAGCTGCTGTGTAGTGAGAAGAGATTCTGGAACCAGGCAGACTGAGAGGCTGAACTTTCAGGAGGGGCTGTGAGGCAGAATTGGGCATGCCAGAAATGTGCTTAAGTATCTTTGTGCAGGGGCTGTGCTTCAGTCTGATGTTCAGAGAATTGGTGTGGTATAGGGACAGAAGATCTCCTTCTTGGGAAAGCAGGCTGGCAATGGACCCATGAAAAAGCTGCTGTTGAGAGAGACTTCAAAGTCTCGCTGTGAATTGGATGCTACTGTACTCTAACACAGACTGAAAACCACCTTGGGCCTTGCAGAATTGCAGAAAGAGAGAAGATGAAAGGCTTTTAGAGTAGGATGTTGTCACTTCAGATATAAGCAGATAAAGTTGTAAGCAATCAGAAATCTCTGTATGTATAACTATTAAAATACACAAGTCTAATATTTTCCAATTATTCTGGTATTTTCTAATTATTAGAATAATAAGATTTTAACTTCATTAAAAATTCTCTTAAGCCCTCTGCAAAAAAAAGCACCCTTAGTTCATAGGTTATAGAAAATGGAACTCTAGCAGTTTCTTTCTTCTTTATTCAAACAGCAGCTTTTTAATTAACTTCTTTTCTTTTAAAAAGAAAACCTTGTGCTACCTTCAGTAAGGAGGCATCTACCCCAGCAGAAGCTCAAAATTAACTTTTAACCATGAAACTTCTGTTGCTTTTAAAAATGTTTCAGTCTAATATTGTCTTGCCTTTAACAGTCTTTGTTGCACTCAGCAGTGATGGAAAAGGAAAATTAATGTAAAGTTATTTCTAAATCATAAAAAAGCTTCAGGGAGAGCTACAAAGCACTGACTCTTTCCACCCACCTCTTGTCTCACACTGGACCAGTGTCACATTCACCCTCCATTCCACTTAACCAGACAAAGTGGCTGCATTTGAGAGCTTCATTTTGTGCTCAAGGCCTTCTCTCCAGCTACTGGCATGGCCTCTCTCTCACCCTCTTGCACTCTTACCAGCCTCTTACATAAGAAATGTCTACCTGAGTACTGAAACTTTGCAACTGGTTCAGATAATCAAGAAATTACAAATTACTGTTGCAATACCATCTCTTAACAAGAATTTGGGGTTTGAGTCATTAATCCTGCTATTGCTTCCACTTCTGTCGGGCTGAGGTAACTTCAGAATTCTGAGGTGTCACTCATGGTTATCAGGCAGTAGCATCTGAACCCCAGAGGACACAAATCTAGTAATTACAGGGTAGCTTCTTTCATAGTTTCTCTTCAGTAGTACAATTCAGTGAGGCATCACAGTGCAAGCATTTTTGTTGCATTTGTTTGTATCAGATTCTTTAAGACACCCCAAAATTATCACTCAAGGATATCCAGAAACCTTCTGACTGAGCTCAACAAGTAGGAATCCATTGTTTTCTCTGACACAGCTGAGGCATAAGGTGCTCATCTCATAAAATCACTGGGAAAAGTGTAGCAAAATTCCCATATTGGTAAAAGCTCCTTGCCTGTTTTAGCCCCACTGAAGTATTAACGGGAAGGATCCTTTGATAAGGACACAAGTCAGCCTAAACCAGAGGTGGTGTGGATCAGGTTGGTCAGACAGGCCTGGAAGCATTTGAAGTAGAAGAAACACCTCTGGTCCTGCTGTCTACATTTGCTGTGGCATGACATCTTTCTCTTTTCCAGCCATGAAGGCTGAAACCCTGATGACAGAGAAGCAGATTTTTTGTCCATCTTCACAAAAGACAGTAAGTAAAATTTGCATCATGTAACACTTGTATAGGCCAAAAAGGAAAAAGGAAAATAACCCCCTGGATGCATCCTGGCTGACAGTAGGCTGCTGTGTTAATTTGGAGGAACACACCCACTGTGGAGCTGGGTGATGAACATATCTTCAGATATGTTTATCATATTATGATGAACATATCATATAGTGAATATAATACTCACTGCCTGGTTTGGCAGTGAATGCCAGTCTTGATGCCAGAGTATTATTTTTCAGTTGGTCTTCCTGAAGGATGGGCTGCTCTGTGTCATCTACAGCAGGGTGACCTAGGCATGACTGGCACACCTGACACATCATATCCTGCCAGGAAGACATAATTTTCTCTCTCACACAATCTGTGTGAGAATTAGGGGACCCTTTCCAGACTTTATATGTCACTGTGGGTTAGTGTGAACAAACTTCACCCACGTGGGTGAGACCTTGCCTCTTGGTTGCATACGGGAGTGACAATTCTCACCAAGAACTCTTGTTCCACAAGCACAGGGAGCAAGTTAAGCAAGACCCAACCATATTTAGGATCAAGGTCTGAGGTCCTCTTGTTGGTTTTTGGCTGATCCCAGAAAGAGTTGGTTTGCTAAACAGGGGGGAAATTCCTCACTTTAAAATCCCCAAACAACAAACCAACAAAACACAGTATAAAACAGCAAAGAAAGATAATGATCACTTTTCTTTTTCTGTTGTTTTGCCAAACTAAGACAGAAACCAGGAATGAAAGGCAGGTGCCAGAGGCCAGGAGAAAGTGTCTGTGGTAGCTGATATGTTGGCCCATCTGCTGTTTTAAACCAGACTGAAAAACACCTTTGAGATTAGCCATGCATTTAGAAGTAGGCAGTGATCTAAACACCTCACTAGTGTGAGGCCTTCCCTGGCTCAAGAGGGGCTGAAGAGTCAGTGCTGCAGTGTTAAATGCAGTGCAGTGGTTAGCTGTGGGTGTGTTGACCCTGTGCATTCACACTAATGCTGAGAAATCAAGGAACAGATCACAATCCTCATGTAACCAACACTGCTTTGAGGAGCCGATTACCTTTCTGGATTCCGGTTTTGTATATTTGATACTAAGGTTGTCTGGCAAATGGTTCTTGTGGTGTGTGCTTTGAGAGTCAAGACGCTTAGTCCTGGCACTCTGGATTGAACAGGGAGCAGGTATGCTTGAGACAAATGGACAAAAGGTGCAGAGGAGCAGCACCTTTGCCCCTACAGCTGGTAGCAGGTAGAAGGAAATCACTACCTGAGCCAGGTCTCACTTCAACATTTCAGATCGCAATGGTTAGAGGTGTTTCGGAAGAAACTGAGTTTGGAAATAGCAAAAGGAATATTGTGCTTGTGAAGTAATGAAAGAACAAGAATGCTGTCCCAAATATTGCCAGCTGAGTTGTGATCCTCGCTCCAAACACAGACTGGTGAGGTCAGTTGAAAATGGACAGAAAGAATATTTTGGGGGCAAGAGAAAGAAACATATCTGTCAGATGGTTATCTTTGTAGGATGAAGCAGATAGAGCCAAGAGTTTGTGTAGGACCACAGGGAACATCAATGGGGATCCAGCATCAACAGATTCTCATGAGGGTGTCCCAGTTAGCATTTAGGTGGTGCTTTCTGGAACAGGCACTAAAGCCTCAGAGTAGTGAGAGCCCACTGGGGATGAGTGGTATACCAGTGTAAATTTAGATGCCTGCCAAGCCTTTCTAACAAACTGGAAGATGAAGTGAAGCAGGACGTGGTTAATACCAATTCACTTTTCAAAATCTCAGCAGTAGAGGCAACAAAAACATCCAGGGAATAAAGGACTGTGGGTTGCCAGCTTTCTCCAGTGTGTCCTCACAAATGCATATACCTTTCCCCCTCAATAAAGAACATGTTTGTGCCACACAGCACAATCACATAATTCTAAAATCATGGAACAATTTGGTTTGGAAGAGGCCTTCAAAGGTCATCTAGTCCAATCCCCCTGCAACAAGCAGGGACAATGCCATGAAGAGATGAGCAAGGTGCCTGGGCAGTCATCAAAAATAATCTAACTTGGAGAAAGATGAATAGATCCTTTGAGGGCTATACTGCTTCTGCCACCTGAAATATCTGGCATAGCTCTAGCTCTGCACCAGGTAAAGAAGATACACTGAGAGACCTGTTAAAAAGTTTTGCTGCAGATGAAGAAATTCCCTTGACAAGGCTAGGGGCCATAAATAAGATTCTAGTTTTCTAGGTTATATTGGGTTTGTGTGGCAATGTTTTGGTGGAGGTGGTGGGGGATGCTACAGCTTCCCATGTCCAACAGACCCAATGCCAGACACTCCAAGACAGATGCATTGCTGGTCAAGGTCAAGTCTATCAGTGATGGTGGCAGAGCCTCTGGGATAACATATTTAAGAAGTAGAGGGGTGGGGGCAATACTTCACAAGAGCAATGGCAGATAAAGAAGAGAAGAGTAAGAATATAGGAGAGGATATAACAGCTCTAGAGATGCCCAGGTGAAGCAATCAGTGAGTGATCTCTCCCTGCCCTTATCTCATGAGCCTTTTATTACATTTTCACTCCCATGTCCATTTGAGGAGGGGAGTGATAGAAATGCTTTGATGGGCACCTGGCATCCAGCCAGGGTCAGGCCACCAACCAGCACGGAGGTTCAAATCAGTGCCAGAATGCCTACAGAACTGACCTGTCCCTTTGTGCTCCTGGTGTCACAAGGACAGTTCTACCTGAGTAACTGGGCTAACTGTTCTTCACTCTCCAGGCTGTTGCCCAATAGTATAATTTCAGTAGATTTAGCTGTGCTGCTTGATTCTCTAACATACCTGTCCCACAGCATTAGCAAGTTCCTGTCTTTGTGGAAGCTAGATTATATTATATTGTTTTATATATTGTTTTATTGTATATTGTATTTTTAATATAATAATATATAATAGATTGTATTTATAATACATAATTATATAATACAGTCTATAATTATTATATAGTATATATTATATAATATAGTATAGTAACATAGTAGAATATATAATATAGTGTATTTATAATATATTGTATTTATTTTATATATTGTTATTATATTTATTATTATATTTATTATATTGTTGGGAAACAAACCCATCATCCCTCAGGAATGGATATAAGCACATGCTTGCATTCTCTCTGTGTAACACAAAATTAATCACCTGCAGTTGCCAATTTGTTGTTCCTGGGAAGAAACATTCAGTAATATGCCTCCCATTACTTCTTTGGTTTCTTTTTTTTAACTTTTTCTTTTACCACCTCTAAAATCAAAGTGGAAAAATCAATGTTATCAAAGCCCTAACCACCAGTGATTTCATGCATACTAGAGATCAAATGATAAGAGCAGCTTCCCACTCTTAGAAGGGAAGTGAAAGGTTATCTATCTGCTGCAATATGAATTTAGACAGATGGGTTAGCTGAGCACAACAGAGGATCCTGTGTCAGCAAGTATTTTCCCTGTCATCTGCCTGGCACAATACAGTGCATTTCCTTTCCCTCCTAATTCACACAGAAATAAATAGTTATGTTCAATGCTCTAAAGGAATCACAGTGCAACTCTTCTGCTGTGAAAGTTAAGTGCTTGAAACATTTAAAACTTGTTAAAAGCAAAATTATTTAAACGTGTTTGATTGTCTCACTGATTAGTATCTGACCACAGAGAGGATAGTGATTAGGACACAACTTCCTTCCTATACCAGCCTGCACAAATGGCATCTCAGCAGTGACTGTATGGGAGCGGAAATTCCTCCTGTCCAGAAGACCTGGAAGGAGATTTTCCTCCTTGCAGAGCAATTTCTTGCGGCAGTTTCTCTCTGGGTAGACTCAGATCATTGGTGTGGTTAGTGGAATAGATGTAAAATGAGGGAGTCATTGTCTCATTGAAGTGGCCAGGCAGTACTTCTAGTTTGTCTTTGCAATCAGCAAAATCACAGCTCACGTGCTGAAAGGCACGTGCTGTAACTTGGTCCACACAGGAGGAAAGAAATCATCTCTGATCTATATCCAGCCAAGAGAGGGACTGCATATTGTGCAGACACAGATTCAAATTTCATTCTTCCATTTCATCATCTGTGGCTTTAGGTGTGACCTGGGATCACAGATGCCTTTAAACTTCCATACCACACATGCAGTTGCAGCATTAGGTATATAAACAACTTTTAATCTATTTTTAGCTCTTACTCAGGCTGTGAAGCCCACTGCTGGAGAGATGGGATCGGGGCATTCCATGGTGTGGGTCTCTTGTAAAAAAGAGACATATGAAGAAAGTACAAGTCTAAAATGAAATCAGGTCACTGAATTCAATACATTCACATTAAAATGTAACTGCTTAGGAGTACAGAGTGATGACAGGCTCTGAGATACTGCTTTGGTAATTATTTCAATGAGACATTAAACAGAGAGTGAATGACTGAGTGAAACAATAAAAAAATGTTACCATAATGGGTATGATCTGACTAGAGGATCAAAAATACAGGAATTATGTCAGCAACTGCATACTTAGCTCTGCTTTTATCTTTGTGTGCAACATTTCTGACATGGAAATTCACTTGTCCTCTACAGCCTAATGTAAATACTGGCAGAACTTTGTAAACAATACAGCAGATTTTCTTTCAGTAGACCATTGAGTTCAGAAACCAGTTATTTGGAAATATTATGTAATATTCTGTCTTTTTTAAGGTGATATACTTAATTTTTAAAAAAATTACATCCACTTTATCAAGAATGTGATCTTAAGCACTTAAATAAGGGACTGTGACTTGCATTGCACATTCTTTGTTGGGATTTCAGGAATAAACATATATTTTCTGGTCTATAAAATAATTTCTTTTGGGTTGAAAAGGTAAAAAAGTGAGATTACAAGTGCCTGGCAGCTTCACTCAACAGGCCCTTGGCAGTACAAGGGTTGTGTTATTGTGTTCATCACTGTTAGGGTTCATTACTTCTGCCATAACCTGGGGAGATTCTTCTACCAGAAATGGTTCTTAAACCTTTTTAAGATATGCAGTCAAAAGGGAATAGCAAAAAAGAGACCAAATACAGCATAATCTGGAAAAAACTTTTTCTTAAAGTAAAAACCTTATTATTTCAATAAACCAGATTTTTCCTTCAGAATGCCTTTAGCTATCCCAGAAATATTCTGATGAAAAACTGAAGTGTGTTAAAGGAAAAGCCTTGGAAAAGCTGGTCTTATCTCTCATGGGTGTTCGTGTTCCTCATGATTTCTATTCCTTTTTCTGTCTAAACTTCTGTGAGATCTTAGATCATGGAATGACATTACTCACTGCCTGCTTTCTCTGTCCAAAGTTGGGAAACCTAGCCTGACTGATAAGCTGAGACTACAAAAGAGGATAAAAACATAAACCAGCATATGATAAGTCAGATGTGCATCTTGGTGCATTTTACAAACTAGCATTTTTAAATTTTAAATTGAAAAGTTTTATTTTACAACTTTGATTTATCAACATTTTCTCCAATAGAATAAAATCTGTTTAACCAGCTTCTCTGAAGTCAGTGATTATCAACAGGAGGATGCATTTATTGCTTTTCATGATTTTCTTTCTGGAACTCAGGCTCGCTATGAGCTCAGCTGGTTCTAAGAAGTGATGCTGCAGTGAAGCAGAGGAGTGCTCTGAGAATGACTGTGCTCCTCCTTCAGAAATTCCATGTTTAGTCTGACAAGAAATCACATCTTACCATGACTAGTAAACTCTTTCCCATCAGATTTTTTTTTCAGCCTGACTTCATTTTCAAGACAAATATCGAGTGCATTGGTGGAAGAAAAGTGATGGATTGTGATACCTGACACATGCAGTCATACCCTGGGCTGGAGGTGAGCCCTAAGGGCTGACTGTGCAAGCTCCTTCCCAAGTGCTCTGTTTACAATGCTACCCATTTAATCCCTGAACCCTAGTTGCTCCAGTGAAAAAAAAACAAACCCTGTAGAAGGCCGTTAGGATGGCTCTGTCTTCCCTGACTAGCTTGACAGAGGTGACCAAGTGATAAAAATATTGGTGGATGCTGGTCAGTGCAAGATGTATATCAGTCACTGATGCCTCATAGTGTGAGAGGAGGGCTGCATCTGGCAAGGGGGATAATGGGAGCAGATGGGAGTGAGGTAGAAGGGGAACAAAAATGATCAAAGGGGAAGGAAGTGAGGGGAATTACAAAATGTAATGCTGAAGAGAAATTATAAAGACAACAAGAGATAGGAGTAAGAGAAATCTAGAAAAGCCGAACAAAGAAAGAGGAAGAAACAGGGAGAACAAAAAACTAAATGCAGAAATACCAAAACCAGCAAAAATGTTTGACAAGAAGTGAAAAACTAGATGAAAACAAAAGAAGGAAATTTGCATAGAATTAATGCCGAAAAAATATATATTGACAATGTAGGATGATCATTATTAAATTAGAAAAATTAAATATGTAACATAAACAACTTGAATGCAAATACATAATTTACATTTTATAGTCCAAAAGAATAATGAAGAGACTAGAACTTCAGCTGATGGCTAGGTTTTTTAATTAGATTAGACTGATCTAAATTTAACTGAAAGAACATGATATCAGGTTGGAAGAGCATGGGTGTGCATGCTGCCTTTCTTTTAGAATTAAAAAAGATGACATACTGTGTCATTTCAGAAGAAACTTGTGGATTCTGGAGCAACTCAGAAAATGGCTTAGCTTTCCCTATCTTTAAATATTTTCTCTCCTTAATTACTGGTGGCAGAAAACTAACATGTGGTGAGATTTGAAAAACCACAATTACCATATTAGCTAAGCAAGAGCAGATTTCCTTTCAGAGCTGTAACATATGAACCAAAAATAGCTAACACACAGATTAACAAATAGTTGTGTTGAAAAGAGCGAAGTCTTTCCACTTGACACTGTGTGAAGGTAAAGCAAAAAGCACCTGTAAAGAAGGCTGACTGATTGAAAGAAGCAGTGTTGAAAAGGTAAGTTGGACTAGGTACCTTGTGGTAAATTTGGAATTCATTAAACAGTGAATTCTTCAGCTTCTGAAGTATTGTTATTTATGCTGGATATTGAAAACATTACAGACTAAAAGCACAAGATACATTTAAATTAGAAAACACCTGATAATGGAACAAAGTGAGCAACAGTTTTTGTAAAGGATCAGCCTCTGATTTATCTTTAATTAAGCATTAAAAATCTGATGTATATTTTGATGACTTTCATTCCATGAAAATATGTTGGTAATATTCAGTTTCCTCACAGGCTAATCTTGGTATTCCAAAGGTAAGTTGTTGTCTGAGAGAGATGTTGGAAGCTGTTACTAGAAGTGCTTGTCTGAATATGTATTACAATCATGACAGACTTGGTGATTTGAAGTCATAGATGGTTTTGTAATGGAGAGGGATTTTCTGCTTCTGTTAGTCATTATAATTATGAGTGCCATGTGTTACAATTGTCTTTGTGCAATGAAGACAATGCACAAAGGTTGTAGAGATCCATCTCTTCACTCCCCAATTTATGAGAAAGAAACACAAGAAATGTTTCAATGAAATATCCCACAATGACATGTCAGCAAATTACGCTACCAACAAAATGTGTTCCTACTCTGAATTTGCTACTTTTAACAGGGTTTGAGCCCTTGTTTCGAACTGTCAGAGACTGTGAACAGGAATCTGGTTTTCTTCACACAGGTCTTACAGAAAGTGAGTTTTCTGTAAACAGGATTGAGGCTGCTATATATAGCTATGTTACTACAAAGAGTATATGCACATCAGTTTAACAGGAGTAAATGTACTGTGCCTTGCAGCACTTGAGGGATAGGAGATTTCAAAATGAAGCTTGTGTTTTCTTTCTAAGAAGGTCCAGAAAGTACCTTCCAAACCTCAAGTTAATTTAAAGATTTCCATTATTGCAATTTGACATGCAAATAACAAGTTAGCAAACCAGCACAAAAATGCAGTTAAAAGGAAAGTCAAAGCCCCTTTCAGGAAAAGTTCAAAGGATGGCCTGAAAACCTGGGAAGTTTTAATGATGGAAATTGTTATGAACTATAAAATTATAAGTAAAGAGTGGGGAGTACGTCTATATTGTGATTAAGGATGTCTTGTGGGATTCACAAGGACTGCTGTCTTGACCTCTTTGTCTCTGCACTGAAACTCCCACATCTTCTTTCCTCCATGTTACCAGGCTTTATAAAACCATTTTCAAGTGCTTAGCTATGTTACGGATTTAATAACAACCTGCTCCTGATCTGTGATGGCAGGGAGTGGTTTAGTCCAAACAGTGATAAGGAGGCCAAATTAATCTTATAGTGACCCTGATGAAATTGTTTGAGTCACAGATAGATTTCACACTTTTTTGCTTTGTATGCAACAAACAGTGAAGATTGCTGCTCAGCAATAACAATCAAAACATGCTTTCACCACATATGCGTGCACATTTTGGTAAAACAATACTCATTTCAGGGCTTTCAGGTATCTCTATGCTGCTCCATGCACATGTATTTGGTAATAGCTGAAGTCTTGGATCCTGTGAAAATGGGCCATTGAGAAAATGACATGTGCCTGCTTAGATATTATGAACCATTACAACATGGTGTTTTAAATGTACCAGTTCTCCTTTTGACAGCAGGCAGTATTTTGTTCCATTCACTGGGTGTGGTCAGGGGAAAGGCGCACCAAAATTAAGCTGGTAGGGAGCCACTGCTACTGTGATATGCTCTGTTTAGGAAAAAAGTGAGTGAGCAGAACATCTGTCGTCCTGCATTTCTTTAGGTCCAGTGCTCTATTAATATAATCATATCTTAGAATTTTACAAGGCTGTCTGTATTTATGCCATTTTACCTTTTTATTTTCTTTTTTTTCCCCCTTCCTGCTAATGCAAACATCTAAGTTGTGTTCAAACCCAGGTCTGGAAAAGAAACATTTCTAGGTTTTAAAATTCAGGAACCATGAAATTAAATTAAAATTAGTTCCAACTAACTTAGCAACAGACTTGAACAGCATAAACATGAATGGTAAATGCTTGTGCCAAACAGGCAAATGCAACCACCTTTTACTTATCTACCTGCATTTGCACATTTTGTGTTTGCAGATCTGGACAAACATTTGGGTTGTATGCACCCTGACATATAACAGATTACTACTTTTTTTCTTCTAAAACAGCTGCTAATCAATTTGGTAATTATTACTCATCTCATTTCACAGTTTTAGTCTAAGCAGACTTGTTGATTTAAATGATTGATCTTGAAACTACTCATCTGCACGACATTAAGTGCACCCTTTGCAAAACCATCATAAGGACATTTCTGAGCAAAATGATAATTAACACCCTGCTTATTATGATTCTGATTCTAGCTTGATCATTTTAAGAATAATGTCATTACATAGGAAGACTAATAAATAAATTAATAACATATTTGCCTCCAGCTTGAATATTTTCAGCACAGCAACATTTTTCTTTACATGAAAAACCAGGTTATTGCTGTTGCTTGTGAGAAGGAAGTGGTGGTTATTTCAATCTATCTCTGTACCTTTAACTAATGCTGTTATTTCTTGTTTTCTAAATTAGAGTGTACTCTTGTTGAGGCTGATGGTAAATGTGCTTGAGGAAGCCAAAAGAATCACACATTCTCTTTCATCTGGCCTTCAGACTATTTTCAAATCGGGTAAGTACTAAAATAAAACAGGTAATCTATAATCCGTGTATATGTCTGGCAAATATATTAAACTGAACATGTAAGTGGGATTCTACTTACAAGGATGGACTACTCTTAAAAGTAATTAATGACTGAATTATTTTCTTCATAGAATTCTGTCCAGGTCTGTATTTATTCATTGTGTTTTGTTTGTATAATTCAAATAGTATATTTGCTCTTAAGATTGCAGTTTAGTCTTATGTTTGAATACTTGCACACTGCTTTCATGGTGAAAAGAAATGTGATGATGTGGATAAAGTGGAAAAAATACTAAGCTCAAAAATTCAAGGCTTATATATTTAATATTCAGAACATAGGTGTTTTTGAGTGCACATGCAGAGACATGTACTACCCATATGTAGGACATAACCAATGTTAGGACACACCACCTTATATATATATATATCTGAAAAATTATTTTTATATTTACCTAATACATTAATGCTAAATAAAGATGTAAATATTCAGATTATAAATTATAAAGGTGCCTACTGAAACACTGTTAGAAAGATTTAAGTTGAAAAGTACATTGTGTTTACAAGAGTTATGATTCAACTTCCTCAGCAGCCAGTGCATCTTTTTAAAAACTTCTGCGAATGCTGTTTCAGATTCAGAAAAGGAAGTCAGTTCAAGAGATTTAAATCGTTCTAAATCTGATCTCTGCAATTCTGATTTCATTTTGAGTCCTTTGCTACAACTCTCATATTGACCATCCTCAGGAAGCTTCTGCTGGACAGTAGAAGTATTTTTGTGAATAAATGTGTGGCTGGTGGTGCCTTTTTGAATTCCTGTAGGATCAGGGAGAATATGCAGCTCTCCTGCGATGAGTAGTTGTTGTTCCCCATATGATCTCTGCTGAGCTCTTCTGCAAACTAGAGAGCCTTTTCTTAGTGATCATCTGAAGAGAGCTCCCTTCTTAGCCATTCTTGCAGGCTGTAGGAAATACCCATGGCTCCCTTTCTTCTAAATGACCTCACCCAACCACCTTCCTTCTGTATGTTATGCTCATGTTTCAGGGTGACTTTGTCTGAGTGGAATGAAGAATGACTTTTAGATAGAAGATATGCTGTCAGACTCTCTTTGTATGTTTTAACCATGTAGGTCTTAAAAAGACATGAATGGCAGACACCCAGAATGGCATTTTTCTCTCAATGATAAAATAACAGTTTCTAAAATAATAACCTAGACAAGTACCCCTTTAATTCTGTCCATCTGAAGAATTACTGTAGCTGCCAAGTACAAAGGGTAACAGAAACAGCAAGCAAGGTCTCAAGTGTGTGGCTGGATGAGATCAGAAAGTGTAAAGCAGTGGACAGTGACTAAAATAGTGCAAAGATGGGCTAAGGGACCACAGCCCCTGGTTAATTGCATAACTTTCCTGCTTGCCCTATACATCTCTGCACTTCTGAGAGACACCTTTAAGTTGTTTGAGATTTGCTTCAGAAGGTGTTCAAGCACTTTCAGGCTGTCATATTTCTGCATCTTCTAAAAATCAGCTTTGAAAAGCCAGCAGACAAAGCCGGAGATATAGTTAAAGATTTCTTTAAAGGGCAGGAAATCCAGATAAACTGTGATGCCTTTGCTACATTGTAGAGTTCAGGTCTTTACCCAGCTGCAGCCCTCCGTCATGAGCCAGCATCCCCACATGAGTCATCCTCATTATGCTTTTGGAGAGGGTTCTGTCCTTTCCCTCCCCCAATTTCCCCATTGTATCTGGACTTCATCTGCTCCATTTTTACAAATTCTCTCTCTCATTTTCAACATTAGGTAATTCCCAAACAAGAAGGTTTTGGTTTTGTAGACTTAAAGCTGACCCATGTGCTCTTCTCAATTTGTAACACAGCAAAAAGCAGAAAAACTCTAGACAAAACTGTCCTTCACAGCCTTGACAAATATGGGACCTCATGTCATCCTGTCCCTGAAATTACTGCCTTGCTGATAGGTGCGGTTCTCTGACAACAGTTAATGGAAAGAAGGGCTGAACTCTTGCAAGGGGAGTCTGAGGAATGAAATCTCCTGGCTATGAGCTCCTGTGTGAGGCTGAACAAATTATTTAAGCCCAGCTTCCTGTGTATGGTCACCAATGGTGTGTTCCCCATTTTATTTTCTGTGACTTTAGACTCTGTGATCTGTTTTGCAGAAGTATGATCCTGGATGCCATCAGTCAATGAATTTAATCCTTTACCAGCTGAAGTCCTTCATAATTTTAAGTACTCTTAGAAGTGATGTTGAGAGGGATACATGTCTCAAACTGATCATCTTAAGTGGATACTTAGCTCTAATGACTCAGATTCTCCCTTTTAAATAAAGGTGGTAATACTTCTTCACCACAGGGCGTTGTGCAAATTAAGTAAACCCAATCTGTAAAACAGTTAGGTATCACAGTGATAAAGAAAAAAATTTTTTTCATAGGGTGCTGTCGGAACTGCACACTGAACACTGCACAGTAAGTCTGTGCACTGAACAGAGACAAAACATCAGTGCTCGGTCTGTTCATACATTGTGTACTATCCTTTGCACTATAAGAAGTTCTGTTCTGTTGCTCTTCTATTACTTCACTAGTGTAATAAAAAGGACAGATAATGTTACGTTGAAAGCGCTGAGACCCTGATAAAGTGTCAGAGTGGAAAAAAAGGGTAAATTGTTGCATCACTTTTATGAAGTGTACTAAGGGAGTGCTGTTTATTTTTTCCATATTTTCCTCAATACACAGATTGCCATTGTCATACAGAAACTCCCAAAATAAAATTTAATTTATTCTAATTTCTAGTGTGCAAATCAATGTGAAGTAGCGGTCACATATTCTCATATGTAATTTATTAGCCTATGAATAAACATTCAATATATAAGTCTGTGCTGTTAATAATACTGATAAAAACTATTCATTTTCTACAACTACATTTTCTACTACATTTTGTAGAGATGTGTGATTTCTTAACATGCTCCAGTGATGAGGTTGTGTTTTGAACAGGTTTTATTTCCAATTTTGTTTTTCTACTTGCTCACACTTTTTGCACTGGTTTTCTGGTCCAATCTACTTTATTTTGTTTTCAGAAATACTTGGGAAAATATTTTAAGATCCTTCTGGACATATTTTTCTGAGAAGTGTACTGCCAAAATGAATTTTGTAAGTACCTAATTTATAAACTATGTTAGCATATCAATAAAGCAATGACTCTGTAAGACCCAGTTTCTTGAGACTGTAGATCCAAACACTGTAATTTCACGAGTGAAAATCTGAAGAGATGCTTCTGACAGCAGACTTTGCTGTCAAAGCACACTGTTTATTGGATTTTCACTACAGGTGTGGTGTTTGGGATGCAGGTGAATGTGTCTCAGACTAGCTATCATAGATTGCCTCTCTAGTTGAGTAGAGAGAAGCAATCATTTTTGGGCTTGATTTAATCAAGCTACATTAGTATGAAATGCATAGTATCCTAGAAAGGCCTTTTTGCCTTGTGTGATGGTAAAGGAAGACTAGACCCCTAATTCAAATTCAGACTTTTACACTGTAGATTCTTCTGTGACAGCAGACTTGTCCTTTCTGCACAATGCATTTAAATATGGCCTTTGGGACATTCAAAAGGATTATTTCCACATTCGCATTTTAAGTATGATTTTATGAAATTTCCTAGATAGTTCTTACAAGTCTTGTCTGTAGAGTTAAATGCATTTGTAATTGGAATGTGTGGTCAGTTATCTATCATGTTTCTACCATACAGGGATTAAAGATTAACATCTGTGTGTTAACTGGTGTTCTCCTTTTTGACAGACAGACCCTCGATCCACAGATTACCCCTATTATGCAGACTATGCTTCTCTGATCATGCCACCTTGTTCTAAGCTGGAAGTCAGGAACTTCACAAAAGCATTTCTGCCAGTTGCATATTCATTGATTTGTATCATCGGCCTCTTTGGTAACATTTTTGTGGTGATCACTTTCGCTTTATATGAAAGAGCTAAGTCCATGACTGATGTGTACCTCTTCAACATGGCCATAGCAGACATACTGTTTGTTCTTACTCTTCCACTGTGGGCAGTGAATTACGCTGCTGATGAATGGACTTTTGGTGATTTAATTTGCAAAATGACTAGAGGCATCTATGCAATCAACTTCAGCTGTGGCATGCTGCTTTTGGTCTTTATCAGTGTGGACCGGTACATTGCTATCGTACAGGCAACAAAGTCTTTTAAACTCAGGGCAAGGACTCTTGCACATAGTAAACTCATTTGTTTGGCTGTGTGGATATCATCAATTTTAATCTCTAGTCCCTCTTTTCTGTACAGTGAAAGTTACAGCTTCTCCATGAATGAAACCAAAGAGATTTGTGATCACAGATCTGCCAGAATGTCTGAAAGCACAATGCTGAAATCGTTGCTGCTATGGCTACAAGTTTCATTTGGATTTTTTATACCTTTCATATTCATGGTTTTTTGCTACACCTTCATTGTCAAATCCTTACAACAAGCTCAGAATTCCAAAAGAAACAAAGCTATTCGTGTGATTGTATTAATTGTAGCTGTTTTCCTAGTTTGCCAGGTACCTTATAACATTGTTCTTCTCATAACAGCTGTCAACATGGGCAAAATTGACAAATCTTGTGACAATGACAAGATAATGGCTTATGCAAAATACACCACTGAAGCCATAGCATTTTTACACTGTTGTGTGAACCCTGTGCTCTATGCGTTTATTGGAGTGAAGTTCAGAAGTTATTTTGTGAAGCTAATGAAGGACCTATGGTGCAAGAGACACAAGAAAGACAATAAACGTAGTTCAAGGACAAACTCTGATACTTATCATTCAAGACAGACTAGTGAAATTCTGACTGACAATGGATCATCTTTTACTATATAATACAATTTGAACAACATCAGTACTGAAGGACTCTTCTCACCAAGAAACCCAAACCAATGTCACTGTGCATGTGACAGCAAATCATCTGAGCTTCTCTGTGCCTCTAAATGAGATCCAATGATCTATACCTCCTTTTAGGAAATTAGTTTAGATAAAGGAATAATACTGTTCTGTGTAAACCTAAAGCCTTATTCACTTAATGCTCTTCTAAACTACATCCTCTTAGAATTATAAAGAAAGTGAAGTGTAAAGAGGAACCCTCATCATTGTGTAAGGAAAAATTGCATCTAATCTGTCCTACAACACTGAAATATCCTCAAAATAAGAAAATTAATAAGGTTATATCTAGGCTCTTTCTTACATTTATGTCGTTTCTGTTGATTACTTCTGCCTGGAAATCCTAGTGAAGTGTAGCTCTCCACTGTGCTTATATTGCAGACAGGTCACATTGTGACAATACTAACCCCAAAGAGATGGCATTTGAGCAAAGCACAACAAGGAATGCAAACTGCAAAATGAAAAAACAAGCTCAGGACTGCTGACAGAGCTGGGTGCTTGGTCTTGAACAGCTTGCCCAGTGCTATTCTGAACAGAGAGTGAAGCTCTGCTAGAGTTTCCTCTCATTGTCTGGCACAGGATTCAGATGCTGGAATCCAACAAAGCTGATTACCTGATGAATATGTCTTTGTGAAAAGTTGCCTCTTTCTAGCTGAAATTCACACTCAGTTTTTTAAAAGGCAGCTAACTGGATAAAACTGCAGTTGTTCCAACACAATTTGTTGGCATGTGATTGGTGACATAATATGAAGAATTTCTTTGTATTTAGCTACCGCTAGCAAAGATTCCTTAGGAATGCATTTACTGGCTCAAATATGCATATATATAGTTTCAGAAATTAGTTTGAAGTTATTGTCTAAAAAAAGTGCAGAATCTGACTTAATTCAGCCAAAATTTTAAGCTGAGTCAGTATTTGACTCACTATGAATATAAGAATATTTCTAATAAATGCAATTAATTTTACCCAGCCTTACTCTTCAGCAAATCCTCATTGAGTGAGCTTTACTACTGTTGCAGTCACTGTGGGACAGTGAGGTAGACAGAAGCAGGAGCTGAATATCCCTTGAGGAAATTATTAATAGGGCACATGAAACTAGTACTGCCTTGGCTGGTACAATCCATCCTTGTTTCCACTGCAGGGATTTTTAAACATCAGTATCAGATATGATAAAGATTGCATATATTTATCCTAGCTGAATAGCAATTTTGAAAAAATATGATAGAAAATTATGTAAATACTGGTGCATGCATTTGCTGTACATAGCAATGAAGATTTTCTGGAAGAGAAGTCAGCAAATAAAAGTTGTAACTGAAAAGGAAAAAAATCTCCTTATATCTCAGTTCCTTGCTATGAAATATTCTTTTACCCCCTGCAAAATCTGTCATATCTGAACAGTCTGTCCATCATGGGCTCCCTGAGGGAGTGTGCCCCAGGGTGGGAAGTTCAGAGCTGCAGAAACTCCCAAGGCTCCAAAGTGTATCCCCCCACATCCTGCCACCCCACTACCATGCCTGCACTGGCCTTCAGCCGCTGAACAACCCAAACACTGCCCCAATGGGGTTAAGGGGCCAGACAGCAGCCAAGGGATTGTCACTGACCAGGCACTGTCACTGTCCCAGTGGTCACCTGTGGTGACTTACTGATGGACCCTAGAAGAAGGCAGGGAAACTGTGCCATACTCTTCCTGAAGTGGTTAGTGGAAAGAGCACCCTCCCTCTGCGGGGAGGGCAGAGAAAGAGAACAAAGCAGGGTCTTGCTTTGAAGAAGCAGGAAGACTCTTCTGCAGAGAGAGGGGTCAGCCTGGGGCCTCACAGGTCGTCAGTCCCTCATAACTGTGAGGGACCCAGGCAAGCTGGAAGGGATGGTGTGGGACAGCTGCCTCAGGCAGGAGCGGCACAGCTTTTGGATTGTGTGAGGGTAAAATGCTCGCTGAATGCATACGGGAGAGAAGTCCTGCTGAGTGAATAGGAGCATGGTACACATGTGGGACCAGAACAGCACTCGGAGCACGAATTGTGCTGGTGCCAAGGCCTTGCCAAAAGTCCTGCTTGAGGTGCAGCCAAAATCTTGATTGCCATGAATGAATGCTTTATCCCTAGGAAAGATGGGGCTAGAGGACAGGGTGGATTCCTGTGATGGTTTAACATGTTTGGCTGCCAAGCATCCACCAAAGCTTCTGTATCATTCCCCTCTGCAACTGGGTAGGGGAGACAAAATGTAATGAAAGGCTCATGAGTTCATATAAGAGCAGGGAGAGATCACTCACTGATTGCTATGATGGTACCTGAAGAAGTTAATTGGACTTATTACCAGTCAAAATCAGAGTAAGATAATGAAAAATACAACAGATCTTAAAAACACCTGACCCATCTTCCTCCCCATATGGAACTTTGTTCCTGATTCATTACTTCCTTCCCCACAACTAGCAGTGACACGGGAATGGGGATTACAGGCAGTTCATCATGTGTTGTTTCTGCCACCACTTCCTCCTCAGGAAGAGGAATCCTTCCCCTGCCCTAGCCTGGAGTCCCTCACACAGAAGACAGTCTTCCATGAATTCCTTTAGCATGAGTTCTTTCCACAGGCTGCAGTTCTTCACAAACTGCTCCAGTGTGGGTCCTTTTCTATGGCTTACAGTTCTTCAAGAAAAAGCTGCTCCAGCGTGGGTTCTCTGTGAGGTCACAAGTCCTTCGAAGAAACCAGGCAGCACGGACTCCTCTCGCCACAGTGTCACAGGTTCTGCCAGGAGCCTGCTCCAGGGCTTCCCACAGAGTCACAAAGTCGCAACCTTTTTCCAAGCATACACCTGTTTTCATGTGAGGCTCCCCCAGGGTCTAGAGGTGGATCTCTGAGCCCCTGTGGAACTCTGAAGGTTACAGGGAGACAGCCTGCCTCACCATGATCTTCATCATGAGCTGCAAAAGTATCTCTTCCCCGGTGCCTGGAGAACCTTCTCCCCCTCCTTTGCTGGCCTTGCTGTCTGCAGTGTTGGTTCTCTCACGTATTCTCAATTCTGTCTTCTCTGTCTCTGCAATTACTTCTGTACCAATAACTTTTCTTTCCTTATTTAGCATTACTATCACGGCTGATGGGCTCAGGCTTGGTCAGAAGTGGGTCCATCTTGGAGGAGCTGGCTGACATTGGCTCTGTTGGACATGGGAGAAGCTTCTAGCATTTTCTCAGAGTAGGCATCCTTAAAGCTCCCCCACTACCAAAACCTGACCACACAAACTCAATATATCTCCCAAGGGGCTGCTGTGCAGGGAGAACCACAGTTCCAGCCAGTGGGATGCTGGCCTTTTTACATACACTTTGAGTGTAACTACAGGATGGAAGGGTGGGTCGGTAGAAATTTAATTTAGATATAATACCTTCTTGATATTTTTTGTGAAACATACCATAAGGTAAAAGAGAAAGACCAGTTCAGAGCAAAAGCAGTGGAAGAGAAGGATTCCTCTGCTCAATGTCCAGAAGAAGATGGCCATAGTGGCAGACTGGCCAGTGGATGTGGCTGATGGGCCCTTAGATATTCCATCATTCCTTTGGTGGCCATGTCAGCAGAACCAACTCATGAGCTGGGGCTGATATTGGTAGCTCAAGTCACAAAAAGAGTACAGATTTAGAGGAGCCTTGGAACTCAATGTTTATTTTAATGCTTATAGAGCAACATTTCAAAGTTTATTATGTTTTATTATGATTTTTACTATGTTTTATTATGATTTTCTCCTTGTTGTCATAGCTGTGTATGACAAACATATGGTAAGGTTTTCTTTTTCATTGCAGATATTCCATCTGGGATTTTTGGAAAGATAAGATTTGTTCTTCCACAGGTTCTTTTTTCCCACCACATTTAAAGAGAGAAGGACATATGCAGGGTTGCATCATGTCTTGCACAGAGAAGATGCGGCTGATAAGATTTGAGAAGCTGATTCATATCTTCCTCCAGCTGGGGACTGGGGCTAGGTTGTGGTATTGGCTGGACATACAAGGTGTCTCTTGTTGGCAGGTTCCATAGGTTCCATTCTGCTTTAGGTGGCCCTGCTTGGTGCTTCCTGTTCTAGCAATTCAGAAGGACGTAGGTCATCAGTGCACACTGCTAAATATATAAAGTCAGTGCAGACAGTCTAAAGCTAAATCTGTTTTCTGATATCTATGACCATGAAAATGGACCTGATTTATTATTCTTCTCCCCACAATAAATGACAACTTTCTTCACAGGGGAAATTTAAATTTCATGTGGTGTCTCTTCTATTTATATATTACATTTCTTAGAAGAGTGATTATTATGAATTGGTGAGCCTGCAAGACACTCAAAGTGGACATGCTTTCAGAGCCATCTGTACCTTTCTTCTAGCAAGGAAAGGCAAAGGAAAGAAAATTAAAACTATACACCAAGGTAGATAGCATTTGATGATGATTAGTGGAAACTGAAGAGAAACTTGAAAAAAACAGTCTAGAAAACAACATCTTGCTATGGGAGGTTATTAGTGATGGTTAAGTACATAACAGATATAACTCTGCTTTGGATCTTTGTAGGGCAATCTTGTTATTTATAATTGTGGAAATTCTGGGGAAATTTTGTTGCTACAGAATAGCAAGAGATGGTATTTGTAGCTTTAAAAATTTGGACAAAATTGAAAACAAAGTTTCAGATTAAGTGAAAATGATAACAGTTTCAAATTGTCAAAACAGTTTGTCTCACGAAGCATCTAAAATATTTTGACATTTCTGGTTAGTTTTCAGATACTATAACAAATAGCAAGGAAATGATTTCACAAAACCACTGAAAGTGGTTCCTAACCTACTGTTTTTATGCTACTGCCAAGTAATCAGGGTATTCTCTCCAACCACCTCCTATGGCAGGGGGTCCCAATTCTCTGTTACCCCTTGCGAGTTAAGGGCTCATAGCTTCTTTGAAAAAAATCCATGCAAAGTACAGCTAAAAAAAGGTGAAAATTTCGCCATCAAATTCTCCTACATCAGTAGATCTTACTTCTCTTCTTCATGTCCTTCAGGCTGAAGAGGAAATTAAATTACACCTCCTCTAGTCTGTAGGAATGACACAAGACCTGGTGGTAACGATGTAACCACTGAGCAGTGTTGTTCTTTTCACCACTTGGAGCATAGCTCAGTTCCTTTTATGATGAGTTCCTTAAAATAATTCTTCATTTTTGGTTGAATGAACTTCATTGTCTAACATAAGTCAAAAAGTATCTAAGTTTTATTTACTCTAGAAAACATAATCTACTAATTAAAAAAGCTATTTTAAAGGTAAAAATTCTTATCCACCAAGTCAGGGCCGCCTTCCCCACAAACTGAAAAACCAATTGCCTGTACAAATTTGTATCTGATATTCATAGTCAGTTTTCTTTTAATTTATGATATCATGTAACCCAACTGTAAATACTGATGCACCTTTCATATTTCTAATGAAATCTTCATCTTTCATTTACATGTACTGCCTTTTTGTTAGAAATAGATATTGAATTATTATAAATTATATTATCAATTTGGTCTATATATATTAGACTCAGCTAAACAAGTGAAATTAATATTCTTCTACCAAATGTCTTTGAAGCTCTTATTTCATTTTACTGTAGCTTCATCATTCCCAGATATTTATTAAAATCAATACAAATTGATGTAATAATATTTATAATACGTATTTAGTCTGTAACAACTGGATGAATTTATGAATTTGTGATTCACTCAGGATTAGAAGTAGATGCCATGGTATAAAACAACTGAGTCAATTATATGGTATCACCTAGTTCAGAAACAGAAAAGTGCTCCAATTTAAAAAAATTCTCCAAGTCTTTGTTGCTGTCTTCTTGATGCAAGTGTGGATGCTTGAATGTATTTGGAAACCATTTGGGCTTTTTAGCCCCAAACTCAGCATTCATTTTGAGTTTAGTAGGTAGTAGGATATAAAAAATTACCAATGTTCCTTGAGTACAAACTTTTGAAATTTCACATATAATATCATAACTGGTTGTGAGACACTGCTACTTTCTTAAGAATCCCTGAAGATTTGTTCAGAGAGCACACTTTTTTTTTTTAGGCCTAAAATTATTTTCATACCTTCATTTTAAAAAATCATCTGTTTGCTTTGATTTTAGTTTATTTGCACACGCAGACTGGTGCAAGATTTCCCTCTGGTGGTTACAACATGCACAAAGTGTTTGGAAGTGTAATGTCATATCTGTACTGTCTTAGAGTTTTGTCATTTTACATCAAAAGGATGCACACTTATGTCAGACCTTAAATAGATGTTATTAGTTTGTAGATGTGATGAAAAGTTCTGTACAGCTTGCATGAAGAGAATCATATTGCAGAGCACAATGTAGTCACATGCTTTACTTTTTCCTTGAGTCAGATCTTTTTTCATTGTGGGCTGGAGTTTTCTTTGTGTAACAGAGGATCTGAACTCAGTTGTAACAGCACTTATTGCCAGTTAGTTCAGCTTTCTCTATCGGATGTGAGAGTATTGTCCAGTAAGAAGAAATAATTCTTTTTCCTCATAGCAGATAGTAGTGTCTCCAGAGAATTAAATCTCTGCCCCTTTTTCACTTTACCTGTAGATTTCTGTTCTTCTAAGACACAAAAACATATAACAAAAGGGACAAAACATTTCAGGTCCATTTCAGACTCATTTGTTGACAGCTCTTTGGTGAATTCCTCTTCTGTTTAGGATTAATCTATAGAAATTAACAATAGGAGAGGAAGCTTGAAATCCATTCTCAAGCTGCCTTTAATTACTATTCTGTTTTGAGGTTAAATTATTACAGAGTCATAGAATGGGTAAGGATAGAAGGGGCCTCAGTGGTTCAGCTGGTCCAATCTCCCTGCTTATACTCAGTTAACAGTGCCTACTTGTTTTGTCTTAGGGAGTTACTGGTTTTGGGAGCACTGGCCAATAGGTAAGTTGATCCTTGTTCCACCCAGAAAATTCCACACGAACTTTATTGCCAGGGATTAAGCAGAACCATTGAAAAGAATTGCACTCACCTTGTGGCAGTCCACTGCATAGGCAAGTGTCTCTATACGTGGAGCTTTCCCTCCAGATTTATTTGTACATGGTACTGATGGCTTCTTCATAAACTCTGTGTAACCAAGAAGTATATTTATGAATATATTTATATATGTATTTATATATTAGGTATATATTTGTAGACTTGTGTACTGCTTCCTAATTTGTGAACTTCCAGGTCTTGTTTTCATCCAGCTTTTATCTTCCTTAAATTTCTTTGTCAGAGGTCCTAAACATCCTGCTGTTTCATATGTATTGGCTTTGCAGATCCCTTCCAGATCATTTCCTCTGTTGACAGCCCCTGACTAACTATACAGCAGGGTAGACTTCATGTGGTTTGTGACTGAGTTTTGCTCCTATTATATTAGCACTCATTATATTTTCTTCTTGGATATGAATGTATTTGAATACCAGAGGATTGCTAACATCTCACCATGTTAGTCTCATGGATACTAAGGATGTGGCAGCTTAGCCACTGCTCCACTCTGGGACAAAAAGTTGGCATCAGAAGCTTGGATAAGAAATGGGCAGTGAGAGAAATGTAGTACATATATCTAACAGGAGACCATAGGAAAAATGTAGGGTGTTTTTTAATTTCCAGAGAAACCTTTACTAGGACATGCTGACTGATCTTTATCTTCATGTAATTTGAGACGTTTTCAGAATGTTGATCATATTTAACAGGTTAAATCATCCTACAATTAATGGAGACATGGTGTAGAAATGAAGAAGAAAAAAGAAGTTCCAAACCAAATTGATTTGGAAGTTTGCCACTGTCACAATAACTCTGCTGTGCTGAAATTTGAATGGGCAGCATGCAAGGCAACAGAAATCTCACAATGGGAGATTTTACAGAGGCCAAGATAAATTACATGTAATTCAAGCACCCTAGAGTATTCTAAATGGTAGACAGTAAATGAGCCTCACTTAAATGAGAGTAGCTCATGTCAACTGAATTATTATACTGCACTGTGGATATTGTTACTAAGTTGTTAGTAGTGTACATTCAAAACTAGTAAACAAATCACAGTAACAAGTACTAATTCAGGAAGAGCAAGCCCTCAATCAATCCCCTGTTGCAGACAGGGGAAGTCATGAGCTCAGCCTGAAACTGCTTATCCTAAAAGCCACAAGGAAGTATTGGATAAGGTACCGAGTACTTTACTCAGGACAAAGCTGAGTTTGGAAGTCACACCACTGTTACATGCTTGAGCGGGCTGTTTGGGGAAGACAGCTGTCCATGCTGCCAGCACCTGGGTGAAAAGGAGGGATTTAAAAAAATTAGAGAGAAAAATGAGTGTATGCTGTGCTTTGTAGCTGCTTCTAAAGACTCTAGCTTGCTAAGCAGCTGGCAGCAACCTGCCAGGAGGGGACCTGCCATCCACTTGGAGACAGAATAAAAATGTTAGAAATGTCAATGTTAAGGTGCTCACACTTTGGATAAACATGTTGCAGCAGGCCAAGTTTGGCGAAGTTCAGCTAAGCTGTTCTCAGCTGGGAGTGAGGAACAGTGTCAGTGCACCATACAGGAAGGGCTCCAGTGCTGCTCCTCTTGACTTCGGTGGCATGATGGATATTCTAGTAGTAAATATTTAGACAAATAGCACGTGCAGAACTAGCCATAGATTAGAAATAATTTCCCACTCTTTGATGTCAGTAGTCACAGTATCACTGCAATGAATTTTTTCAGTTATCAAATAGCAGCTTTCAAATGCACCAGCCACTGTGGTCACATGGAGCAAATAACAGCTTTATACAAATAAATGTCTGTGTTCCTCACCTCAAATAAATTTGTGATTTCCTATTATGTAATAAAAAAATGCATATTGTATAAGAAGACTGAATCTCAAAGTGTAATGAAAAGCAGGCAAATATAAACTTATTGCAAACCCATTAATAACTTTAAAAAGCATTATCAATCTATGCATTCTCTAAATGTATTTGTCAGTCCATCTCTTATGACAAAAGACTTGAAGATTGTAATTAAATCTTAAATTTAATTAATTCTAGGAACCATCTGTAACTCCCTTTTTTTTAGTTGATACCAGTCTTGCTTTTCACTAAAATCACTATGAGATGTGAAATGCTAGATATTGCTCTGATATTACTGATAGCTCTGTTTTTCTCTATAAAAGCAGTTGGCTAGCTAAGAGTTATTGGGAATTATTCAGTACTATTAAAAGAAAATATTTAATGGGAATTTTGTGTTAATGTATAGCAGAGAACAGCCCCTCCCTGCCAGTCTGCCCTCACAGCAGAGATGCACCAGCCCTGTAATCATCTTTGTGGACCTTCTCTGGACTTGTTCCAACAGTCCATGTATGTCCATGTTATTTTTCATTGAGTCAGTTTAGACATGCCCTACAGCAGTTTATGTAAATTAATGCCAGACTTCATCTGGTTTATGTTATTGTTGGGTTTTATGTTGTATAAAATCATAGAATGAGTTAGGCTGGAAAGCACCTTAAAGTTCTAAACCTCCTGCCACGGGCTGGGATGCCACCCACCAGACCAGGTTTCTCAAATTTGCATCCAGCTTGGCCCTGAACCCTTCCATGGATGGGGTATCCACAGCTTTTCTGGGCAACCTGTCCCAGTGCCCCACCAAACTTAAATTATTTCTTCCTAATATCTAACCTGAAGCTTTTAAACCCTTTTATCTTAAAGCAAATTCCCCCTGTCCATCACTGTGTGCCCTTGTCCCTCTCCAGCTCTCATGCAGGCTCCTTTAAGGTACTGGAAGGCTTCTGTAAGGTCTCCCCTGGGAGCCTTCTTTAGGCTGAACAGCCCCTCCCTGCCAGTCTGCCCTCACAGCAGAGATGCACCAGCCCTGTAATCATCTTTGTGGACCTTCTCTGGACTTGTTCCAACAGTCCATGTATGTCCATGTTTACAGAAGGGCAATACAACACATGAAGCTGTTGCATACTTATTTGCATAAGTAGATAAAATAAAATAAAGTGTAATTTTGTTTTGGGGTTCTATGATTTTTCAACACAGAAGGATCAAGATCTTTTCCTGGATTGTTAGGTATCAGAGCAGTGAAAATGAAGAATGATAAATCATTCATCAGACTTTGGAGAATGCACTGAGTGCAGGATAAATCCGGCACGTCAATGCTTGGTGGATATTTTATATTCTGTACTATTTACAAAAAAATTGTCACCACTGATTTATGTCTCTTTTTTCTGTTTATCTATGTACCTTAAGTTTATGGCTGCTGCTTCACTGTTAATAATATGATATTAAAAAGCAAAAGAGCAATTTACAGATCATAACTTCTTGTTGTTTTCTCCAGTAGGGAAAAACTCGTGCAATTTATGCCTTTTTTTTTCTTTTTTTTTTTTTTCTTTATTCTTTTCCCCAGGGGAATTTGTGAGGTTTTAGCAGTATTAAAAGATCAGGCATTCATAGACATACTGACTTGGTTAACACTTCCAATTAACATATCAAATATTTTAAAATTACCAGGGTGGAAGGCCTGAAGGCCTTTTCTTATTTACTTTGTCTAATATTTATTAGACAACTGCCTGAGCTAAAACACGTTACTCTTTGTGACAGTTTTTAAATGAAAAAAAGTCTGTTAAAGCAGAAATTCTCCAGAAATGCTTCACAAGCCAATCATCAGCTCGTACCGCTGTTCCTTGCTTGCTCCTGCTGGCTGCCAAGGTAGTGGTGCCAAGCATCACTTCAGTACCATGCAGAACTGGTATTTCGGCCTCACAGGGAGCAGTTTGACCTATTTGGCCATATTTTCTGAGGAAATACTGTGTTTCCAGGAGCAGGAGTGTCTTCATGTAGTTTTGACTGAGAGGTAGAGACCAGGAAGGGCTCAGGGCTTTAGAGAACTTCTGTTTATTCAATAATCCCCTGACAACCAGAAACAAAGGGAAAGCAAACAGAGAAAAGGTTCATCACAGAGCCAGTTTTCGTGGTCAGTTTTTTATACAAACTAAAGTCAGATGCCAGCCTAGGTAGTTACCAGCCTAAACAATTTCTTAGTTATGAAATCTCATATGTTAAGAGTACATCCCCTGCTTTCCTGAACTTAAAATACATTAAATGGATGAAGAAGATAAATTATGATGGACAGTTACTGGAATTTCTTTTATTTTTGCTGGAATAAAAGCTGACAGTGTCACATTTGCCACTCAAACCTCCCTATCAATGTCAAGGTTGAAATACCTTTTCCTTGACGATGATGTCAAGAAAATTGCCTCACAGAATCCAGTTCTTCATAATGCCTTTCTTGAGGTGCCTAAAGAGAAGTACCTGTTGAGAGAGACTCTTGGAAAATGTTCCCTTTCCAGACCCCACCATTCTTAGTCTTGAGATTGTATTCCCTTCATTTATATTTTAGAGAAATCATGACCAGGACATGGAGTCTCCATGTACCTGGTACAAAATGTGTTGTCAGTGCGACAAGCCACAAACAGGCTTTTTATTTGTACCTTATCACAGACCATAACCTTTGTGCTGGCAGTTGACAACTGCTCACCATTTGAACTTGGAGACTATGAACAGTTTAGTGTTTTTGGGGGGGGCATGTGTTGTTTTCTATACTAAAAAAACCCCCCAAAAACAAAAAACAAACCAACAAAAAAAAACCAACCAAACAAAACAAAACAAACAAACAAACAAACAAACCCAAAAAAACCCAAAAAAAACCCAAAAAAACCCCCCAAAAAAACCCAAAAGACCAAAAAACCAAAAGAAACACCAAAATTCCCCCCAAAATCACAACCAACTTTTATACAGTTTCTGGAGTCTGAAGATACTCTGCATTCAGCCTGGGCTAAAACAAAACCTCTCTTGGATAAAGAAAGAAAATAAACCACAGAATTTGCTACATCAGTATGACACATTTGTTCATGGTGACTTTTGTCACACTTGACTAGAATGGATTTTGGAAAATGAGGGCATGGAAACAGACACTTTTAAGGAGGAAGACCATTCATCACAGCAGACTGCCAGTGATCTGACAAGCAGGGTACCATCTTCCAGTATGACTGAGAAGATTGTATCTTTATACCCATGTTGGGTTGACAATATGAGTGGGTCCTCCAGCAAGAGCTTTTTAGAATTGAAAATCTACATTTTTTTAAAGTTTGTTTCCCATGTTCTAATCATAAAGGGTGTGACTAAGTTGTCTCAGCCATGTCTTTTGTTGTTCCCCCATACACATGTAAAAATACTTCATAGTACATCTAGTTTGACCAGTTTGGATGGAATAATTTATAATCAAAATTCTATTTTCTGGTGCAAGACAGGTGGAAAGGTTGCAGAAACAGTATGGCTTGTCTGCTATGGGACTGGAGACGTTTGTGGATATTTGGTGTGTAGTGGGGGAAGACTGAGGGATGAACTGTTGTTGTTCAATTTTTGGATTCCTGTTGTTGAACTGTTTGTATTCCTGTTGTTGAACTGTTTGTATTCCTGTTGTTGGACCAGAAAGTCCTTCCAGTGTGTTGCAAAGGACTTCAATAGCACTGGCTGTAATTGCATTATGAAGTGAATTATATAGTTCCTGCTACAGCAACAGTGTGTGGTATGAGTGAGCAAGTAAAGGCTTTTTGCTCCAGTTGTCAGCCCTAACTTGACCTAAAAGAGCAACTTACCACTAGTTGACACTCAGAAGAAGAATTAATTGAAGTATAAGCTGCCTTCTTGTGGTAAACATAGCCAGTAGGCTTCAACAGGAAGATGCACACATTTCCAATTTTTTTAGAGATGGAATTATTTTAGGATGTTTATTTTTCATTTATTCATTCTGTAAATGCTTTGTATATATTGTCCTTTTTCCTGCTGCTTTGAGAGCAGTCAATTAAAAGAAAGGAGTTTCTCTGAAACTTTTTCTGCTGCTAAAGAAGAATAAAGAGAACAACAAAAGGAGGAAATTTCTTCATCTTTGGCATAGAGGGGAAGATGAAGACTGGAAATACAGAAGCCGGGTGAGAAATTATCTGCTCAGAATGGGCAAGAATGGCTGGGCTGGCACTGGTGATGGAAAAGATGCTCAGAGTTATCTTTCCTCAAGTGATGCAGATAGAAGCAGCAGGTGTTTGGCATGCTGAGCCTTTCATCAAGTATAAAAAAGAATCAGCAAACTTGTAGGAAAGCACAGACTGAGAGCAAATGTCATGAGAATTTTCTTGTGTTAACCATATGGGAGTTGGACAGAGAAGGAAGGCAAGAACCTCTGGAGCAGAAGGCTGGGAAGATGTGGCAGGACCATATGCATGTCTGGGCAAGTGGCCAGGTCCATGTATAGATTTTTGAATCAGCAGTGAGCTTCTGAAGTCTCACTCCCAGTCACCCCTACTTGTTGTACTTTGGTTGATATTGTGATGTTATCATGAGCTGGATGAAACTAAAGCACAGAAAGTTCTCCAGCTCTTCATGACATTTTCACTATGGCACCAGGCTATATTTAGTTTGAAGCAATCTTCACTGAAATGAATATTGCCTAATGTAGAGTCCTCTTTAGCAAGAGTTTTTCCTACAAATCTAATATTCTTAACTCATGGTGTGGTAACAGAGACAGACTGACAAATCAAAAGGTTGTCCATGGTACAGTGGTCCTGGATAGAGATGGAGTGTAGGAAGGACAGTGGTGTGCTGCACAACCAGCACTTCTATTAACCCTAGAATTTTTAAATATTTAGTAGAAATTGTTAATTAGTGACTAAATTAACGGTCTAGCACATTTCCTTGAAATATGTTAATGTATACTGTACAATGCTTCATTTTGAGCCAGCTTTCATTTTGGCCCTCTACAGCATTATAGACATTATTTTTTTCTATACTATCACTCTTTACCATCTAATTCAAGCCACTCTATCAGAAATATAGTGAGTTCTTTGTCATTGTCATCAAATCCAGTCTGAAGAAAATGACTGAAATGTTTTTCATTTTGACTAATTTTTACCTATTTCTAAGGACTGACTGATACCAGCCAAAAAATGTTACTCGCTGAAAGTATAATTAATGCTTGGTCTAGACAGGATGTTTTAAAGTGAGATCTGGATTCACACAATAGGGAGATTTTACTAACAAGCTTCCCATTTAAAAAGAATTGCAAAGACCGTTTACAGTTCTAAACTCCATATCACCTTCACACAAATTATCAAAATAAAACTAACTATAGAATGTTACAAATAAGTATTTTGTTCCTTGCCTAGGCAGATCATACCAGCAAAGTATTGGTATTACACAGAAGGCTTCTGAAAAATTTGTTGAAGAGCAACTTAAAACTTATATCATAACAGCAGAAGGAGCAACAGGTACTGTTGCCATAGGTGCATTCATTTTGTTTTTTAACAAATTCTCACAGACAGGAATATTGTCTGGGCTTTGTTTTGGTTCTTTACATAGTAGCACATTTTTCCGCTGTTCTTTCATGTGATATTGGAAGATTTTTCCCCAAAGTGAAAAAGACAAGGGCTGTATTACTCAGTCACAATCTACTCATGCATGATTTCCCACTGAATTCCTCTGTTTCCACCTATTTTCTGGATTGTAGTTTGTGCCCAGGTCTCAAGACACTTAGATAAATTAGACATCAAGGTTGACTCAGTTTGCTCCATCATAACTGGTCTCTTATGCGCCACTGTTGTGAGAATGGGGACATTTCCAAGTACAGGTTTCCTACAAAGGTCAAGTACAGTGAGTGTTTTGCTTTTTGCCGTGGGTACAGTTTGAGATGAGCTTATGCCTGACACCTCTAGGTCTCAGACTCAGCATTTGGTTCAACTTGGTTACTTGGAAATTTCATCACTTGCATGTTTCATCACTCAGAAATTTTCTCTATGTCTCCCTGGCAAAATAACATCTCAAAATTATGCATTCTGTAAAAACTATTGTAAAAACTACTGTAAAACTACTGTAGAAATTATTGTAAAAACTACTGGAACTTCCCCTGGAAAAAAAGGACAGAACTTATCTTCTATCATATAGACATTTAGCACCATCTTAACCCTTTGACTCCACTAATGAATGAGTGAATAGAGGCATCACATAGCTACTGCTTCTAAAAAGGTGCTTCTCCTACCTTCCCCTGAATGTCAGAGCTGGTTTTTATGCACTCAGTTATCCATACCCAGGTTCTTTTAGAATTTTGGTGTCTCAGTTTTTTCAGTTATAGTAAATATATTCCTTTCTGAAGAATTATTCTGTCGGTGATTGTCAGGATTTAATTTTTATTTTCTTCCAGAGCAAGTCAAAAATAACACAGCCAAAGGTTTTTCTGAAATGAAGAAAGATTTGTTTACAATCAAATCAAATAAGAATCTTTAATGTGATGAAATCTGTTAGAAATTAGTAGGTGACATCTACTAAAAACACAGGAGAGATTCTTTTCCTCTTTGCCTTTCAAAACTAGTTCTTAACTGGTGCAAAATTAACATAATTTATTGCTTTTTATTTTTTGGTATATTATGCAAAGTAAGAATTTATTTTTCAGATCTACTTGTCCATTCTTCATTGCAAAGATGATGGGAATAGTGCAATAGGCTATTTTGCAATTATTGGTTTGAATCATCTTCTCCTGTACCTGCCTTTCAGCAAATTGTTTTCACTGTCTTAAAAATTAATGATTTCATTGAAGATCCTTCTTGGATCTCTAGCTGACCATGATAGGTGTGAGTATTTGTGGAACTTGGCAGTTCATGAAACTGCTAATGAAATTAAGTGTTGCTTTTACTTTTACTACTGTAAATTTTGACTGTGGGGTGACGTGATAGTGCAGAATTACTGCAGTGCCAAATTCCTGCTGACTGTGCTGCCTTACTAGTACAATTACTTTGACTTTTTCATAATAATGCATATTTTTAAAAGAGCTTGCATGGATTTATTAATGTCATTAGCCAGAGTAGTCCCTAGCATTTTCACACAGATGTTTATCCAAAAATGCCTGCCCATTATAATGTGTACATCTTTTCATTCACTTTTTCTAATTTATGAGTTAAAACCAATTGCAAAACGCAGCTTGTCCTCCCTGGCTGTATTGGCCCTGTGCTTATTTATGCAATCCAAGAAATTGCTTTGCATTTTAAAATCATTAACCGTATTAGGAGCACAAGATGACTGACCATTAATAACAGTTCACTTGTGCTGCATGACAACTTGTGCTCCCTGGAAGCAATGAAAATCATTTTCAGAGCAGCATGACATGCCCGAACCTGCCCAAACCTATCCATTCCTTTGTTTCCAAGAATTTTGTTTTCAGACCTTTTCAGGTAAAAATCATATAAGCAAGAGGGTAAAACCAGTTGGGATGTAATGTGTTGTGTGTATCTGGTGCCTCAGAGACTCTGGAAGTGCTCATAAGCCTGTTGTCACCATGATAGGCCTCAGGAAAGAAATGTAAAAAATAACTATCTGCTGCTGTGGTATGCAACAGGTGCATCTTCCATTGGTCCATGTGGATTGTTTGAAACTGATGATGAAACAGTTGAAAATGATGACCAATCACAGCCACCTGTGTCGAGGCTGTGAGCGGTCACAAGATTTTGTTATGCATTCTATTCTATTCTTCTTCTTTCAAGGCTTCTGATGATCTTTTCTCTCTGTTCTTTTAGTATAGTTTTTATGTAGTATTTTAATATAATATATATCATAAGATAATAAATCAGCCTTCTGAGAAAATGGAGTCAAGCCTCGTGTCTCCACACATGGGGAGTTACCAACAGCCTGTGGCTCCACCCCCGCAGCACTGAGGTTGTTCCGCTGGCACGTGGTGTCAGCCAGAGGATTCTCTGATGGTTATTTGCTTGTTCCTCCAACAAGTGCAGCTTGTTTGCCATATTTAATGCAAAACTTCCTTATAGTATGGAATTTGCACACTTTCTGGACCAACGACAGCAGCCAACATATTGGTGGTTGGTTTATTTTTTCCTACCTGCATCTCACTGAAAAACCTTGTCTTGGAAAAAAGACTTTTGCTTCATGTATGTTCTTGCCTCACAGGCAGCCCTGCCTCAATTTGCTTCATGCAGAGGTGCACTTGGCACACAAGCAAGAGTTTCAGTTTGTCCAAAGTGCTTAGCCATTTCTAATGTATTTTCCATCTGTGTTATGCACCTAGCTTCTATTTGTAATTTAGAGCTGGGTTATGAACTGTTCATCAGCAGCTCCAAAGAAGTGTCACAAGGGCTCCTGCTATCCTTGGTTATTGCGTTTCCTCAGGGCAGGGCCTGTTTTCTAGCCTTGGCTTAACACAGTACTGTTCAATCTGCAGTGGAAAATGGTATTCATAGATCTTGCATCTTACTTTTGTTGCAGTGCATTATATTTCAGAGTAACTGGTCTGGATAGGGAGGAGTGGTAGGCTGGACATAATCACACAGGGGCTTTATTTGCTCATTCAATTTTATTATTTTGAGGAAAATGAATACTTATATTGATTGTTGCTGAGACTTTCTCCATCATGCTTTTAACCAGAATATTAGTCAAGCTTATTTAGAATAGAAAACACCAACAGCAACTACATTAGGTAATTAATTACAAAGACCAGCAGGATATAGGGAGCTTGTTTTTCTCTTAGTATCTGTGAGAACTTTCACATTTTGCTCCTGAGGTGCTAAACTCTCTTACAGAGAGGGAAACATGAGGTCACGGATGCCTCGCGGCTGAGATTATATGCCTGTAGTTTGTGTTTCTTTTTGAATAAAAGTGAAGGACAGATGGTGGCTGTACGTCATGAAGGGAGCTGGAAGCTCACTTTTTATTTGTTAGCAGGAAGCTCAAAAATAATTTCATATCAGATTAAAAATTAACTAAGAAGCTAGATCACAGTCACATAAATAAGCTCTGCTTAAGGATCTGTAAAGATCTGTATTCTTCCTATGTTTCTGAGTGTAAAGTCCATTTCCAGATCAGTCATGTCTTGAGCCATTGAGTTCAAAGGCAAAATTTCTTCTGAACAACCCACATTTAACTCTTGGAGCGTATTTACCTGTGGAAAGTAAACATTTTATTCCATTTCATTCAGGCCCATGGCTAATCTGACTTGTAGTAATGACTGGACAGGTGAAAGTACAGTCCAGTCCACAGCTTTGCATGATGGCAGGGCTTCACAGATACACTGGCAGGTAACAAGCTATGCCATCTACAAGGTCTGCCCTAATTTAGCTATCTTAATACAAAATGAGTCTAAAAGCCTCTCAGTTCACAGTCATTACATTGATATTACATTGTCAAAAATTTCAATTAGAATTCTTTCCAGTTGCTAAATATAACAAATTTTGCAGCTGAATGAACGCATGAGTGTTCCCAGGGAGGAAGTACCTTAATTTTGACAAGTGCTAATAACTGATTGCCACTCCCAACAGTATCAGCTTATGAGGGACGTGCCCAAAGAAGGTACATTTGAAGACAGTCCTTCACTACAGTCTTGGTCTTTATGCCAATTTCATACTCTGTTTATTTTGTGAAAAGAACATGAATAGACTAGCTCGAGACTGTCAGGATCCAGGAGTCGACTCACCCTTTGGAATACAATAGAGATCAAGCTCATTTACTGCAGAAAGAAAAAATTGCCCAGAGCAAGTTCAAAGGAACAGCTAGAGTCACTTGAGAACATGTGAAATCAGAAGAAATGCAAGTAAGCTGTCTTCTGTAGAATAAATACGCAGTTCTTATTAATTAATATCCTTCCATACAAACATCCTGTGTTTGTACCCGTATCTTTCAATTTTCTACACAAAGCAAATTATTCATGCCACTTCTTTAGGATGGTTAGATATACACTACAGATTTTAATTTTAATAAGATACTGCTTTGTTTTGTGTTTTAAATGTACATCCCTTTCTTTTGTATAAGAAAAAAAATTAGGTTGTGCTTACCATTTTTTAAGGACATTAAAATGTTCCCATGTTTCTCATACTTCCTTGTACTGATTTGCTCAGCTGAGCTGACTCTTGAAAACTTTCCAACTCCTGCATAGTGAACTTTCCTACTTGTAAATATTAGGGCTCATTGTGCCATGTGCAACACAGTTAATGGCCATCCTTCTCATTCCTGTGCTGAGTATTTGCATTATTTTTTCCTTTAAACTGTCCTGATCTTTGGCTTTGAGGAATTTTTGTGATATATAGCCCTGTGTCTAACAATCTAACCTGCCTAATAACATCCCCAAGTCATTCATTATGGTTTCTTCTAAATTCCTTTAGGGGATTCTATATTTTTAAAAATTTTATTTCAGACTTAGTAATAAAATTATCTCTGATTATGTGTGGCCATTATCCATATTAAAAACAGCTAGACATAATATGACTTAAGGGGCAATTTTCTAAAAGAATCACTGATAAACAGAAAAAAATAGTAAGCCATGCAAAACCAATAACAGAGATGGGGCAGCTGAAAGATATATTTTAACAAAATAAAAGAATGGACAATGGTAAAGTTCAGAAATGTCTGGAACAATGTTCTGCTGCAAAAGGATGTCTAAACCAAACTGATATATTTGACAGCAAACTGACAATTTAAATTACTTTTATCAGAAAAGATTCAGAACAATTAAAACTGGCAACATAGTACTTTGTTCAAAATTTCTGTATTTTGCATTTGTACATTTTTGAGATAAATATTTTTGGACTATGCATATGGTGAATGTTTTTTCTCCTTACGTTTCATATTTGTCAACATTGTTGTTGTGCTCATTGTGTTTCATTTAGGCCATTTTAGTATTTTGATCACAAATATTTTGAATGTACTTACTGTACAATATTTTAAAATATCAGTTTTCTTTCCACTTGGGTTTAGAAAACAAAAAAAATTAGAATTTTTGCCAGGGAAAGGTTGAGTTTTTTGACTTTGCATAGCTCTAGAGATGGAATTTGATAGAGTTGTTTTAATTTTTTGTTCCCACCTGAAATACATAATGAGCACAAGTTAAAAAATTTAATTTTCCACAAAACAAAACCAAAATACATTTGGGGTTATTTATCTCTGTAATCTCTGACTTCAGAAGTCTGCTACTTCTAGAAAATGGCTGGATGTGCCAAATTCAGAGCAGGCAGCTCACAGCTAAGAAAGGAATGTGATCAGGAAACAAATGGGCAGACACATACGTGAAAGCAAAGTGAGAAAGAGTTGCATTTGACAATTGGTTAACCACAGAGCAAACTGTACATTTCTAGCTCAACTCCACCAGCATTCTCTTTGCACTATCCAGCATTAGTGCCCTGAAGGAAAAGGACTCAGTGTTTGCATGAGCATGGTTACCCAAGGAAGAAAGGAGAAGGCAAATATAATGGAGATGGAGGCATATGGAAATGTCATCTCCAAATTTCATTAGGTTCATTTTCAATTCAGTTGAAAATTGTGTCTTTGCAATCCCCTGCTGTCTGTAAGAAGGATCTAACAATTCCTGTGCCCTTTTAACCACGTGAAGGTCTGATTACCTGATATTCTTGTCATTAAAATCTACCTTATATTCTAGCCTTTTCTTAAAGACATTGACATTTAATGCTGATAATTTGCATGATTGAATTTCATTATTTTGAAATTTCATTATTTTCTTCAGCACAGACTTGTCTCTGCTCATTTTGTGACCATTGATTTGTTTGAAATATAGGAGTTTGCAAAATAATATTTTTTATTGTTTGGAGGTGGGGGGGTTTCTATGTTGAAATAATTTCAAATGTGATTTTCTTTTATTGCATGCCTTAACACTGTAGACCTTTAAGCCGAACAAAAGGCTCCATGCTTGCTTCTGGATATGTAAGGTGGGCATGCCTAGTTCAGAGCAGGCAATGACATGGCACACTTCTATTTTTTCACTGATAGATATGAAACCAGCAGATTGATGGACTGCAGGAGGAGTTCAAGAGAACTAAGTCCTACTGGCATGCTGCTTGCAGCAAACTGAAAGACCAGGCTGAGTTGCTGACCAGGCAGAACAGGGAGCTTTCAGATGAGCTCAGAATTTCAAAACATTAGAGACGGAAAGCAGAAAAAAACCCCAAACTATAACTTTCATGGACAGAAAATCAGAGACCCTGGTATTGGAAGATACTCTCTGCTTCATAGTGTTTGAAAAATTCAGTAGTTTTTCTTTGGAGCTGTGATGTGTGAATACTGTCCCTCCACTCCTGCTTAGCCTGAAGGTGGGGAAAGCAAGCTCTACAGTGAGCCATGTTAAAATATGCTCTTTCTGTTGCCCTCTTCCACCTAGCCTTTTTACCCACAAGGTGTGCAGCTTTACCAAGTGATACAGCCAGCCTATCATAGACACTTAGGTCAGATGTCTCCCTCCACTAACTAGGAAGGAAGTCTAGATAACTAATTTACTTTCAGTGACTAAATTAAAGCCTCCTAAAAAGCCTCCTGAAAATAATTCTACATTTTTATATATAGTGCCATTTACCCGTTCAATAAAACATCTGTTCAGCCTGGAAAAAATACAGCTCAACCATCTATTAAATCGTAGTTCTTATTTTAAACTGTACATTTTGAACTGCTGTAAACTTTCTGGAAGGAAACACCATCAGTGGCCTGCCTTACAGAGGCACAAGTTGAATTAGTAAATAGGAGTTAGACTGGGAAGAAGAAGAAGGCATAAACTGGGTGGAAAATACAGTTGGCTGATGTCTTTGCTAATCTCTGGAAATCAAAATGATTTAATCATAGGTTTACAGAGTGTCTTGTAATATTTTTTATTCAATATTTCACTTGTTTAATGTACTTGTAGGGTTTTACTTGCTCCATTAGTATATAACTGAGTAACTTCTTTTAAGGGAGTAAAAGGAAATTAAAATTACTTTTTACACAGGAGAATCTGGTGAAAGTAAATGGTTCAGACTAGAATTAAAAAAACCCTGATTTTGGTTGAGTGCATAATTTCTTTTCCATGTGTGTATTCGAGGGAGAAAAACACATGCTTTGAGGGATTATTTTCATCCTGTGTATGTCAAGGAAGCTAGAAAAAATAATCTCCTAGATGGTATAGTCTGATGAGATGAACCCTACACTTCCTCAGAATGAACCTAGAAGAAAATGAAATTGAGCCATTTTCTCTTTGGCATTTCTCTAATTTTCAAATCTAATTTCTAGTTAGGTATCTTTAAAAAATGTTAGAACTACCAACAAATTTGTCCTTTGCTTTATCGGAGTGAAGGAGTTTTGTGTCTCTTTTTTTATTTGATTGTAATGTACTCATTAGTGAAATTTTTCACCTAACACTTAAATTTCATTGAAAAAGTAATTTGAAGTTAAATGTCACTCTATTTTTACTTTTTCCAAACCTACCTGCTCTTATGACTCATCATGTTATAGATTGTGAAGGTCAGAAAAAAAATATTAGTCACAAGTACAAAATCAAAATACATAAAAATTCCAATAAAAGCAATGATAAGAAAAAGCTACGTAATTTCTGCTGTTGGCCAGATTTCTGTTTATTTCTACTGCTTTGCTGATGTAAAACTACTACTCAAGACACTGAATATTTTTGTTGTGTGAAAGTAATACTAGAATACTCTAAAGGAAGATGCTAGGATGGTACCTACAAGGTTTTGTCACATACTAGGGACTTTCAGACCCTCGCTGAACAGCTTGTGGAATGTCATTTATTGTTTTTAAATATAATAATTTTTATGAAAAGAAAATTACTTTAAATTTGAGTGAGATGGCTTTGAAGGCTGTTTGATTCTACTAGGTGTGACTTGAACTTAAAATTACATATTTATAACAAATCCTCCACTATTTTTCAGAAGCTATTCTGTGAGGGACAGCATCATCATCCACACCAGAAGAAAGTCCATGGAGAGATAATCACAAGAGCAGCATCATCTCTCACGTGGGGCTGAAGACATCTTTGCAAAAACACTTCCTTAGAGATGTGAATAATAAAGTATGCATCCCTATTACCACTTTCCAGAGTTTCAAATACATATTTAAGAGAATGTTTTTTGGAATCAAAATTTCTACAAATGAAAGTGTGTAAAAGCATGATCATATTTTCTTGCTTGTGCATAAAATATGAATTTATGAATTGTAGATTTTCTTCTGATTTTGCAGTAGCAGGAGAAAAAACATTTTTCCCCCTGTTTTTAAGACCTAACTGAATTGTATGTTGTTTTCAAAGTTTTCCAAACTTTTTGCACCTGCTACTCCACAGCCTGATTTTACCAGGAATCCCCTTGCCTTGGCAAACCACAAATTTAGTATTTTGCCATTTGAGGCTTTACTTGCCAATATGTAACAGTGTCCTTCTCCTGGTTCAACTCAGTGGGAAAACCACTCTGATTTTTACAAGTTGTGACAAGTCAGCTCAGTATATCAAGTGAGATGCTTCTTTCTGGCTGGTGTGCCCACGACTGCTCTTCCACAGTCAGCTTACCATATTTCTAGCACATCTCAATGTTTAGAATTTAGATATCTAAATATCTCTTTATGATTTTCTTTCTCTTGGCTTTGTATTTCTTGCTTCATATTATGGGCATCTTGGATACTACAAGTCCCTTTTCTCACTTTTGGTCAGGTTTGGTTGAAATCTATGCTTTATTCAAGAGTACAATATCTCTGAAATTCATCTTTTCTACTGGAAACTTCCTTTGGCTAAAGGAAAATTTAGATTAGCCAACACATTCTGCTCTCTGCCTGTATAGGAACTGAAATAAAATGTAAAAGATATCAGATGAGAAGGGAGGCAACTGTTCCAGTATATTGAGCATGACAGTGTGTGGCACTCACATTCTCTAAAAAATCCCTTCTCCCAGGGTTTTTCTCCTGGGAAGCTGAAAGGCAGCAAGAAAGGCCTCAGAGAAAAGAAAAACAATTTTTATCTCATTGTTTCTCCTGTTGTGCTCATGTGGAATGTGTTTGGAGACCGTTTACCCAAAGGTGATTACCTGATTGGACTCCGGTGTGAGTTGTTTTGACTCACTGGCCAATTAGTGCCAAGCTGTGTCAGGACTCTGGAAAGAGTCACGAATTTTCATTATTACCTTTTGAGCATTGAGTAAGCATCTTTTCTGTATTCTTTAGTATAGGATAGTATACTATTCTTTAATATAATATAGTATTGTAAAGTAATAAATTAACCTTCTGAAACATGGAGTCAGATGCATCATTCTTGCCTTCGTTGGGGGTGTCTGAGCATTTACAATAACAGTGTGTGTTTGAAAGTTGCTAGACAGTAAATTCAGCAAATTCTCTACAGTTCCAGATATGAAAAGAGACATTGATGATTTCCTCCTATGGGACACAGCCACAGGCAATAAAAATTGTGACTTCAGCAACAGTTTTGAGGGAAGTTGAGGAGAGCAGACTTTTGGGCTCACTACTATCTGGGCTTTCACCATCTAGCCAGGACTTCATCCAGTCCAACTGGAATACAGCACAAGCATGAGCTAGACTGGTGGGCATAGTGCCCAGATGTCCTGAGTGAACTCCAAAATGTTTGACAGAGACACATGCTCTTTATCTGATCTGATGGCACAGAAAGACTTTACAGTGAATAGAGTGGCTGCCAATTGTTTGACTCTAGAATTGAAGTCTCAGGTAAATGGAACATGAAACAGAAGCCCAAAATCTGTGTCATAGCAATAGATCTGCACATGGTGACTCACTTGCATTTTCTTTGCATTTGAGCTCTTTTGCTAGCAGTGGATGCTTTCCCTCACAGATCCTGTGAATATGGATAATTCTGAATTTTGGATATAGATTTAAAAATCTATCATACTACTTCTATCCAAAATTGAGAAACTGAGCATAGGAACACATCTAAGTGAATGGGATAACCTTGAACACCAGAGAGGTGTCAGGCATTGGAATGGGCTGAACAAAGGAGTGGTGGAACCACCATCCTTGGCACTGTTCAAAAAATGTGTGGATATGGCACTTTGGGACTTGGTTTAGTGGTGGACTTGACAGTTCTGTGTCAATGGTTGGAACGGATGATCTGAGAGTCTTTTGCAACCTAAAATATTTTATGGTTCTAGTGAGCTATGTGGTATGTAAGTTAAAGCTAGCTTGGACTGGTGAGTTTAATCAGCTGTAACCAAGAACAAATTGCCATCTGATTTTTTTTTTTTTGTCAAATCTAATAGAATTTGAGGATATGCACAAAAACAGTTGGCAAGCAAGTCTGAATAATGGTCAGTTTGTATCTTTGTTAAAGATACAAAAGACATGATTTTATGAAGTAAAAGAAAAAACATAACCAAGAGATGGTACACATCTGAAAAATATGCATTTTGCTTACCTATAATACTTTTAAGGATGACCTCAATTTGTGCTGTAATATGACCTAGCTGGTGAGGAACTGTCCAGTTCAAGTTGTGCTTTAGTGAGACAAGAAAAATGTCCATTTTAACTGCATATCATTAGTGGTTCTTTCAGACTATGAAAGAACAAACACATGGGCCAAAATAATTATTATTTTTTAATTATTAATCCTTACTAACAGGGGTACTCTGAAAACAACTTGATTTCTGAATGCAACTCATTAGCTGGAACAAGTCACCATTTTCCTGCCCAACATCTCTGGATAAATTTTCATTATTTCTATGAAAAAAGATGAATTTATTTGCCTGGCAGTGTTGGAAGTGCAAGGAGGGGAGGGGAATTCCACTGAAAGGTATACTGATAGCATTTCTTAATGCTTCAGACAAGGTCAAATATGCTTACTTCCAATCTTAAATGGATTTTGCTGTCTAATCTTGCAGGGGATTTTGATGACCTTTGAGCGTGTCTATGAACATTCTTCTGACAAATTACTAACCCTCAAGTAGGGAAGGTCAGTGAATACGTGAACAGACTTTCACAGCATTTGAACTTCACTGCTTTATTAATGAGTATTTGTTGCTTTTTCTCAAATTTTTGATTTGTTAGAGTGAATGTGAACCCTACATGACACAAACTGTGATATTTGAAGGTAATAAGAGATCCTTATTTTAGGGTACTGACAAGTGAGAGATTTCTGGGACAATTTGATGAAGAACAGTAGGTATTAACAGCTGGGAGGCAAAAGCTTATTAAAAAATGTAACTGATTATTGTTGAACATGAAGATCCAGGAGAACATATTAGAATTCCTGTGGTCTAGCTGCAGACTCAGTAACAATACCTCCTCCTGTTCTCCACTGCCTTCCTGATAGCATAGATCTGTAGGACTAGAGGAATTTCAAGAGTACCTGCTTTTGCCAAGAGGAGGATCAGTGTCACTGATGGCAATTTCACTATGTTTCACTAACTTCCATAATGAAGAAATAGAATGAGCTGCCTATATGTTCTTTTATGAAGTTGATTTTCATTACTAAACTACACCTCTTTTGTTGTCACCAGCTGATAAGGTGATTGTTTTTTATGTTTTCTGTGAAGATTGGGAAAAAAACCTATCTACTTTGTGCATGTTGGGACATTGCTTCTTCCTCTAACTCTGTGGCCCCTTTACATCAAGGGTCTGCATTTACTGGTCATCCACATATTACCAATTTTTAAAAATTGAGATAATTTGATGGCTTTGTTTGTGAAAGTGATGGAATTGAAATAATCTTTATCAAGAACCCAATCATGTGTGATTAGTCCAAATGCTTATTATTTGAGTTTCTTAAAAAGTGCAGAGCAAAGCTGTAGTGGTTGCCTGGGATACAGTGATGCTGTATCTGAATTTTGAAATGGTCTCTTAGACTGACATTCCTCTGAATGAAACCAGAGACTGCATGTGATTCATGTAAGCCTGTCTGGATTCCTTTGACATTATCGCTTTAAAAATAGGTATGATAGTGTATGCAATGCATAAAAAATAAACCTGGCTTTTACAATGGCATGGTAACAAGAATTGTTCTGCATGGATGCTCCGCAGCTGAATTGGCTGATACATCTCATAATTTTCATGGAAACAGTGCTACTTTCTCTGAATACATCTAGCCATAAAGTATCTTCTATTTATAATTCTTATGTAAGGTTTTTAAAAGCTTGAATTGCAACATTCTTTCTATAATAAACTACAAGGAAAACAAATGGTTCCACATGTTTTTGTCTCTCTGAAGCTGATGAATATTTGAGCTGCTGTGGCCCTATTGGCAGTTTCTGAAGATGGTGAGCTAGCTGGCTCAAAACTAACCAGGCAGCAGCAAAAGAGTTCATCTCTGCCTGATTCTACTCAATGAACCAGGTTAATTCCCCTCTGTAGCTGCTGATGCCTCATAAAGGAGGGACTGGAAACACATGGCTGGGGAAAAAGAAAAGGAGTGAGACTCCAGCAATCTGGCCTGAAATTGGTTTGAGCTGATGTGAAACTGCTCCAATGGCTTTTCAAATTCTTTTAAATTATTTGGCAGTTTCAGTCTTGAGATATTTGGCAATGAAATGATGGATTGTGTGCTCTTTCTTTCTATCTCTCTGCAATTTCTGAGCTAATATCTCTTCATCAGAAATGGTCTTAAAGGTCCTCAGTTCTATACCTTTTGTCTCAAGCTGAAGTCTCAGGCATATTTTGACAGTTTGCCCTTCCACTTTTATTTGAAAACCTGATTATGTTTGAAGAACCCAACCATATCCACATAATCTGCTGGCAGAAAATATCACCAAATGTAATATAAAAATTATATTATTTTTAACAATGAATTCTATTCGTTTATGTACTTTCTAGCAACCTTGTCTGAAAGAGGTAATTAGTTGCCTTTCTCCTCCTGAAAACTGTTTTATGCTTGGAGGAAAAATTTAGCCTTTTAAAATCCTACAGTTTTCTGGTGTTGCAATAGGATTGCTTTCTTGGCTTCTTCCTTGTAAGCCTACATTAAATTGTAATGTCATTTATTAATATCAATAAGGCATCACCAACCACAGCAGCAGCAGATACCCTAAATTTCACTGATCACATGGAGTAAATTTTACAGCTATCAAACATTGACCATTGTTATCAGAGAAGGAGGAGTGCAGTTTTTCTGTCTGTGTTTTGCTAGCCCCATGTCCCTTGAGCAATAGCTCACGGACGTGAGTAAATTGAGCTGATGGCAAATATATTCTTTCCATTAATAGCTTACACGCATCTTCTCAAACAGCCACTCTTCAGTGTGTGAAACATTTCAAAATCAGAGTTACTGGTGCCATTTCCAACTTTTTTTTGGATTGTTTCTTTGTTTCTTACCATCATGTACTTGGGAGCTGCAAGAACTTGAGAGTCATTGTGTAAATCCCAAGTATCTCACAGTGGTCATGCAGGAATATTTTTTGTTTTCTCTGTGCTCTGCTCTAAGGTCTGCATGAAAAATTGGGGAAGTATTTTTGAGTGTCCTTGATCTTTCCAGTCAAAATAACTGCTATATTTTGGTTGAAAATTTTTGCATCTCATTTCCCTTCTGTGACTCACACATCCCTTAGGGTCCTACAAGTCTTGTGTCAGTCTTTATTGGTGGAGATGTATGAGATCAAAACATAGAAAGGTTGGACATGCAGCAAGTAAAAATGAACTGTTGTGCAATATATTTTACTGGACTCAGCTCAGTTGTGATAACCTAGAGAGAGCTGGCAGGGTGGTGGGACTGGGGGATGAGAACCTTTCAGCAGCTGTTGGCCTCGCACTCTGCCCCTTGGATTAGACTTGACTTGCATTTTTGGCCAAGCACAGAGAATGTGGGAAGCAAAACAAGACCCAAATGCAGAGTCATGTATAAAATGTATGTGTGTGTGCTTGAGTGTGTCTTTGTGGATACATCCACACACACAATTAAACACTTTTCTAAACTTTTAATCACTTAATAATGCATCCGTTGTAGGAAGATTTTTTTAATGCTATTTGAAGATGTTTATATTAACTTAACACAAATGTATTTACACCTTTTAGGACATAAATAGCTCTGTGCAAAAAAGCTGATCCTTTGAGATTAGTGACCAAGAAACATCAAGAAGAGGAAACATCTAACTGTTCCAGAAGCATAACACCAGTTGGCAGGAGGACCCTTAATCAGGGATGACTGACACTTTTTGAACCTAAGTAAGCCAGCAGCAGGGTCTATTTAAACTCCCTTTATTTTCTTTTTATGATATCATTCAGAATCTGTATTGGGATCCTGATCCCCACATGGCTGCTGCTTGGCTCTCTTTCCCTGGAACTGCAGATTTGTTTGTCAGTAATTATCTAAGAGGCTGTTCATACACTGAGCTATTTAGACACCTGCAGGCAGAGTGTGAGTGTATGCTTTGAAACCTGCCCCCATTGTCTCAGAAAAAATTCAGGGGTGATTACAAGAATTGGGGCACTGCATGGGCCAGTAGTTCCCAGTGGCAAGGCCAGGGGCTTGGAGAACCAGGGGCAGCTCATGGAGTCCAGCAGGGCTCTGCCTATCCCACAGCCCCAGCCAGGGAGGAGGTCAGGCTGGGTGTGGAGCGAAGGGCCAGACCAAAATCCCAATTGTCAAAGACCATAGCGATGAGACAAACGTGGGGTCATGACAGGAAGTCATCCATGGGTCACCTTTGGGAGGATGGACAAGGTGTTGACAAACATTATCAGCGTAAGAAGCAAGACTCTGAGAGCTAGAATCTTTAAAAAGCTTGAGGTAGGTGTTGTTATTGAGCAATTTTCATGTGCTTTCAATGACACCTTTTTCTTTGATTTTTCTTACAGAGACACCTTTGCCCATTTCATATAGCTCAGAAGACACCTTCCCCTCACAAAACTACAGGAAAGACACTTGCAGCTTTGCAACCTGCAAGAACAACGAAGAAACATAAAATAGAATTGCAGTGAATGTGTGGTCTTAGTTTTCATAAACAGCATGCTAACTCCCATTCATTTGGCAACAATACTCTCCTGGTTTTATCTTTTCACCTTTACTCCTCATGTAAGTGCAGTCTTTGAAAAAATATTGCAATGGTTTTCAAATAATAGGCTAGATTCCTTTGTCAATATAGTTCTGCACAACTGTTGAACATTAATAGATCTATGTTGTTATTTAACATTTTCATTTTTTCTCAGGAAGAAGAAGCTCTTAAAAAGACAGAAAAATTGCTAAGAGCTCAGAATAAAGTGGCTTTTGTGATCCCACAAGAGAGATGGCATAACTGCATATGACAACAAAGTATCTACAGACAGTTCTGCTTTTCTAGATGCTGAAGTAAAGGTTTGAGCTATTTAAAATTCCAGTTCTTACATGAGCAGCAACTGTGTTCTTTCCATCTGTGAGGAGAAATAAAACAAGAAAAAGAAAGTATTCTGTTCCCACTTCCTATGTCATGCAGTAGACACAGCTTTAGAGATAGATTTGACTACTTTAAGCATGGTGTTTATAGTTATTTAGTGAAACATATCATTGTCCTGTGGGGAGCAGTTTTCCCTATTCCTTCAGGTCCCATAATTCAAAATTCATCACATCTTTAAACTGTAATTAACATCAGCTTGTAACTGTCCTGGATGCTGTGTGCCAGATGTCACTTGACTTAAGGCTCCTTTACACTGCCAGACTGCAAAGAGCATTAATGGTAATGGTAAACTGGAATTGTAACATCCAGAATAGCCCTTAGTTACATAGATAGCACCACCTAACATCTAAGAGCCATGTAATTTGTTTTGGAAGAGTGACTCTAGCTAATACAAATACCCTTCTTCGTAAATCAGTAGCCAATACTCAGAGAGATAGTTCTGCTCTCTGTTCCTGTGTTTATTCTCTCCATTTTGTACAGCATAATTTTTCCAGAATGCATTTTTATCACCTCATTTTTGGACTTCTGTTTTGCTATCTTTTGCTTTACAAATGAAAGAAAACTGGAATTAATCTGCAACATTTCTAGTTACAAATTTAAAAAAAAATCATTGCAAATACATGGCAATACCAGAAAGAAGGGAATCTTTCCTCTGTGTGTGAAATAAATTTTTTGCACAGTTGTTTTCAGTAAGTGAACATATTTTTAAAACATTTCTGTTTATATAACACTGACTTTGAAGTTTTCATAATATAACCTACAAAATTAATATTATCTAGAAGGTCAAAGTTACATCAATAAAGGAGAAAGCATGGGGAAGAGGTGCAGGAAAAAATAGAGTATCATGATGGAAAGGTAAGAGAAAATAGCTGCTTTTTTTTGGTTGGGAGATATTCCCTTTTTTGTGAAAATTCTGATTAGACTGGAACAATATGACAAAGTTGTAGTGCATCTTCTGGTTGCTTCTTCTTTGAATGTTATGAAAGAATTATACTATGGTATTTGATATATTCCTGAACAGAAACAACTGCTACAGTAACACCAGGAAAAATTATTAACTAGAGGTTATGCTGGGTGACGTCTTCTCTGACTAGTGACTTTTTCATAGAAGAGCATATTAATGACATTATTGCCTGCTGTCAATAAGAAGTCTCAAGCAAATTTTTAGGTCTGTGCATGCAGCCAAAATTAATTCTGTAGTACTGAAGGTCCATACAGGATTACTTGGAAAGAAATGGTTCTTAACCTACCACATCAGCTATCTCCATTAATTCATCCAGTTCAATCATTTTGATGCACACAGTTCAGAACAGGCATCTCTCAAGTGACCTGTGTGGAAGATGTACAAGCATATATTAAATGAGTCTGGTCAGTAATTCACTAAATTTGGTCATGAAGAAACCTGACTGTCTTCCATATTGCTGCAGGACTGTGCACTTTATTTTGCTTAACATTAAAACAAAGTAATGGGATGGGAACTTGGAACATGTGCTACAACTAAGTTAATCTTGTGAAAAGAAAATTTCTTTTGGCCTCTTTTACACAAAAACGAGGCAAAAATAATGCCTGTTCTGCAGAGATAACCTTTGAAATACAAAGATGTAGCATGACTTTCTTCAAAGTCCAATTTAATTGGAAGGCAGTGAGGTGATGCTCATTTCCTTTGACTTCATCTACATTGGATGCTCTGTGTGTTTGAAGGTAGAAGAGGTGCTTTCTGACAGACACCAAATCCTCACTTTCCACATTGGTACTAAAAAGGAGATTGGTGCTGATGAAAGGATGACAATGATCAGCTTTTCCAATAGAGATGTAAAGAAGATCATGCCAGATCAGAGAGTAGTGGGTAACTTTTCATTTCCTTTCAGGAAAATAAAATTATTAACCGATTTTCCAGCAAGGTTCTATAATTTAGCTTGTTCTATCAATTCTGAGAGAAACAGATGAGGAAAGGTGTTGGTTTAACAACCCTGAGCAGTGAAACTGCTTCATCTATGAAGATAGAAGTGGAAAGGCATGAAGGTAACAGTCAAAGAAGGAACAAATGTGTAGCTGGCAGAGCAGGAAACTGAACAAAAGGGGCATGGGTTGTCATCTGAAGCAAGGACTGGTTTTTATACATTTGTAGAGTATGTAGCATGGAGGTTTCTTCCATGTTGGCATTATGTAAATAAAAATAGCTAATAACAATGTGGGCTAAAGTGGAAATTAGTGAGACCTTTGCAACAATAGGATTTTTTAAAATTAATAGTGCATGGATGAGACCATAGAGGTGAGAGGATGACTTTCATTTGCACACTGTTCTCCTGCACAATATAGAGGTGCAAGTAGCATCATCTGGACACAACCATAAGGGTGGATGAGAGGAAGGAACAGCAATGTGAACATAGCTACTTTTATCAATGACAGATGCAGAATATAACCTTGAAATTACTTTTAAAGATGGCTTACTTTTGAGCACATTGTTGTTGAATCTGCTTATGCAAATGTTGTGAATATGCTGCTATCATCTCACTCTCCTTCCAGATTTATTATTATGCAGATATACAGAAAACTCACACTGCTTATCCAGATGGCCTGGAGGTGCTGCAGTTCCCTGATAATCAGATAGGTATGCAAGACCTCATAATGTGAACTGTATGTATAGATTTATTTCTATTATGACTGCAGCAGATTGGATGTTTTCTTGCCATTTCACATTGTCTTTGCATTTTACTTTCAATATATTCCATCACTTCTCAGTTTCTTCCTACAAAACAAACGTAATAATGGAATGTAAATGTAGTTCTTCCAATTCTGATTATCTGATTATGTGATTCTTTAATTTCTTTTACCAGCGTTGTAGATATAATTTACATCCTCACTACAATGTCCAAAAAAAAATCCTGACTTAGCTTTGTGTAAGGCAACCTGAAAGAACACTAGACAGACTTTTTGCATCTTTTTTTTTCTGCAGAAAAAACATTATCCTGATGGCACACAAGAAATTGTGTTCCCTAATCTCACAGTGAAACGCCTCTACAGTGATAGACTGAAGGAAACCTTTTTCCGGATGGCACAATAGTAAAAGTAGAAAAGCAAGTCCTGTGTAACTAACAGGGACCACACTTTGGACACAGGTACAACAACACTGACATTTAGAACTGTGGTTGGATTTTGCATAGCTGGGAAATTTCCAGATGAAGAGAAAAAGGATTTGTAAAATAACACGGATTTTTCAAGAATGTGGCACTGAAAATTCACTTCTGCCTTGAATGATAGGTGACAGTTCACCACTAGCAAAATGACTGCGAAACATTCCTCATTTAGTTCCATGTAACTTTACACTGGCCAGAGTAGCTGGGAGATCACCAGTTGTCAGTGTTAGCAATGTGGGTACTAAAGGACTCAGGATCAGGGCTTCTGAGAGGTGTTTGGCTCCCTGTCTAATATTGGGCAAGGACTGAGATTATCTCAGTTTGTTACAGCATGGTGCCATTAAAACCAAGGCTGTGGGTTTTGATCCCTGAAAGGGTTATTCACTGAAGTATTGGACTTGAGAGTCTTTATGGGTCTCCTCCTAGTCATATTCTGTGAATCTGTATTGTCTCTCAATTCCTCCATGCAAAATGAGAAGAACAGCTTTGGGACTCTTACACGTCTCTTCAAAGGAAGAGGAAGGATACTGCTGTAAAATGGATTTTCTGCCTGCAAAATGCCTTGAGATCCCTGTATGAAGTAATGTAAAATTCAGATCTCACCATCCATTAGCTATTACATTACATACTGAAGTTTTTTTGTGAGACCAGATTTCCAATGCCATTCCATGTAAATCCTGAGGTTTTCCACTTTACATTATTTTCTTATTTCATTGAGTTATATTTGACATCTCTGTGAGACAAGTTAATAAAAGACAGCGTTTTCTCATCACTTCATTAATTTCTACTTCTTTCAGGAACAGAGATAAACTAGTGGTATTCAGTGGTGGCCAAAGGGAGATTCACACTGCACAGTTCAGGAAGAGGGAGTACCTGGATGGCTCCGTGAAAACTGTGTTCTGCAATGGCAGACAGGAAACCAAGTACTCCACTGGATGACTCCAAATCAAAGATGAGGAGGGTAATCTCATCCTAGATAAGAGGTGATTCTTACATGCAGAAGGCTGCACTGTACATATGTAGCTCAAGGCATTTTCTTGGCAGGTCACAACTGTTAGGAAGATCTAACTTGTGAAAGTGAATGAATGGATCTGTAGGGCTGAAATTTCTTTGACTCATCAACTGGTGCTTAGATTGCAATAACATTACCTGAATGAAATGAAGACTGAAGAACATGCAGTCACGCCCTTTTTGTGTATTCAACATTAAAACAGATACCGACAATATTTCTCACCAAAATGTTTCTTTCATGGTACTTATCACGCTTTCTCTAGTTTTTATGCAATTTGTTGTGAAAGTGACTACAATTAATAACTATGTTATGAAACTCCTAAATATACAGTTCAGTGCTGCCTTATGCTGACTAAAATAAATCTCCATGGGCTATTTATTTCCTAAGTTAATAATCAAAAAATGTGTGGAAGTGATTAATGTTTTCCGTTTGTTTGGATTTTTTGGACCAGAATTTCCCAGCATGTACCAAGGTTTAGCATGAGCTGGACATTAGACCAAAACCTGAGCAGGAGTCGAGAGAACAATCACAGCTCTGGATGTTCCTTCCAACTAAAGTTGTTCAAAAAATTATATGATCATAATATATAAACCCTGATTCATGTATTTGAAAATAAAATGTAATATTTATTCCATCCTAGTAATTATTCTGGGTCAAAGATCTGGATCTTCTGAATCTTTCTTCTTCCTCCAGCAGTCTTTCCTCTGTGTTGCTTTCTTTTTGAAATAATCTTTCCCACTACTGATTTTATTGTTCCAGTAGTGCAAAAATATTTCCGGTCAGTGAATCTCTCCATCTGTAAGGTTCTTTGGATGGCACTTGATACTTAGAGGGATTAATAATTTATCAGATGTTGCTTTCAAATTCCTTCCTCACAGACTGCCTGTCAGAAAACCATCGAAGAGTTTGGGTTGGAAAGGACGTCAAAGATCATCCAGTTCCAGCTCCCCTGCCATGGGCAGGGACACTTTCCACTAGACCAGCTGCTCAAAGCCCCATCCAACCTGGCATTCAACACTTCCAGTGAGGTGAATTTTTCCAAATCACTGAAACTCCTCTCTTGTAGAGCTCAGTTCATTACCTGCCCACTGACTGTGATACCCAGTTATCTCCTTATGCCCTTCAAATTCCTGTAGAAACAAATAGGCTTTTATAGCATGCTGGTTTAGCCTTTTCTTACACCTAAGTACAAAATTGCAACATTTTTTAATTCCTTTTTCTGTTTCCAGGGTCTCAGACAATCAACAAATCACCACTCAAGTTGCAGGGCATCTTTCAAAGAAAGAGCAAGAAGCATTGCTGGTATTTATCATACACATACTTCAGTTTATCAATTTAGTTATGAAGATGTAATCAGTTTGACATCAGGTGGCATGAAGATAAAATTGTGTTGTTTTCCCTTAACTGCTTCATAACACTGCTTTCAACTACAGAAATAGTTAATATATTTTCCGTGTGTTTCACTAGGAATTTCAGTTTGTGCTACCTTATGCTGGTCAAAATAGATCTATGTTGATTTTTTCTCAATTAAGCATCATAAATAAAATAAATGTTGCTAATGTTTTCAGTTTGGCTGAGAAACTGGATATGATAGCAATGTTTTGCAAAGGACCATTGTTTTTATTCCCAAGAATTGCTTTAACAAAAGATCCCTGTTCTCCAGTCAAAATGCTGACATTATTTTTGTTTCTGTAATAAATCAGAATGCTTTGCTCACAGCTTTTAGCCTTAAATCACTGTTTGCTATTCAATAACCCATCACTGAATCACAGAATCCTGTGGATAAGTAATCCCTCCTAATTGTGAACTAAATAAGGAACAATTTTGTTATCATACTGCTTGCTCCTTGCTTCATTCATTAACCACACTTGACTCTACTTGCAAGAAATATTTTGACTTTGGAATAATTTGGCACATGGTCCTGCACAATGTGTGATACATGAGGAATATATGCAATGCAGTCTCTAGAGCTGTGCACAGAGGTGAGCTTACTGAAGATTTTGCAGCACTTTTTGCGAGCCCATGTCTGACTCTTGTTTTACCAAGATGAGGGTTTTTTTCAGGTGTTATTTTATAGTATAATAATAAATGGATTTTTGACATAAAGGGCACACATTGCGTTTGGAAACAAGAAGGCAGGAAATTCACCTGCATGAATGACAATCTCTGCCAGGTATGTTATAACTGAGAGTCCTTCACAGATGAGTTCTGACACATCCCACTTTGTTTTTCACAGGCTGATTCTCATACCCTCTCTCCTCCACCTTCCACTTGCCTCAGTTAACCAGAAGCATGGCTCTACCATTTATAGTTCATAGCTGTAGGAACACAAATAACCCAAAAATAATCCACATTAACTGTGACTGCATATTGTCCTTAAACTGTAGCAATACACATAGCTACTTCTCAATGTTTTTTTGTCCTGGAGGATTTACAATGAAATTTTGATTAATCCTTCAGGGAGATGGAATACATTTGGGAATTACGACTTTTGTCTTTTCACAGGTTTTCCTGGCATTAGCAAAAACATGCTACAGCCACTATTTGGCCTCAGTTTTTTTTTCACATATAGAATATATTGTGACTTGTGAACTGAGCTAGTTCCAAACAGACAGGGATGTAGGCCTCTGGTCCTTATCAGAGGAAATATCTGTATGGTTAGCTAATAGTTGCAGAAGTCAGGTGTAGGTAACCACCAAGTGAGTTGGGCAGACTTGTGTGGAGAATGCCCAGCCTCCTGGGATTTGTTTATTTTTAGCTTCACCTTTTGCTTGGAAGGGTATTTTCGGCATGCTATTTTTTTCTGCATCTGGGAAGTCAGTGTTTTTCTTGGAGGTGCTCTGGCAGTTTTCTTAGTTAGGACAGCCACCTTAGGAGTTGATCCTCTTGCGCCTACAGGGCAGATTGTGGTGAAGAAGCAGAAGTATATTTTGGCCACTTTTTCATAAGCAATTAAGCCAGTTTTGCTCCAGGGCACACACCTTCTGCCAGCTTTCATCCCAGTGACTTGGTTTGGCCTGGAAGTGTCAATCTGCTTGCAGTTCAGCAGTTCAGAAATACTGTGGAAAAGTTTCCTTCTCACAGTGTCATCCATGGAACAGCCTAAACACAAGCTTGGATTTTGGTTGAGTTCTAAAAGTCAGGGTTTGAATTTGCCCTAAACATTCTCATGGCGATGGAACACCCACAGCTTCAAGATATCTCTTGCATCATAGTCACCTGTGTTCAATTCCATCTTACTTTAAGATGACTTTCTTTGCACTGCTGCAATACTGGCACATTATACTAATTCAGTATATTACCCTGGTCTGGGCAAACTCTCTTGGCTAAGGTCATAGAGCCAAACACAAACCAACAGTAGACAGTAGGAAAATGCCTATTGATTCCAATGTTCTTTTCCTGCTCTGATATGTGCTGATTTAACTCACTGATAATCTTCTGCTATTACACTAATGAGTTCCTCTCCAACTCCTGAGGAGCAGGGCACCTTCTTCTGTCATCACTTCCCTATCAAGAAAATGATGTTCCATAGAGATATACACGGATTCTAAATGAAATACCATTTCCCACTGTCTACAATGGTAGTGAGTGATGGACCCCACCTATTTTTATGAGTAGGAAATGCATTTTGAGTTACATTGCACAGAGCAATTCTTGTATAGACAGTTCATGAAATGTGCTCCTCCCTACCCAGCTAGTTCAACATACACAAGACTCAAACTAAAGACCTGTCCAACTGGTTGGTGACATAGAGGAAAAACACCTATGGATCTTAGATTTTTTTTCTCTCGGTTTTATTTTTTTTTGAACGCTACAGTGGTGAAACCCTACAGTCTAATTGTCCCTGAAGATTAGACTCCATATTTGGGTCAGAGAGTGTGTTGGATGAGAGAAGAGTGTTTGATCTGAGGACCATTCTGACAAAACATTAACACACTGACTCTCACCTTCTCTCAGAAAGCAGCAAGCAAAAAAATACAAAGTGAATAGTCTATACAAGACTCTTTCACATCCTGTTATTGTAGTGGCACCCTTGTTTTTTCTTTTCAGGTTGAGTTTTAGACTGCAGAATAAATAACCTCTGCCTTCCAAACAACTACAGAAAAAAAGTGAAAAAAGTCACACCTGGATATACTGCCTTGAGCAATGTGCAAGTGAGTTGGGAAAGGATACTTTTATGTGGAAAAAAGCCCATTTATTGAAATGGAAAATTTTTTCCCAGAGAACAAATGTAATCTTTTGATAGCTTTAATTTAACTTTAATTTTCTTGTTTGGAAAATGTCAGAATATCCTCTTTTCATTTTTTAAAATACAATGGTTCAGGAAGACTTTTTTAAATGTCAATTTAATTTTAAAATTAAAAGCCCAAATGTGAAATGAAATGCTTTGCCATTGTCAAAATGTAAATTAATATAATTCAAAAGTTTCAGAAGTCACAGAATAGTTCAGGATACTCATCACTTTATTTGAATGTGGAAAAAAAAATTAAAAATCTTTTGGGAAAGAAAATCATGTTTCTCCACGGTCACATTTATGGCTCTCTCGTATGATGTACCTATGTCATAGCTGTCCAATGTATAGAGAAGTGTCCAGGAGGTTTTTCAGGAAGGCTGGGAAGCAGGGTAGTGGGGTTAGAAGCATATGATTACTTTACCACAGGACTTTCTTTCGGTGAATCCTTTGCCCTGTAGGGCATTGGGTCAAAAGTAGTCCTGGGCCATCTTACATTCTGTAGTGAGGGAATTGTTGCCTAAAAATACATGGGATTTGAGCAAGCTTTAGTCCAGGGTGTGAGGAATAAGGCTCCTATTGGAAAGAGACTTTAGGCATCATTAATGGCTGAGACTGTGGCCAAAATTTGAACTTCTGTAAACAATTACTTTCCATATTGCAAAATAATATGTAATTCTATATTCCAATATTAATATGTATATGAATATATTTTGTGTTGTTCTACAATTAAACCTGCAGTAACCTTCCATCTCAGGTTTAGACTGGTGTTGGACGGGAGGCAGCACGATCTAAATTGCACTGGGATTATTCCTGAGAATCCCCTTATAGATAAGAGACAGTCTGAAGTTGAATTATCCTTAATGAGAGCTTTCCTTGAGTGAGGGGTTTGTAGGCAATATGAGATAAACATGGTTAGCAGTTACTGAAGTATGGTTGTGGTGTAATAGGACTTACATAAAATACCATGAAGGAGTAGTAGCCTTGCTGTGTCTGTCATAGTCAGTCATTCTTTTCAGCACCAGAAATTCAGGGGCTTGCTGCTGAGCTTGCATATAAACCTAATGTGATGATCCCAGAAAATGATGGTTATTTTTGCTTCCACTATTTTTCCTGGGAATTCTTTGCTTTGTCTGCTTATTAAACAGCAATACATCACATGCTAAGAAAAAATTAGTAACATGCAACAAGCAAACAACAACCAAACAACCAACCAGAAAACAAAAAAGACAGACCAAAAAACTCAACCATATCAAACTAAACAACATTTACAGGAGCTGGTTCAAATCCTGGGGCAAGCATTAAATTAATTTTTAAAAAAAAGTAGTTGGACACAGCCATGGTAAGAATTTGGATGAGGCACCTTACAGACTGCAGTTTGCTTTGTCTTTTCTACACTGCTCAACAATGCTGTTAGCAGTCGAGCAGTGTAGAAAAGTGTATTAGTGTTTCTGCTATTGAACATGCAGCCAGTATGTGATAAACTGTGCCATCACAGTCTCCACTAGGTAATCATAAATAAATCTGTTGATAATGTCTGGACAATGAAGCTTTCTTTAGTGGTTTGTTCATATCAGCTTATATTAATGAACTTCTTTCATACCTCTGGCATTCAGGGAATGAAATTAAACTTCAACATTCATGGAATGCCAGCTTACAGGAAATTGGCTCACCAAACCTAGATATAACAAACGTCTGCTTCAATTTCCCAGATAATTGAATGCCAGGAAAAGAAAACAAACCACTTTAACTAACAAAGAACACTTATCCACTTTTGAGAAAGTCATATCACATATAAGCAGAAGCTCTTGAAGCTCATTTGTGAAACACTAACTCTAGGATTAGGCATTGGTCTAAATGAATGAATATAAATTTCACTCACTTCACTGTGTATAAATGTGTGCCCAGATGAGCCCTCATCTTTTCACCAGCCTTCATTCCCAATGGGTTCTATGTTTAGCCCATTCCTTAATAACTTGTAAACCCACCTGTAAGTTTGCAGACATTCTTCCCCAATGCAGAAACTACCGCAGCTGTCTCTGACTGTGCTCAAGTTTAACACTGATATACTGCTGCTGCCAACCAGCACCCAGAAGCAGAGAGCCTGGAATCATAGAACCAGAATGATTTGGGTTGGGAGAAACCTTAAAGACCATCCAGTTCCAACCCCTCTGCCATGGGCAGGGACACCTCCCACTAGCCCAAACTGCTCAATGCCCCATCCAGCCTGGCCCCATGAGGGGAGCAGGATGCTATTCTCTGTGACACCCTGGGACACAGAACATTCAGTAGATAAGCATCAACAGGCTTATTGCCCATTGCCTGACTTAGAGCCCTGGAAGGTTTCAGGCACATGACTGGGGAGGGATTCATTCACTTCAAAACCCATAGCTAGCATCCTTTGAGGCAGCTACACCTGCTCTTGTTAACCTCACGCACTCAGAGTCAGACTGATAAAAGCTATTGTTTCACTGCAAAATGAACACTGTTGTTGGGGGTGAGGTAAGAGCTTGTCTGGTAGTGAAACATGCAGCGAAGCAGGGTGAGTCTGCCTGCACCCTGCTACTGGTTGAGGCCTCAGCACAGACAGACCTATGCTATTTACTACCTGCTAGACTGAAGGAGGACTTGTGGAGTCTCTTTTTTCCATGAGAGAGAAGATGCCTCATGCCACAGCAACCTCAACTACCATTTATTTTGTTTAATTTCAGTGAATACATGTTCCTAGATGAATTTCTGCCTAATTTTTTTTTATATATACTGTGCAGCAAAATCCCTACAGTCTTTACAATTAACAAAACCATAAGTTCTTATAACTGTGTATAGTCCATGCATAACAATATGCGGCAATTTTCATTTAAGTCGTGTCCAAGACTGAGGGACACCTTTATATTCATCTGTTCCAGGCAAAAGCATGTTCATTGCATTGCCACCTATAGCTGTGGCTTTCTTTCCCAGGGGAACAGTTTTTCCTCATGGTCCCTGTGCAATGGAAGAGCTGTCATTCAGGAAATGACTACACAAAATCCTGTGAAAATTCAAGAGTGAAAACTAGCTCCTTAAACCACAGGCTACAATGTCCTATCTCCCATGCTGATTCAATGCCAGTAATGCTGAGGTCCTCAGCAAGGTCAGAACATCTTTTTCCTGCTTCTTTGCTGAGCTTTTATTGCTGAGCATAGCATATGTGGCATGGGATACCCCTTTCATCACTCTGTCTCAGCTGTCCTGGTTTTGCCACCTCCCAGTTTCTTGGGCACCTACAACCTACTCACTGAGGGGGAAGAGTGGAGAAAAAGAGAAAACCTGGATGTTCAGCAAACACTACTCAGCAATAGCCAAAATACTGGTCTGTTATCAACACTGTTTTAGTTATAAAAGTGTGAAACACTGCATCATATGGGCTGCTACAAAGAAAATGAACTCCATCCCAGCCAGACTCCGTACAGAAGTAAAAAGAGAAACTACATTAAAAAAAAACCAAAACAAAAAACCCAAAAAAACCTGTATAGTGTCTAGAGTAATTGTATTTCCAACAGAGATATCAACAGCATGCCTTTGAGCTGCCAGGACAAAAGTGCAAGAGAAAGCTGCACACGTGAGGGAGCCCACCCTTCTCTTCTGCAGGACATAATAAATTTTACTTTATTGTATGAGACCTGGAACAAAGCTCATCATGTGAAAAGCTATGAATAAACACAAGTGAAGTCTGAAGGAGACTCCAGATTTTTGGGAACAAGAAATGTAAGAAAGACAGTAAAGTAGCATGAAGTTTGTTGCTGTTAATAGATGTAACAATTTGGGGATTTTTGTCACACAAATTGTGTTATTGTTGTCACACTGTGTGGTGTTTCATCCTCCTGCTGTGGTGAGTAACTGAGAGAAAGTAGTTTCAAGTGTTGTCTCCATGGCAGGCAACAACTCAGCTAGCTATATGTAGTTTGTTTCCAGAGGCAGCACTAGTCTTCGACATAAAGAGCATTTGTCTGCAATTCCTTTGGTGCTGTCTGCCTCACACAGAGAATCTGAATGTGTCATTACCAGTAAATGAACATGAGGTCTGTACATTACTCTCTCATTAATTTGCACAGTAACTGTACTGTAACACCCTTCTCTTTGCAGTAACAACACAAAAATCCATATCTAGAAAAAATATGGACAAAACTAAAGAGAAGTTGAAATGAGATGAGCCACTACAGGATACATGTAGATCTCAAGAACTTATTACAGTGTAAGTCCATCCTCCTTTTCTCCCTATCTGTCTGTGACTTGCACTGTCACCTGCGCTCTTCTCATGGCAAGGTTCTCCACGGCGTGGCCGCTCATCTTGAAAACAGCTCTGTCCCTGGATGGGAAAGTGGAGCAAGGTTATAATCACTGAAGTATTTTGTCTTGTAGTAGGCATCTCTTTTAGAATGAAGTTGCTGTAAATGGTGACAGAAAAATTAGAGACAGTTAAATCAAGAGTGCTGAGATAGAGGGATGACACAGGCAGACTCAGCTATCTGCTGACCTAAGACAGGTTGGTGGACTCAGTGGTTGGTTGATTCTGTGGTGTGTAGATATGAACTGCAGATATGAAAGCCAGTCTATAGGCTGATGTAATTTACAGCAGGTGTTAAAGAATGCAACATAAATCTTTATAATGAAAGGTTCCATGAAATGATGTGTGTTAATTGCAATTAACTGACCAAATGCAGTTGCTTCTTTCATTCTGCATGTGGCTTGACTGTAAAGTTATACCAGGTCTTATCTGGAGAAACAAAAAGGTGAGGACTTTAGGAATCTTGCTTAGATTTCTTAAGACTTTATTAATTAGTTGATCATATGCATGAAAGGATTAAGTCAGATAATCTTCCCTTATAAAGGTGAGATGTCAAAGAAGGTTTTTACTCTTGAGACATTTGCATTGTAATGGCCTTGAAATTTGTTCCTTTACCTTCTTTCTGGATACAGTACACACTGGAACACCCTTGGAGGCATGCGTGTAAGGAGCTGGCCAGTTTTCTTTGCCTCCATCACTCTGGCCCTGTTGGATTACATGTGTGTTTCCTGGGAGTGGGCTCCTCCATTTTCCTTCTTTGTAGCAGCAGGTGTCCCAGGGGAGCTCTTAGCCTCGAGGTATTCCACCGCTCCGTAGGTCACCATGGACAGCACAAGCACAGACAGTACAATGTATGTTTTGATGTAGACTTGCAATTTGGTGCTGTAAGCAAAGGCAATGACAAATCCAACTGATTCCCAGAGACGGTAATTTGCAAAGGCAGCCTCCTTGTTCTTCTCAAATAAAATGCCATAAAGTGCTGCAAGGAAGGAAGAAAGGAAGGAAAAACATGTCTTGTGAAGATTAGATCTGTAACCACATATTTTCTGCAAAGGGAATAAATAGAACACAGTGGGGAAGACAGACACTCCCTCATAAATGTCAGAGAAAGGAAAATACAAGCCTTGTCTTTAAAAATTTGTTGTGCTTCTGTGAATTGTAACAAGTGAAATAACAAAACAAACATGACAAAATAGAGAACATGGAAGAAAAGGGGAACAAAAATGCGAGGAAAGAAAAAAGGATGTGCTCTATTGAAGTAAGATGGCAGGACTTCTTTTTTCAAACTATTAGCTACAAAAATCAAGGGTTTTGCACTGGTGAACGAGCAAGTAAGGAGGAAAAGGAGGCCTTGACTTTGTGGAGTCTCTGTGTATGACTGTTGATAAGCTCGTATCAAATCCTTACAAGTTTTCACAACATAGGCCCAGATTAAGTATGCGGGTAAGACGTCTCTCTTAATCAACCAGGTTTTCGAATTTTCAGCTCCTGGATGGGTTAGAAAATAGAATATCCTTGATGTATACAGAACTTCCAGGCAGCAACTGGAAAATTTTCTTGACATAGAGACTCAGTTCAACTGATCATCCTAATGAACTTGTGTTCACTGGGAAGCCCCCAATGCGCTCAGTCAGTTGCACACTCACCACTGGAATCCAGGGAGGGATTCCAGCTTTCAGGTCTGACTAGTGAAGCACACAGGGAAGAGGAGAGAGCTTGCTTTCCTCTGGGTGCTGAGCTAGCACCAGTGGTGATACAGAACAGGACATTTACTCTCACTCAGACATGGTGTGCACAGACGGAAGGAGAAGAATATCATGAACTTTGACTCTTTTCACCCACTTGCCTAACAACACATCTGTTGGAAATATGTCCATTCAGCCAAAAGGCAAAGAAGAATGCAAAGTTCTCTGAAAATCTGAGTAGACTCAGCTACCCCTTCAGTTTTGTTAAGCAGGGGGAGGCTTCATCTGTATGAAAAGCTTATATGTCCTGATGACTGCAAGAGGACATTTACTGAATAGTTTGGGCATGATGGAAAATCTGGACAAGTGAATCACAAGATGTACTTAGTTCATTAAACTGGCTGAGTGGAGTGTAGATATGATAGTCCTTCATAGTTTTGCCTAATAAATGAAAAAGTACAAATTGTTCATTCTGATTTCCTGATGTGTCCAGTGTTATCTTCTGGAAAGGTATTATTAAGGTTTCTGATGCCATGGCAGTTCTATGTCTAAAGGTTCTCTGGTTTTCAGCTGGTACTTGTTTGCTATTTTGAAGCAAATTGCCTGGATGAGCTTCAGCAGGACCTGCTGGGCTGAGTGAGTGAAGAGGCTGCTAGTTCTGAAATTTTACAGTTCACTTCCATGGAAATTATCCTGGTTTTCTGCTGCTGTCTGTTTTCCTAATTGTTGCCCTGGTACTACTAGGCATCTGCTAGAAATTATTTTAGAGTTTAGGTTTATAAACTCTTTAGACTCATATTCTTTCTAAAGACACAAGTCAGCCCAGAAAGAACTTGGTTTTACTGTAGTCATCCTGATAGTTCTGTGTTACACAATGGTTATGCCCAGGTAGAATTTTTGTCAGTGGGTAATATCAGCATCTGTGCTCAAGTTAGGTAAAAAAGAGCACTACACACTCTGAAATGAAGTAGCTTTCATTGGAAATAAGTGAGAACGTCCACACACAAACACAAACATGTCAGGAAAACTTTATAAGATGAAGTGACTCATCCACCGTGAGCCAACATGTCCTCTAGGGGGTACTCAAGTATTAAATATCCACAGGAGCACAAAGCAAACCAAAGAATGCCTTAAGTATGGGGCACAATGCCATTTGTGTCTTCACTGATTAATCTACTGGCGCCCAAACAGCACTCATGGGAGCTTAGCAAAGGAAGGACCACAGACATGTTATTTTGGAGGTCATATCTCACCTCATAGTCTTTGATGCTGGGAATTTCTTATGTGATGTATATCTGCATAAAACTTCTGAATGGGAGAAGACATTTAGTCCTATGTGGGTATGACAAACTGAAGATCCTGTTCTGGGATGCAGCATTGTTGGGTAGTGTCACTGCACCTCTCTATTCATCACTTTTACATCATCACTTGATATTTCACTGTGACAATATGACAAAGTGAACTTTGTATCATTTTACAAATGGGAGTTGTGAAGCAGCTGAGTAAGGTACAGACCAACAAAAAAAAAACCAAAAAAACCCCCACAAACCAAAAAAAAAAAAAAACAAACCACTATGCGAGGAAAAAAACATTTGGGTGTTTTCTAAATGTGAAAAATTTCACACAAATGTGAAATTTTGACAAGTATCTTGCACGAGTCTGGCAATGGAGATGACATGAAACAGTGCTGCAAACAGAGATTAATCCTGTCACATAGTTGCAGAGCTCACGCACCATCGAGTAAGCATGAAGCACGGTCCACTGTTTTTGCCACATCTGGGGGTTTGGAAACTACAGTCACCTCCCAGCCACCTTCTCCAATACTTAAGCCCTCTCCAATACTTACCCCTTTTTTTCCCTAATGTGGGCCTCAGGTACATTTTTGTCAGTCATGCAGGGACCTTACTGAGGAAAAATGCTCTCAAGGACATCTCAAATTTCTGTAAATCCTAGAAGAGAGGGTACAAAGCCCTGTTCTTTTCAGTGGTGTCCAAGAAAAGCGGGCAAGAGGTGATGAGCATAAGTTGAAATATATGTGCTTTCCTCTGAATATCACAATTTTTTTTTTAATTATAAGGGTGACTGAGCACTGTCACAGGTTGCTCAGAATGGGTGTGGAGTGTCCTCCTCTGAAAAATATCAAAGGGTCTATGGACATGGTCCTGAGTAAGTGGCTGTGCCTGGATGGCCCTGCTTTAGCAAGGGAGTTGAAGTCGAGGTCCTTTCCATCCCTAACACCTACTGTGATTCTGAAAGAAGGACAGTATCCATGGACAAGTCTTTCTGGATAAGACAGAAGCAGGACAAAGGACAGGTCCTTTATTCTAGTGGAAGACTAAGATAAGCTCTCAAAAGTGTTAGGAAGAAACTTGCAGAGCAGTCAGAAAACCTGTAGCTGAAGAAGCAGGAAATGAATGAACAGCTTTGCTTAAGAGAGAGAAAATCCTCACTGCTCTCCTTCCATGACCCTAAGTATTATTAAGAGCACTGATTTAAAATTTTTACCTAAGGCACAAGCCTCTGGTAAGGATGTGAGATGATGAGAGGGTGTCCCTTGATGTATGAACTAGTTCTCCTCTAGGGGATATGAGCTGGAGCTGCTGGAGGGGCAGAGAAGGATGCTGGTCCTTGTGTGTAGAGGCAGGACGTGCTTGAAAGGAGATCACTATCAGTGACAGACGATGGACTGCCATGTTTTCCATCTGGCTCTCCAGGAGGAACATGGCACTTTATCTAATGGGTGAAATCTTCTAAGGCCCTGAAACAGCCAAAGGGATCAGAGGAAGGACACATAACCTGATGTGTGCCCAGAGGAGAACTTTCCCCAGAAGTGATTTTGTAATGATGTGATATAATTCCAGCTTAAATTGTTGGCAAAGAATTCCATACTTTGACTATGCATTGTGTGAGAAATACTGTTCACTTTGATTTCTATAAAGGCTTCTGCCTGATAACTTTATCTGGTACCACTAGTCCTCCTATTAGGAGATACATTGAATTTCAAGTCACCTTCTCCAGACAATTAATTACCTTACTGACTGCTTTTCTCTTGTCCAGGGTAAAGCTTTCTAGCTTTTTAGTCTTCCTTCAAGGAGAAGTGCCCCATGACCTTCCTCCTTTTTATTGCCTACTTATGCGCTATCACACTGGATTATGAGTTTTGAAATGGAGTAAATCAGAGCTGTATGAAGTTACTTGGCTGCATAATATTGCTTTCTGTGGTTTTCTCCTACATTTTTCCAATATCTCCTAACAGACATTTTTCTTCTTTTGTTGCTGAGCTTTGAGTTAATTTTTATCCAGAGTGTTCTCCTTTATTGCAAAAGACAGACTAAAAGTATAATTCTTCTTAGTTTCTAAATTACTTTGAAATACTTATACTTCTCCAGAATATTTATTCTGAAAACCCATTACTGTCTTCTGCAGTATTCTTCTCTTTTCATGTTGGAAAAATTGGTTCAATGAGTATTTTGCATTCTTACTCCCAACTTGTTCTATTTCTTCTGCTTTCCAACGAGTTAACATATTTTAGATGCTGTCTTAAAGCCATTATCATTGTTATGCAGCACTGTTTCATAGATTCAAAGATGCAGACTCTTATATCTCGAGAGAATACATTTCATTGTCACTGGGACTTACCATTAGTTTGTGTTTGCCAAACAGCATCAGATACACCCCAAAGACCAGGGATTACAAAAAACACAGCAAGCTGCTTGGGATCAGGTTTCCAGAGCAGTACTGTTATTATACAGCTTGTGTTCAGAACTGCAGCTGTTGATTTAGAAGGAAATAAAAAAGAGAAATATAGATGCAATTATAATCAGGACAGATTGTGGTAGATTACACTTTTTTATTCTACCCCCAACAAAAACACAAGGCAATATTAAAATCTGTGGTTCATTGAGCTTTGCGCTGGCTGAGTTGATATCACATGACATACAAGACAATGCAGGCCTTTCAGTGTCTAATTCATAATTCTGAGCAGTGTCCTGAGCTGAGAGATCCTCAGCTCATATAGCTGTAGCACAAAGGACATGAACCACTGAGTAGGAGAAGTAGCTTTTGAAAGGCTTGCAGTCACAATGCGAGGCATGTGAGAAGGGGCAGCAAACACACTTCTGCTGTCCTTGTCTTAAATTAAGTTTTCATTTACGGCCAGTGGTGACAATTAGGGATTTCTAGAGGGTGACTTTGGGTCTTTCTTTTGAAAAGTGGTTTGTAAATGAGTCACAGATTTTCGCCCCCACAGGCTGAGTAAAATGACTGCTAAACAGAATTGAGAGGTTCAGAGGTCTTCCATTTCTACCACTACAGTTCTGTGGGAGATTTAATTGTTTATTGCTACTAATACGTGTTTTTGGGGTTTTTTGTTTTTGGGGTTTTTTTTTGGTTTTTTTTGTTTTGTTTTGTTTTTTTGGGGTTTTTTTATATCTGAGTTTTATAGACTGAGACACACACCTAGAACAGACAGAAGAATTTTTGAGCTAGTGACTATAACAGAAAATGCTTTACATTTCTTCTTCCTTGTCCGGGTTTAAAATTTCCTGTGGACAAAATGCCTAGAACGTCTTGATGCATATTGATCTATTCAGTGATATTTCTAATAATACAAATTATTGCATAGTGGAAATAAGATATTAGTCCACTTCAGTATGCATAATGCATAAAGAGGCACAAAATATGTATTTCTTGGTATTTTTTTATGCCTCTATTACTCATTGGAACAATGTTCTCTGGAGATGGAGATGTTCTTAAATATGCAAATCTTTTCTCAAGGCAACATGAAAATTACTGTCCCATACACAAATCCCTAAATTATTCTAGCTTGATACATTACTTTCTTCTACTTTTCTCCCTATAGAACAAGTAGTAAAAAGGACAGCAGGCCAACCTTTAAAAAGCTTCCTGAAATTTCACTCAAATTTCCAAGTTTGTAATTTCCTGAGTCTCAGGTCAACAGTAACTTGCTTTCACTCCATAAGGGTGAGGAGGTTTCAGCCCAGTGGAGAAATCCTACTTATGATAGTGCGAGTCTCAACATCTGCATTGTAAGATCATTTGTCATTGGCTGCATCAGAGCTATAAAGAGCAGTTTCTGCATAGATAGAGCCCTCAAAAGCAGGTTGAATTTACATCACCAGCAAAGTGATGTAAGGCGAAGACAGCAATACAGTGCTTAACTGTGAGCTGAGCTGCCTCTCTTCTCATTAATTAAGTTTGTGAAGTCTGACTTTAGATTGACTTTGGTTTTAATTGATAGCTGACAGCAAGCTATCATTTTGTACATGCAAAGGAGGGAGTAGTGGATGTGATTACATGTGGTGATCAGTCATGCAAGAAATGTTTACATACCTAATGAAAATAGAAGTTTTCTACCCATGAACTGTGAGATCTTTCCGAAGAGCAGAGAGCAGAGGGAATTTATACTTGCAAAGCAGATCATCATATAGCCAACATATTGTATCCCCAGGGCACAGGTCACAAAACTCTGGAAGAAAAGGGGTAGTGGTGTCACATTTTCTTTGATAAAAATAAACAGCTAAAGTTCAGGGATCTTAGCCTAAGTGTTTGGTAAATAGCCAGCATGGATGAAATAAAAAGAGCACAGCTAGAGAGTTTGCTGACAAGTCTCTGGTGCATTGACATAGCTGGCCTTCAGGAACAACTTTACTACCCCAGTTCCCAATCAGACTGATGCCATGCAAACAGGGGAATAACAAGCGGAACAAATCTAAGCACTGCTTGCTGTACAAATAAAACTCCTGGAAGTAGCATTAAGAATTTTCTGCCCTTCCCATCATTGCCCAAGAGATGAAAATTGACAATTGACACTATGGTCATGACAGAGCAGCTCCGAAAAAAAAAGAGGACCTCTTCTATAAGAGCATATAACCAGTGCAGGTTGCCATGGAGTGCCTCTTTCAATCTGTTCCAACACAGCAATAAGTGCACCATTCCATCTGATTTTTATCCAAGCTTTGAAACCTTAAGTATGAAAGAAAAAGCTCAGGAAGGCTGCCCTCTTTCCTTTGAGGCTTTCTCAGCAAAAGCCAGGAGAACACACCTGCTATATGTCTAGGTTTGTTGAGAAACTGGAGGAGCAGAAGTGGTTTTAATCACTTCAATCTGTCAGGCTCTGGACCTGTGGTAGTGACTTGTGAGGGCTTTCAGCCAGCCATGTTGAGGACTTGCTCTCTTACCGTAAAGGTTGTCAAAATAAAATATGTGGAATGTGCACTGACTTGCATTTATGCAAGCTCTAGGGAAACCAGAAGAGGAAGGAAGATATGAAAGCTTTGCTGGCTTCTGGCTTTTCTCCCAGTTTGTTACTTACAACAAGGTGAAGAGTTTGAACCTGTAGCTCTCTGCTGTGGCCTCCACTGGTGAGTTAAGCTCTCTACTGCATTTTTTTTGAGGCTGTTCCAAGGGACATATCTACTGCTGTTTGAAGATGTCACTCAAGGGTCATTCATGTAGAAGTAAGCAGTAATTTTGCAATCCACAAATCATCATTAAAAAAAAATCTTCATTTGACAAGTAAATATTGGTCAGATGTAATAGTAAGATGCAACAGCACAAAAAAATCAGGAAGAAATATATTTTCATTTACATCCATACCTTTGAGTAGTCACCAGTAAGAAATGCCTGTTCAAACCCACTGTACATTGTCAGAGGGATTAGAAGACACTGTCTTTTATCTTTAAGATGCCGGAAAGTTGCTAAGAATGTAGACCAAAAGGATGGTTTTTCTTTCTCAGTCTCTGCTTGGTTAGATTTGATCTGGTCCAGAAATATAATAACCAGCAGCACAGCTAGCACACCACTAGCTGCAAAAAAAACCAAAACAAAACAAAAAGTTCATGAAAAACTGAGGAATGCTGAAAGAATGATGGGAAGTCACTTGCTGCTGTTACTGTTCTGACTGCATGTTTAGCCCTCTGTGGGATATTTTGGCAGCAGCCTCAGATTGCACTGTAGTGTAAAGCCATTTCTGTATAAACAAGAAGGCCTGATCTACATGCACATCTTCTGCATACAGCTGTGCACTCGTAAATCTCCTCAGCTTAGCTGTGGCTGGCCTGTTGTGACAGCTGCCGGGCCAGCTGCACAGCCACAGAGGGTGATGGTTCACCCTTCCAGGGCAGTCCAGGGGCACAGGGATGGGAGCTGGCCAGAAACAGCTCCCTCAGGAGCTATCAGAAGGCTTTAAATCAACAAGAGAGAGGAGTATTCACTTCCAGTGCCAAGGTTTTCATGGCTAACGGGGCTCTTCTTTCAAATACATGGAAAGAAAACTAAATGCTGTCTTGAAACCCAGTATATGTTGTGCCCTATTTTTTTTTTTTTTGGCTCAGAACCATGCTTTGAGTATGCATTATATGCTGTTTTGAAGATGATAGTGAGCAGCTCTAGCTAACTTGAAAAGATGGAAGTTATAGCTTTAAACCCATAATTTCCAAGCAGAAGCAGCATATAAAAGAATATATGGAGTAGTTTATCAGAAAATTATCATTCATTTATAAATCCATATTTGTTGCTTGTGTAGTGAATCAAAACAATTTTTTTCATGTTATCAAGAAGGTAGCCATGCCTCATAATATACATGAGACAATCATAGATTCACAATTGATTGCTTCATTACAGATGCAGGGCATGATAATGTTTCCTTACTTATGCTGACTAGAATTCCATCCATGGAAAGAACTACAGTTCAGAGTAAGAGGAGAACTGGGCACCTCTTTCCATTCACTTTACTTATTTAATGTGCTACTGTGTTATGTTTATGGATATTGTCTCTACTGTGAACTTCTAATATCCAAATACATCAGCAGATTTACAATAAATTGCCTCATTTTTTTATTGCTTATTATTTTTCATCCATGTCTCCTAAAATTTCTCCAGTGTCCTGGTTCTCCACTGTGGCTGAGCTGTAAATCCTTCATGATTCAAGTTATTACTGGTTCTGCCAGAGTGTTTATGAGTACTTTTGGACTAATTGCTGGACATAAATGCATGAGAGCAGGACATCCAGGTCTTCAGAAAAAATATGTGTAACAAATATGTTAAATGAATCAAGGGCAATTATAGGAGATAATGGCATGGCTGAATAGCAGTTGGTATGACCATAAATAGAAACATTCACAGTCCTTGATAAAATGAAATAGCAGAAGAGTTATCCATTATTGTCTCTCCCCAGGCTGGCCAAAACAAGAATTCAGCCACCAAATAGAGGACACATTTAAAAAATGTCTGTGAATGAAATATTCAGCCAGTTACTTTCCCTTGAGGTAAGAAAAGACATCTCCTTTATTAAGAGCTTAAAAGAAAAACAAAACCCCACTGGCGCAGGGTCAGGAGGAAGTAGGGTTGCATTCACTTTGCATGCACAAAGCCTAAGGAAGTCCTGTATATGTTAGTCATCAAATTTAAATTTAAATTTTACAGACAAACATGCCTTTAACAGAAAGTCATCAGCTCCAGTACATTCTGGGAGGAGAGTGGGGGCATATTTTTTACACTTTCCCACCAATTAGGTGGAAGATGGGGACAGAGGGAGAGTTTTCCGCAATGCCCTTGTGCACTGAGACTTGGCCTTGCCTGGATTGCATATACTCTGCTGGAGTGTATAGCAAATTCTATGCTTCTGTCTCAGCACAGAGACTACATCTATGTTCTGAGACTCTGAAAATATTTTAACAGAGCTAAGGTGCACATTGCCTTACCAGATAACGTTCCTTTATCCAGAGAATAACTTCTTTTGAGTGGGATACTTCTTGGAACTTTTCTCACTCAGTTAGTCCTTGCACACCTATTTTTCCTTTTAATGGCATCAGCTTCCCTGTTTTTAATTATTTTCTATCCTTGTGCAAGGAAGGTCTATAGCAGCTGTAGTTACTAAATGGAAGATATGCCAATTTGCCTGGATGAATTTTGGTTACCACACTGGGCTTCAGCTTTATTCCAGGTGAAAAATGTAAAGAATATCTTTCTCCTTTAGATAAAAATGATGAAGCTCTGGCAAAAATCATTAGAATTATTTAGGAAGGAGTTGTTTATAGCTCTCACATATTTAATTTTCCTTTAGCAAATTTGATTGAAGGAGAAAGTCAGAAACTTAATCTGCAAACCATGTTAGATTCCATTAGTACTAGCCTCTCCATCAGTGATACTGATTAAAGATTGTGTGGATTACTCACCAGTATAGACCCCTACCAGTGTGTAGATTAAGGAGTTGGAGGGTCTTTCTGACCCAGTGCTGTTAGTGGTATCAGTCAGGCAGTCATATGCTCCACAGCATTCCAGGTTGTCTTCTGAGATCTCCCCTAATTACGAACCAACAGAAAGGCAGGTCAGTGGAGAGATCAGATAAGTATACACTATGTGTAAGGAATCCAGTGCTTAGTGATTGGTTCTGGTTTCAAGTCTTTCCTGATTAGAGGTATTTAACTTCAGAATCCCAGTTTAACACACATAAATTTGGTTTAAGAGAAACAAAAGAGAGACTGAACACTGAATTAATGGTTACATGAGGACAGGGACTAAAATTAGAGGCTGAAAACTGAATCCAAGTTCAATTTGCAGTATTCAAAGTTTGAGTGTATATTTTTACATCTTAATCATAATACCTCATGAGATAAGTCTCCAAGTTTACACCAGCAAGGGACTGATGGACTTCAGTTCTTACAGCCACCCTGCATTTTCCCTCTCCAGATAATTTCTGTATATGGTAAAGGAACAGAAACCACCTCAAAACATTTTTTTAATAAATTCAAATTATGATTACTCAGTATTGCAGTCTTCCAAGTAGCTTGCTTTTTCTGACTTTATTATTTTACTACTGCTTTTATAACTTTCTGAGAGCACGCTTGAAACTAACAGTACAGCAGTGTTTGGAGTAAGACCTTTGTTTTGTGCAGTCCTATCATTTTTTTTGCAGGTCAAAGCCACAAACACACATGTACTCACACATACTCTCACCAGCACACTGTGCCCATTTCCTCCAGTACCCTCTTCATAAAGAGCAAAGGCTAACCCAAAGTGTAACCCTGAATAAACTGTCTACAGGAGGAGGATGATCCAAACCCCACACAATAATTTTAGTGCTTTGACTGCAGAATTTGTCTCTGGTCCAAGCACAATAAAGGGCAGTACATCTGTACCTTGGCTGATTCCTTAAGGAAGAGCTGATCCATAATTTTTCAATTCAGCTTATTGTGTAACTACTTTTAGTGTGTTTTTCCTCATTGCTTCCCATTAAAGATGTGATGTAGATCAGCTGTCTAACCAGCTTCATAAACAACTTTAGGTTTAACACAAGATAAAATGTAATAATGTAAAGAAAATAATTTCCTTATTATAGTCACTACTACTACAGACCCTCAGCAAAATTGCCATTTGCAAAAGTTGAGTCACATGAATGAAGTGTGAAAGTGTGTAAAACAAGTTTTTTATCGGTTCCTGCATCATCTGAAGATGAAGCTGCACATGCAATTAGTCATATGCAAGCTGTAAGCAGGGTTTGCAGTGCTTCTCTTGAATTAAAACTGTAATATTGTTGAGTGAGGAAGGATGACTCTTGTAATTTACACTGATTACTGTCTTCAGTTGTGGTATTACCATATGGTGTAACTTTGCCTTGCTGTGTCTGGATGCAGTGATGCAGGCAATACATCTCGAGTAGGTACATCTCTGAATTTTATGCATTTTGATTCTCCAGATACATGCTGTATCTTTCCTAGTGCTCAGCAAAATGATACATTTTAATGATCATGATACATGAAAATATGAATGGATGCCTTTGCACAAGCCTCAGAGGAAAGAAAAAGAATTGCGTGACTGGAGATTCTTACCCCCTTGCCCTAGCAAAGAAGTTCCCTCTAGATTAAAGTTGTGTCTCACAGAGAAGGCACAGTAGAGAAACTTATGTTATAACTGCTCATCATTGTTGTGAAGATGTGCTTTGAGAGTTGTTCACATGAACGCAGCATTTTCTGAAATCCTATGTAATAGATAAAAAAATAAGTATCTTTAAAATTTGGAGGAACATCCTCAAAAGTAAAACTAGGAAGGAATTTAAAAGACCAAAAAAACAGTGTTTCATTCCTCTTGTTAAAATTATGTATGCTTTGAGGCAGAGGAGAGTCAAATGGTTGCAGTCTGTACAGTCCCCACAGCTGTACCACTGCCTCTACCCTGCAAGTGAAATCAGAACAGACAGTCCCTCCTGAGATATCATGTGTCTTTGGGATCAGGTCAGCAGGGCTCCACTGCACTTGAAAAGTCTGCTAGCATTCTGCTTTAATGGTGTTTCACCTACAGTTACTTAGGTTTAAAGGAAGGATGATTCTATGTTAGTATCACACCTTGTGACAACTACTTTGTCATAAATCCAAAGATACAAAGATGACATTTAGCTTTAACCTAGTAGCTATTTGAGAGCTCTTCAGAGGACATACTGCTTATCTGAGACAAGAAAGAGGTAACTTCTTGCTACTCACAGTAGCAGTGTATATGGAAAGTTGTCTCCATGTCTGGAGAACAATCCTGTTTTGATTTTGACAGGATGTGGAATATGCAGGAGACTGCAATGTTAAGACACCACAGCATTTTGAATCTCTAAGGTAGCATCCAAATATTAATTTGTCTTCATAACTACCCTTTTAAAACTGACACCAACTACATGCATGGGAAATGAGGGCACCACTGCTCAGTGATTTCTTCAAGCTGCATTGGCATCTGCTGTCTGAGCCTGAAATACAGCAGAGCAGCCCCAGCACACAGGCTCCTGCCAACAGCTATTGCTATTTCTTCTTGACAGCTCTGTAGAACACTCATTTTCAGCAAGCCCAGCAAACAGTCTGACTAATTTTGAATGCATAACAGCAAACTAACCCAATACTACAAGCTTTGCAAAAAGATTTTGTCTATTGTTTTAAACCACTTTTAATAGAAGTCAGATGTGAAGGATTGTCACTGCCTGCAGCAAATCTATGCTTTGCAATACAGGAGTAGAATTCAAACAGAATTCAACAGAGTTCTAATTTTTAGCTATTTATCTGAACTCTCTTTATGGCTGATTTTTGATAGAAAATAGACACTTTCAAAGAGAAATTTATCTCATCTATTTCAGATATCTATCCTCAGATGGGCTAACTCTCATCTGAAGTGCCTGCTTCCACTGACTATGAAAGCTCAGCTGCAGAAATATACCTCTTATCTATCAATAACTAGTTGATGTTTATAGAAAGAAGTGCCAAAATTTTTAATACATTTTACCTTGGTTGGAAGATTGGCTAAGTATCAAGGATGAGATAAGATTTCCCCAGATGCCGGAAGTCTGAAACACCAGAAAGAAGATCCCAAAGTATTGGCTGATAATGTCTTTAGCATTTTTTCCTGCTTTCTCAGCATACAAAGTGCCAGCAATAGTGAGATAAGTACATTTGGCAGACCAGAGTGGTGCTCCTCCTAATCCCAGGATCATAGAGGTAGGGATAAGTGTGTACCTGCCAAAGAACACTTTATTTAGCATAGTTGCTACCATTAGCATAATAATCATTTGCCCAAGGATCCAGCAGCAAAAATAGACATCAAAGAAATAGATTTATGCTTTTCATGATACAATAAATCTGTTACATAGAATCAAGAGAAGGCCAGCCTTGTGAAGTTTAGGCTGTGCAAGCATATGAAAGACTGTGTGGGGACTAGGCCTAGGCCAGGCTAGCTAGGTCTGTGCTCATGTGCCATAACTTCTCATAAGTTAAACTATGTTAAACTGAGAACTAAATTCCACATGCACTTCAGAAGATGGATATTGACAACTTTCCTCTACAGAGTTGCAACCCTTGTCACTGGAGAGCAGTAAGTTGTTCATCCACCTTTAGAAAGACCTAGGCAGGAGTTAGCCTTCTCCTGTGGTCCTCTTCTCCCAGAGCTACTGTCTGGAAGATAGTCTTCCCTTCAACCTTTTCAAAAACAACCCTAGAAGTCTTTTGACTTTTAAATGAAACTCACAATTTTTTTTTTCCCCAAAGGAGAATCTCTGCTACAAACATGAGTTAAAGAAGTAACTTCAGGTGAGTAGATGGATGTATTCATTCTGACTCTTTGCACATTTTCACCTCTCTTGTCCACATAAAACTGGATTTATTTATCTTGATTTCTTCCAAGTAGCACCTTTTGCATCCAACTTTCTACTTTGCAACACAGAGTTAGAGTAGAAATGGAGAAGCAAAAGAAGAAAAGACCTTGTCCTTACATATTTTGTTTGAACACGACAAAGAGTGTTAAAGTATTTAAATCCTACCAGCTAGCATAGAAGTTCCCTAAGGAGTAGGCGATGTAGCAGCACATAGAGACTACAATGGTCCACTTGCAGCCCAGCTTCTTGATGATGATTGGAGGCAGGAACATGGAGGATAAGGTGAGCGCAGCATACAGTACACTTAGGGAAGCAACTCCCAGGCCTTCTTCAGCATTGAGACTGCTCTGCAAGGACAAAAACAGCAATTAAATTTTATCACAGGTACATATTATTGTGGTGTACAGAGAGTGGCTTTGGGCAGAAATAGAGAGACACAGCATCTGGGGGTTGGGTATTATTGTCTCATTTCCCCAAAAGAGCCTGGTTATGGACTTGGAAACTTCTTCAAAATGATAGACCATTTATGAAAACATTACACAAAACCAGGTGAGGATTGCCCAGATTTAAAGCTTTGGTAAGTCATTCTTTATATTATTTCATGTTATTTGTTTGAGTTTCTCTTTGAAAACAGGTTGAATGAAAGATAACCTCTTTTCTTGGCCTTCATTTGTTGTCTCAGGCAGGAGTATTCTCAGATCTGCGTTGCAAGGGCTAGCATAGCAATAGTGGCAGATTCTTTGCTTTAAACTACAGGTCTGATAATTTCTAAGATTTTCAGAGGTCAAGGTCCAAATATCTTAATAGGTTTGCAGCGGCCCTTGCTCATTGGAAGTAATTGATTCACTCACATTTTCACAAAGAAGGAATAACATTTTACTGATCTAACCAGGTTTTATAGTTTTATGCTCAAACTAGCTCTCTTGTCTTGATGCTCTGAAAGTTGAAATGAAAAGATCAATCTGGGAGACCTGGGCAAGCTTGAAAAATGGGTCTATGCAAACTTAATGAGGTTCAACAAGTCCAAATTCAAGAGTCAGGACAATCCCAGACATGAGTACAGACTGGGAGAAGAACCCATTGAGAGTAGCCCTGCAGGGGAGGATTTGAGAATTCTGTGCATGAAAACCCGGACAAGAGCAACAGTGTGTGCTCACAGCCCAGAAGGCCAGCTGCATCCTGGGCTGCACCAAAATAAGTGTGACCAGCAGGGCAAGGGAAGTGTTTCTCCCCCTCTACTCTGCTCTGGTGAGTCCCCATCTAAAGCACTGCATCTAGTCCTGGGGTCCCTGGCACAGGAAGGACGTGCACTTATTGGAGAGGAGAGCCATGAAGATGATCAGAGGGAGGGACCTCCTCTCCTAGACAGGTTGTGAGGGTTGGGATTGTTCAGCCAGGAGAAGAGAAGACTCCAGAAATTCTTCATTGCAGTCTTACAGTACTCAAAGGGGACATTAAAAAGTGGAGATGTGACTTTTCACAAGGGGAGATAGTCATAGGCCAAGAAATGGAAATAGTTTCAAACAAAAAGAGAGATTTAGAGTAGATACTAGAAAGAAAATCTTTACTGTGAGGGTGGTGAGACATTGGAACAGGTTGCCCAGAGAATCTGTGGATACTCATCCTAGGAGATGTTCATGCCCAGACTGGATGGAGCTTTGAGCAACCTGGTTTAGTGGAAGGTGCACTTGCCCATGGTGGAGGGTTGGAATACAATGATCTTTAAAGTCCTTTCCAACCAGACCATTCTGAAATTCTATGCTGCTTAGCAATGTTTTCCTGATTGTTTTTATTAAGAGGTGATACTTCAGTATGATTTTGGAAGGGGGACTGGATGCTGAGGGCATGGCACTGGAGAACATTGTAGGGGAATGAAACTGCTGGTGGCTTCATGGAACACTTTCCGAGCCTGCAGTGGCTGTGCAGTCTGGTCATGCAGGACTCTGGTGGCAGTCGTGCAGCACACTTGGAGGAGGACAGTGAGGTGAGGACAGTCTCTGTTAGAGCAGTGCCAAGGCGTTTGAGAATTGGAATGGTTATTGTGTAAACAGGCAAAGAGGCTTCCTGATCTCAGAGGTCTTATTTTTGAAATATCACGTTTGGTTTTGCCAGTTACAACTTCCAAAAATTAAAAGTCAGGCTTCCACAATCATATGATTTTTACTGTCTAGGTTTTTTTTGTTTTAGTTTTGGGGTTTTTTTGTTGTTGTTGTTTTTGGTGGGCTTTTATTTGTTAGTTATAGTTTGTTATGTATAGTGCTTGGTTTGTTTGTTTGGTTGGTTGGTTTGGTTTTGTTTGTTGTTGAAGGGGGTGGGGGAATCTGTGTAGTGAACTATTGAAATTAATTAGGAAAAAATTTAATACTCCAGTACTTACAGGTTCACAGGTTCACAGAACCTTCTCAGTTGGAAGGGACTCACAGGATCATCAATATTATTCTTAAGTAAATGGTCAATGTATGGGCATTGAACACACAACCTTGGTGTTATCAGAACCAAGCTCTAACCAACTGTTTCAGATGGTAGGACTGACTTGCAGCTTCTAGGGTTTATTCTCCCCTGCCTCATTAGTCTCCCCAACTAATAATATCTCCATCCAGTTTTGGGACTGTTTTTGCAGAACAGCTCTGAGTTCAGAATCTGACAATGCCAGCAAAGAAAATCTGGTCAAGGAGAGAAGAGAGATGTACAGAACAAGGACGGGCCTCTTCCTGAAATGAGGTCAAACTCATTATTATTGCAAACAAGTTCATCATGTTATGTATCAAGTTCCACCTTTAAGGCATACAGATTCCCACTCCAGTTGGAAAATTCAATACATACATTAATATCCTGCCTAAAGTTGCTTGTCAATGTCTTCTATTCATTTATCAGCCATTAGACCAGCAGAGCCTTTTAGGCTGACAAGTTTCTCCTTGTGTTTATCTACTCAGAAGCATTTGTAGACAGTGACAGAAACACTCAATCTTTTATTTTAGATGAGCAAGTGAGCTCTAATGGTAACCTGAGTATTGAAGTCATTCTAGAAACCCATCTCTGCTACTATGTTTTAGGATGTTAATGCCAGTAAAGCCACAACTGCCTTATTAAAAAATACTACTTTTTTACTATTATATCATGAGCCTAGATATTACTGTATTATTTTATACTTATTTAATAGTTTGGGCATAATTTTTAATTATTTTACAATGCTGTACAATAATAATTATTATAAAATGTTTGGGCATAATTTTTAATTATTTTACAATGCTGTACAATAATAATTATTATAAAATCTTAGCAATTTATGAATATTCAAAACAAACCCTTTCCAGAAACTGAATTGTTTTCCATTTGACAATATCTTCTTTTGAGAAAAGTTATCTCAGGTTAATATTGTTTTCTGTTTCCATTGAAACAAATTTTGTGGATCTAGAGTAGTAGCATGACACAAGCATGTGAGCTATTTGAGAAATACTAGAATAAAATATTTAGTAAATGCTGCAGATCTGGGTGAAGAATATTAACCTGCAGCAAGGAAATGTCCTAACACACCTCATAAAAAATACTGTGCATGCCTTCTTCACACACACCATGGAAAGATTGTGTTTCACACTACCAGTTAGCCTGATGCCCTTCCATACCAGCTGTTCTGATATCCAATGGGAGATTCCCCTCTTACCTGCAGACTCTGGAGTCCTGAGTAAGCAGTAAAGAGAAATAAAAATCCAAAGGAAATGACCAAAACATTCTTAAGATTCCTTTCCATGTTGACTCACAGAAGACAAAAGGTCTGCCAGTTGCCAAAGCTGATCCAATTATTCCAGGGGATGATTTGAGTTGGAGAAAAACAGCTTATGCCTTGGAAAAGGTCACTTTTTTCTGTGTTTGTAGAGAAAAGAGTTGCTAATTATTTGAAGACTGACCAGTGAACTTTACTTTTAAGTAGTACTGAAAACTTCTTATGGAGTTGTTACTCATTCACTTGTTGTTACTCAGGCAATAGCCAACAGTCCCAAGGGCACCTATCATGTTTTTTACAGAGATATATGGGTCTCTTGCAACACTTGCACCTATTTGAGTACTGAAGTAATATATTATATGGCTCTCTACTATGATCATCACAGAAGAAAAAAATTGCAAGCTGTAAAATCACTTTCTGTCATAAAGATACACAAGTCCATAAGGGGCAAAGATTAGATGTTGTACTCAAATCTATATCAAGGCTCTTGCTTAACTATGGTTACAAAAGCATTCTAGGAAATGAGATTGTGCTACAGCTCTGTCTGCATACACCACTCCATAACTGGGCAGCACAGAGTCCCAAAGCTGCTGGCTGTTCGGCAAGTGTGACAGCCTTTATGCATGGGGAACCTGGGGACTTTGGTTCCTCAAGTACACTGAGTCATACTTACGAAAATTATTTTTCCCCATCTTTCTCATCAATGCATAAGCCAAAAAAAAAGAAAGGTGGATTGAGCAGATAACTGAAAAAGCAAGTTCCCCTCCCCTTCTCTGGCCCAAAGACTGGTAGGGTGAAAGGACCCTTTCTGCATCTGTGGCAGAGGAGGGATGTGAACTTGGGAGCAAAGCGGAATCAAAAAACATCCATGCTATTATGTAAACAGGTCTGTAGCGTGTCCACAGTGTCCATTGAGAATGCACAGCTAAGACTTGGTTTAAATCCCACTAGATGGCACAACTTTGTTTCCCACAGGGACAGTCACGGGTAAGGGGAGGGAGCTTTAATGCAGAGATTCATTTAAAACATTTACGAGGTCACAGCCAGTTTCTGCTTTGGAGAACATTGCAGTATGTGCCTTTTTATTTTCTTCTTTTGCCTTATAATCTTTGTGAATGAAATAATGCAGAAAAGAAAATCTTTTAATTCTCTATTGTTACTGGAACAATGTTGTAAGTCTAGATAATGGCTTTTTATTTTACAGGCTACTATGCTCAGCATGCAAACTCCTTGAATGAGATCACAATGTTGCTCTTGTTTGGCAGTGTTTGTAAGCCTCTACAAGGAGCTTAGACCAAACTGGTGGTGCTTTCCCCATCTTTTCAGGTTTATGGATTTTTGCAATTTTCACACGACAATATTTCAGAAGAAATTTACACCTGGTGATAACATGAATATTTCTGTTTTGGACCCTTTAGAAAAGGTCTGCAAAATTCTAGGAATTTGCAGTCACAGGTCTAAAACAACTGAAAAAAATTATTGAGAATATATAAGAATAATGCTTATCCTAAACAAAAGCACAATTATCACTCATTCCAGCACAGGCAAGAACCTGCAAAGAATAGTGCAAAGAGCACTATTTATTTCAGTTCTCTTTCTTGACATTATCAGTAATAACAAGAAAGCTTAAAAATCATCATCAACTGGACACTATTTTTAAAATGCAGTGTTGGACAGGTTATCTGATCAGCACTTCTGCTCTGGAGGAATTCCTGACTCCTAATTCATCACATCTTCTTAGCAGCATAATATTAGAGAGCATGTAGGGGATAGTGGTAATTTGTGCGTGTAGGGCTTTTTTTGTCTTCTTTCCATTGATCAAAGGCATTCAGCCTGTTTCACATGCCTTGCCCAGAGCTTTGGGTTATCCAACTGACTGGTCCCAAGCCTTAGGAATGTGCAGAGTCTTTACCAAAGGGATCTGATAAGGCCAAGGATCTTTTCCTTTGGTACCAGGTAGCTAAAGCTCTAGCAGGCCTGCTGTGTATCACCCTTGACACTTCTTTCATTCTTCCTGCCAGTCCGAGATTAAGTGAGCCTCAGGACCTGTGTGCTGTATTTGGGGATTAGGTTTCACACAGAAGACTGCAGCCACCAAATGAAAAGTACTTGCAGGGTACAATCCTAAATATGGGAGATGGAGGAGGCTGGTTAAATTCATTTCTCCCTCCCACAGGTGATTGCATTTGTTTTCACCTGTTTATTTTCTCAGGGCAAATGAGGGCAGTCTTTGCTCAAAAGATTATAGCACCAAAGGCTAATCTTTGGATGATTTTGTGCTTCATAATTTCCCTATTTACTCTAGTCAAATTTATTGTTTAGGCAGTAATTTTACAATAACAGAAGAAAGCCCCACAACACCCAGGATACTCATCATAGGATTTTCTGTCTTAGGAGGCTTTTAATTGGTTATTTCCTTGGTAGTACACAGTATCCCTTGAATCTATCTGTAGAAAGGATGACTGCCTACACAGCATCTCCTCTCTTGCTGTGAAAGCCTGGCCATGTTCCTTCCTTATTCTCCTCCTCCTTCACCTGTCTTTGTGCCCTGCTCATTTTGGATTTGGAGCAGGAATGACTAAATGTGACATGTCCTGCAAAGCCCAGTCATTTCTGACAAGGGGCATTGGAAAATACTACCTGTTACATGTTGAGAGAAGATCACAATCTGAAAGTGAGGTAACAGTGAGCTGAACAGATCAAGCAAGAAAAGCTGTTTTCTTCTAGGAAGGGGGTTGTAAGGAAGTTGCCAGTCAGTGAATACATTTTGCCCACAAATTTGGAGCAAAATAATTTTTGTAGTGTCAAAGGCTCAAGAATTGTAAGTGGCTCCGTTTTGTCTATCAAGGTTTGAACATCTCAACCTTCTTCGGTATTTCATGTCTCATTTCCAAATTTCCTGTATTTCCCACATCCTCTTTCAAATACTTCTCTCACACCAGGCAAAGCATCCACAGATACTGTCCTTTCATGTGTTCTTCCAGGATTCCCTCTGCATACATAGCTGTATAGACATGAGTATGCCACTTCTGTCTGAACTCTATCTGCTGATGTCCTCTGTCTTTCTCCAGAGGAACCAAACTGTCTACCTCAATCTTCCTTTATATCCTTGATGTATGCCATCCTTCCTCCATTCCTGCTTTGCTGTTCCCTAGCCATTACCCTGCCTCTGTCTCTGCTTCTCCCTTCTTACCTCATCTCCTGAGTGCCAGCAGACTTCTTGATTCTTAAGGGAGTGGCTTGAAAACTGCAGGTGGTGCTCTTGTTTTACCAGTTATTACACTACTTTTAGCCTCACTGGCTGTAAGGTGTCTCTCTCTCCTTTTTTAACACCACTCTTAATTTCTCACGAGGTCCATTTCCTCCAGTTTCACGCCCTATTACTTAGGGAAGAGAAGAGACACTCTATCTTCTGGGTTGGGAGACAGGTCATGATAGAAAGAGAAAAAGATCCTAGAGGGTACAGGCTTGAATGAAATGGACTTTTTTCCTTAGAGTCATGTAGGAGACTTTCCCTGCAGGACACTTGTCTGCTCTGCTGAATGCAGCTCTCCAAATAACCAATATTGTCTTTATAATAAAGACAGAACTCAGTTTAGGATAGGATAATGTGATGCCAATCCAGATTCACTCATAAATGTTGATGATGTGGAGAAACAGTTCCTTTAATTGCTGGACTTCTTATAGCTGTTGCTCACCTCCTGAGATTTGCATCACTTTTGGCTGGATTTCCAATGCATGAACCTGTGTATGAGAGTGTTCACAGGCCTAATTCTAGCCTAGGAAGAAGTTCAAGTGTTTTGAAGGTAAGACGCTGCCCTGTAGAGTATCCAGCCTTTCCACAGAGGACAGCCAAAGAGGTCAGACTCTCTGGGCTGACAGCTGCCTGTGAACAAGCCCCTGCTTCTCCACCAGAGTGGTCTTCCATTCATTTTCTTATAATTAAATGTTTTTATCTGGTTCAAACTCAGCCCAGTGACATTTTACTTCCTCAAAACTGTTGCCTGAGCACTGATGTAGTACTTGGGCCTTGTACTTGTTTAGATGTTTCAGAATAGCTGCAGTAATCCCATTTCTAAGCCTAAACCAGGGACTGTGACTCAGTTGGTTAGACTTAACACCCTGCTAAAATAAACATGCCACTGTGTGATCTGTGCTTTTATAATGAATGGGTAGGGAGGCAGATCCTGCATATGAACAATGGACTTTTGTAGGGCAGTGGCTCTGAAGTCTTTAGAGCTATTTACTGGAAACCACCTGATTGCATACTGGTTGTTCACATGAACTTGCATGAGAAATTCCTTGAACACACCCATGATGTGGGCTGGGAGGAGGGACTCCATCAGTAACCCAAATGATATACATTTCCACATTTTCTCTTTTGTTCAGAGGTGGCAGCTCATGTTATTAATGGCCACTATCAAGCTAGCTCAAAAAAAGGTCTGTAGTGATCAGTCAGGATGCCCCTATTGTTGAAAGGCTATCACTAAGATTTGTGATGAATTTATCAGCCAGTGGAAATAAAAAGAAGAGAAAAGAATGGGGCTTGATCCCAGAGAGCGGAGCTGCTTAAAGACATGTTGCTGTATATGTCCTGGAATGTGGAGGTTCTCATCCCTGATGCCTCCCACCTTTCTTTTGTCTATTGGTTACACCCATGACTGAACACTGACATAAGGGGAATATTTACAGACTATTTACCACCCACTTGCCATCACTGTAAATACCTATATAAAGATATCTAAGATAGAAGGGGAAGTAGCCTGACTCTCTTCTTCCGAAAGCCTTGCTTTTGCTTTCTTTCTCTGAATATAATACAGCTACTTGTAAAAACAAGAGCTACCAAGCAGAAGTGCAAGCAGGGGCTCTTAAGAGTGAAATATTAGAAAAAGGAGCTGTACAGGCTGGTATGACAGAAAGGTGTTGTTATGGACAAAATAGAGTATCTATAATTCAGAATAGGCAACCCTGCAGAAAATTTTGATGATAAAATTTCTTCCGTATTCCAGTAGATATGATCAGGTGCTAGGGGCCAGTTATTACCTGGTTTACATGGCCTTTTCTGTGGCACAAAACATGAGGAAACTACATAACCTTCTCCTAGGGTGACAGGGAGTCTCTCCCAGGTCTGAACAACAGGCACTTTCCCTTGCCAGTATCGGTAAATCATCCAGGACATTATTTCTCTACCAGCTGTCCCTGATCTCTTTCCCCCCATCTGCAGCCCTGTCTTCTCCCTCCAACCAGTGACCCATTAGTCCACATATCCTTGCGTTCAAACAAATCAATTTACCTTTTCCAGTGTCTTCCTGTACTTTGAAATTATGAAGCTGTTATAGACCTCCCTGGAAACAGGTACCAGGGCTCAGCTGGAAACATCTTGATGGTTGCTGCTCTGAACAATCTGTATACTTCTAAACTTACACTGATCTTTATAGAAACTGCCCGAATATTCTCAAGAGAGTTGCAAAACTCCTACCCCATCCTTGTTTTGAAATTATTCACCGGTTTTGTCAGTCCTTATGTGAAACTTGAACCAAGAAGCAAACAGTATGTAATAAGATAGGTCATATACAACTCCACCTCTAGCTTATCATCTGAAAAGAGTGATTGCTATTTTATTCGCACTCTTGCTTGCATAGTAACTCACTGCGAAATGTTTTTTTTTCCACCAAACTGCTCCCACTTCCAGAGAAGTACTTAGATTCCTAATCAGTTTCCATTTCACATAAGCTGTACCATAACTTCAGGATGGTGGGGACTATCAGTCACCCACACCACAGTATGATGGGCACACTGTGGAGGCTTGAAGGTGAAAAGTGACAGCCAATTACCACCAGTTCCTTTGTCATTTAGCAGTACCACACCAATAGTCACTGCATGCAGAGAGTTTCAGCTTTCATTGTATCTGGAAAGTCATTCTTCTTGGGATTTTTCCTATTAAAAGTTACTGATGGAGCATGTTCCAGTATTCACTGCAATCATTGGAAGACTTCCTACTTTGACAACAGTTGCTTCATCTCTTCATAGTCCTGCGGATGGATGTCCTTGCCCTTCCCACGTGAAAGAGTTAAAGTTTGATGAAGTTAGCTTAAGCAGGAGGCTAAAGAGTTCTGAGCATTGTAGGACAGTTCTGAAGAAATGTGGAGGAAAAGCTTTCAGAGCAGTGGGCAGGGAATCTAGAACCAATATTTAGTTCCTAACAGACTGCTGACTTTAATAGGCTATTTGTAGGAAAGCACATTTCTATTCTGTTTGCTGGATTCCCTAAGGCCATCAGACAGATCAGAGTGGACTGAATATGTCTGTAGCTACTTTTTGTAAAAAATCAATATGATTAACTTTCAGAAATTACAAAAAATTATGCTAAACATAGATTCCTCCACGCCAGACCTCGGAGGTACAGTAGTTTTAATTATTCAGCATTAAAGTTGGGCTTAATTAAGTTTTATCTGAAACATTCTCTTCCAGAAATAGCTTTTTAAGTGACTGTAAGAATTTTTCTTAAACAGACAAATAGAAAGAAATCCAGAGTATACTACAGAAAATTTCAGTGTCTTTTTATTGTGAGACCTCTTCTCTGCAAAGGAGGAGGTAATTAGGGAGTAAAACCTTACCATATGGAGAAGAAGCACAGGGAGTTTACTGGAGCAGTTAGAGAAAAGCAAATAAACTAATGGCTTGCTCTTCTGAATAGGAAATACTTAACTATCAAAATCTTCATATCCTCTTTAAATCTTCTAAACACTTTCATACCTCTCTATTAAAAGAGTGGAATGCACAGGAAGACACTTTCAGTAAATGTACAAAATCCATGCTACAAAAACATGCAATGAATGGCAATTAATTTTGACTTTCATAATGAGTTACTTTTGCTTTGTTTGTAAATATGCCCAATTGCCCCTGCTACAGTCACTTTCTTGAAGCTGATCCTCTGTTGAGCCTTGAGGCTATTTTAAGCTATTGCCCCTGGGACAACTGTGGTGCCTTTGATCAGCACAGAATTTAGGCAGTGCAGGGTGCATGGGCCATTTCTCCAGAAGGCATTTCTACAGTGGAGAGAAATTATAAAAGCAAGTGGGTCTTTAATATTAATCCAGCTGTTCATGGTGGCTTTTGCAGGAACTGGAGCTGTAATGAGACATGGCTTGGTAGGTAATGGTGCAGATTCTGTTGTGCAGAATCCCTCTGCAGAGATGAAAACCCAGCCAGAAGCAGTCATCTCTTCCTTGTCCTTGACATTGCTACTGGAGAATCACCAGGATCTTAATCCCTCTGGGCTCAGTTTTGCAACAAGAAGAGCTCAAACCTGTCTTTTGGTTGGAAGAATTCTTTTACCCTTTAGAAGTCAAGGTCCTGATATGGGCTTTTGATTAATTATACTTTTAAATATTTCTCCTTTCTATTTATGTTTTGAGTGTAGGTGCAGAATTTCAATGAAGATTGGCTTCTGCTTAGAGCTGTTTGGCAGCATAAGTCATGCAAACCTCAGAGAAATAGATTAAATATTGCAGCCTAAGGAGTTTGCTGAAATTACAATTCAGAATAAGTAAAAGTCCTTTAATTTCAGCTTTTAAACAGAAGTTGGACTGTCCAAAGATGTCATCTATGAGGCATGTCAAAGGTTTTTGACATTTGAAATTATATCTCCAGTACCAAAGAGGGCCGGTCAGTTTGTAGCTTTGTGCTTTTTCCTCCCTGCAAATGTGAGTTATTTCTTTTATCCCTCAATACATCACCAGTATATTGTTGTTTGTGGAACTGCTTGAATTTAGTACCTGAGAATCAACAAATGAACCATTTACTGACTCTGAAATTGACTTTTATAATTGAGAGACTGCTGGAAATATATGTATATCTGAGGGAAGCAAAAATCAAACTGCGTTGTATAGTTCGTTCACAGCAGATCCAAAAGCAGTTATGTTGGATAAAAGTTATAGAATTACATGACTCTCAGAGGAATGTACCACTAGACATCAGCTAGTCCTGCCTCGTGCTCCAAGTTGTGCTGCCACCAGCACTTAGTCAGATCAGCCATGTGGCTTGGTATAACACGGTCTGGACTGAAGCTGGCGTTCCTGTACCGAGGACAACCATAACACTTCTCTCCAATGACATAACATGGGACAGTGGGAATTTCCCATGGACAGTTCTGCTGATGAAACTTATTCCTAAATCAGGAAGCCCTGCTGCGGAAACATTTCCTAGAGACACAAGTGACCATCTTGCTCAGACACTATGTACTTACAGAGAGAGCTTGTTGTTTCACAGACTGCGTGGGTACCCTTTGCAGCCTTACACAGTAGGTAGTGCAGAGTGGCCTCTACTTTTTAGACTTGACTGTAGTGCAAAATTAGGCTTATAGCCACATATTGTGCCTTAGTCTTCATTTTGAGTTCCTACCTTCAATCATTTTGCAAGTAATGGGCTAGTGTAAATTACTGTGTTAAAATCTTGTTCTTTGGAGGACTGAGAATTCTGATCTAGATTGAGATTTAGAAAGTCTATTGTTAGTTTTTGTGGGATTTACATACTTTTTTAATACCATTGACAACAGACCCTTTCTCTTGAGTGGAGCAGGCTGATGCTCCAAACACTACAGGGTTTTATGACTGCTTTAAGAATTCAGAGGCTTTGTTTGACTTGTTACTCAGGTGTGCTCCTTCTATCTGCTTGAACTCCTTCCATCAGATCAAATCTCAGGTATCAAATGTATTTGACACCTTGTCTCAGTAACTTCCCTGGACTTGCTCAATACTAATTTTCTTCAGGAATTGTTTCCATATTTATTCAGAGGTTGCCAGTCTCACCTCTGTCATGGCTGATCTCTCTTTTACCCTGCTTATTTTATCATCTTTGCCCTTACAGTCTCTGAGCCATGAGTTGATAAAGAGAAAAGCTGAACATAGCAATGCAGTTGACCTGTCAACCAGAACCTGGAAACCTGCTTCTTCAGCATCTGGCTCTGTTTAACAAAAATCAGGCATTGTAAATTACCAAAGGGAGCTCTGCCTCTGACTTTCTGCTTTCACGAAGAACTTTCTCTGAAGATTTATTTAGTATCACAAAGTGTAAACAATAAGAGGGAAAAACAAAAAAAGGCTGCCCTCTAAAGGAACAAAGCCTCCCTTAGAAGTTCATTGGCAGATACTTTATGAAAGAGGAAGCCAGACATTATGTTAAAAACTGCAAAATCAGCATGAGTATGCACAAGGGCCAATACAGCTTTTAAAGAATGGGGGGTTGCAGGTGGCTAATATGTAGGTACTGTGTCACAACATTCTGTTTGTATGCATTTACTACTTCTTTGGCACCTAATACAGAAAACCCTTAATAAACTGGTGCCAGAGCAATCAAGTGACCTAATTTTTATCTAATGTGGATTAGCCATTGAGTTTAAAAACTCAGGCAATTATTTGGCAATTTGGTAACATGAAATACTACTTTATTTGTGTATGACTGCTAAAATTGCACTGTATTTAGAAAATAGGTTATCAAACAGCATTTTGGAGCCTGTTTTTCCCCAGGAGAGAGAACGTGGGCACCAAGGAGAAAAGTGGAAAGAGAAAAAGAAATGTGACCTGTGACTTAAAGAGCTCCCATAGATCTGTCTATCCCACGACAGTAACATTTTTACCAAAGTGATTTTTAAAATATTTGTCTAATCTCTTCCTAAAGATGAGCAAGTAGGAAGCTGCTATGGACCTCCCTTGGCAAGCTATTTCATACCTTTTACTCTTACAACCTTCTTTTAATAGATAATTTTTGTCATTCTTCCTTCTGTAGAAATCAAATACTGGGGCCTCACAAACGCCAGGCAAAACTGAGAGGTAATTTTGTACAACCTGCAGATGACACTCCTATATATAAAGTCTTGAGTGACACTTATAAAATAATCTCAAATTCTAATCCTGTCTTACTTGTGGTTTCTTCCAGGGTCTTCTGAAGATGTAATCACCTTCTTCTGTGTTCAGGCCTCTAGATGTTGTGTGAAACCAGCACACAAGAGGAGGAGGTCCAGGATAGATGCCAACAAAACCTCACTCAATTTGTCTTTCCACTCCAGTTGTGAACCAGGATATGTGGTCGCTGAGAGTAGCTGTGAGCTTGCACACAACCTGCACTTTTTTCATCAACAATCTACCTGGCTTATCATGTGAACCAGGGACAAGAACATAACGAAGATAAGTGACTCCTTGAGCTACTAGGCCTGTTAGTTGTTATAGGAAGGAAATTCTACCAGTGGGACATAATGTTTTGTTATTAACAAATCCATTCTGGCTGTTACTCATTTCCATTTTCCCTTCAACAAATATTTGGTAACAAATAGGTCTACTTTTTCTTTTTTTTTTTTTCCCTGAAAATTGAAGTCTTGGTGGGCAACAACTGTACAAATTTTCATTAATATTTCCCCATCAGTTTCTGAAGACAAATGTGATCTTTACTCTTCACCTGTATCTAGGAAAAACTGTAAAGAGAGATAGTAGTATGCAAAATGTAAGGACGCATAACTAAAAGCACAGGTGGAAAGAACTATTTTAGTGGAACAAATAATGTGAAATAATGGTTATTGGAAAATCACTAAACAGACCTGCATATTGAAGCATGAAAAGAAGTACTAAGAGCATTTCTTGTCTTGAAACATCCGTGCTAAATTAGGAATATAGAAGTTACTGTTCTTGATGGTGTATAGAAGTTACTGCTATTGATGTCAGCAAACACAACTTCATCTAGAAAAACAGGTTTTATTTTTTCTTGTTTAAACATAATTTCTCTCTTCTTATCAGGACATCCAAACTTCAGAATAAAAATGTGCAGAAAATGCAGTTTATTCTGTCAGTTTTCAGATGAACCTTTGAAAAGCAGTTTAGTCTGCATTTAAAAGATACACAGGATCCTCACAATCCAATAAGATCCATGTGTTTGCTCTATAAGTAAGTCCTCTTTTCCTCCATGGCAGGTTGAAGTTTTCCATTTGTTTCCTACTTTTCTGCACCATGTAGTGTCTCATGTGTTATCATGTATTTGCATCATATGGCCACTCTCCAGGAGAGCTGCAGGGAGCAGGTGCAGAGGAACTCCCAAGACTCAGTGTTGGGGAAAAAGGAGCTACAACGCTGCCATGTTTTGCAATGCTAACCATTTCCAGGTACTGAACTTCCCTCTGCAGAGAAGGGCACTTTGGGCCAGAGGGAATGTCATGGAGTCTGAACCCTGAAGCTGGGCAGCAATGGCTTGGCACAGCACAATCAGTACTGTCTCAAATACATCTTCACACAAACTTCTCTAGGAACAGGCACTTACCTATGCATCTATCGCATTAGGCAGCCCTGCCTACCTAGACAGCATTGGGCATTTAGTGGTTCACAAGAAAGTCACTGCTCAACAAAGTCAGCAAATTTGTTTGTTTTCTCCAAATGGAGAACTTCAACTATCAAAGGAGTGTTTTAACACCCAGTGGTAAGAGTAGAAATTGTTGTATGACTTCTTTTTATCCTTGGCTTCTGACAAAATAGAGGGGAAAGCTCTACAAGTAATTGTGTTCATCAATACTCAAGATCTACTTTACCCAAATTTCCTGCTCTCAGACATCTAAGGTTGCTTTATAAGCAAATAAAATACAAATGATTAGTTCATCTCACATATATTAAATCCTTCTGGGAATTACACACTGTAATCTTTCTCATATGCTTACTCAGATGCTCCCCAATGTCAATTTTTACTGATTTCCCAGAACACTCCTCTGCACAGACCTCCACACACATTTTGGGTGTTTGTGCTGTGCAGCCCAGTAGATCCAATGAGTTTAAATTAAATGAGTTGTACACCACCAAGTGCACAGGGTCATACGTGGTGCTTCCTCTCTGTTCCTCTGGAAAGTTAACAGGTGGATGGGAAGCTGTATTGCTGACTGATGAGCTGTTACTGTCCGTGGAGAGGTACTCCTTTCAGAGGGAAATCTAGGGTATTCCAGTAAGTTTGTAATAAGAGGAAAGTAATCTAGGATAGTTTCAGTCTCAAAGTTCACATCTGTACCCAGGTGAACTCTTGTACTTTCACTAAAGGCAATGAGTCTAGGCTGATTTACCATAGCTGAGCACTGCCTGGATATTATTAATATGTGGGGTTTGGGTTTTTTTCTGCCTATTTGGAATCCATTGCAAGCCAAAGCACATTAATGATACTGTATGAATTAGAGTCTGAGACTGAGACATGAATGAGACTGTAAAAGAAGGCATATCTTCTTGCCTTGCTGATGAGTGCATTGGAGTGCTGTATTCTTAGTCTAGCCAAAATACTTCAAAGGTTGAACAGTTCTCTCTTTTTATATTTGACAGGAAAACATGGGACAAGTGTAACAATATATTACAAACCCTTTTTTTAAAATTGTTGGTGACTTGGAAGCAGATCCACAGAACAACAAAAGGGTTTGCAAATCTCTGGAATCAGTCTTACAGTGCTTGGCAGCGAAAACGTAGAGGTGGTCCCTGTTCTATGTTTTGCTTTTTCCTACTAACCACCACACATCATAAAAAATGGGATGCAGTATCCAGTCTGCCTCTTTCTTCCTTCCCCAAGGAGTGAATATCTTCATGACTGGTTTACAAAACCATCCACAAGTTTACTGCTCTTCCCCCATGTAATGTGTGGCAAGGGTGGATCACAGGGCCCATGAACTGGCAGGCTGGGCACCCTTCTAGCAGGAGGTGAGTGATACAGGCTTGAGTCTACAGAAAGAAGAGCAACTGGAATCTGTTTCTCACAGAGAGTCCTACAGAGGTCTATTAGGCACATCTCGGCATACCTGGGTAAAGTCCCTCTGAGAAGACAGGCCCTATGGGAAGCATTCCCTAGCCTCTTACTGCTAATTATAGCTGTAATCTACTAAATGCAGCCATCTGGGAAATGAGGCTATTTAAAGTACTTTAAGACTCTCCAGCTCTGTAAGGTACTGTGTAAAATCAGCTGCTATCCTGGTTGACAAAGACTGTGCTACATTATCCATACATTTCATTGACTGTTGGGTGGGACTCAGGTTTTGAAAATTCCTGGAGTCCTTTTACAGATGGATGATTTAGAATCTGAAATTATTGCTTCTTCTCTTCTACTTTGTTTTACTACACCACTGAACTATCAAATATCTGATTACTTTTTTCCCCTCATCCTAAAACCCCCAGAACTTCAATGTGCTGAATTTGAAGAATGCTGATTGTCAACACAGGAAAAAACCCAAACCCCACTTTTGGAGACATCACATGCAATCCCAGCCAACCATGCTGAAGAAAAAGGCAAGATGATGTGGTGGGGACGGAAGAGAGGGTTAGATGGGAAGATACACAGAGACAGCAAAATAATTTTTTTTTTAAAGGCTGAAAAGACATGTGCTTGCTATCTAGAAATAATCACACTGCAAAGAAAATTTTATGAAGGTTAAAAGACAAAGATGGTGCAAGATCAAATAGCTATGCCACAGTTAAAAGAGGCTGCATATAAGCAAGCTGTCAAATAATCTGGGGGAAAAAACCCCAAACATTCTGGGGTCTTTTTCAGAGCAAGTGACTAGGTACAAGCCCAGATAATTTAAAAAATAATGCTGTCAATTTACCAAAGTGACAAATGGCACCTGTCAGACTGAATTCAGTAACCCAAGATGTCCTGCTTAGTCCTGTATCAGCTTTTCAGTAAAAGCCTTGTGAGGTTTATTTTCTCCTAGGGATAAAATATGCATTCTGATTGTTGTTCAAGGTGCAAACTAAAACATTCAGGTTCAATGTATGTTATTCATTCAGGAATGCACATTCATGCAGGAAGATACTGTCCTAGCAGCTGGTAAGTCAGAGGAGAATCTGTACTGCTTTGAGCCCCAGGATGTCTGAAATTGTTTTTCAGTGTCCTCCATCTCAGTGCTCATGAAAACCTAAAGACAGCTTTACTGATTCTGTATATTCAAAATTATAACCAAAATCCTTGCTATAACTGCTAATATCATCATTTCGTCTTCAGGACAGTAAGATTTCAAGAATCGGAAGTATAAGATGTCATTTGACACCTAGTTGTGGAGATACAAGCTTCACTTTTTATAGTTATGAGGGTAACAGCTCACTGTGTTTTTCAAAATGAGATCTGAGATACTTGTACATAAGTCTGGAAACTGGGACTTCACAAAAATACCAAATAGCATGACCGAAAAAGAGAGAGAGAGTAGAAAAAGCCTCCATCAGCTTGCCACTTCTTTTTCCAGACAAATTAATAAACCAAGCCAATCTCTCCAGGAAATATTCTGGTGTCATGTGTGTTTTTACAACCCACTCTTGCTAGCAGGATATGGAGGAAAAAGCAGGAATGTGGAGGTGAAAAGCCAAAGGAATGCTGGTTTCTTGTGGGACCAGAGATAAGGAAGGGCACAAAGGGTGAGAGGTTTCCACATGCAACCTCCATTCCTGGAGGCACCCAGGTCTGATTTTGTCCAAAGAAGAGAGGGGAGTATACTTTAAGAAATCAGGAAAACTTGGGTCTGGAGGACGTACAATAAAGAAGGCAAGTTTTTTGCAGCCATGTATTACTTTAAATATTTGCTTTTATTAAACCAGATCCAACCGCCACCAGTGCAGTTTAGAAACAAAGACATTATTATTTCTAAGTAGCCTGGCCAGGCTGACACTCCTCAGCTACTTGGAGAACCAAAAGCAGCAATTCTGGAAGCTTCCCAGTTCTGGACATCATGTTCCAGTTAACAAAAATCAGCCTCACACTCCTGGCTATGTCCACAGAATTGGGGGCCCTGAACACAAAGTGGTCAGTTAATGAAACATAACATTGCATGGCTTCTTGACCTTTCAGAGCTGGAATGAATTTGCCAAACAGGAAAGAGTAGGAATGAAACAGAACGAGTAATTCAGAAACCCTCTGGGTATAATCTGCTGATGCCTTGCACCTCCAGACTCATTTCAGGTCTCTTGGCAAAGGAATTCATGAGTGTCAGCACATTTCCAGGGGTGAGAGCAGAATCCTGCAAAACTTGTTCCACCATTTCTGCCTGTGTGAATTAAAAGAATGTGATGTTTTATCCCCAGCCTACACTGACAGAAATGTGTATCCCTATGTACCTCTGACACTTGCCTGTCCTGGATGGGTTAGTAACCAAAATCCATTGCTTGTGAGTTATGAACTGAAGTAAGGACATCAGAACAGCAGTACAGGTTCAGGTCTTGGTTCCCTCTGCCCCATGATTTGTTTTCTGACTGTGTCATAGGCAGTGACAGGTGGAGGAATAAGGTTGCAGCAAGAGCATTCAATCATCCTCTCTTCCAGTATTGAGTGGTTTTCAGATTATTTTTGAGTCTGACACACTGCTTTTTTGTAATGCCCCTCTGGTGATCTCACTGACCTCTTTTAGCCCCCCAAAAGAGGAAAAAAAGGAAAAAAGTCCCCAAAACTGTGTCAACATAATGACATTTGGGGTTTTTTTTCCCTGTTTTATTATCTGTGTTTTCCCCAATAATTCCTAATACTAGATTTGCTTTTCTTGCTAACCCAGCACTGCGTTTATAAAATACACCTGGATCACCTGTCCCAGCCATGCAGCAGTGCTCAACAACAATAAAAACGTCTGTGTGTTACTAACATTTTTCTCATTCTGAACTAAAATTACAGCACTATATCAGCTACTAGGAATAAAATTGACACTATCCCAGATGAAACTAGGACAGGATGAAAACTCGTGGCTGGGCAGCACAGATTTTACCTTCACATTCTTTGAATTCACGTGGTCCCCCTTCAAGCTTTTCCGTAGCAAGGAATCCTTGCCCAAATTAAGGGAGAGATGCCAGACCTGGGGAAGCCATGGGAAAAAAGGGAGAAGCAGCTGTGCCTTGAGGTGGGAAAGCAGCTCTTGCTGTGCAAGCTGGAGGGCAGCATCCAGTTTTCCTTCCAGCTGTCGGTCCTGTGATTGCATGGTACTTCATTGCCAGCTGGGGTTAAACCATGACACTGCCTTCACTTTCGTCTCAGATGGTTCTTGAAGAAATGTGGGCAGCAAAATGTAGAGTGAGGTACATGTGTGGTACATGAGGTAATCTGGTGGTTGCTGAGGGCAGGATGGCTTTTCCCAGCACCTGCTGAAAGCTGCTGCCATGACAGCTTACCCCTGGCCTGGGCACACCACCCTGCATAGTACTTGCACAAAGCTGCCAGCAGATCTGTCCCTCTGGAGCAGACACAGTCAGTGAAGCCTATGCCAGTGAGACAGCAACTGTCTGGATCTGTTCTCTCTTTTTTTTTTTTTTTTCCTCTCACTGTGTTTTGCATGCTCCTCCTTGATAGTTGTAACCTTCTGCTCTCGAACTTGTGTTGCAGTGTATTTCCCTGTGTGTTATACTTTGGGAGCATTTTCAGGGATGTCTCCAGAGCTGCCCACCCTGGCCCCAGCACTCCATCCCTCCTTTGTACCCCTAGGTCCCACACACCCTTGGCAGCCCTGCTGCCGGGACCTGCGGTTATCCCCAGGTACAGAGAAAAGATTTACAAAAAGGAAGAAAGCAGAAGTTGCTCATGGATAAAGAGAGCTGAATCCACCTTAATCTGACAGCCTTACAACTGCTTTCCCTGGCTTCTGAGCAAGATCCAAATTATTTTTGCCAGTCTGCCCCTGGGGCCAGGCTACACAAGGAGTCAGTGAGGGCACCCTGAGCACTGAAACTAACTCCCCATGCCAGATCAGACCAGTGACTCAGTAGGAAGAGTTTTTCTTGGTGGGTTACCAGCAATGCTGTGAATGACAACATGATCAGGCAGGGGGTTTCCTAGGGAAGATTTCTCCCTGACACTGTCATTGTGTCAAACCTTCATTGAAAGCACCAAACTTTGGAAGCTTGTCTATATAATATGTGGTAATGAGGGATTACATTTGTATTTCTTCCATGGAAAAATAAATTATAAAATAAACTTTAAAAATTAAGCAAAAGCTGGAGATTGATTTATATTTAAAAACAAACAAACAAACAAGCAAACAAACAACCCCCCCAAAAACAAAACAAAAAAAACCCCCACAAAACAAACAAACAAAAAAACCCCACAACCAAACCAGGCCTGAGCACTAATTTCAGAAGATTTGAACTGTATGCTCAGACTGTCCTTTACCTTAAATGAGAACAATAAACATTAAATCAAAACCGAGACAAAATTTGTCTGTTCATGCTCAGTAATATGGTCCCTTCTGTGCAATTATTTACTACATCCTTGCTCATCATGAAAGCTCATCATTGGCACTGCAGCTTTTGGGCTGTGGAGAGGTATTTGCATGTGGAGCATCCAACACTGGGATCAGCAGCATGACTGCAGAACATCCAGCTTTTCCAAACCTGTCACTGTTCACACGCTGCACTTACTTTGTGCAGCTCCACATATTTTCCTCTTCTAGGCAACCACCTGTCATGTTTTTTTGTTGCAAAGCCAGTCTACCATGGAAACACTTCCAGTCCACCAGCAATTGCCATGCATTAGGTCATTGCAGAGATGTTAAATAGTGGCTTGTAGATGTCTGTGTTGGGATCCGAAACATGAAATAAGGTATTGTTTGGGATCAGACTGCCTTCACTCTTGTCACAACAACAGAGTCTGATGCAAGTTCCTCTACATCACCTGAGCTTCCGTTTATGCTATGGCAGGTAGAAACACGGACCCAAACCCTGACTTATATAATAACTATTGTTATCTTTTATGTAACACAGTACTAAATATTGTACAAACCAGCAGAGCGATCACCCCCAAGCCAACAGCAGCTGTCCAGGAGCCCAGGATGAGTGAGCTTCATGAGCTGCTGTCCTCAGGATGGCCAGGACTGCGGAGCGAAGTGTGTGATGTCATTACAGGGTAGGCACCAACACACTGGCATTGTTTCAAAGGACTGCAAACCTTGCTCATGAGCAGCAGAGGAAGGATGACAAGGATTTGTCCCACTTGTTCTGCACACACACAACTTGTGGCCCTTTAAACCTGTCCTGTCTGAGCTCAGTGACTCGTCAAGAGGACACTGGAGAGGCAGAAAGAAAGAGCACAGCAGCACACGATTGTTTCCAAGAAAGAGGGTTCCTGGTAGAGAGCCAGGTGCTGATGCCCTCACTGCATGGCAGTTGATGGAGCTGTGTGGGGCTGAGTGCTTCTCGCTCTGTGGGTGCAAGAAGGGTGCCTGTCCTCAAACAAACTAAAACAGGTTGTGTTTATCTCTAAGTGGAGGTCTGCTATTCCACTTGTGTGCAGGATGCACAATACATCTGGAATAATTAATTTCTTAGCCTATTGTTACCTTCTTGTGTATCAGATGTTTGCTACTTCTGAAGTCTGTTGACTGTATTCAATATCTCTTCCTGTTTAAGTTCGTTATTCCGGTCTTAAAACTTTTTTTTTTTTAGGGCACGTCTTTTTATTTTTTATTTTCCCTTGAACTAGAGAATTTGCCTGAAGTATGGATGAGTCACAGATACCATATTTCCTCTTCTCTGAAGCACATTTACATTTTTGAAGGATTACAAATGACAATGATCAGCCATACTTCCAAAATATCCTTTCAGGGAGGAGAAAGGAGGAACAGTGATGCTGAAATCAGCCCAAAAGGTAAATGACTGAAAAGGGAGGGAGAGAGAGAAAAACACAGAATCTTAGAAGGGCAGTCAGATGCAAGCATTCACTATGCAGCGTTTGATGGTGGTGCCTCAACTGATAACATTCCTGCAATGAGAGACACTGTCATTCCTGCCAGCAGCCATTCAAGCATATCACCAGCAGCACTCATTACAAATATCAGAAGCAAAGGGAATACATATTGAGAAAGTCAATTAATTTCCTTGGCTCCTAGACCAGCATTTTCTGAAGTGAGGGAAAGTTAGTTTATAATTGGGTGTAAAAGGTGCTGCCAACCCTGCATTACCCCATCAAAGCCATTGTACTGGTTTTAGCTGAAAGAGAGTTCTAATTCTCCTCATCACAGCTGCCGTTTTGGATTTGTCACAATGTTGATAATATGAGAATGTTTTAGTTATTGCTAAGCACTGTTCAACATCAAGGTCTTTTCTGCTTCTCACCTGTTCTCCCAGCAAGTGGACTGAGGGAACACAGGAAGCTGGGAGGAGCTGACCCCAGATAACCAAAGGGATGTTCTGTACCATATGGTGCAATGCCCAGCAGTCAAAGTTAGACAGAAAAGTTTGCCAGAGCTGATGTTGCTCAGGCTGGCTGGGCATCAGTTAGCTGGTGGCAAGCAGTTATGGAGGACTTTTTTTCCTTCACTTATTTTTTCCTGGTCTCCTTTTATTTTACTTGCTAAACTGTTGTTATCTCAGCCCATGAGTTTTCTGGGTTTTGCCCTTCCCATTCTCTTCCCATTCCCTATATAAGAAGGATGTAAATGAGTGGCTGCGTCATGCTTAACTGCCTGACAAGTCTAACTCACAACAGCGTTATAGGTTCAGAGCTGCTCCATGTTGTGGTTCTCATCTGAAGTATTACAGTAATGTATTTTTAAAGCCTTTCATTCTTGTCTCAAAAAAACGCCAGAAAATGGAGGTTCCCAGTTTGTCTTGTGTCTTAAGCTGTTTCCTAAATCAGGTCTTGTGGGTTTATTCCTGACATTCTATGGGATTTTTTTTTGTTGAAGTTTGTTTGATTTGGTTTGGATTTTTGCATAAAGCTGTAACAAGTACTTGCCTCATAAAGAAATCTGCTACTGAGGTCATTAAGGGCTAAAGTTTAAAGGGCTGCCATTGTCCCTGTCTTTTCATTCTCCAATTGTAAGTCGGTAAGGAGTTCAGTAATGGAAGTCCTTCCTATGAGTATCAGAGTGAAAATCAGGCCTTTCATATGCAGTCATTGACAAGACAGGTTAATTCCAGCTGTCTCTTTCTGTGCATCAGAGTACCTTACATAAAAGCCCATCAGGAACTCACCCTATTAGAGGGCCCTTGTGGTAATTGGTGATGGCACAGTGCAGTTGACTGGGGCCCCACAAAGGGTCCTCCTGACCTTCACTCAACTGGAAGATCATGTCACAATCTCAATGCACTGAACTAGTTATTCCAACAAATTATTTGTATTGTTCTTCAGGACAAGGCAGGCTCTGTAGCTGCTCTTGTGAAGACTCATAGGTTGGGAGGGGTCTGCTCCTTGCTTCTGTTGCTGTGAGACTTCACGGCACAGCTGAAAGGTGTACATAACTATCCTGCTTCCTGGTTATCTCCTCCTTCCATGTCCTGCCTTGCCTCACCTGAAGTAACCAAAATATTATTAATTGTTGTTATTACCTATAGGCAGCACACAAGATTGACAGGATAGGAAAGTGTGAGCACTCAGGTGCTGTGTTGTGGCAGGCTGGTTCCCTGGAAGTTTGCTTGGTGGAACATAATCTGGGATGGAAAGGAGAGGACAGCACAACAGAGTGCTGTCTGAGCTCAACAGAGTTAGATATTCACTATCCATTAAAAAAAATCTCTGTGTTCTTGTTTACTTGGATGAAGATCTGATAAATTCTGATAAATTTCAGAATACTGAGAAAAGCAGTGATGGAATGGTAAACACTGACTAATTAATTTTCCTTTTTTCAGGAGTTATCAGCGACGATTCATGGGTCCTGGTGCCAGTGGTAGTTTTTTCCCCAGGATTTAGCAACCTAAAGCGCAATCCCTAGCCTCTGTTCAAGAGCCAGGAATAGTGGAAATGCAAGTGAGTACCAGCAATCAGCTGTCCAACCACCATAAGCTTGTTCAAAGTGGCACATGGTTGAAAAGTGGCAGGCAGCGTCTTATCTACATTACATTTTCTTCTTGACAATGCTGGAGTTATAATGTGGGAAGTTTGAAGAAGATAAAACCAAAATAGACAAGGGAAATCAGTTTTTCTCCTGGGATTTAAGCCAAGAGGATCTACTACTGCCAATTATTGTTGTCATGCCAGAGTAACTTGAGGTAAACCAATGGGGTAACAGACAGTGCAAACAGGGGAAAGGAGAGAGAGAGGAGAGAGGAGAGAGCAAAGGGGAGAGAGGAGAGAGGCCTAGGACTCTCCTGTTCACAAAGCCTTTGCCACAACCACTTGTCCATTGTCTTTGTCATCTCACTTGCATTAGTGCTGTGAAAGCTAGTAAGGTCCTGGAACAGGAAGGATAGGACCCTGGTAGTCTGACATGAGAGGTGGAGTTGGAGCAAAGGATCATGCAATGCAAGGCTGGAGGTAGAGATGGTCACATCAGCACAAAGGAATGCCAAACTCCCAGGAGTGACAGCTGAGCAGCTTTTTGAACTTCCTGCTCTGCACAAATCCTGTTCTTCCTCTTCAAGTGGAAAAATTAATGCAGTGATTAACAAAGGTGCATCTGAAACTGGGATATCTTCCTACAGAAGGCAAATGTTTCAGGAAGTGTTGTTTCCAGTAATTGAATATAATGATATAATTTATAGCTACTCAGCCACAACATTGCACAAATCAGACAAAATGCTCCTGATTACTTAGATTATTTTTTTGTCACAACACAACAATCTTCTGACCAATGATGATATTTCCCCTTTTATTTACAGCCTTCCAGGAGGCAAAAGGGTTCCAAGAACTGGAATTGCTTGGCTTCTTACATCACTGCCAATCAGATGGGCTGCCCTTCACACTGCAGCACTTGCAGCACCAAACATCCTGTTGCTAAATTGTTGTCCTGTGATGCAGGGATACATGCAGTTTTTGCAGGTATATGCACATAAGTATGTACCCACACATACAAGACAATAATTTGATGGTGCTCTCTGTTTGAAAGAGATAATATTTTCTTTTTTGTTTGAGTTTGCGACGTTTTTTTAATCTGAATTGAGAAAGCAACCCCTACACAATAAGATCAGGGTTTTTCGTAAATGACTCAAAAACTGGTTTGTGGTTAGGTGGTTTGGGTATTGGTTAGTTTCTGGGGTATTTTTTCCCAGCATTTAATGTCCTTGGGTAATATAATCCCCATGCAAAATTATATTGCTTGTTCTAAAACAGGTCTGATTAGCTCCAGTGGAGGAGAACATTGATATGACAGTCTATAACATCTGCTTGCTGTGTTTTAAAGAACTAATATTAATTAACTGAAACACAGGAGGTAATGGACAGCCCACTGACTGTCTCTGAGCTCACTACTCAGAGCGAGCTTGGGGTGGAGAAGGCAGTCTGTTCAGTTCCTCACATAACACTGCAGCACCTTTGCTGCTGAGCACTGTAGCTCCTTTTCTGTGTCATAGGTGCAGCTGTCAAGACCATCCCTGCATTTGTCAAGTCCTTCATCATTTGGGTTTTGTGGAAGGGAAAAAATTGAAATGTGACAACTCTGGGATTTTTCCTTTTTCCAACATCATGTGAAGTGCCCTGATATGGCTTTGTAGTCCCAACATACAAAACACTGTTAAAAAACCAAAACAGAAATCCTGATTTTCATACAAAATCATAGAAAAATGACGTCTGTGCAAGCTTCCTTCCCAGGAGCAAGGTTGCCCTCCAGCTTCACAAGAGACAAAGAATTTCACTGCAGGTGAAGCAGGTGGAGTGGTTAGTGTGGAGTGCCAGGAGCACACCTTCCTCACTGTGCAGCTTGGTGGCCTGCTCCTTCCCACTCCATGGCAGTCCCAGAAGTCCCCAAAAGAGGGAAGTGCTCTCTGCTTTCCTTTGTGGGAGCAAGTGGCAATCACAACTAAGCTGCAGCACTGAAAAATAACCAGGTGATATCATCCTTTTTTCAAAGCTGGGAGGCAGAAAATAAGGAGGGAAAAAAAAAAAAAGGTGTCTGCATGTGAAAGTTTACCAGCATGTTAGAAAATACAGAACTCAGTTCCACAAAGGAAGTAAACTAAAATGTACAGCATCCCCTGTAACATTTCACTTTGCCATTCAGACAGGGCCTTTTGAAGTCAGTGGGAGTCCTTCCACTGCTTTCAGGAGCTTTTGGAACTATCCAATTGTTTGGATTGCTGACACATAACTGGCCCTTTCCCTGTTGCTTTAAATGAGTACTGCAAGGGAAAAGTATAGGATTCTCCTCTGCTCAGAAGGCACCTATTGTGTTGTAGCTGCACCCAAATATGTTGAAGCAAAAGGGTGGGCCCAGCTGCTCAGTGCTTATTTACCTATCCTGGTGCTGAGTTTACATCAGCACAGGAGATTGTGCAGAGGATGCGGCTATGGAAACTAGACAGCAGGAAGGAATGACCTACCTTGCTGAGCAAGGTCTGCTTTGGAGCAACCTATTGCACTGGGAGCAGAGGCATTCCTTAATCCTATCCCTTCCAAAAGAGGCTCCTTTTCAAGACCTGCAGCTTTGGCAGAAGATTCTGATCTGTGACCAGCAGAGGGTTAGAGGGGGTTAGAGGGGGTTAGAGGTATTTGCATGGTTTGGGGTGGGGTTGAAGTTGTGCTAATCTGTAACCTAGAAGTCATAACTCTTCAGAAAAAAAAATGTTGCTCAGCTACAAACTCAGGGAAATGCCATTCTTTTCTCTGTCCATCTACAGAGGTGAGGGGGAGAAGAAGAAAGGAGATGCTCACAGATTAGGTTAGCAGCAAGGTCAAGTCTGCAGATTTCTATCACACTGCCTGTTCACAGTTTTCCAGATAGACTTTTATGATTCTGAGTATCCTGAGGGGGAAAAACAACGCTGTATTGGAATTCTACTAATTATTTTTAAAATAAAACAAATAACTGAGCTTTTGAATGTATAAGTGAAAAGTGAGAAGATCAATGTCTATCTAAATGTAGAATCATTCAGCATGCCCAAAGTTAGAAATGAACATTTGTTTTTCCTTAAGATACAATAAGCCACAGAATGTGGTGTTGGTTGTTGGGTGTTACAGGCGTGCTGCTTTGACTATCCAGTGCTAAAGTACTCTACTGTAGTGCTCTGCTGCACATTGATTGTTCTGTCTTTGCAATGTCCCTAGTTTGGTGTTCTTCTTACTGATATTTTAGTGTGTCCTTTCTGAAATGCTGTTACCTGGGATTTTACTAGATGTTACTCAGTTCAGACCAGTCCAACTGCCACTGAAATAAAGACCATCTCTCTTTTGGGTCCACTACTCCAACAAAACACAGGGGACTGCTGTCATGGCTGAAGACAACCATTATGACTTCTTAGGGTTTACGGGTAGTAAGCACGGAACTGTTTTTGATAAAGCGCTTAGCTGTGCAGAGGGTCAAGCAGAACACCCCTTCCTCTTGCTACATAAGTGATGAAAAAAACAAACAGAAGGTTTCAGAACTGATGGCTGTGCTGTGACTGGGACAGGCTAAGAACAACACCAGACTGGCAGGAGAAGATGAGAAGCCCTTGTCTTCAGAGGGAAGTGGCTTGGTTCCCTTAGAAGAGACTCCAGGAAAAGTTGTATGTAGGAGGACTGAATTGCTTAAAGGAAATGAGATGAACCTCAATGAATAAAAGGTGATTGAGAATTGCATACAGTCATACTTACTTTGAATGACTTGGGGGCCACAAGCAGGCTAAGCACAGGTCTGTTCTCCAGAATGGCTTATACACATCCAGCTGAAGAAGAATGCCAGAAGTGAAGGACAAAACTGTTACAACAGCCTCCACTTGGTCTGATAAGAAAATGTGTTGAATGTCCAGCAACGGATTTCTACAGGTGTGGTCACAGCTCTACTGCACCCCTGCATGACGCAGGGTGGTGGTTGTGCATTAGGGCCCAGCACCCCGGTAGCTAATTAAGGAGCAGTGTTTCACTCAAAACTTGTGTGTCACTTAATACAGTGGTTTGTAGCCAGACAGGCTCCTCTTTTAGCTACCATGCTGCTTGGCTTGTGAGCCAAAATGTTGTGGTGCGGAAAGAGAAAAATTGCCTTTTGATGTGATACCTATCTAGGAGTTTTAATGTATTCATCTCTCTGTTATCTGAGCACACATTTTCCAATCATGGCCATGTGAATTATTTTGTCTCACAAGGTGTGGTTGTGTTTTACAAGTAGCCTTGTGCTGGCTGGCTGAAATATGAACCCACAGCCTTTAGACCAATAATACCATACAAGTTGTAATGTTTTCCTCAGACTCTGGGGTATTGGTTAGCTGCAACACTGCCAAAGGACATTCCAAAGTCAGAGGAAATTGAGTGTAGGTGGGCAGCCCAGAGCCCAAGTGCATACTTAATAAACTCTCCATTATTATATTTAAAGGTGTGAGTCACACAATAATCATTCTGCAATCAAATTCACTGTTGAGTGTGTTGGTTCTTTTCCTTTTAAGTCAAAAGTCATGTAACAGTTGCCAATGCCTCTCAGAAGTTTAATTTCTGAAAGTGGAAGCAAATGAAGCAAAGCTAGCTAGTTGACATATCTACATGTGTGCAAATGCTACCTTAGCTGTGCACTGCTTGTTTGTTGGTTTTTTTTTATGCGCCACAAATAAAATACTATTTTGTTGTCTGGGGCTGAGTGACTCTGGAAGAAAAAAAAAGGAGAGCTTAGATATCTCTCTTGCTTGATGCCAAATCAGAGATCTCCAGTATTAAGCAGGCCTTCAGTACTGGGGAAACATGCATAATATGCTTATAACTGGCCAGCACCACCCACTGGATAAGTAGGCAGTCACTCACAGGAGGGACAAATAAAATATCTATATATTGTGTGTGTACAAAGTATTTTTCCACCAAGGATTAATCCAGTCTGGTGTAAGATAGAAATTGTTGAGGTTTTATTATGTCTAAATCAAGTTTTTTAAGTAGAGAGCTTTTCCAAGAGACCTCCTAGGATAGGGCTTGGCGCAACCAGCACTGATTAAAAGAAACTTCAAGTGACTGGCCCGTGGTGGCTGCCTCTGATGTCATGCTGATGATCATCATATCTCTCCACTGTTTTGGTGGGGTATGATGACACTACAAGTAAATGGACATGGGAAGAGCTCCTCAGAGATTTTGAAGGCTTTGTGTGATTCTTGAGCATCACTTTCTGCCCAATACTCATGCCAGTCCTTTTCCAGATCTTGCTATCCATGTTGCACACAAGAAAACCCAAACCCCTACAATGAACAGTCCCAAGGAGGGTCTTCTGTCCAGGGATGTTCAGGGTTTCTTTTTCCTGGGTTTGTCTCCTGTGGTATTTAAGGCAGGGGAAGGGTGGAGCAGTGCTTTGGTCAGGAATGTCTTCCAGCTCTTTTCTTCTGCTGTGATGGAAGAATTTTAACTTTGTGAAGTCACTGAGATCTTGGCCAGCCCATTGCAGTCCCTGTGAGTCATAGGCCAGCACCAGCTGACATGTCTCCTTCAGCTATCAGGAAACAGCTTGTAGTCACAGAGGCAGAAATAGGAGAATACAAGGAGTATTCAGCAATGACAGTCCTCCCTTTTTACTTGGTTATTTCTCAGATTAACCAGTTTAAGAAGTCATTAATAGCCTGACAGCATAAATGAAGATAAGCTTGTTTTGTTTAGATGATGTTAGGAACTTTTTCTCTACTTTGAAGACACTTTTCCCACTCTCTGCTTTGTCCTTCAAGACATTCTAAAAAAGCCAAACCTCTTCATTCTGTTGCACAGTCTCCATGTTGTTCTGCTTCATCTTTTGTCCTAAACTACACCCAAGGGAGCAGTAAGGCTATAAAAATGCTACCTAGCCCTGAGATAAGCCAGAAAACAGGTGCCCTTCTCAGCCAAGTGCCATTCTCCATTCATCCAGGGGGCACTCAGTAATTTTATAGTTGGAACCAAGTGGTTTGCTAACAACATGAATGCTGAGGTGTGGGGGTTCTTTTGCTGAATATAAAAATAATTTCTGATAAGCATAATGTGCTAATTATTAAAAAGGAGACAATCACTGCCTTTCTATTGTGCACATAAACATCACAGCAGGCCTTGACCACACATTGGGGTCCCTTGAGAAGCACCTGTTCTGGTTTGGCAATCCCAAATGCTATGTCTGGATGCTACTTAGGCCTGTCCCTCCTTCATATCCTCTTAGTGCTTAGGAGGTATATCAGCAGGAAGGAGTTGTTTTCAGAAGAAAATACCTCTCATTTTTTGTGACTCAACCCCTCTCCTCCACAGGGAATCTGAGGCCAGTGGTGTATTGTGCAGGTGTGTTCTGGATGCTGGCTTAGGTGAAGGGGGCCTTGCAGTCCTTTGCAGTCACAGCACACTTCCTGACATTGCTCATCGGAACAGATGTTTGTTTGATCTTTTCACCAAACCCACTTTTTTCCTCTGCTACTTCAAACAACATTATTCTTGTGGAGGTTGCATTTCAGTGGTTCAGTGACTGCTGTATAAATTATCCTTTGGTATAAATTACCAAAATGTTTAAATGGCTGTTTTTAATTTGAAATGAGTAGTGCCACAAAAGCTCCAAACATTATCAGTTGCTGGTTTTACTTCCTTTGGAACAGGAATGAATGAAACAGTTGGGACAAATAAGACTATATTACTCATGCCTTGTGTTCTTAACTAATCTGAATCTCAGATGAATATTTTTCCCCTGCAGGACAGATACTGCTCTCTCTCTAGCCAGTCTGAAGCCTGAGTATCACATTCTGTTTGTTGCTTCTCCCCACAGATTCAAACTGATCTGCTGTTGTCCTGCCTCTCCACTCCCAGAACAATGCCTTGTCTTACATGCTGTACCCAGTCTGTGTTTAATACCATTACCTTTTGGGTTTTCCTGTCTCAGAGTGCCTAGCAAAGCTGGCTCACCTAGGACTGTGTCCATACTACTGAAGATAATAAAAGCTTTTCCATTAACTTTAATGGAAGTTCAGTCTTCCTTTAACATGCTGCTGCATATCCTGAAATCCTAGAAGCTGGTGCATCTTCCAGCCACCTGGGTTGTAGTAGCTAGTAACAACTCACCAGAGCAGTGAAGCTTACAGATGTACAAAATTTTTAATACTCTCACATAACTTTTAAGAACTAAAAATTCTGGTGCCATTTGTTCTTGGTTTTTGTGTCAGTGGCCGATTCTTTTGCCTTGGCAATGTTTGCAGGACCATTAAGTTGTGCCACTCAAATGTGTCCCAGTAAAAAAGCACTCGCTGCTGGCACAAAGCACAAATGTCCTCTGATCTCAAAGTGATCCCCACTGTCACAACACAACAGACAAAGTGAGGGTTATTAAAAGGTGAGCAGAGAGGTTTTCAGGGAACCATGTTTCAGTTTCAGTCTTCCATGAGGTGACTTGTCAAAACAGTAAACAGACATGGTTATTTTAAGAATTTTGAAAGACCTCTTGTCTGCATCCTTTTAAATTAATGTTGTTTGTTTCCATGTCTCATGTAATAATTATAGGTAACTTCTACTGTGCTTGCTAAGCTTTTTTCCTCTTCACCATGTGATGTTTACCTATTAGTGCAGCTTGTGCTAGAGGTTATTCAGGGCAGCTGAATCCCAGGGTCTGCTTATTTTGTGGCACACAGCTCATTAGTCAAGATGTATGACAATGTCTCTGTTTAGAAGACCAAGACAGTGCTGTCTCATTTTCAGACACTCCGTTTCTGTGGTCACTGAGATTCCCCTTGTTTGTTACCTTTCCTCTTAGTTATCTCTTCTTCTTTCAAGGGTGAGACAGTCACCTTTGCAGGACTAAGGATCTCAATATGTAGATTGCTTTGTTGATGGAAAGCACAGACAGTGTAGCATATAGCAAACAAACTCTGAAGAAGTGCTTTTAAATCAGAGGTGCTTCTACATCAGCACTTAGTGCTGAAGGTATGTGGAGAAGGAAAGATAAAATGTTGTCACTAGCAACAAAAGAACTTATATGAAATAAGGACAGAAGGATACACTTGTAATCATAGAGCTGAAATGCTTAGGGTTTTTTGTAGGTCAGATTGATGAAACACAAGATGAGACCTTGTAGCCCCAATGTTGGATGCAGGTGTGGTAGAAAGCTGTAGTATGACTGTTCCCTCTTTATGTAATGGACATCAGAGCTGTGTTGGGGGGGGGTGGGGGGGGGGGGGATATTTTCCACAGGATAGTAGGATGAGAAAGACACTGCAGCTATAGCCTGCTTATAGTCACACAGAGAACAGTTGATGACTAGGATTTGTTATTCCTCCTTCTCACTGTCATATCTTAGTCTCTCTGCCAATGGCCATTTCCTTGCTAATAAATGTCCATGGTTCCTTCTTGAACCATATCCTACCTGCACTCTGCTCTTTAACCCCTTGAAAATCCCATTTATAGAAGCTGCACTGCCTATCCTGAAGTTGCACGTTCTTTCAGGCATGAGGAGCCTCTTTTCTTATATCAAAATTTCTAATTTTCCTTCTGAATTGAGGAAGTCATAGCCAAGTCTACTTCAAGGAGGCAGTTGTGGCAGTAGTGATGCAATTTATCTCCTTATATGTGAGAAGGTCAAAACCACTAATGATGTTGCTTGCCTTTCTAAATCACCCCTTACCATCAGGAGCTGAGAGTTCATGCTTTTCAGGAAAGCAGGTTCCACTAAGGTACAGTAGGTCATTCTCAAAGTGATGTACTCCAAATTGTCAGGTGCATGCTTTGCCCCTCAATAACAAACAAACTGACTTCACTGAGTCCCATCACTCTTTATTTGCTCCCTCACCTTCTTTTGCAGAGTCTTTTTCTCCTTTCCACATGTCTATCCTTCTTCATGCAAACTAGATGTCAGCATATCATCCTCCTTCCTCTGAGCACTATTTTCTCATGACAGCTTGTATATATTTTGACTCTCTTGGCCTGGGTGATTTAGTTCTTATCTCACCACTTTGTCAAAAAATATTTCTCTTTCTCTTCTAGATGTTCCCCTTTTGGTTGTGACTGACTTTGTTTCCTCTCCTCCTCCCACAGAAGTGACAGTTTTTGCAGTTCCTCAAAATTAAAGTTTTAAATACCTGTAGATGATCCAGGGATCAAACTGTTACCATCAGGTCTTATTCACAGTATTCCCCCTGTAGGAGGAATCACTCTTGAACATAAAAATTTAACTCAAACACAGGCCCAAATCACATGTCATACTGGCACATCTATATAGGTTGAGTGATAGTCAATTTCTGAGCGGATCAGGATATTGTCCATGGGTCCATCCTTGTCATGAGCTGGTCCAGATCTGCTGGTTTAAAAACCTACAACAATTGAGAAGCATCAAAATCAGGATCCAATTCTGCATTTTTGAGGCTAGGTGTGTTCCTTTCCAGCTGCTGAAAGCAAGGAAAATTTCAGATGTTCCCACTTTGCAATGTAGTTTCATTTTTCTCCACTCTTTCTGCAGCATGGAGAAACCAGTTTCCCTTCTGGACTATCCTTCAGGAATAAGGATCAAGTTAAGCAGTAACCCAATAGGCAGGAAGAGATAGTTGACTCTTTATTCTCCAGCTGTCACCTTTCAGGTGGCTTTTGATAACCCACTCTAACTCAGACAGGCTAAACCATCCTTGAATTAGTGCATGGCTGTTCCTGCAGGGACAACAAAATGTGAAAGCAGAGTTGTTCTACAGAACAGGACCCCCAAGAGTGGACAGACAAGTATTTTCACCAATGTCCAGTGTTGCAACATAGATATCAGTGAACAGTTTAAAGTGCATCTTTGTCATGGCTCTTCACGCTCATGCTGTGTTGCTTAGTGCAGAGGAGGAAAACATTACAGTAATGGTACATTCATATTAAAAAACAAATGCAGTGGAGATAAGTAAGGAAATCTGTCCAAAAAGCCTTTCTATCATGTGAGAAGAAAGGAAAGAGGCAAGGGAGCAATGAAAATACATTTTACCAAGCTGACTACAGATAGAAAGAATACAGACATTTAAAAGCCTACATTTGAGATAAATTGAAGAACAGTTCAAATTCATTTTTCAAGGTTAATTGAACACAGTGAATCCTTTTTTTTGTCTTCTTTTTATTTTTTCTCTTTTTTTTCTTATTTTCTTTTCTTTTACAAAAGCTGTTTTATCTCTTATGTTTGAGTCTTCTCAAAATGTGCTGTACAAAGCCAATGCCTTTCCTGCCTTTAAGGAGAAGGGCTATTGGATTCTACACTGGAGATGGGTTTTCCTTAAGTTCATGTTCATTCCATTCTTTTCTATGTGTGCATGTGGGTGCGCTGAAGCACATGTGCTGCAAAGAGGGAACACACTCCCACTTCTTTGATTTCTCCTAATCACACTGGAGCTGAGGGCTATGTAAAGTGGCAGCAGATTTTGATTTCCCACTGCCCTTGCCAGTACAGTAAAATAACAGCCAAGCTGGGTATCTATGGTCTCCCATCGTAACTCCCACTGAGATAAAGAAAATGAGCTACTTCAGCAATTACACTGGAAATCATCTCCAAAATGAGTAACATCTCCATGGCTCCCAGCCCCAGAGACTCCATATGGACTCATCCAGCTGAGCATCTGTGGAGTTTTGGCTCTAGTTCAAGAGGCAGAACTGCTATTCACATGTATGTTTCTGGATCTCCATTTCCCCCCTCCTTCCCCCATGCTCATGAGCCATCCCAGCATCCACATTTATGAAATTTAAACATGGGCTTGCTGCATATGAAAGATGGATATCAGCTCCAGCAGGCCAATATAATCTCCTAAAAAAAATCCACTGATATTGGCAAGAAAGCCCCTAGGGAATATATCTTCTGGAAATACAACAATTAAAAGAGATGGTCGGGGTAATTGCACTTGATTGAAGGGAGAAATACTTTTTGTAGCAGAAAAATGAGCACTTAAAAATGTTTGGCCAGCCAAGAACAATTATCCAGTTGGTGATGCGCAAGTACAGAGGACAGTTAATCCATTTTAAATCATTCTTTTAAATCACTCACTCATGAGAGTGTGGGGAAATGCCACCAGGATGGCTCTTGCTCTGGGTACAGTCAGGGGGATTTCAGTGGTGGCTGGAATCAGGCTTATTGGGCACAAGCCCTCCTTTCCTGACTTCTCACCAAGAATCTTCAGTTGGTAACAAGGTGCTGTCTTCCACTCTTACAAGCTTGCAGAGGCAGCCTGGGGCCTAAGGGTGAAGAGGGGAATCACCGCCTTCCTCCCAAAATGCTGTCTGTGATATGCAATCTACTTCCAAGGTTTAGCTGACAGTGCTCTGTTGTTTCAGGAGCGGAGCCCACCCCATACCCAACTGCACACGGTGGCAGCACTGGCCTCTACAGGAGCTGTTCCTCCTGTCAAAGAAATACGCAGGCATGACTGAAATGCAAGCGGAATACACCGGCTGAGGAAAACAAAGCTGTTTCTGTGGCCTTTCCTCCGCTGATATGTTTCAAACATTGAGTCACAAATATTTTTTTTAATTTCTTTTTTTTAACCTTAGTTCCATTGGGATGATGAAAGGAGAGTGAACTGGTTTTGTGAGTGATTTAAAAATTCCTAAGTTTACATAGAATCCTTCAGAACCAATCCGTCCTGGGATTTGTCTACAGCAGGAACCAAAACACCTGCTCAGATTTTAACTTACATGAGTAAAACACTTCAAATTCACTTATGTGTTACAAAAGACAGAAGGGAAGAAAAGCTTGAGCACTGACACACTTCCCCACTGCCCCGCCTCTCCCTGTAACTGTAAAAATATTAATTCAAATGCTCATTCGCACAAGCAGAACAGACAGGAAAGCCTCCCAGTTTTGTTTCCTTTAAGGAGAATTCCAAACCATCAAAGCGCTGCCTGGAGCATTGAATGCAAGCATTACCTCACCACAACACAGCCTTATTGGCTGGAGATAACGGGACGTGGGGTGTTGGTGCTACCCCCTTGGTAAGAGCTGGGCTTTCTCATTATCTCTTTCTCTTTCTTTCAAAACAACTGACCCTTTTTAGTGGATGTCACCTACAGGGACAGCCTGGTCTTTATGGAAGAGCCCTATAAAAGAAGGAAGGACCAGCCCAAGTGTGATCATAACAAGATTGAATGAGATCAATAGAAACAATTTTAAAATAAACACCCTTTAAATGCAATAAGCAATTGTGATTCAATATGGCTGTTTTAACCATCCTTTTATAATTACTATTAAATCCTGCAGAGCAGCTCTAAAAAATAAGCAGTCATTAGAATCCATAGGGCTTCTTGATTTCAATTTTTTTATCAAGTCTCTGTATTCTTCCTAAAGCTAAATTACGTAATTTTTATTCAGGACCACCCTCTGTCATTGGTTTTCAGAAAAGTTATCATTGATTGCAGGGAGCATGATATGGTGATGATATTACTTACCTCTTGTGAGGACCTGGCTTTCAGTCACTGAGAACATACTACCCTGTTGGGACACACCGGGAAATTAGAATTGCAGTGCTAAGGTAAATCCCAAAATACTTTTTGAGAGACAAAGTTACCATTCATTTTACAAACAAGGAGAGCAAGAGCAGTTAAAGTCACCTGCAAACGTGATAGCTGCATGAAAGTGGCAGAATCAGGACTAGAGGCATTTTGTGATTCCAAGCAATGCTCTTGCCACTGGCCTTGGTTTTCACTTAGACCTCACTGCTGTAAAATTCCTCTTGGCATTACAGCAATTCAATGTAAATTAAGCAAGACTCTCAAGGTTTATCTTTTGATGAATAACATGGCCAGGTGCAAACACAGTTCCAAGAACCTCTTCAACATCTGTGCCACATGAAGCTGTATGCCATGTGTGCTGCAAAAGGCCTTTAATGCTTTATTTCCTTTATGGTGGTTATTAATAGGGGTCTGAGCTCTGTCTTTGTCTCCCTGATGTTCTTTCCTTTGTTTCCTTTTAGGAGCGGCACAAGAGGATAGAGAGCAGACAAACTGCAATATCCTGGTAATTAACTACCTCAGCAAAATAATGGCATCACGGCAGTGCAAATACTGTGTAAAAATTTGCATACAATAGTTTTCATGTTCCAGGAAAGAAATTTCTGTAGCATTTGAGAGAAAAAATAAGGGGGGGAAAAGAGAGAGAGAAAAGTTGAGCTGGAGTCAATATAGGACTGCAACTGAGATTGCATTCTGAGAGACAATGAGTGAGGCTCTGAAAGTGCTTGGACCCTTGTTAACTGGGTGCAATTCTACCTATAAATAGGTGTAATTCTACCTGAAGCAGCTAACTGAAAAAGCTGATCCAGTTTGGAGAGATATTTCAGCACCTTTAGGACCCACTGATTTCAACCAGAGCTGTAGGTGTAGACTAACTCAGCTATACCCAAAGTCATGGACCTGCTTTTGCAGAACTTGTGATGCTGGACAGGCACTGCAACCTCACTGCACTCGTGCCTGGCTTGTGAGTTCAATTCATGAGCAGAAGAGAAGACCCCCAAAACCTGTCACCTTGTCAGATGATCATGTACTAACAGTGTTTTTATTGGAGAAACAGAAGCTTTGGCAATGAAAATTTATCTGTCTCTGCCAAACTCCTTTGCATTCTGGAGTCCTTTACACTTCAGCATTGTTGGAAGAGGCACCAATAGACTCCTGGAAATTAAGAGATAAAATAACAGAATCATAGACTTATTTGAAGTGGAGGGGGCATTAAAGACCATCTAGTTTCAACCCCTCCATGGGCAGGGATGCCACCCACTGCACCAGGCTGCTTAAAGCCCCATCCATTCTGTTCTTGAACACTTCCAGGAATGGAGCATCCACAAATCTTCTAGGCACTCTCGGATCTGGGGTACAGTAAAATAATCCATTGCCAGGGCTGGTTGTAGGTGGGGAGAGAGGCTCTAGCTGCAGGTGGTGTGCTGCTGCAGCCACCGAATCTCTCCTGCTCCTATGGTCCAGCTCATCATGGGAATGAGCCTCACCAGAGAAAAAATATTGAAGATCCTCCACAGGCAAACCCAAAAGTTTTATTTTCTTTTCATCTAAACTGCTGTGTGATGGGAGTGATGCTACCCTATGGTTGTCCCAGCAGTTTGGTTGAAACACTCAGATCAGGAGGAGTGTCTATGGTCTGTCAGGCAGTATGGGATGGGGTACCTCAAGCTAGGTTCAGATCAGTGGCAACCTGTAACCTCGGTGCTATCTATGAAGATCTCTCTCCATATTTATATTTGTTTGACCTGGCAGCATGTGTCCCTTAAATTCTCTTTTTGTTCTTTTTTGTTGATTTACTATGTGAGTTTGGAAAAATTACTTAATATCTGTGCCAGAATTTATGTATCCATAACACAGGTGTATTATTAAACAGCTTTCTCAGAGGGACATTGTGAGGTTTAATGAATTCATGCTTGCAAAGTAATCTATGATTTCAGATGAAAATTGTTAGAGATGAGCAAAGTGCATTAGAGTTAAAACCGAGAGGATACAAAATAATAATAATCAAAAGGCCCTGAAGATGCTGATCACTCTAAAGGAGGAATATTTATGATTAAGTTACTAACAAAACCATCAATCCCTATGTTACAAAGTAAGATTTTTCAGCTATATAACATTAGTTAATATTATGCTATTTATTGTTTTGCTTAGTATTTCCATTCTCGTTGCATGGAAAGAAAATCTATTAAACTGATCTATCCTGGATTTATATCAAAAGGACATCAGTGTTTGCTTAAAATACATCAGAAGAGTGCAAAGCCATGGCATGTTTGTTTGTATGGCTACCTTTACTCACAGCAGAAGTCTATAGGATGACTTACCTGAGTGAGTCCAGAAGCTTTTGTGAAATCAGGGCTTTGGAGTGAAGGAACAAGGGCTTGAAAAATTGTCTCCTTGCCACAAACAATTAAGTCCACAAAGAATGAAGTCCACACAGAGTACCAAATCCTTGGAAAGAAATTGTGTGGCATGTGCCAAAGCCTTTTCAGCAACAAAGATTTCATTCTGTAACACAGAAAACAGGGATTAGTGTGACCTTCCACACCTCTATAAAACAGAGGTTGCCTCTGCACATGTCCAGGCAAAAGCTGAGGAGAGGAAGGCAATAACTATTGTGAGGTGTTTCAGAGAAAGCTGTCGGAGAACAGGCAGAGCAAAACCACAGAAGATGAAGAAATAACAGAATTTGCATTTTGTCCATCCAGATACAATCCTTTTGTGTTTGTAAACATTTGGGGTTTGGTCAAGATACAATCCTTTTTTGTTTTGAGCCAAAATCCCAAAAGTTTTGGATCCCAAAAGCAAGACCAAGACTATGTAAAATTTGCACCAATTTGTTCAACTGTAAACCCCATAAGACCTAACCTTTGCTGTGCAGCCTGTGTCTCCTTCAGGCAGCTGGCCACTTGGCAGGGAGGGTGCCTGCTGGTAGGTCAGTGCAAGCTGGGTAAGAGGTGTAAATTCACCTGCCTTACAGATGGGGACAAATCCTCAGACAACTGAAGTGGTCATTGGTTTCTGCGCTTCATGTACAGCTAATATCCAATGAAGGGCTGAGCAATCTTTTAAATAAAAATGGTTTTCCTGTTACAGGACAAATAATGAATGATTTGCCTTCAGAAGTCAATGCTGAACTGGGAGAGAAGAGACAAGATAGTATTTTGACTATATGGAAATGTAAGGCCAAAAGTTGGATTTTGAATTTCAATTTCCTAGACATATCTGTAATGGCTCTCATGTTAGAGGAAAAAATGAAGAACCATTTTTGCTGTACTTTAGAAACTGAGCTTATTTTAATGAAGCTGTACTTGATCTCTGCTGAGATGAATCTCAGAAGCTGCCTGTTCTGAGCATGGCAAACCTGAAGAGCCTCTGGGTAACCATTAGGATTCTGGCTGACACCAGACTCTGAGTTTTGAGAGCACTCTGGCCTCAGTTTCCTGTTCTGCAGCAGGGGAACTCAAGCGGTGCTGGTCTTGGGACAACAAACATACAAAGCCTTGTTTCCTGTAAGCCGATTCCTGTTCGTCCTCACATAAGCAGATTACACAGAGTGTCCAATTTAGGGAGGACTGTAGATGCTTTATAGCTCTTAGCATCCTTGGATGTTGTGTTTTGATGAAGTATACATTTTAGGGACTTAACAGGGAATGAGAAAGAAAGGGATAATCTGTCTCTATTGAAAAGACAAAAGGGAAAATGTGGGAAGTATTCCAGCCCTCAGCCACAAAAATACCTCAATGTATTAGTCATCTGAGTGACTGCAACATGTTCTGACAGTTCAAATGCCAAATATGTGACTGAAATACCAAGGAAAACCAGGTGTCCATAGTCTTTTTAGCAATGTAACTCAATGTAACACCTCAGATATATTCTTTGAAAAAGCCCATTTTATGTTAGATAGTTTGGGGTTCAAATATTTACAAACCCAAACTCTGACTTTATCTGGACTCTGGGCAGCATTTGTGGATCTTAACAGTGTGTGCATTTCTGGAGTGATATAGAAAGCCTCAGCCTCAGTGATGTGAAAGTAAATGTGTGGGTGCCTTCACTCAGAGCAACTTCACAAAATAAGAGGGTTTCTTAGTGCTGTGGACAGGTCTGATCCAGCTGTGAAGTTGGGACTGTGTTACATGAAGTAGTTCACACTTTCAAACAAATGAAATTATAGGAGAGAAAGAAGAAATTATCTTCCTATTAAATCTGTTCCTGCCTAGTGTATTTCAGATATTTAGCAATCAGATTTCTTCTTTTCCTGTGGTATGGACAGATTGAAAAAAAAAAAAACCAACCAAATAAATCCCCCAAAGAAACAAACAAACCAAAAACAAAAGCAAAACAAAAAACAAAAGTGTGTGGCAACTGGATATAATTCTTCACTTAAATTATGCAAAGTATATTGCAAAGGTGAGAAAATGCTCCTTTCCCCTATTGTCAAAAATATAAAAGACATAAAAGCAAAAGTCCTGCAGGTGGCTGAAGAGAGTGATGCAAGAGGTTTTCCTATTTAGTTCTTATGTTCTCTGTGTCTCAGATTGCTTCCCTGTTAAATGTTGTACTTTGCCAAAGGAGGGAACTTTGGAAAAGAAACCAAAGTACATTACGAGAAGTGATCATAAATATGTTCATAGTGTTAGACATAGTTCTTGCTTGGAGACATCTGAATTATCAGGAGATAATGATCACTACATTGAATGTTTACTTCTTTTTAGCATTTCAAGTTGTCAATAAAACACTTAAATATAGATATAAATAATATGTTGGATGTGGGGAACTACAGATGTTATACCAAAAAGGACCATTAAATATTCTTCTTGTACAGGGGAAAGAACAATGGAAATGAAAGTGAAAATTTTTAATTCCAAATATAGCTGACTGATTGGAATTACGTGGTGTGGATTTCTCAAAGTAGAAAATGAAAATATAGTAGGTAAGTAAAGTACAAAAGACAAGAGCCTGAAAATAGCGAACTGTTCTAGAATAGCTCAGAATCGCTTGTTTCCCATATGTCTAAAGCTACTCTTAGTCTAGTCATTTGCAGCATTGGACTCTCAGTATACTACTCTCGACAGTGTCTCAGTTAAGGAGGTCTAAGTAAAATTCAGCTAAAACAGTCTGCCCCTGTTATAGCTCTGTGCTTTCTGTAGCTGCATCTTCATTTGGGATTTATGTTCATATTCACGTCACAGCAGAGCTGCTGATTGTTCCGCTTATCCAATCTTTTTCATCGTCCCACTGATCTGTGAAATACATGGGTGGAGCTTTCCTTTTCACTGGGAGGAGATGTTGAGCCATGAATGTGTTTTACTAATTTTTTGACAGTGAGCTACCTATGTTACTCTTCTAAGTGTGTATAACAAAGAACTCAACTTCAGGATTACAAGCAACAGCTACAAGCAGATGTTTGAAGACATTTTAAAAAATTTCGTTTCTTCTGTCTGAAAATAAGACTGGCCAAACTGGCCAATCAGCCAAATTTCCAGCAGAAATTTTGGCGAACCCCTGAGACTTTGGTAACTTCACTGAGATGCTTAAAGAGAAGCAGAGATCTTCTGAGTCAAAAAACCTCAGAGACACTGAAGAGACTATTTCATTACTTAATTAAAAGTGGGGTAAAACAAAGCTGAGTTATGAAAATCAGAAGGCAAAAAAATTCTAATGTCTGAAAAAGGCAAAATTCTGGATCTGAAATTGAATACATACCCAATTATAAATCCTTAGTTTTATAAAAGTAGAGTGGATTTTTTATAATTGTCTGGTGAACTATCTCTTCTTCCACTGTGGCAATAGAAAAGACTTCATGGAAATTAAAACTGGAGTCATTTTAAGTGTCCCCACAGTTTATTTATTTATATTTATATATTTATATATTTATATATTTATATATTTATATATATTTTTATATACACACATATACATACACACTCTTTTTTTAGATGGTTTTCAAGGCTGGGCAAAACACGATTCCAACAAAGTCAAGTCAATCACAGAGTTCTAGCCATCTTTTCTTATCAGTCAATTTTACTAATTCTTTGCAGACTCCCTAGCTATATCTCTAGCTCCAGAGCAGGAGAATGAGGACTATTAGCCAAATGGGCTATTGTTTATTACAATCTGTAGTGGGAGTGATGGCAGCTGTTGATGGTAGTTTTTCATTAACAGTTAAGTAAAGCCAATAAGTGTTATAATACCCCATGCAATGGCAGATGGTGTGCTGCAGAAACACTTTCTACCTCAGCCAGTGTTCATCTTCACTTTGAAATACCATTTTAAAAGAGAAGAGTTTTAAAAAGGACCACTTTTAAAAATCTTCAGTTGCCATTTTCCCACATACATTTTATGTGTCTGGAAATGTAGTCCAAATACAAACTGCTAGGATAAAACAGGCTGCTTGCAATAAAAAGGGAGTAAAGTATCCCTTTCCATTTACAATTTGACTCTGCCTATACCTACACTGCCATTTCCAAACTACTTTATGCTCTTTTCTTTTGCAGAATTGAGTGGGTGCCTATGTCCAGAATAAAGCATCAGCCCATGCTGAACCTCAAACTTTTACAGTTTTCTATTCCAGAATCAACAGTGTAAGTTAAGATAGAAAGGCTTTTTCCACAATGTTCTTCTTGTCCCTCTTGGCAATTCTTCTGAATACTTTCTCATGTTCCTGGTGAGTTATCTTTATGCTCTGGTTACACCATAGGTGAAAGGGTGACCTCACTCAGAGAAGCCCAAACCTGACTCTTTGAACTGAAATATCTGAAGTAGAAAAGCAATATTTTATTCTTAAATCTCTGGTGTTAAGCTCTAGGAAAATGTCTTTTTTTTTATACCAGCCTTGGTTTCTACATGGTCTATGATTACTGGCAGAAAGTACTTGCTGGTATCAACAAATGCACTGTTTTGGATAATGTCATGGATATTGTACAGCACCTAGAGAAGGGTTGTAAATGGTTTCCTAGGCATTTTGTAGTGGCCTGCATATATAATGACGCTTATGCTCTTCTAGCATTGTAGTTTTTTCATTGAAGAAAAAAGAATAGAAATAATGGATTGGACCAGATTACTAAACCTTTAAATAATTCCCGAGTCTGCCAGAGGTCCCTGCTGTATTTTGAGTCAGGAGCTAGTGAAACAGCCATGCAAGTTTAGGCCCTCCCTGCCAGTAAATAGGTTATCTGACGCCTGAAGCATCAGTGCAGTTTCTGTACGTTATTGCTGTTGTAGAGTGAGAACGATGCAGCACCGTATTTTCAAGTGAATGCACGAACTTTGTGAGTCATAGCTATGCTCTGAAGGGAGGGACAGAAACTTCTTTTTGGTTTATCTGTTCTGCTGTGACTGGAAAGTTAAAGCAAAACAATTAAAATATAAAGTTACAGTCTGGTAAATCAATATATCTGGTAAATCATAAACTCTTCTTATTATCTTGTGTGAAGGGAAGTTACGAGAAATCTGAAGGAAGTTTTCCACAGGGGATACTGCAATGCATATTTTCCATTCCAAGTGGTTGCAGCATCTGTGACAGCAGAACAGTATCTGCCTTTGCATGTAATTGCAAACAAAATATCTGCATTCCCAAATCAGAAGGGATCTCACACAGACACTTTAAGCATCTCTTTGGGAGCTACCTATGCTGCATGGGTAAGCAGCTATGAGCATCTGCATTCAACCATCAGGAGATATGTGCCTGCAGCCCAGGGCACTGTAGAGGGGGCTCTGAAATATAGCACTTGCACCCAGACTGCAGAACAGCCTATGCTGTAGGAGGTTCCCATCTTTGATTCAGATCTAAACTTCTCACTCTTTTTAAATTGAAGAAACACTAGCAGTTCTATCATTTCCAACAGAACTACATGTGGTCCTCCTGTGTGAAGAACTCCCTTATAACTGACATTGGTGGAATGGATCTTAAGGAACGATTACTCTCCTCTGCAGTGCCATTGCTTCCTCCTCCTGTGGAGCTTGTGGGCTTCTCCTCATGGGGAACTTCTCAGTTAAAACTAGGAAACAGCACCAGACATCCTCAGTAGGTGCAGCAGCTCTCCCAGCCTCTTATGTGTGTCCAGCCCCGCACAAGAGGAACAGTTCACATCTCACCAGGCACATGAAGCCATAGCATGCTCCGGTCCCTGCCAGCCGAGCCGTTCTCTCGCATTTCACGGGTACATGGAAGGAGCTGTGCTGCTCTGAGCCCATGCAGAGCTCTGAGCTTCATAAAGAGCCTCAACACAAATCCTCTTCCCTGGCTTTTGATTTGGCTAGGAGCAATGGGGGAAGGGGCTGTCCCTTTTTTTTGTTTCTTCAACTGGGGACTTACAGTGTGTCATTTTCTTCTGTGCATCTTAAGCGTCCAATCAGGATCAATTATCATAGCACACTATGTAAATTTTAAAGACAATTGCAGAACTTTAATTAAAGCCAACTCTGTTTCTTTTTCCCTCTCCCTTCCTCACTCCCTGTGTTAGGAACACAATAAACTTAATCAGCTGCCTCAAATTATGCATGCATTAGCCCGTGAGATTCAGCAGGGCCAGGCTTCTCAAGGACAAAGAAATATACTGAGCTCGAGCACGTCACTTTGTTTTCTCCAGCCATCTTTTGTGGTGTGTCATGGGAAAAATTCTAATGAGTCTCTCCATGCTGCTGGAGAAATTCCTGTCAAGCACAAGTCAGTTGCTGTCTTTCTACCCTTTATTTTCCAGATACAAATTTTCTGTTACTCTGCGCTCTCATGTAGAAGAAAAGTTGCATCAGGTGCATCAGGACAGACTGGATTATCACTGACTGCTGACAATATGTAACCGTTTTGTTTTTCTGGAGTTGATTTTCCTCCCTTCTCACATAACTTGAAGCTTTTTGGCATTACAGCACACCGATGAACACGTTTGCATCTACAAAACAGTTTCTCTGCATCTACTGGCACTATGCATGGATTTGATTGTGTTTGCCACATAATATATTTTATAATATGTTAAAAAGCTGAGGATATGGTACAAAGTCTTCTGCTTCTAAGAAAATTTCTAGCACAGTGGAGATGCAGCATTTGCTAACTCTCCCTACCTCCAAGCCTTCCAGCTAGCAAAACTGCTCAAATTAGCAAAGCTTCAGAAGGGAGATGCAAACTATCCTGACTTATCTTTAGGAGGGGAGGCTGAACGCTTATATAGAGGTTTTTCTAGTTTGTTGGGGGTTTTTTTTTGTTTGTTTGTGGGTTTGCTTTTTTTTGGTTTTGTTTTTGTTTTTGTTTTTTTTTGTTTGTTTGTTTGGGGTTTTTTTGTTTTGTTTTGTTGTTTTTTTTTTTTTCTCCCATCTCTATGCTGTGGATTTGAAGTCAAAATTATTTTCATCCCTGGGTTTGGAGGTCTTTCTTCTATGACCTGTAGGCTCTGCTTTGTGCTCCCTGATAGTTTCAACAGTGAGCATGCTACAGATTAGCCTGGTTCTGCATGTGTAAACAAAGGAATTGTTTCCTGATGCCGGATTCATAACTGGCTGCATGCCTGCTGTGTCTACCTGCAGGGAGAGGAGGGATAAGGAGGGGTCGAGGAGAGGGGGCAGCTGGGGAGTGTGGCCATGGTATCCTGCTGGGCTGCCAGAGCCACCTGGAAGCAGGAGCTGGTGCTCTGGGCTCTGTGCGTGCATTCTCAAGCTCAGCTGTCGTTTTGAGCATGCGCTGCATGGTTGTGGCAGGAAGCTGCTCTGAACAAATGGCTGTGGGTGTTCTTTTTTCTCATTGACAGGATAATAACTTGCTGCTCTTTGTATTCACGGAAAAAGCCCTGAAAATGTGGCTTTCTGGAAATATTTGTGCTTATTTATGTTAGTGTGTCAGACTTGATTTAAGAAGGCAAAACAAAAATCAAAATTTTGCCTGCTCTCTGGCTGGCTTGCTCAACAGTCACATGGAGCTTAACAATAGTCAAACACAGTGTGTGCCTGGTCTGGGAAAGCACCAACAGGAAACGGGATGTAATCTGAAGCATGACATCACCCTACCAAATGAACCAGCGCCCCTGCTTTATTTCTCCAGATCAAAGACAGATATTTACATATCTAAATTGAAGCTGTTTCCCAAGATAAGAATTAAATCTATACCACTTAACACCCTGTCTGAGACATTATCCACTATTTTTTTTAAAATAAATACATTTGCTTTGTTTTGACCTTCATGTGATTCTGTGAGGAAGCTGTTCCTCCAGCACAGCCCTCTGCCCACGAATGATGGAATGCCCCTCCTCTGAGTGCAGAGAACCATCCAAGAGCTGGACCCTTTCAAGACATCACATCAGCAAGGGAATCCAGCTCTGGAGCAGCCCAAGGGGGAAAGGAAAACAAAAATCTTTGTTTGCCATCCTGGCAAATCAGCTTGTGTCCACCAAGGTGCAATTCAGAGGGACTCCCCATACAAATCTGAGAATTTGATATCTTATTTTCATTGTGTACTACTCAGAGTTTTGTTTTCACCGCCAGCATGGTGTTGAATTTAGTGTAGATTTGCTCACTTCAGTTTCCCAAGGTCAGTTAAGTGTCAGGTGTGTTCCACTAGTTTGGGATACAAGACTTACTTTGTTTACTATCTAACAACAAAATCTAAAGGTGCCTAGGCCCTATGCAGATTTCAAGTAATGTAGATGTCGCTTACTAATGATTTCCTTCTAACACTTCTGTTTTTTCTACTGAAGGCACAATCTTTGGGTTTTTTACTGCCTTAACCATGCAACAATATACTATGAATACACTAATTACTGACAGGCAATGGATTTATTCTTCTAATTGCACCTTAAGTCCTGACTTGCTGAGCCCATAAAATCTGTGCTCAGTAGGATACGTATTGGCCTTCCTTTGCCATAATATACCAAGGTGTATTACATTCCTCAGCAGAAAATACTGGCAAATGAGAACAAGTGAAGAAATGAATTTTCAATCAGAAGTGAATTGAATTCTTAAAATTAGAGAGACTAAGATGATTTTAAACATAACATGAGTAGGAAATGTTGTATTAATTTACCTGACAAGTGACCTTCTTCCTCTTAAGCCTAGAACAAATAAAAATACAATATCTACTAAGTCTTTTGACATTCTCCTCTCCATGTTTTAAGGATCTGCCATTCAGGATTTACATTTAATCTTCTGTTTCAGAGGAAAGGTACCCTTTGGTCTGGCTGGGTCCCTTTGTTTATAGGGAAGTCTTCAGAATTCAGTGATAAATAAGAGAAAAAAAGTCTCAATAATAAAGTTTCAAACATTCTTCATTTTAGACCTTGGCAATGCCCGCTTGCCTGTTGTGTAATGTATTAAACTGTTATTTTTTGGGGGTTTTAATGCTCAGCTTTCCCTAGCAGGACTAATGCAATGAAAACCCAAAGGACTTTGTTGTGATAAGCCAAAATCTCCACTGAAGGAAATAAAATGCATTTCCTGAATCTCTGGACAGAAGTTACCACAAAAGCTGTAGTACAGTTTTGTTGAAAAGGCTTATTGAAAAAAGGCAATGGAGAATTGTCCAGTGTACTACTGCACCACTAGAAGATAAAAGCTCTCAGTATGCTACTAAATATCCAGTCTGGTGGAGCAGGTCTTCAGTATCCAGGCTGAAGGTAATGGGAAGCAGCTGCCTCGTAGGGAGATTGCAACAGCTCTGCAGATGTGAAGGGAGACCAGGAGCCTGAGCAGTAGGGCTATAGACAAGGAAAAATGTGTTCTTTTATGTGCCTGTGAAAGGAATGAAGACAACAAGCTGGTGTGTGACACAAAGTCCTCAAAACAGTTTAGTGGAAGGACAAAGATTTAGAAAAAGGCAAGGTCAATGTCAGATCTGCATTTAACAGCCTCTGTTATGCAGATGGTCACTGAATACTAAACGATGCACCACATAGTAGTAAAATACTGTGTATATACAGTTAATGTTAATTCTCATATATGGTATATTAAAAAATATATATGATGTATTAACAAAATAACTATCACAAGACATTGTAATTTGTAGAAAAGCCCTCCAGAGTGGAAGAAATAGGGTAGCAGAAGGAGTGTAGAGATATTACTGTGATCACAAGGCATGGGCTAGATGGTGAGGGAAAAAAAAGAGAAAGGAAAAGTGTCTGAAGTGTTCAAGTAGTTCTTGTTAGGTCCTAACATCAAACCTCTATAAAACTAGGGTGAAAAGCCTATTTATTCACCAGAGCACTTCCCCTTGCTGCCACACACTGGTGAGAAAACTGTGTAAAGTTAGTGGCACTGTTCAGAGAGATGAGGAATTGTCTTGTTTCTGCATTTCCACAAAAAAGAAGGCAGGAGACATATTAACAATTTATTTGGTATTAGTCCTAGTGTAGTATTTCTGCTGGGGGCAGGATGAATTAAGAAAAAAGGGCAAAGGAAGGAAAGGAAAATGATTCTGCTTCAGAAAGGAAAGAAGTGTGGGTTGAATGTTACACTGGGTGCTGGGCTCTTGGTCTTCCGTACAATAGATGAGATGGTCTGGCTAGGACCCAGGTAAGACACTTGGAACAAAAGACACATTTCAATTGAAGCCGAGGTTGAATTTTGCCAAAACTTCACGAAAAAGGAAGCTATTTCTGCAGAATGTAATGGTTTTGGAGAATTGGCAAATTTTAACAGCTCTGTTTTCTCCATCTTCACACACCCGTGACTGTAGTTAGGTTTTAAACAAAAAACTCTTCCTGAATTACCTGATCCTACATGTCAACTTTTCTTCTACCCATCTGGAGCTGATAATACAACTCCATCACCTTCACTTCTAAGCTGATAGGATTGCAAATAGTATCATGCCACCAGCCATGGTGAAGCACAGCTTGAAGAGTCTTCCTTTTCAGTCACCAAAGACTTGGAGCTCCAGATATGGTCTGCCTTTAAGTTAAGACTTTCTGTTCCTTTTGAACTGTTCACATACCTATGGTCAAAAAAATTACCAATGACCTGATGCAGAGTTTCAGCTTCTTACTGTTTTTAATTTCTTTATTGCAGAGACATAAATGCAAATTGTAATGGTCTCTCAGACTCACATGGAGGATATATAATACCTGCAGGTTGTGAATTAGTTTTCCTAATGTTAAGTTGCAGTTTCACAGAAGGGGAAGAAAATTTTAGCTCTTCCTTCGGCCACAAACCACCCTGTTTTTTCTTTCTCCATTCTTTCATTCATTTGGCTTCCAGACTCAAAAACTAAATGACACTATGGAGACATCAAGATTTCTAGAGGAAAGTAACCAATTTGAGCACTCGTAGTTGTTTATATTTTTAAAATGCAAATGATCTTGGCAAAGGTGTGACATAGAGTTGTAGGAAACAAAGAGTTGATTGTTGAGATCAGTCTTGACACTGCTACTGTTTCTCTTGGGGGATTGCAACTACAGTCCTCCAGGCCACAAAGGGTATCTTTTCTTATCCAGCTAGTTTCATTGTTGGTGAGGTTTTTTAGGTTTCTGGTTCACAAATACACTACATGTATGCTGAGTAACCTAGCTGAACAGTTGGCTCATCAATATTTACATGGGAGACCTTTATAAATAACACATCAAATTTACACACAGAGCTTTGTTAAACTAACAATTACGACTTCCACCACCAGCCCCAAGAGCTTACCTTTGCTTTGGAGATGGCTGATAGAGGCAAGTTTGTACACTGGTTGGAGGAAAATAAGACCCAAGAACCTTTATTGGCCTTTATGTTTGTAAAATCCGTCTCAGAATTACTCTATTATGTCACTGCTGTGCTACATGGTTTTATGTTGCCATTTGGCTGTTTGGAACAAATGAGAATGAGCTAGTCAATGAAAAGGCACCCTGGGTTTTAATGGTGTCAGTAAAATGAGATAATTATCTTCTGTTACCATAGAATATCCCCAGCCAGTACCCTAGTTGCTTATTCACAGAGTATAAATATTATATTGAATTTATTTCACTATTTTACTCAAGTTGATAAGAACTCTTCATTTCTTAATGATTTGCAGGTGAGTATTGTGATCTGTTAATATAACCTTTTCTTTTTTCGTTCCCATATTAAATAGGAATTGCTAATCCCAGGCTGCAATTCTTCCTTTGGAAGAAGGGATGCAAAGAGCAGCATGGGTATAAATCTGGAGTGCTTGATTTGAAGGCAGCATCATTGTGCCACCTGCAATGGAGCCCTACTTCTTGGAGTCTTTTCAGCAATGCTGAATTGCAATGTGTGTGTGTTGTATATCATCTTTACTGTCTCTCCATCCCTGGTTTGAAACTGATGTGTTAATTCTTGATGACTGCACTAGCACCTCCTGCTGTGTGCAAAGCTGATCAACCTTGCCTGCCCTTCCTGCTAATTTCTATTTAAAGCCTACTGAGGAGCTCAGACACTTGCAGTGGAAATGGGGTGGAGAGAAGAGAAAGAAGGAAAAACTCCCTAAGAGTGACTCTAATCCAGGGAGACTTGTCTCACAAGACTCTCTTCAATGATGAAGAGAAGGGGGGTTTTTCCTTGAAAACTCCTCTGGAAGTTCAGGCACTGTGGAGCATGGACTGAGGGAGGCTGTTGGGAAGGCAGGGCGCCTGATGGAGTCATAGTGACCTGATGAGCACTTGCCTCGACTTGCTGAAGCTTCTCCTTGACTGTGTTGTGAGTCAGGCTTCATAAGCATCACCACAAGACAGGATTTTAAAGAGGGAGATTAAAACTCAGTAAATGTTCACAGGGAACTCCTCACAGATAGCAACCTGAAGTGGAAAGAGAAATGCTGTCTCAGGATACTGCCTTTCTCTCATTGTGTCCATGTGGCTTTCAGAACAGAGGCACATCACCTGTGTCACCTGAAACCGAGGCAGACTCATGTCCTTCCGTGCAACAGGGGTGTGTGTTCGGGAGACAGAAGAATTAGACCTCATGACAACCAGAATGACCAGGAAGGGATGAATATCACCACAGTTTTTCTCAATGAGATCTTTGATGAAGTGAGAATAATGATAACTTTGACATTTTAAGGAAATCTGCCTGCCCCTGGCAGCATTTCCACTGATGATAGAGCCACTTCTAGTGCAGATATTGTAAACAACAAGCACACTTAGCTTGTTTGGTGCCATCTATCTCACTGAGAACTTATCCCTTTGGAGGAAAAGATCCTACACAGCCAGTGTGCACTGCAGCAAATAACATTTGGTATCATGGGCAAAAAATTAACTTTCAGCTGAAGTAGATTTGATCACTGCTGATTGCTGTGCTGTTAAATGTTGCTTGCTCCAGATCAGAAGCAGCCAACCTTCCAGAGCCTGACAGGCAAGAAAATAAGATGTGTAAAGGCAGAGAAACATTGATTTTATACTCTACTCAATTTAGCATTTGGCAGGTATTTTTACATAAAAACTAATACAGACCTACCATGCAGCACCCAGTATATCTGACTTGCTCTTTCACAATTTTAGTAAGTGTCCAAACATGCATTTTAGTATATTCTACTTGCTAGTCTTAGTAGCATGGCTATGGCTTATTAATAAAAATCGTTATATCATAATTCAAAAATTTTACATACATAAATAGACCAGTTCTGGCCTCAATGGTTGTATCTCTACCAACAAATAAAGCAGGCCAGGGCTCCTTCTGCAGTCCTTACAGCAAGTGGCACAGCTTACAATTGTATAAGGAAGATGTCTTCCCCCAAAATGGAAGGGACCTCATCAATGGTGAAAATTTCTCAGCATCAAAACATGCCCTGGCATTGCCTGAACTGCTGGCACAGATCAAACCTGTGCCAATAAACACATCAGCAGTTAAAAAGTGCAGATGCTTTGGTGCCTGTGACAGGATCCATGCCCTGAACCATTTCAGCTTGTTACTGCAGTTGTAGCCACTGTGATGTAGAGAGCTTTTTATGTCTTGTGGTGATTTTCCCGAGAGGTGCCTCGTGTTCTCCTGTGCACACATAAAGATATGAAAAATGCAGCACCTTTTTGTAGGTGGCCTATGATAAAGTAAAAGAGTCACAGTAAAGTTGTACTCCCTTGGCCAGCTGTGGAAAAATAGAGCTGTCTCTCCTCTTGCCTTTGCCAACTGGTCCCCAGTTCCTGTGGAGGGCCAGGCACCATCTGCTCCCTGCTCATTTAGTTGGCAAATCCCTGCACATCATGGTAACTGGAAGTTCCTGCCTTCCCTTCTCTGCCTCAAGGAGGCCGTTTGCATCTTTGGAGAGACACAGCAACTCCTGGTACTTCAGTTGCTCCTTGCCCCTGGCCAGGCTTCCCCAGCTGCCAGGCACTGGGTGCTGTTTCCACTGCAGCACACAGAGGGATGGGAGACTGCTGCCCTGCAAAACCCATCACACCACCAGCTGGTCCAGCATAGACAGGTGGGCTGGACAGGCAGACACAGAAAAGGATGGCTGATATGCCAAAGAACTGCAGCAAGTTTGGGAAATACATTTTAGCCAAGCCCTGCTGATTCCCATCTACTCCACACTACCTACCATATCATGTGAAGTGGGGCATTGGAAGCCAAAAAGCAGCAAGACCTTGCTGTGCTTATCTAACCTGACCATTGCTTCCATTCAAATGACTTTTTTCATGTTTTATAGAAACTGCCTAGTAAGATCTAAGGAGCAGCTCAGGGATTTTCTGAGGGATTGATTAAGCACAATTCATGTCAGGCTTCAGCAGACTTTGCTGTTGGCTCCAGTCATGCCTGTTTCAGGGGGTGAGACCCCTTGGCAGGTGCTTCAGGATAACATTGAGCACAATCTGTTCAAGCACCTCCTGTGGCAAAGGAATTCAAGAGGCTGAAGGATGAGTTTTGCAATTTCTGAAAAACAAGATGCTTTGACAGAAGCTGCAGTCTAACTTCACTGCCCTGAGCCACTGATGAGCTTGTGATTTAAAGGGCTGTTTGCACAGGTACAGAGTAGGTTCTCTGCCAGTTCAAATCTGCATCTCTTTAATGGGCTGGGGAGAGAAAGCACTTCTGCTTTTGATCAAGTTAATGAACTCATACTGCACTGGCTGGAGCAGACAAGGGGATACAAATATAGTCTTGTGTTTGCCTTTTCTGAGCATTCTACAAATGTTGCAGCATGTTGTATGAAAAATGTGCAACTCTGAGACCAATATATGAGATTCATAATTTAGTTTCTTTTCAAAGGCCTATTAATAGTAAATCAAACATCAATTTAACAAAACCAGAGCGTGGGTGACACCTCTCCCTTTATAGCGCAGCATATGCACATCTTCAGTCAGCTTACTTATTGTAAGGGTAGTATTGAAGCTTGAAAGAAAGCTTCCACCAGCATTATAAAGGTGGATGATTCTGTAAAAACTTAATTTTGCTGAGCTATTTGGAGTTTGCAGAAGACTTAAATTTCATAGAAAACCAAAAATCTTTTTGTTGTCCACTGAGACTTGATTGTTTGATGGCAAAAGAAAACCTGGCAAAGAACCACAGAAGTGGGAAATGCCAATTAAAGAGCTTGGGTCTGTTTGTGCCTTTTTTCTCCCTTTATCAAGAAACAAAAGACAATGTTCCTATCAGGAACAACATCAATGCATCTTAGGGTTGATTAGGAAGTTTTACATGCACTCCTGCTCGACTTCCCCAAACTTGCTGTCATGGTTTAGGAATGGCACTCCCCAGTTTAGTGTTCCCACAGAAACACCCCAAACCATGCCAATTGCTCACTCTCTCCTTCCCCAGCAGCAGGCTGGAGAGGAGAATTGGAGGCACAAAAGGTAAAGATCACAGGCTGAGAAGAGAACAACGTACTGGAAACAGCAATGAAATAAGAAATGAACAGTCACAGCAATGATATTAATAAAAGGGAGTATAAGAAAGGTGAACGATTCCCACATGAGTACCTACCACACAGAATGCCCCAACAACACTAGACCATGCCATGCTATCCTGACTGGAAACACCAGTAAAGAGAGCATATTGCTTATCATTTTCTGGTAGCTGATTATATGGTGGATCCTTCTTAGTATGTGTCACCTTTCCCTCCTCTGATAATGATGAAACTCCAAAATTTTTGCCTTCACTAGGAATTCCAAGATCTCTGGGCAACTGGGTTTTCCTATCTGAGCTTGCTGTGTGGTCAGCATGACCCACTTACTCCACATGGCATCAGTAGCATAATGCTGTGGAAGGGACTTTCCCTTTGAACATCCAGCCCAACACTGGTAGTCAGGGTGCCAGAAACAGCTGCACTTCGCTGGCAAATAACCTGGCAGCCCAAACCCCTTCATAAGCTGCCAGAGTCTCTTTCTCCGTTGGGGGGTAGCTGGCCTGTATCCCCAAACCCAGAACACCAGAGGTCATACTCATTTCTCCAGGTACTTTTTGCCAGATACTCCATGAAGGACCATTCTCCCTGGCCAAAGAGTAGAGCACATTTTTCACATCTTGTCCTATCCTTATTGGCCCAAGAGCTACTGCATGAACAATCTCTTGTTTAATTTGTTCGAAAGCTTCTTGTTGTTCAGGACCCAAAATAAAATCATTCTCCTTCTGGGTCACTTCATAGAGAAGGCTTACAACTTGACTGTAATCTGGAATACACTGCCTCCAAAAACCCACAGCGCCAATGAAACCTTGTGTTTCCCTTTTACTAGTTGGTGGGGATATAGCTGCTCTTTTGTTAACCACATCCATTGGAATCTGATGACATCCATCTTGCCATTTACTCCTAAAAACTGAATTTTCTGGGCAGGTCCCTTGACCTTAATTTGCTTTATGTTAAAACCAGTCTTCAGAAGGATTTAGATTATCTCCTCCCCTTTCTCAAAATCTTCCTCAGTTCTGTTGCCCACACAATGATGTCATCAGTGTACTGCAAGTGCTCTGGAGCCTCACCCTTTTCCAGTGCAGCCTGGATCAGTTCATGGCAGATGGTGGGCCTGTACTTCCACCCCTGGGGCAGTCAGTTCCAGGTGTACTGCATGCCCCTCCAGGTGAGGGTGAACTGAGGCCTGCATTCTGCTGTCAGAGGAAGAGAGAAGAATGCATTAGCCATGTTGATGGTGGCACCACTTGGCTGCCTTGGGCTCCAGTTCATATTGAAGTTCCAGCATGTCCAGTATGGCAGAATTCAGGGATGGTGTGACTTCATTCTGGCCACAATAGTCCACTGTCAGTGTCCACTCTCCAATGGACTTATGCACAGACCATATAGGACTATTGAAGGGTGAGCAAGCCTTGCTGACCATTCCCTGTCTCTTCAGTACATGGATGGGGGTCATGGAGTCCTGGCTGGTGCAGTACTGTCAATAGTGCACAATTGTGGTAGAAATTGGTTCCTGCTGTTCTTCCATCCTCAGCAGTCCCACTGCAGAAGGGTCGTGTGAGAGAACAGGCAAGGTTTTCAGCTGTCTCATTTTCTCTGTCTCCACAGCTGCTATTCCAATATACCAACAATGATCTTAGCTTTTGGCTATCTTTAAAGAGTTTTTTAAAATAATAAACTCTTGAAATGAGACTGGCAGGAAACAAGGAAATGTGGTCTAATATCAAGACATAAAGAGTAAGCAGTAGGTGGGAGGAAATGGCAAAAGCTAAAGAAGGAATTGTTTCAGTGGTCACACAGAAAAATAGAAGGGAAAGTAATTTTGACTGAAATAAAATGTTGGTTGCCATTTGGGGGATATTTTGGAGTATTTTCACAGTGTACTTCACTATATTTTTATTTCTAAATTCACATCAGCAACACCAGAGATGCCTGGTGAGTCTTGCAGAGGCATCAAAGGAAGACAATAATATAACACACTTCTCTGTAGTAATTTTTGATAGAAAAAAAGGGAAATTATAGATGACTGAGTGTAAATATAAAAGAATAAAAGAAACCACATGCAGCAGGGAAGGGAACAGAATGAACTCTCTGAAAAATCTGACCTAGGCCTAAGCACTAGCTCAGAATCATGAAGAAACTAGAGCAGAAGACAGCATGAGGTTGCATTATATTTTTGGTCTGAAACTTGTTTATGACTGTATCACCTCAAATTCTGTGAATTTGTGTTAGAGAAGACCTTTGCAAAGACTATGTGTTATGTGCTTCCACCTATGTGTTAATGTGTGAGGTTTGACAAGATAATTGAAAACAGTTTCCCTGTCTCACAGAGCTCAGCTATACATCCATTCCCTGCCAACATGCAGCACAACTGCTTGCATGAGCACCTGCAGAGCAAATCCACCTAAAAACTGACCTTGGCACAAAATCTTTCAGTCAGATCTATTTCACCATCTCCCAGTGGCTGAGCTGGGTTGTGTCTGTCCTCTGCACTCATCACTGTGCACGTAACATCAAGATTATACGCCATGATTACACACCACACACCCAGCAAGGGAGGGAACGCTGGTGGTGAGGAAGCATCTGTTGCTGGGGTGGTACATGCAGCACAAGTGGTGGGCAGAGAGCTGAAGGTGGCACTGTCTCGAGATTGTCTTTTGTGCCAAGATTTTCCACAGGATATTTTAAGGAGCCCTGATATATAGGGTACAGAGTAAGAGGCAAGCAAAGAAACCTTAAAAATTGTGAAAAATAGTAGAGTGACAAGTGTTGAAATACTAGCAAGGACTCATATCCACATGATTTTTTTTAATAACTCCTTTATGCTTTCAGATTTACTCTAAAAGCTGTAGTTTCCCTCTCTGTACTGGTGATGGTATTGCTTTGGTTTCATATTAGATATGATATATTTTTAATCTCCAGTTCATGTAGAATACAGTCCTTTTCCCTGGATTACATGTGGTTTTATCCTTGCTAGATGGATGGTTATTTTGGTTCTATTCAGCTAGTGTTATATATATATATTCTTCACTGGGTTTTGCTCTCCTTTAAAATTTGTGGGACTGAGATTGATTTGTTACTCACAAATAATATAAACTGACAGGAGGCATAACATGGGAGTATGATTACAGAGAATAATTAATATTTTTTTTCTTCTAGGAAAACATATGCAGTTGAAAAGTATGTCTGTTCGCTAGCATGGCTGTCTTTGTTCAGTCCACAGCAAGCCTGAGCCATTAAGGATTTTTACCATGTAAGAAGGTTCAGGCAGCTGCTCTGGTCATTTTCAGACTCTCTTTTCTTTCTGCTGAATATATTAAGAATAATACTTTGTTAGAGGGGAAAGCCACATGCTAGAAATAGGAAAATATTGAAGGAATGAACAAAGGGAGGAGATGCTGGTTTTAAACCCTAGTGGTCTCCTTTCTTTTTCAATCCAAAATCAAGGATAGAAATATCTGCGTTCTCAGGGAGGATTGGAAGCATCAAATATTTTATAAAGCATATTTTAAATTAGTCTAGGCAAAAACCAACCAACCAAAAAACTCAACAACACTACAAATGCAATCCAAGAACCAGAAAAATAATTTTAACTTGAACAGAAAACCAGATAGATTCAGTGTGACTAAAACTAGATACTAAAGCATGTTAAATGATGATTTTAAGGACATGGGGGGAAGAGATATTTTTTAATGGAGTCTAAATTTTTGCTCTTCCTACATGAGTAGGAATGGCCAGGTTAGTCACAGGAAAAACCTTTCCAGAGCTGAGAATTAACACTAAAGATGTGGACAGGTGAGAGAGAGTCCAGAGAAGGGGCCACAAAGATGACCAAAGGACTGGGAAGCTTGCCATGTGAGCAAAAGCTGAGAGAACCGGGTTTGTTCATCTTGGAGAAAAGAAGGCTTAGAGAAGACCTAATCACCATGTTCCACTGTTTAAAGGGTGGCTACAAGGACAATAGAGATTCTGTTTTTACAAGGAGTCCCATGGAAAACACAAGGGGTAATAGGTAAAAGTTCCTCCTGGAAATCCTCTGATTGCACACAAGAGGAAAATTTTTCACAGTGAGAAAAATCAGCCATTGGAAAAACTCTCCGGAGAAGTGGTGGTTTCCCCAACATTCAGCTGGACAAGGTGTTGGGCTATCTTGTCTAGACTTTACTTTGCCTACAAAAGTTAGCAAAAGGATCCTTGAAGGATCCTTGATCAGAGGATCCTTGAAGTCCCTTCCAACATGTCATTCTATGATTCACTAATTCTGTGATTCCATGATTCTGTGGTCATGAGCACTTGGGGAGCTCTAGAATTTGCTGGCTGCATGTGGTACAAGGGCACTGTCTACAGAAATTAAGTATGGATTTCTCACATCAGTGGAAATCACAATCTAACCTGCAGCTTCTCTAGTGGTTTGATAGTTATTTTAGTCTACTCAGTGACCTCATCTCTTTATTGCTACCAACTAAAAACCAAGAACTGCATGGACTTTTGCTTGTAAAAAACAGGGATAATGAGTTTTACATCCAGACTCTGTAGATGCTCATTCCCTCAGAAACTGTCACTTTAGAAGATCATAGTTATTGCTGGAAAGGAAATCTGTGAAGCACTTTTAAAATATTCTTGTTAGTTAGACAATACTTTTCTTTTACATGATGTCTCCACACATCTCTCTTAGCTAGACGCAGACCTGTGTGAGGCACTTGAAACTGAAATATATCCCTATGCATTTGGATGAATTCTGACATAGGTCCTGCTGAGTTTTTCAGGGGTTACAGTCATCTAGAACATTATTCTTTTTTTTTTTCTTTTCTTTTTTTCCCCCTTCAAAAAAAGGATGATAATGCCATGCCTCCTTTACAGCTTTTGGGATGGGAGAAGAAGTTGCAACCACTTAGTGTGTGCTCATTACCTTGTACTCTCACTGCAAAGTGCTAAGAACAGTTGAAGATGACTCCTCAGGGGAGAGAGGTGGCAGAGAGAGAACAGAAGGAAGACTCCAGGGTCAAAGACACTCGTCTGACAAATAGTCCTTACCACTGCCACAAATTGCCTTTCGTTCAGCATGTAACACCCAGACTGGGACTGTGGCTCTTCTCAGTTTTCCTCTTTGGAAGTCTTGCTCAGGAAAAAAGCCTCCCTTAAGAAAAGTTGTCTGAAGGGCACTGGGAAAGGAGAGCTAGCTGGTGGACCACTAAAAAAGAAGCCCCACTCATGACATGAGATGGCAATACAGGCTTTTAAATTAATAGGGCAGGAGACCCTTCTCCTTTTTTTAATGCCTTTATTGAAAATCAGCTTGGGTGGGGAGAACCAATGGGTCGCACACATACCACTGCTGCTCCCAGGAATGGCATGAGGAGGTGGATGAGTGTGGCTCTGTCCGCTGCTATGCAGGCAGAGCTGGGGCTTCTGTCCTCATGAGAGCACAAGGAGATTCCAGTTTTTCAGTTTGACATTCGAGGTCCTCTTTCTAGCCGACATCCTGAGGTCAGGGTGAAAGATAAAAAGGATCTTAGCAGGCACTGGATTCAGTTCCTCACCTTTAGACATCACTTAGATCTCTTAATTCCATGGTGGCTCATTGTTTTAGGGGTTTTTCTTGCTAGATTTGGTGAGGTGCTTCCTCATTTCATACCAGCCTCGATGTCACCTCCCCCTCACAGTCCCAGTTGTCATTTTCCAGGAAGCAGCAGGGGGATACCTGACAAAGCGGGATTTCTAACCATCAACAACAGGTAATGAAAGAAAAACTATTAACAACAGGTGATTACAACATGAAGTTATTAACAACAAACAGTTAAAACTCCAACTTAGCAGCAATTGGTTTAACTTGTTAACTCTGCAACTTAAAAAAAATTGACAACTTTTCTACTCATAACAGGCTTCATATCAGGAAAGCCTATGTGTCAGCTGTATCATGATGCTTATCCCAGTCACTGATGCTTGTTCATGTAATTAACTTCTGATTAACTTCTGCAGATCCAAGAAGATGATAGAAGGAAATTGTGTAGTGTGAAGCCTCAGCCAGGGATAAGGATTAAGTGACGGTTCAATAAACTACTTAACAGTGAATGCTATGGCATTTCTTTGTGAGCAAAATATGGGTGGAACAGTCAAGGGTTGGGCATGTTATCATTTCTGGCACTAGGTTAATTGCCTTGCTGATACTTTGCAAACTGCTGATTGAGTGGCTTTTTGCTCGACTCTGCCCTTGTTGATGCCAGAGGGGAAAGTCTGACTCCCAACTCTAAAAGCCTTGATGAGTGTAGGAAATCACGGGCAAACCATTGGGAAGGTATATGCAGACAAGACTTGTAAGAATATATGAGGGGATACCTGTGGGGAGTTAAGTGGGATATTTAAGAGCCTGTGTGAAAAATAAGGAAGAAAATCAGTGCTGAGCAGGGACGTGTCCTCTAGATGCACACATTCCACTCAACTGGGCTCAGCTGTAGCGCCATGCTGTACTACAATTATGGTGATTCCTATTTTGCCAGGTTTACCCCTGTGTCCAGTGTGGGATGCCTACTTACAGCAGCTGCTGGGCGTAAGCCAAAGTGCCAAAGCTATAAATCCATCAGTGGGGTATTTCTAAAGCTGCTCAGGAGAATGTGGTATCTTCTTCCTTCATCGTGACAACTCAGTCTGCTCCCTCAAATCAGCAGTCAGGGATTTTCAGGGTAGTCAGGTCTCTACAGAGAAACACATGAGCTAAAGACAGTTTCTTTATCTTGTCACTCACCCAGAGAATCAGAAGGCAACTTTTCTTTCCCTGTTGCTTAGCCTTGGATTGGCATCATTTTATTTCAGATAACACAGCCTGACTTTGTTATCATGCCAAGTAAATGAAATATGAGCACCTCTGGGCACTGAAGAGAACAACAAAAGTTCTTAGTGTAGAAAAAATGATAATAATTTTAATTATACATTTATAGAATTTGGGATTCGAACTCTACCATTGTTTTCAATAACAGCCTTACCCAGACCCCTCTGCAGCCAGTTTGCAGATGGTAAAGAAACATCACTGCAAAGAGCTATGGTGGGTAAAACTATTGCGGACAGCATGTCTCACAGAGCTGAAGAACATCTGTGAAAACCACTGCGAAATAGGCATGCATTACTTGCAAATTTCAGATGGAGGAAGTACCACTTTGTTGTTATAAATAAGGTGGTAATTCATGCTGGAAATGTAATATTATTAATGTAATATAAAATATCTCCCAGCAAAGGGGAGAGGGAGATTGCCACACAGGATGATGAAAGCCACAACTCACAGCTGAGGAGGAGGTGCATCATTAACATACGAAGAAAGCCTAGCCCGCACAGGAGATGGGCACTCCCCGATGACATGAACAAGGAAGTGCCCAGTGATGATGGTCCATGTAGATGTCCACCTCAGATAGACAGGACCATAAAGGACATACACCTGAATGAAGGATTCTGGGAACTGGAGACAGATACACATCAATTCCCAGACAGTGGCTTTGTCGTGCACAGGACAGAGAATAGACACTGCACAAATATGAACAACTCCAGAAGGGGACAAAGGGACTCTGCCACGGGCAAGAGAAAGAGTATAAAAACCAAACTCTGCCAGGCCTCAGTGGTGAACAGGGGGATTTGGTGTGATAGAGGCCGGATCATCGTTCACCCGCTCTCATCCTGGGGTCAGTGCTGCTTTTTGATTGTTAGAGCTCAGGACTATATATTGATCATGAATAAATTTAATTTTTCTTTTTGATTAAATTGGCTGGATCAATTTTTTACCTACAACATTTGTGAACATGTACTAAATACTCAGGGGAGGAGCCAGTCCATGGGATTCTGAACCACCCACACCAATGCCAAGGGGGAAGTGAGTGATGGGGAAATTTGGAGGGATTTGTGTTTGGACCAAAACCAAGTGCCAAGCTGGACTTTGGATTGTGCAAGTTCCAACCTGGACCTAAACTAATCAGCTCAAGCCCTTTCCTGACAAAGAGATTTATACTGTATCCCTCATAAAATTGTGTTCCCCCAGCTGAATGCCTAAGAATGCAAATCTCCTTGAAAGCATGTTTTTATAGAATTAGTTTTATGGGCTGGTGCATATGGAAATCATGTTAGAAAATATAGGTATAGAAATGCCCCACAGGATATTAAAGTTTTGTTCTAGAGGCACTTTAATCATGACAAAGATGAGATCTAACTCCAGCTCTGCTGAAATCAGAAGCAGAGTTTTACTGTCAAGAAAAAAGTGTTTTGGCAGAAGCGTCTTGCAGAGGTCACCTGAGACCAGCTATAAAGTGGCAGGTGATGGCCCCATAGGTGAACATAGTATATCCTTCCTCTCTCTTAAAACACAGAATTACCTGCTTTGAAACACACTTATGCACAAGAAAGGAATCCATTTGATCAGTCAGATGACAAGGTGATTGGTTTGCATTCCTTTTCTGATTAAAATCATAGGTCATGTTTCAAGCAAATTCACATGTTTTTCACTATCTGAAAGGTAGAAATTAAGAAGGCTGATGCTAGTTATCCAGCTAATTGTGTTCTAATTTAGAAGAGTATAACAGATTTACAATTTTAGGAGGTAAAGAGGAAGTCTAGAAAAGGGTTGAGAACCACCTTAAAGAATGCCTTACGGAAGTATACAGGCAGGCCTTGAATAACTTTTATCTTTTTTTCTTTTATCTTTTTTTCTTTTATCTTTTTTTTAAACATGTGAGGAAATTGAGTTATTGAAGAACCCTAGATACCATGGCATGTTGCATGTAAGCAATTGACCCTGAACAAGATCAAAGAATCATTGTGTCCATATAGAAGGTGACAAATGTCCTTTATTCAGCACCTCTAAGTGCCATGTATAATGGAACAAAATTAATCTAAAGCACTGCAGAGGTAGTGATCTGGGTATTTTTCACCACGTCAAAAAGAGTCTCTGTAGAAAATGCCAAGCAGTGTAGAATAAGGCCTGGGCATGTTATGTAGCTTGTCACACAGCAGTCACTACACTGGGGACAGAATTGGCCATGATAAAACGCCATGGTTTACTACTTAAAAATTTTATTAAACGTCTTCCCGTGTTGAGGAAGATGGGAAGATTAGAGCCTGTGGAATCTGGTGAGGCTGCAGGGGATCTGGTTTTCTAGCTACACCAAGATGCAGAGGCAGTGAAATTAGGTTTACAGATTTGGCAGGGGCCAGAAAAGTCATGACAGGCTTCAGTGCTCACCCAGGTCTCTGTAGGAATTTGAGATGCTTCAGATGCAGAGACCTTGCTAAATCCCCATGTAAAGGACCACTTTAACTCAGAAAGCTGAATCCTATTGCCTAAATTTTGTGATTCATTTTAGGGTTGCATCTATTTTTATTGTTCACACTCTTCCTCTTGAAAACCATTGCCCATCTATACATGTTGAAAGAGAGCATTTATTTGATTTATTGTTTATTTGATTGTAATGATTTTCCTCTCCAACAACCATTTATTGACTTACTTCGAATTACAGAATTAGAAAACAGCTGACTGTGAGGCCATGGAAGCAAATACTGCATTGCACAATGAAGTGAAAAGTAACTGGCATTAAAAATCCACCCTGAGCATTTGCTGATGGTGCTTAGGAACTATAATTTGTTTCTGTACAGCACAGCTGGTGTTTGACGTGTCATGTGGAAGGTCAGCATGCACTTTCAGCTAATGTACAGGTGCCACATTTTCTTTTGCCTGAGCTTTCCTGGGTTTCAAATCTAGTTTAATCCCACCTTTGAGGCAGCAGCATAGCAGCAATAATAACTTAAATTATGCCCACCCACAAGTGACCACAGGGGAAGTACACAAATAAAACCTTTCTATTGCTTTCATTGCGGAATATGAAAGATTATCTGAGACAAGAAAAAAGAGGGAGAGAGTGAGAGAAAAATATGCTTTTTTTCCCCATATTGGAATTGGTCTGTCCTTCAGGCAATTATTACAATAGCTAAGAGTATTTGCATATATCTGCCTGGCAGGGGAAAACAGACTTTGCATACTGTAGAGAAGAAAAAATGTTTGTCTCGTGCTAATAAAGATTGCTATTTGGCATTTGAAGTATACCTTGCATGTGGTTTGCACCAACTTCAGGCAAAACCAGCAACATTTCACCTGACAAGTTTCTTGTTGCAAGAGTTAGAACCCCAAACTTTTGGCATTTCCTTGCTTCAATTTTGCTCTTACCTACAAAGATTCCAAAGAGTAATTTCTGAAAGGGTATTTTTTCATCTGGAACCTTTATCAAAATAAAATCTTAGAGGTAGCTCTAAAAGCACAGATGACATTTACCTCTATACTTCATTGCTCATCTAAAGGATTTCTATGTAAGTAAATGGAAAGATATTCTAAAACACCAGTCATTTTCTATTTTACAAGCTGTACAAGTGCTTTAAATATTGTTCAGTTGTATCTTCCAATTACTGGTTTATTTTTTAGTTTTTTGTTTTTCTTTTTCCTAATAATAGCTGCTTTGAAAAAGATATTTGCAGGGTTTGGTGGTTTTTTTGGGTTTTTTGGGTTTTTTTTGGTTTTGTGGGTTTTTTTTGTTTTTTTTTTTTGGTCAGAGTCTTGCTCTGGCCAATTTGGAGAGCAACTGCAGCCTAAAAAGCAATAATTTGCAATGTCACTGGGACATTCAGAAAATTTAAAAATAAGACTGTAGTAGAGGTTACTACATTAAAAAAGAAAAAGACATTGAAAAAAGCCCCTTACCTTTTAAAGTTTCAAAACAAATGTGTCCTTGACAAATGCTTGAAAGGTAGCTACAAAAGAAAAAGTTACCTTAGATAAGAAGAACTAACCTGCTAAAAACAACAGATCCAGACACTGCACTACAGGCTCTTCTTGCAAGATAAATACGGAATGGTGTTTAGGACCACCTGCTTCCATTGGCAAGTTGTCCTAGAGGTCTCCCATGGAGTTAGGACCTTCAAAGAAGTGGAAAAGCACCTAGGAAGATGTGTAAGCTCAATAGCCACACCTGGGGCAAAAGCCTGATCACTGCTCCCTGCCAGAGCTGCCTTTTGAAACAGTATGGGGTGTCCAAGGCCAGAAAGGCACTATTAATTTTCATGTATGAATGTGGGGTTTTCTGTAGCCTTGGCTACAGATCATTTCCAAAAGAGAGATCATATTTAGGAAGACCTGTTTCATGCACGTCATGTTGAGTGATCACCTGAGAGGTGATGGTAGTAGGAGTATGTGGAATGAGGGGGAGGGGAGGGGAGGGGAAGAGAAGAGAAGAGAAGAGAAGAGAAGAGAAGAGAAGAGAAGAGAAGAGAAGAGAAGAGAAGAGAAACTGTGTTCTGCTCCCCTTGCTTGGAAGAAAGCTAGAAGGGGCTGTTGTGGCTAGTCCTCTTCCATGAAGTCAGGACCGGGACTGTCCTCCACACCTTTTCTACCAGTCAAACTAGCTCTTCTCTTCTATTCCACCTCCAAATATTTTATTTTGAGACTTACCAGGGAGTGGCTGAAAGTTAGAGATCACAAGAAGGCTATCAGGGATTTTTCAGTCCAGCTCCTTTTCTTTCCTTCTCTCAAAATTTGTCTATTCCTGTTTTATTTTAGAATAAGGTTCACAGAGTTGGCTCAAGACAGCAATCAGCTAGCAAAGCACAGCATAAAAACTATCCCAAAGGGCCTCCAAGGGCCAACTTTGCATCCAGGAAAGTGCCAAAAATCTTGGAACAATGGCCATGAGCAGCTGCCGTGGATTTCTGCCACCTCAACATTTCTCTGTAGATGAAGAGAATCTGAGAAAGGAGTAACTATTACTGTGACCTTGCTTATGGCTCAAATGTCATGGAATCCTAAGTTTTCTTTAAAAGGGGCCAGTTTCACTGAGATTTTAATTGGAAAGGACTGTGATACAACAGAGCAGAAATTAACCCATAGAATGCATAATTCATCTCATTTACAAAGGGGTTTTTTTTGCTGGTCCCTTAGGCCCTAAATACAGTCCAGACAGTGTTTGGGATAAGAAATACCTGATTTCTCTTGTCCCTCATCAAATTAGGCTAGCACATCCAGTACTTAAAAGATTGCCATTCCCCAGAAACTCCATGTGTGGTCCTTGTTTCTGTTGAGCAAAAAATCCAAATGTTTTCAGGCAAATAACACCTAAGGTTATCCAGTCCCAGGCAATTATCCCCATATATTCTTAAGGTAGAACACCCTGTTGTTATGATGGAATTAGAAAAAAACTGTATAGAAATACACTCCATTGCCCATCCATAGATGACCCCCATCATCTAGGAAAAAATTATCTGTTACTCCCAGAGTGAAGTATCAACTTCCATCTTTCCTCTTGAGCTATGTTCTTTCCCTGGGAGTGTCATGCCAAGAATATCTTTGCAAGGCGGCCACCTTTTTCTGTGGACCTGTTATCACCATGAGAAGGTGTGGTATTGTGCAGCATGAGAGTCTTTCCTTGCCTTTATTATGTGAGCAAAACAGGGTTGTCCAGGGGCAAATGAGCTAAAAGCTCCCTTCTCTTCAGTGTTCAGCATATTAATTCATATCATCGTCCTTATTTCCTTTCAATTCCTTAAAAACATATTTATGAAGTGGCTTAATTCTAGCCTGATGATGTATCCACCCTGCTCAGCTCTTTTTTTCTTGATCCAGACCTGCTATTACCTCCACCATTTGCATGGAGATTGACATGCTGGAGCAGGCTGCTCCTGCTCCTGTAGTGCCACAACTTTTTCTGTTATGTCCTTACTGATCATGTAAACTGTGTCTGCCATCCACCCTTGAAATGGCTGCAATAATCTTTGACTCCCAGGCAGGATAAACTGCCCTGTATGTTTAAGGCCCCATGGACATGACAGTGGCTTGTAATACCCAACAGTATCACCAAAGTACCTGAAGCACCCAGTGCTGCAGAGCATGAAGGGCAGCAGGGTGAGTGCAAAGTGCTTGGCTCCTGGCATTCAGTGCACAGGTTTCTCCTGAGGTCATGATGGTGAGAGGGAAATCCTTGCACGGGAGTTCTGATTAACAGAAACACAACACATCAACATTGTAGGGCACCGGTGGAATACCTCAGGCACAACCTCTCTACCCCTTTCAGCAGTGTTTCTGCTGCTCTGTGAAGCTGGAGTCCACAAGCAATGGAGAGCACATCTGGGATTTTCAAATATTTGCTTCTGTGTATTACTCTGCAACTTGCTCTTACTTACCAAGTTTTAGTTTGAAATATAGAGTCAAACTGCTAAAGCTCAAAGAAGGACTAAAGCTGGAAAATAAGTCAAAGCTCTAATTAGCAGTCCACAGACTTACAGCAAAGTAATAACCTGCCCATGCCCTTTCCTGTTCCATCTACTTCTCTAGCTGCGGAGCTCTTTCAGACAGTCAGCCCACCCATCCCGTAATTTTTCTTGTCTTGAATTCAGTGTGTGCTGTTTCTTCCCAGCTCTTCATTCATCTGTGTTGATCAGTCAATTAGGTGTTCAGCAAAGAAAGCCACCACTCATTTCACTTCACTCTCTTATACACAGTTCTCTTGCTTGTAAAAATTGCTAACCCACCCAAGCTGATACTTAAGACAGGCAGTAAACATGTCCTCACCAGTGACTGATGAGGGGTGTTTCTGTACACACTAATGAATGCATATATTGAGATAGATGCATTTTGTTACATCATGCTTTACACCATTTCCTCTGGGATGATCTTTATAGATGCAGTAAGGTTTTTACAGCATCTGAAAAGACTCAAGTACTGAAAGGTAGATTTATACACCTTCTACTTTTACAAATATAGTGTACAATCAGTGGAGTTCTAAATGACCTCCCTAAGGTTTTTGCCCTTTTAAGTGCAGAAATATAAGCTCTGAAGAGAGCAGAAATAAAATACATAACATTATAAGAATTTTAAAAGTGGAATGTCTGGGTATTTTATGGTCATTCCTATAAACTTAATTCAGCTTTTTATTCAAAAGAGGTCTGTAGATACAATCCAAGGTGGTCATTTTAATTAATATAATATTCATTGTTTTTTTTATAGTGATCACAGATAGTTGGCTATTAACTTAAATTACTAGTGGAAGTTCATCTTTTGAAGTTATTCCTAGCTTCCTTTTGTCAGTCTCTAAGTAATGAAAACTTCTTGAGCCTTACTTATTTGCCATCTAGAAAGGACAGACTTTGGGATGGGTTGCCACTTAAATGATTGCCATCTAAATTACATGGAAGTATAATGAATGACCAGCTTTAATGACCTTTGAACCGGACAAAGGAAACTTAGTTTTTATAGAGTCAAACCAGCCAAATTCTGCTCTAGTTTTTTTTTTTTTTTTTTTGTACACAGGAGTGTCAATACATGGGAGATAAATTTCTGAAACTGATAGCAAAATTTAGTCCCAAGACCTGGGCAATCATTGACTTATCCAGAAGAAACAGCAGGTGAACACCTGATTTACCTTTTGTGCTAGCATAATGTTTTGCCTTTAATAGATTGATTTCTGATTCATACTGATGTAACTAAAAGGAAAGTCTCTTTTCAAGGTGGAAGGAGAGTTTATTATGACAAATAATAAGGGAGGTTTTCAAAACTCTTTAAGCAATTAATTAATCCACAACGTCAAAACATAGATGTTTCTCACACTGTTTTCTAGGACTTACTGCAATATTGTTTTAAAAGTCTCCAACAGACAGCCTTTTCCCATTCCTGTGAGGAGCTCCAGTGCCATCTTAAAGATGGAATAATCTGCAAGACACCCCGGCTGTTCTGCTCAGCCCCAAGGAGGGAAGTGGTGAGAGAGGACTGTCCTGAGTGTCACAGCCTGAGGCTACCTGTCTGCAGCAGTGTATCTAGATGGTTCTCTAGATGACCCTGCTACTCCTGGGTGGGAAAACTGATTTTGGAAGCCGTAACCAGAAGACAGAAATTACTTGGAAAGCAAGTGGGACCCATAGAAGGTCAGGAGGAAAAAGAATCCACTGTTAAAACTCCAGGTAGAAAACAGTAGGGCATGGGCTGGTCATACACAGGGAACACATGTGGCAGGTTTTTGCCTGGGATGAGGCAGAACCAAGTACTCCAGAACAGAGGAGCAGGATGGTGAACTGTGTTGCCCAGAAACAAGGTGTCTCCTGTCCTCTGGTAGCTCCTTTTGTACCTGACAGGCAGCATCTCCCACAGGTTTCTACATCCCACTTAGCCTTTACACTGGGAAAGAAATGGAACTGTTGGATTCATACCCATGAACGTTTCCTGCCTCCAGCACACATGGTGGTCTGACAGCATCAGCAGTTCTACTAATGTTTTGCCAGAAGGTTGGATGTAATGTATGATTCAAGTCCAGCATGTCTTATACAGCAGCTTTAAATATCTGCCTTTTATCTGCTTATTGCTATTCTATCAGTTTAGCACAGGCAAACCCTCACTTGCTCTTTGACTTATGATCCTCTGACACATCCTCTTGTCTGTGTCACCACCCTTTGTGAAGAAGCTTTCCCTTCATTAATTATTATTCTTGGATCTCCCCAAGTAGCTGACTCTAGGGAAAGAAAAAGGAGACCCCTTGCAGGAGTAACCCACAGTTTTCATTTATGTGCTGTTAAGAGACATGTCCGCCCTGTTGAGTTTTAATGGCTCTAACTATTCTTTCTGTAGACCCCCATACCAAGACAGAGCACTTCAAACAATGCAAATATCTTTGGTCACATCCAGTCTATTTCTACAAACATATGCAGGATAAAAAATCCTCAGCTGAGACTATCCATGAGCTTCAAACAATCCAGACGCTTCTTCCACACAGATGTGCTTTTCATCCCACTCATGAAAACTCTCCTTCATCAGGGCTTAAATTTTCGCCCTGTAGGAGCCAGTTAAACACTTTGTTGCTGAATTCAGCAGGAGACACATCTCTGCCCAGATGTTCCTCCTTTGCTCTCACATCTCCCTGCACTCCTGGGCTCCTATTGCCACTTTGTTGTGCTTCCCTTCACACACTTAATTCCTTTTCTTCTTCCCGACTGACAAACAGCTATTTCTGGCAAGCAGCGGAAGCAGCAGAGGATGCTTGCTGGTATGCTTGCCAGATAATGTCTCCATACAAGTGGGTCAGTGTTGTGACTAGTGCAATCATTCTGGGAGATACTGTGCCCTCATTCATGACAACAATCGGCCTCTCAAAACCCCTCACATCAAATAGCTGGCAAGAGCATCCTGTTATCTCTCTTTTTTTGTCTGTGTGTAGCTGGTACAGGCTACTCTGCCTCATGCATGCTGTGCACTGGATACTGCTATGTGAAGATTTCAATTTAGTTCTTCAATTGCTTTTTCTGCTGGGTCTGACCTAATTGCTATCAGGATGCATAGCTGGCACTTCAAGTGGTAATGGGAAGACCTAGGAAAGGTTTTTGAGCTTTAAAATCTTCTTAGGACAGTTTTTTCCCCTTTCAGAAAGTTTGCTAAGCTTCTAAAACTTGTAGAAATAATTGTTCAATATGGAAGAGAACTTAGACTGTAATACTAATGTGCTAAAATTCAATCTCTGCACACACCATGGCATCACTTCAACAGATACAGCTTGGCAAGCATTAGATTTACAGCCTTTTTTCCCAGCTTGGTCTGCAGAGACCCAGCAGTTCTCAGGACTTTCCTGGATTATTCTCAGCCAGACAGATCTCATATGTCTCCCTTTCTAATTCTAATGGCTTTTCACATACAGTTCCATTCTCTGGATGTATGTGCCTCCTTTGGTGCTTGGATCTTAGCCTTCATTTTCCCTGAAAGTTTTGGCAATTTTCAGGGAATTGTCCTGAATATTAATAGGTGGACAAATAGTTAATTCAAGACCTAGTGTTGCACATGTGTGAGTGTTTATTTGAGAATGGACAACTCTTGATTAACACCTTGGGATAATAAGACTGGTTGTTACTTGGGATGTTTGATTCCTCAGTGTTTCCAAATTTTCAGCCAAACACCTTGTCTGCTGGCTCTGGTTTAGTTTCTGTTTTGGCATTATATTACAGGACAAACACCAGGCTGGATAGGACATTGATTATTGTGTATTGTGATTCCCAATTTCTCTTTTCTGGGTGGGTGTGGCAACTTGATAATTTATTTTGGTACAAAGAGCAATTAATGGAGATATTGTGAACTTCTAGTTGGACCGCTTGTGTTTCCCTGGGACCAGCTATAACTGTTTCAGGTAATTGGAGTGTGTAATGGGTGTAATTAAACATACAACTCTTAGCAGCTAATTCCTATACCTGGTCTTTGAACTGTGCCAATTTAGGAGCTGTAATATATTCTGTACCTCTGGCACGACTTAGCAATAAATGTCCAAGGAAACCCCTTGGACACATAGAGCATAAAAATCTCAGTCTGGTCAAAGGCTATTGACACACTCAAACCTATGACACTGATGTGATGACCTTGAATTGAGACTCAGTGTGATGAAATAAAAAATATGAAATTTAAAAGGAAGATAGCAATTTCCACTATGTAAGCATGGAAGGATGCCTTAAAGAGTGATTAATGTGGCATCCCATTAGCTTTAAGTACTACAGAACATCTGGCTTACTTCCCCCTTGACTACAAATTTCTGAGCACTGGTGTTATGTCATCTTACAGTACTTATTTTCTCCCCATCTCTATAATTCATCTCAGCAATTGTTGTTCATGTGAAAGTAATTATATAAATGCACTTGATTAAATAAGCTTTCATCTAGTACAGTTTTGGGTTTTTTAAATATGGGCATTTCCCCTCCAAAAATAACTCAGAGGAACTGATGTACATATTGTGCCACATGGTGGAGATTAAAGTCCCTCAGCACTTCTAAGGCAGGACATTTCAGCACAGCTAGGGCCCAAATCCTGTACCTACAGTCAATCCACTGGGGTCCTCTCACAGAGGTACCTGGGCAAAATTTAGTTCACGGAAGCAACCAACTTACTGAAAATTTAGTGAAATTCTGGAAGCTGGCATTATTTGTTCAAGTTTTGCAAGTTGCTGATTTGCAACTGTTGGACATTTAATCTCTCTCAAAAGTCAGTCAGAGAGTGATAAAGACCAGACTGCACAGCACAGTGACCTCGGGCTCTCTCTTCTGTTACCATGTCTTGGGTGCTCTAACACGGAGCAGATTGGGTCCAAGTGTAAGAGAGTAAAGTCAGAGTGATTACGGATTTGTCCCATGACTTCAGCACTGTTGGGTCCTCTTGAACACCTTTAAAGCACTCATTATGGAATTATGGACATAACTGTGCATGCCAACATACACTTTTGAAATGTTAATTTTTTTGATGTCTTGAAGTTGATTTAAAAAAACCCAAAATAACCCACCACCTCAAGGAAGCAATATGTGTTGCAATATGAATTACAGTCTTTATGACTTCCCCTGTGGGAGCCACAGCAGGGGCAAAGAGTGGCTCCCAGTCCTCTCAGTCCTTTTATGACTGTGCTCAGCATTCAGCCCTCCATGTCGTGCTGAAGTCATTTATTTCGGAGCATTACAGAATTATTTTTTTTTTAAATACCCACCACTTGGAGCATCTCCCTCTTTCTCCCCCTACCTCTATTTTGAAGAACCAAAAAAAGGAAATGCCTTCTGTACAGGGCCGATTGCATATCACTCCTAACCACCCACTCTCTTCTCTTCAGCACCAGCAGCTCTGCTGTGGCAGGCTGACCTGACTTCACTTGGTGCTAGACAATCTCAGCCTGCAAGTGTTGCCTGAGGGAACACGAGGTAGGAGGAGGAGAGGAGATGAACATTCCAAACCTAGGATATGTTACCACCAGTCCCTCATTGCTGCACTTACTAAAGTAGGGGTGACAGAAGGTAGGAGCATGGGGAAAGGGAGAGGGGGTCCTTCACTCCTCAGGCACTTGAAGTACTTGTGCTTTCTTGTATTCACAGAGTGGCAATGGTGGTGCCATTGCACTAAGCAGGAAGCAGTCCCACACTGTGTATTTTGAAGGGGATTTTTTGTTTCTTTTAATGCTGCTGGTTGTCTTTCACTATCTCATCCCAAGTGTACTTCTAAATTGGAACAGTCCTAAGTGTACTTCTAAAAAGGAGCTGTTCCTAGAATGAATGAGTTGAAGGTTGTTCCCTCACAAAGGCACATGCTGTGATTCCCCACTGAAAGAAAAACTGCTTCACCCTCCTCAAGGAGAACAGGCAGAACAGCTCCAGAGAGAAGCTGCCTCTCCCACTGAGGCACTTCCTTGCCTTGGCAGTGTGGTACAACAAGGAAGGGTGGGGAGTATATCACAGATATACATAGACCACCTGAAGAATCTGTTTTCTGGGCTTGTCCTGCATCCCAGGTTCTCATCCTGCAAAGTGGAGAGAATGGTACTGTGTCATCTCTCTTCTGGGCTGTAAGAATGTGTGCATTTCCATCCTGTCTTGTGCTCTGGGCACCAATTAACTATATACATTATATTATGCATCTAGACAGACTGTGGTTTCTTTCCTTTCTTTTTTCCTCACAGCTGGAGTTGACAGAAATACCCTGATTTATTTTATCTGTGTATCATACACCTTCAAATAACAGTTGGAACCTTTGGTATACCTCAAGTTCAAATAGGCCCTATAAAAAGGCTTTTTTCACTGGACATTTTTAGCAGATTCTTAGCTCCTTAGGAGAAAGGGTCCCCAACCGTTGAGAGGAGTTTTCTTATTATCTAACTCATTTAATATAAATCTAGATCTACTATCAATGATATAATAAAGCCCTGTGAGGGTAGATAAAGTTTGAGATTAATTACATCATCTCAAACTAACTACATTAACTAAGTACATTAACTAACATTAATAGTTAATGGAATTCTCCATTAACTTTTCAATCCCTAAGTCATCTGGAGCTGGTCATGTACATCCAGCGAAAATACACCACCAGCCACCATAAAAGTCACAAGAAATCCTACTAATAGGATATAAGATTAATAATAAGAAGAAAACACTGTAAGAGGTGTTTTGGCTTTGGCTAAGAATGCACAAGGCTAGCTGCTTATGTGAAATGTATCCAGATGACTGTTGCCTAAAAACCGTGAGCTTGGTAAGAGTGAGTTTTAAAGTTGACTTGTCCTAGCTTTTTGTTTTAGTTAGTCAAAAAGGGAAAAATGTTGGAATTCCATACTGGGGAAAGGCCCAACAAGGAGATTGTTCTTTAGAAGAGATAAGCTGCTAACAAAGCTGGTTAAAGGCATGGATTTTCACTTATTCAGCACTGCGTTTAGTGCACGCAGACCCCTTCTATTAAAATATGTTTTCAAGGCTGCACATTCATGCACATGTATTAGGAAATGCCCCAATTAAAATCATCCACACATCTTCAGTTCATCCCATTCAGAGTCTAGATTCCATGGTGGTCCATAGCTTCCCAGCACCACACAATCTGTGTTGCACTCACCCTGTCTCGTCCCCTGAACTCAATGGATGATGTTCCCTTAGGGAGAAACTGTGCATCACATTCCTGCCTCCATGTTGGTCCTGTGTAGTCCCTCCCCTTATTTACCACTCACCACTGGAGGAAGAATCACTCATGTCTTCATGAGGCCTCCTGCAAAATTTACAGCCGGCAGTGAGCTTCTTCACAGATGTTTAGGAATAGTCTCTTGCAATAACTCTTATAAATGAAAAGCAATTCAGCACCTTTCTACATCTAAGGAATATAAGGCAAAAAGAGATAGAGGTGAAAGCAAGTTTCCCATGTACTACAGTTGCAGCTTTAAATGTCCAGCATTTCTGCCAGTCAGACTGAAGGGTTTTAAGGGAGGAATCAGAAAATGGAAAGCAAACAATCCCTAACCCTGTCAGAATAGAGGCTTGGGGGCATGAAGGAGGGTGTCTACTCCATTTTTCTCTATGAAAAATGTGTTTTTAAACAGCAATGTTCTTTGCGTAGTGTTTGTTGTGCTGTTGCTTTTGGATGTAAAAATCACTTTGTTATTATTTTATTATCTAAAAAGGCAATTTTTTATTTAAACCTGAAATCTTGCTTTAAAATTATTTATAAAGCCATTAAGAAGTTGTTAAACCTAAATAATAATAAAAAAATTATTAGTCACTATACCAGTTGACAATCATGTGTGAGGAATCTGATTGAAGAGACTAGCTTAGCACTGCACCATGGTCCCAGACTTGGGGTGAGCTGAATGTTCTCCACAGCAGTCTTCAGTTGCCTTCAGCTTGTATTTTACAGTTTTTTTCCAGTCCCCTGCCTCACTGGTAACATCTTTTCAGCTTTCCCAGGCAACAAGGACATCCAGGTTAACAAGCATGCTGCTGGCTTACCCAGGATCCTTCTCATGTAGAACAGGGTGGATGAATCCCCCTGAAACTCAGTGCAGTCTCCTTGCTGGCCCTCACACTAAGTTTTGGTCCCCTGAAAACCAAAGCAGATGAGTAGCTGGGAAAGGTGCAGAGCAGCATCTCACCGAGATTCTGCACTGGGTCATGGCTGAGGCACATCCTGGATGCACACCCATATCCCTCCATTCAGGTGAGCATCTGTTGCCCTTATTTTATGCCCCTGCCATAAGTTGTGTGGGTTCAGTGCGGGTGTGAGGAGAGCTGTTTGTTCCCCATTCCTTGCCAATATTCTGATTATGGCTTTTGCCTAGGCACAGATGCTGCTAGCATAAAGCTGGGCTTTTTAACTTTCAAATCCACTCAGAGAAGTTGGCAAAGCTGTGTTACTCCCGACAGCAGAGGACATGTTTGTTTGCAAGACTGACTCAGTACCAGTATTTCACACAGTAAATTATGAGACTAGGAAATAAATATTGGAGAGAAAGGGAAAGTTGCCAAGGTAAGGCATTTCCTTGAGACATTATAGGCAGGGTTTACATATTTCAGAGTGTTTCTGACCCTTTGTTCACAGACAAGAAAAAATCCAGGACAGTTACTCTTCATTTGGCAAACCCTTCTCCTCTCCAGACCATCCTTCCTAGGTCCCTCTCCAGAGGTCTCATATGTGTTAAAATAGGTTAAACATGTTGGCACTTACTGTGGGAGGTTAATATTTGGAAACAAAACCAGGCAGACTTTGTTCCCAGGAATCAGTGCTGTTGGCACCATGCATGCTTATTCATGGCAACTGCAAAACAAGCCCTGTTCCCAGTAGCTGTTGTTACTATAAGAATGTAAAAGCTGTTCATCGACCACAAACAGGAACAAAAAAACAGCAGGTGCCAACTCTGGCAGCATTAGCAACACTGCCTGCACAGGCTTTTCCTAAATATAGTTTACTCTTCTTCAGGATGAGCTCCGATTCATTACATGAATGTAAAGCTCCATAGTTAATAAGAAATCAAACCAAACTATCATCCTTTTACTTGAAAGATGTGATGTGTCCTCACAGAGAGGAGTTTTCTAAGTTGGGAAGCTCTGCAGTGCCATGAAGGTGTGAAGAACTCCAGCTGCACACTGAGCTGTGTTGCAGCACATCTACCCCGGATGTCACTTTGTGGTCTGATAGGCAACACTCCTGGGATGAACTTGCCTAGTGAATTTAAACAGACTCCTGACTGTGAGAATAGGAATGGATGCAGAGGTGTCCCCAGACTGAGCACATTGCTGTCCTGTAAACCACCATATCAGAACACAATCCTGTCACGTGCAACCACCAAGTACTGCACCTGAAAGAGGAGAGTAACATATATAAAGTAGGTTTGTATGGTATGCAAGGTACTGAATATTGCCTTCCTTGATGTATGTGCAGAGGATGTAACATGTGGCAATAGAGCTTGGTGTCATGCAAGATGATTTACACTTAGGCAGTGCTGTAACTATGTTTTCTCTTTCTTATATCATTTTACATCAGGTCATTTCACTGCCAGCAATTGAACAGATCTGCAAGCTGAGCAGGCAGGGGAAGCAGAAAAGCGAACACGCATTAATAATGCTGGTAATGCCCCCATTAATGCCTGTCACTGCCAATCTCTAGCTCAGTGCAATTACCAAACATCTGATGGGAACAGTGATAGGCTCGTGCTATGCAGCATGCAGCTTTTGAAAAGCAGTGAGGCAAGCCCAGTACATCTGAAGGGAATTAATGGCAAATTGGCAATATTGATGGCAGCCAGGCAATATTGAAGCAGCAATCGGAACAGATGTTGCTGATGTTCTTCTGTTCTGCCATTCTGCCTAAGCCAAGCTGAGGCTGCCAATATATTTTGCACATGCAGAAAAACTGACCACTCTGTCTTGGCTGGCTCATTTTTGGTGGCATCTTTGGCTTGAGCCATCACTTCATTTTATTCTGAAGCTGGCTTGATTAAGCTGGCAGCTGGCTTTAATAACAGCCTTCCCCCTGTTGCCCTATCTTTTCTCTCTTCATTTCAGGGTACAGTAAAAATTATACATAATCATTTGCCATGACAAAACTTAATTTTAACCCTTGGCCCCCTGTTTCATGTCTCTAAAGCAATGCTTGAACAGGAAGGGTAGCAAGGCTTAGCTGAGCTATGCCAAAGTTTTCTGTCCCTTGCTCCATGGCAAGGTACTTCTTAGGAAAAAAAGCAGGTGTCTAATCCTAGCAGCAGAGCTATACTAAATGGTCCCTGGAAAAACATGGAGCAAATCTGGGACAATGTTTTATCAAAAGAGAGGAGGGATAGCTCCAGCCATCCACCCACGTTCCTTCTCTATCCAGTGAATTGGGTGGTTGTGCAGAAATCAATTTCATGAGCTCTTTTCACTGGGCCAAAAAGGATTGACATGATCACCTCTTTCCTCAAAGGAGCAGTACTAGTGTTTTTCTCTCATGCTCAGGCTCTGCAAATCCAAAATTACTCCACAGAAAGTAATTGAGTTCTGTGAATAAAGGAAAACAGGCTAAAATTGCTCAACACTGAATGTCACATCAACCTGGAAACAGATTCAGAGCAAGTCTGAGAAAGAAATCTAATTGCTAAAGTGCAATGGATGTGATGATGTACAACAGATATGAAAATGTCAGTTGCTTAATGTACAATAGTCATTTTATAGCAGAGCACAGATTTCTTGCATCCTACTGAAACCTCAGCTGACATTTAGGAAATTTCATGACAGGTCTTATGGGAAATTTTATAGAGAGTTGAAAGTGGATTTTAATTCTTTATAAAGCAGTGCCCTGGTTGTGGAAGTTAGTCTAATCATCCAGGGCTCCATGGTTTTTGCAACAACATAATGTCACACTCTATCTCTGGGAGCTATGCTCAAAACACAACTTTTCCTTTGGATTTGTTACTATTGTTTGTGTTATGATGTACCTAGAGAGGCTGGGTCATATTTCCCACTGTCGTGGGAAATATGGAAATGTGTAGTAAATTACCATTCTTGCTCTCAAAAATTTTATATTCAAAATTATAATGTATTTTCAATCTATATTTCATGAGAATGTATTGATATAATAATATTCATCTCAAAGACTCTGTAATCACATCTCATTGCATTAGGTAGTCATGAAGTGGAATCCAAGTGCTAAATATTCACTATGCAATCCAACAGTGAAGAGACTTCACCTCGAGACTGATGAATAAAGGTTTTCCTTATAGGGTAAATGCTAAGGGAGGATCAGTGTTCATACAATCCAAACAAGAGCAGAGTGTTTAATGTCTGGCTTGAAAGATTTATGGGTAATAAACTCCACAGTGTCTGGCTTCATCCTACAAATATGGAAATTATCCTACTAGGATATGAGCATTAGCTGCTGCTGTCATGCATCTGCTTGGCCAGCATAGCCAAGGAATATGCCATTCATCCATTTCTCCCTGTCTCTGTCCAGCCATATCACTTCCCTCCTACCAGTGCTGAAGTTAAATAACTCCCAGCATTACCAGTTCAAATCCCTTTTCGGTGGTTTATATAACTGTGCTTGTGAAAACTGGATTAAAATGCTTTGTAAGCTATATCTTTCAAGGTCTATTACGTAGCTCACTGGTAATGTTCATATTACAGCAAAACAGTTCTCCTTGCCACATAAGTTGTCAGAGTTTTGTTGCTTTTATTCTTAGTTTGTGTCTTGCAAACTGGGATGAAAAAGCCCAAACAGTCATTGTAGGTACTACACATAATTGGTATGAAAAGCAACGCTGGCACCAATGGCATCATTTTCTCAGCTCAGAAGAAAGCAAGGACACTGAGCTGAAATGTGTTTGAACTGAGCAGGCTTATTTGTTAGTCCTGTGTTGCCCATGGAATCTGCAGTATTGCTTACTGTGTTCTTCAGCAGGAGAATTTGGCTTTCATCTTTTGTTCGTTACAATGTGGAGCAGGAAAAAAAAACAACCTGGATTCAGTATTTCCTTGAAATATTTCTGGATGACAAATAGGTGGAGTTCTTGTGAGCTGCTGTGAAGCATTCTACTTCAGATATGAAGTGCCTGACGTTTATGAGAAATGTGAAGATAAATGGCAATGCGCATTAAGATTTCCACAATCCTACTCCCTTCTGCCACCTGTCCACATTGTTTATTGATTTCAGCATTTTCTCTACAAGTGCTGACGATGTTAATCTCATCTAGACAGATGTAAAATGGTTACAAAAGGTCCATGAATTTGCAAAGGAAAAGTATTGTGAGCAGCCTTCACCCACCTGACACTTGTCCACATGTGAATTAAATGTCAGTTCATTTCTATAGGGTCAGCAGAGGAAGGTGAGGGTGGTTTAAAAGCAACGCCCTCCCCACTCCTCTGCCTGCCACCACAAGCAGGTGTATACACTGGATGCCTTTGAATTTCCCTTATAGAATCAGAAAATTTTATTTCAACACAAGAACTCTGTGGGTATGGGCACATAAATTCATGGAGTCATTTTGGTTGGAAAAAACCTATAAAATCATTGAGTCCAACCATTAACCCAGCACTGTCAAGTCCAACACTAAACCATGTCCCTAGGTGCTGTGTAACATTCTAGGCCAGCAACTGACCTTAAGCATGAAGCTTACATGTCATGGTCAGAAAACCTCCCCATTTGGTTGACTCACAGACCTTGAATGGAAATAATCAGTCTGAATTACAATAATTGTACAGCCTATGAGGAACAGTGCATACTCAAATAACCATATTATCTCACTCCCTGATCATTTCTTCATCTCATCTGTGAAAAAACAGCATGTCAGATCTCTCATGGTGCTTTTTAATGTAGTAACATAGTGTATTACCCCTTAAAGTGTTACATTTTTTCATTAAGCATCATCACTACATAGTGTCCTATCACATATGGCAAAGGACAGCTGGTTTTCAAAGAGTTTAAAGACTCAGTGGTGGGAGTAGAACAAACAAGGTGAAAAAACCTGGAAAGATTGTTGTATTTAATTTATTTTTTGCTGTTGTTTTTGGTTTGTTGTTTTGTTTTGTTTTCTCAATGCCTTTCTTGAATATTCAGTCACTATTGTAACTGAAATGTTTTTTTGAGTGACCAGGAATAGTTGTGATGGTCTTCTGACAAAGTAAAGCATCATGAGGGGATGGAATTTATGCTCTGTGTGCAAAACAGCAGGCTCATTCATAAGGGTCCAGTTCATGGAGAAGGTCCATTGATAGGACTGGGAGGAGGAATAGGAGGAAAAAGCTGTGCTCCAACTTGATCTGACAGTGCGAGGCAAATAACACAATTTCTTCTAATCTCCAATCTTTTCTTTTCTCTCTGCTCCTGCTAATGATCTTTCTGTTCCTTTTCTTGACCTTCTTGCTGAAAAAACATGTAGATGCAATTCATTACTCCCTGCTTGTTTGTAGTGTGGATGAGCTCTACATTCAGGGTCCATGCAAGTGTTTAACTCCAGGACTCCATTTGCAACACCAGGATTTTCAAACCGTGATGGTGACCACCCGTCATTTGAGGCCCTGCTGGAATCAGCTCTGCATCCTGGCAAGAGACTGGGTCATACCATGCACTTAGCACACCTGGGCAAGAAATGTTTTCCGCACATGTTATGAATAAAAAGTTATCTATTTTTTTAAGGTTGTAGAGTTAAAACAAGTTGGACCAGTTGCTGTTAAGTTAGCTTCATTGTTAAGAGTTCTTCTTCAATTACCTGTTAATGGTTGGTGATTAACCATTGTCCCCCTGAAGCTTGCCAGGGAGGGACACCGGGACCCTGCAGGTACCAGGAGAATGGGAGTGGCATCAGAGCTAGTATGCAGATGAGAAATGCATTGCACCAAATTTTGCAGTTTTCTAGGAAAACCCCTAAAAACAATGAGCCAACATAGAACTAGGGGACCTAGGTGATGTCTAAGGATGGGAGTGCCTGCTTGGATCCTTTTTGCTTCTCACCCTAACCTAAAGGATGTTGACTAGAGAGATGACCCAAGATGTTGGACCGAAAAGGAGGAATCTCCTAATCTCCCGTGAGGACGGAATCCCCAGCTCTGCCTGCAGACCAGCGGACAAAGCTGCATCACCCTCCTTCTCTGTGCCACTCCTGGGAGCAGCGGCGGCGTGGGCGTGACCCATTCATTTCTCCCCACCTGAGCTGATTCTTTTTAATAAAGGCATTAAAAAGGAGAAAGATCTCCTGCCCATTCATTTCAGCGCACACAACATATCCTAAAAGTCTGCATTTTTCTCCTGCTGTGTGTCAGACCAAAATTTTTCACTTCTGATAAGAAACAGTCTTCCATGACATTCCCAAGTCTGAAGCATTCATCCTGGATGGTGAGGCTCCAGGTTTAAAGTCCCCCTGTGTTCATAGAGCTTGTGCTTGCAACTAAAGCTGACTTTTGTTTCTACCCTAAAACAGGTGCTATGTTATTTACCACTACAGGACTGAGAATGCCCTGAGTTTATTTCTTGATTAAAATGTTAGAATCAATGGATTTCTGCATCAATGAGGATGGGGGTCAGTGAGCTGACCGACTAATAAGAATATTTCATTAAAATTTTTTTTGAAAACATAAAAGAACCTCTTTCTCTAAAGTAGTTGCATATTAAAATATTCTAAAAGCCAGTATTGCAAGTTCTATTATCCCTTTAAAAAGCTCCATTTGACTAGATGAGTTAGGATCTGCTCTTACAGTGATGCAATTAAAGTAAAATATTCTATTGTACCAGCAGCCACTGGAGACAGGAAACCCTTTCCTGGGAATGGATTCCTGAAACTTTCTTCATCAAATCTGAAAGGCTAAAATAGTGCCCATTCTACACATGGCAAATATGTTCCATGCAGAAGGTGTGTCCACATACTCTTCTGAACCATCCTGTTCTCTGTATACTGCCAGTTCAGTTCTGATCCCATCCCTGCTTTTCCAGTTCATTACAAAAACCTTGAGCTAAGGCTTTCCTTCTTTGAAGGAGTAATTAGCTCCCCATGAGGAGGAAGTCCATCCTGCAACACATTGTTAATTTTTTTCCTATTTTGTTCAGCAGGTGCACTTGTTTTTCAGTCTGACTAAAATGCTGTGAATGGCCCTTCACTCTAGTCAGAGAACTTTCTCAGCAGGAGGTCAGGCAGCCAAGCATTTGACTGTTTGCTTTGTTAAAAAAAGCAAACCTTAAATCCTTTTTCCTGACTGTGGCAATTGTTTTTGAGACCTTGGCAATTGTCTTAATTTCTGTGTAACTTACAGTTAATGTTGACCCAGCAGCTTTCGAACTGGCCACATCACCTAACACCAAGAAAACCCAAGTGAGTGGTGAGAGGAACTCTGGGAACACTCCTACTGCAAAGGCAGCCCATTACAACTTTCAGTCAAAGTCAGAGTTTGGACTCTATTTTGATACTTTTCTTTTAGACAACTGACTTTAATTCAGAGCATGGAGAGCATGAGTAAAAATTACTAACAGTTTTCCTTTAGCTTATTTCCATCAAGGACTAAAATACAGGTGGTTCATGGTGAGACCTGCAGATCTGTTCTTGTGTGGAGAATGTCCCTCCCCAAAGAAACCAGACAACAATGAACTGGAACAAAAAGCAGGACACATTCCTATCTGCTGCAAAGTCACAGCCATTTGATAAACCTGTTCACGTTATGTTTAATTAAGATTTAACAGTCATTGTCAAGTGTAAGAAAAAAATCCAGGCACCTGGGTTTTTGTTAGACCATGGAGGTCTTTCTTGTCCTGTCCCAGGAGAATATCATGCCTTACACAGCATACACTGCAATACCAATGTATGTCTCCCAGAACTGGTATTTAAAAGGGTTTTCACTTCATATGCAGACTCACAGTGGAGTTGTGGTATTTCCAAAAATTTCTATACACTGGCCTTTAAGTTCTTTGCCTACTCCAAATGCGCATCAGAGCAGTTTAACTGGAATGTCTCTCTACAATTACCATAGCTCAGTTGATGTCTCCATTTGGTAATTTGCTGCACTTTGTCATTATGTTGGAGTCTTCAAGAGCATAAAACTGCATCAAATTGCTTCCTTTGGAGAGTTTATGGCTTTGTTATATTTTGTTTATCAAAAATACCTAGCTGTTAGAGGGGGCTTCAAGATAAAGTTTTATGCAGAAAGATAGGTGAGGTATAAGGGCAAAATTTCCCTTCAATGTACTGTTAGCAGTGTCAAAAGCCAAGAATATGAATTCGGGGATAAATAGGCTCTGTGCAGGATGGAGCTGTCTTTTTGTGTGTCCCCCCTGGTAATCAGGACACCTGTACACGATTTTAAATCCAATGAATTATAGGAGAAGATTAAAAACATAATTGTTATCCATATGTTGCCACAAGGATAGGAAAAAGGATACTTTTTCACTCTGTAAAGTTTTTCACTCCATAAAATACTATATCTTGTTACAACCTAGTCCATGCTGTTGCCTCTAAAAGCTGGTCATGAAACAAATGACATTACAGACTGTGACACTACTTAGCACTCAGCTTAGGTTGAGACTCTAACTTACTGATTAAACCACTCCACACTATACTTTTTTGATTATCTTTCATTTCTCCCCCTCTGCGTTGCAAGCCAACAGCTAAGGAATTACAGGAGCAAGAGCAGTCTACAGTTATATTACTTATTGCCACTGGTAGTATTATGCTTCCAGAAATTATTTTTCTTGTGTTATATATTCAACTAGCAAAACTGCAAACTAGAGCACTATAGCTGAGACATTTAGGACCCAGCTTGTATTTTTAAGGGCTTTTACAAATCTTGAAGTAGCTACTCATAACTTTATGGGGAGTGTCAGTACCACAACGGTAAAAGCAGCAGTAATTGGACATTTTAACTTGCTGACTTCAGCAGGATAACTATCTAAAAATCCCAGTGTACCATATTTCCATGCATAAAATCTGTGTGCATCTAAAAATGGGACTTCCTGCATGGATCTCCAAACTGCAGAACACAGTGTGGGTTGAGTAAATGTAAGGCCTGTACTGTCATTTATGAAAGAAAACTGGGAGGAGGAGGGAAAGAGGTTGCTTCGTGTTATAAATAAAAAATGCGAATTAGCCAATTTTAATAAAAATATGAAAAATAAAATTTATTTCGCGACCATAAAAACAGTCTCGACAGCCACCACCGAAACGGCCAGCGTACCACACCCGGGAAGTGAGGAAAGGACCAACTGGTACCTAGACCTCCCCATCCACACCTACTGCTTGCAAGGTAGCAGTTTTTATACAGTTTATTTGGCCTGAGGCAGAAAGTCTTTGTTTCCTTCTGAGTTCTTCATATTCAAGGTGGTTTCTTTCTCTGGACAAAGCCTCGTCCGGGGTGGGGGGGGGGTAGAATGGTCCATTTCCCTGGTTCCCGGAATCTGGCATTCAGATTCCATGTGTTGATGGTTCTGATCCCCACAGATAAGCATCTTGTCTGGGCCATCAGCACCTGGTGTTTTTGGGCGTAGGTGCTGATGAATGCTCGTCCCTGGTGCAGCTGGAGCTCCTTTTGGATGCAAATACTGAGATGTCCATCTGCTGCGGCTTTGTGATCTCGTCATCCTGTTGGATTTCTCAACCTAAAGGGAACGAAGGGATTTCCCCCCCCCTTTTTCTCTCCCCAGTTCACATATATATTTTTATACACTATTTATCTCCACGAATTACTACTTATATTCCTAACACTTCGTAAACAAACACACCACATACGTGACTGGTAAATTCACAGTCCATAGAGGCCACACTTTTGTCTACATCGCCTCCACCTCAGGAGGTTCTGGTGTTCCTGGATGTGCTCCTGCAAAACAACTTCAGCTCTCCTTGGTGCAAGGGGTCTCTCAGGTTTTATTCTTGTGTGGTAGTCCCTCCAAGCACTCTACCTGCAGTGCTGGTATCTGTGGGAAACCCTCAGAAAACAAGATGAGAGTGCAATCTTTCTTTTACCCCTATTGCAGAAAAAGCACAATAGGGGCAGCTCTGTGATTCAGACATCTGAAGGCATGAGAGGACAGGTCAGATTCCCTATGAATCACTCCAGCAAACCCATGAAAAGCCTGCTGGAGTTTGGCAGAAAAAGGCAACATTCACTCTGATTTTTCAAACCCTCCAAATAAGCGTTTCCTTCTGCAGAGTTGTTCTAAATGGGCCAGAGACCAATTTCAAGCACTTGATACCTGCCCCCTGCCAAAAATAATGCCAAGTGATGGTGGCAAGGTTTCTGTACCATAGTCTGTTCAAGAGAAATTTCCCCGCTGACTTTATTTTGCTGCTATCTCTGTCACATGTCATGGGTACCAAAAAAACCAAACACTGACCCTGGAGGAAATGGCTAATATAAGCAGTTCCAGTCCTGCTCATGGATACACTGATAACACATTCTCAGCCACAAGGAACAGATTTGGAAGAAGAAACTACTCTGGACTAAGATATGTGCCATCATTTCGCTACAGAAAGAAGTCTTCTGTAGAAAAAAAAATGGAGCCATATGAATGTAATGGGAAATCTGCATGGAAAAGAAGTAAGGAGTTATGCTGTGGACATTGGAAAGTATAAAGCGCATTTCTTTTTGCAGGCTGGTAATGTCAGAGAAATGCTCTGTGACCTGGGAACTAAATAAAATGTCACCAGGCTTCCACATCCAGAGAGACAAACCAGTAAAACAATGGTTTTTTCATGTGATTAAATGCTTTTTCTCAATTTTCTTTTTTTTTGGTGTGCGTGTTTGTGTGTGTATGGCAAATCATCATTAGCACACAAGGCAGCTAGCACATTAATAAATCAAAAAAAAATTTCCAGATTTTGTCTGTGTATATAAATTTACCTTGTATGATAAGATTAAATGAGTGAGGAGTAAATCATCTAAAAAACCAAAGTGCTGAATAGTTACTTTTAGAATTATTTATACCCTGATTTTTAAAATTACACTTTCTATACTCTTCCTGCATTAGAAAATGGGAAGGGTCAAGTCTGAATTGCTCTGTTGATTGCTCTAACATTACTTACAGCATGGATCCAGAATTATGTATTTATAGTAAAACATTTAAACATTATAATTTCAAATACTACCTATAATAATATTCAAAACTTCAGAATGCTTCCCAATAAAACATGAACATGCTCATAAATTGAATTACTGAAGCTATAAGGCATCATAAATACCAACCCCTCCTCCCACCCCAAAAAACCCACTCAAATATGTTACATAAAATACTGCACTGTGGTTCTGGAAACCAAATTTTAATTCTGGATTCATGCCAATCCCAGAGCTGTTACCCTGCCTGTGAGCACTGAATTTGCAGTCAGATGTTTAGATGATAACATTATTTTAACTGTTATACTCTGAAATACTGTCTTGCCATTATTAATGTGAAGGAAATGACTTGGACTTGGATCAAAATCAGTCTTGCCTTTAAAAGTAGTTAATACCGGTCCATTTTTGGGCACTTTGAATAATCTAACACAACAGAGGAATCAAGTCTTGAGTAGATCAGGTGGCTGAGGTCCACAGTACTCGCAGGATGCGGGCACAGGGCACCAGCAGCAGTAATGGAGAGACAGTGACCCATGACAGACTATCCAAACAAGGGGAATCCTCACAGTCTCTTCTGCTGGAGGAAGGAGATACTGATGGCAGTTGATATTTTGTGCTGATAGAAGCTGCTTTCAAAAGAGCAGGGAATCCATTTGGTGTGTATTCAAAACCTACTTGAATATGCTCTTGTGGTTAGATTTGGTAAGTCATGAGGGCCTTGTCACCTTCAGAAGACTGCCAGAAAAACAAACCACTGCAAAGAAATCAAGTGAGAAAATAGAGTTAGTGGAAAAATACTTTCCAAGTAGCTGTGAAATGGAAGCAAAGAGGGAAGGGAAAAACAAGTGGAAGTGTATGTACAACCCTTGTACTGCCAAGAGCACCTACCTGCCTAAATTGTGAGCTAATGTTCTACCCCTATGCATAGCATTATGCTCTTCTTAACTAAAAGGGTATTTTTATTAACCCCACCTCAAAGAAAAATGTATGGCTTTAATTTACTAATGGGGATAGGTTCATGAACTCAGGCAGGTTTTATAAAGAGGCCAAGAGGTTAACAAAACTCCACAGGATTCAACCATTCCTTTTACAAACATTAGCTAATTGACAATGGCATGTCTGTCTCACTCCTTATCCTGATCCCAGAACAAGAATGTCAGCTTGACGCCTTCCCTTGTCAGCTCAGCTCTGCTCAGGGGCACATCACCACAAACCCAAAGCAGCACATGGGGGTGGTTGGCCATGGTAAAGTGGACTGGAGTAGAAATAGAGAGGTGATGAGGGGCTCACTTCTCTTGAACTGTTAGGGCTTTGCTTTCAGTGAGCAAAAGTCATCTCAGTCCACAATCAGCCAGGGAGGGGCAGTTTTATAGAGTAGGGCATGTGCACTGTTCTGGTGTCACCTGAACCTAAAGGAGCCCCCAGACTGCTTTTCTCCCATGGACTCTGCTTGCTAGATCTCCATGGGGCTCACAGAGCCTTGGAGCTCTGCTTTTTGTGTACTCTCTGGTTTGCCTGGACCTGCTTATCATCAGGGAAAGGTGGCAGGCACTAAAGCAGTCCATATGCTCTTTTCGAATGTTAGCTGGGCATTTGGTCTCAAAGATAACATCAGACCTCATTAAGCCTACACTCTGAGCAAATGTTTTCCTTCAGCCCACTTGTCAGTTTTAGCATGACAGAAGCACATTTTTAAAGTTTCTTGGTAATCCCAGTGAAATAACATATGCTGGAGCAGGGGTGGCAGGGCATTTGCAACCCAACACTAGAATGCTCACTGCTCTTTGAAGAGTGAGCTCTTTTGCTGAAGTGTTTAAAAACTGAGAAACATGTCCCTGCAACTAGTGACAACCCCTGACACCATCAGATTCCCTTGTCAGGTGTCTTTCTCATTTCCAGATGTTGCAAGGTTATCTCAATCACCCAGACAAACATCTGCAAATTCTGTACCTCTGCTTTTTCCCAGAGACACTGATGAAGCTGGAAAGCACCACGTTGTGCAGCTGGTTAATTGGGTTAAACATTTAACAAGTTCTCTCTTCATTATTGCAGTTGTTCCTAGCTGGTCAAATCCCACAGGACTTTCACAGGCAAATTTCACTCAGTACTCATTCTGCATTTGATATACAGTGCTGAACCCATTACTTATAGGCAAGCTTCTAAGTGTCTAGTAACTCATGACAAACACAGATGTCATTTGACCTTTACTAGCTCACTGATGCGAGCAAAAAGTATCATTCATAAAAGCAAGAGTATATTCTCTTGGGATTCTTCTTTACTTTCTTTCTTTAAAAAAAACAACAATGAAAAAACAAAAACAAACAAACAAAAAATAACAACAACAAAAAAAAAGCCACCAAACTTCAGGAGCCTAGAAGTGAAATGCAGAAGTTTGTCTTCTTTGTAGAAGAGACCATGGGGCTATAATATGGCTTTTGCAAAATGGCTAAGCTGCCCAGAGTGTTAACTGGAAGTACTTCAAAGAAAGCTCAACCTACAGAATTTTGCTTCAAACTGCCTTTGAAAGATTAGACCTCCTGAAAGTATTCTGCCTGGGTCACACTCACAGCAAGCAAAGCCTCTGCTTGCTCTTGGCTTACAAAAATAGAACAACAGCAAATTCTTGATCCTCAGCCTATATTTTCCTTTACCTCAGGTACTCCTAACTGAGGCTTCAAGCACCACAATAAATGCTTCCAAATCAGGAGTCATTGTCTCTAAAAGATATTTAGGCTGTTATACACTTCATTTAGGATGCATGTGGCAGAACTAGAAGTACTTATTCTTCTATTTATACTTCATTTAGGAAACAGATAGCTGAGCCATACACATTTATTCTTGTTATTTTATTCCCATGAGGGCTCTGTTTTGTGAGATAACAGAGCACCTGCCTAACATTGGTCAGGCGAGTATTTTATTCAAAACCAATTGGAATCCTGCGTTTAAGTGCTCTGCTACTCAATGCATCAATAGCCACTTTCAGTCTCAAATCTTTGTGTACTGTGATTGCCAGATCTTTTTCCATTCAGCATTGTGCTTTTCTTTTGTCCAGGAACCAAATGCAGGGTATTCCAAGGGTAGACACACAGTAAAGGCAGCCTCCCTTGCTTAGGACCCGATATTTGCACTAACATAATTGAAATCACAACAGCCTTTTCTGAAGATTTTTTTCTTGTAAGCTTGTAAACAACAGAATATAATTCAGTATTTCCTATATAGGTTGCTTTAGTTTTATTGTTGCTCATATTTCTCCTAAGCATTGATTTCTTTATTTTTCCTGAAATAAATTAACACCAAAAAACAGCAATTGTGACTTGAATATAAGACTGCATTGTCCAGAAAACACAGAGGTAAAAATGTGCATTGTAAGCTAGCAAATAATGAGTGTTGATGGTGTCATAAACCAGAGGGACTTGAGAAATAAAGGGTAAAGTGAACTTGCTTTAGAAAAAACAGCAGTAGAAGCTTTGCATATTAATCTTCTACATCCACATCAGATATCCAGCCCTGGGCTGGAATGTGAATAGACATCTCTGCACTAGAGTGACAGCTATTAACCATGCACAGCATCATTATAGAAATGTTATCTTTCCAGCTACAGACTGTAGAGCTAATCATTCTATGTCCAGTCATTCCTAGAATGACAGCCAAAATCTTTCCTCACTGAAAATGTAATCATGAGAAAATTATATTTTATACGTAGTTTTGATAACTAGTGAAGATATTACAGAGAGGCCTCTCTTAGGAAGTAATTGTGGAGTTAGTGACCTAATCATGAGATACTCATTAAATGAAAGAGAAAGTAAAACACATTAAAGCGTTTTTTCCCCAATGCAAACTTCGAGAAGTGTGTAGGAATGAGTTAACAAAGCCAAGTGGCCTGGACAGCCCAGTGGTTTAAATGCAAGTTTGTTGTGTCCTTAAGTCAGGACTCCAAAACCCTTAATAATTTACAGCCTCAGCAGAGTAAAACAAACACTTGGAAAGAGTCTGAACTTAACTGGACGAACAACTCCTTAAAAGAAAGTGTTAGGAAAGTGTTAGACATGATTGTGTATGGAGTAGAAAAAACAAAAGTAGTTAATTTCCCACTTTACAATTCTATGGAAATGAACTGGTCTGATTTAATATATATATATATGGATGATATTGGTTCAAATTTAACTAGCACAAAACACAGCAGGTACTGATAAAATTTTCAGGTGACCCAACACTAAGGGCACTGCATGATTAATGCGGGATCCAGATATCACCCAGGGAGCTGTAGATGCCTTTCAGAATAACAGTAGCAAAAGGGGTTGAATTTCATTTGTGCAAAGTACTGTAGATTAGTAACATGAATTTTCAACCTGACACAGAAGTTCACCACTTGAGAATGGTAAATGGAGAAGACTGCATATGAAAAAGTAAAAAATGTTGACTTTTTTGTATGTGTTTCCAAGCAAGGTATCTCCAATAGAGTTATAAAAATCTGAATCCTGTACCCTAAGATGCTGATACCACCTTACCTGAAATAACTGCAGTATTTCTGGAAGTCAGGCTTGAGACACCACAAATTCAAGCTGAAACATGTGGCTAAAAGGATTACTAGGATGCACAGAGCAATAAAAGTCCTATCTTACAGAAAGAGATGCTTGTTTGCTTTGCTAAATTAAGCCTGAGAGTGATATAATTACTTTCCATAAGACAGTAAACAGAAAAGATCTGGGAGCTGAGCAATACTGGCACAAGAATGATGTGTATAAATTGTCTATGAATAAATTGCAGAGGAAAATCAGATTTCTAGTGAGGTTCTGCACCGGTGTTCTGGCAGAAATAATTAGAATAAAGAATCTCAATAGCTTCCATGAATGAAAATGAGCAGAATGAAGTCCATTACCCGTATTCTGACTTCTACTCACATAGAAGAAAGCAGAGCGGCATTTGAAAAATTTTCAAAACATTACTATAGATAAGGAACCAAATATGAAGTAGTGCTAAGGGAAAAACTAAAGTCAGGTATGTTTACCTGTGTTGAGCATTACTTGCCTACAAAGAAAATTACTCACTCACTTAAATGCATTTATTTCTTGTTCCATTTCATTTGCTGTGAACAATCTTTACCATAAGCTCAAGGGGACAGTGGGCAAACAGTCTTGCCCCATCACACCAGCATTTCAGCACCAGACAGGTGGTATAAACCAGGTCAGTGAAATAATACCAAATTATCTATTTTTTAATTGTCACTAAATTGAAGAGACAAAAGCTGTATGGTTCGAATTATGGATTTCATTTAGGAAATCCTTGAGTATTCTCTACAATGAAGGAAACTGGAAAATAAACCGTTGCCTTTCCAGTGGATGTGACGAGTGAGTGAGTGAGTGAGTGAGTGAGTGAGTGAGTGAGTGAGTGAAGCAGCAGGGTAGAATTAGGCAGAAGGATTATTTGAACTGAATTCCTTGTCTGTAATCCTGGACACAAACTTTCTGTATCAAATCCAAGCTCTCTGTGCTGTGGACACAGGCACGGGAGTGCTAAATGAGTGTTCTTTATTTAGAACTAAATATTCCCTGCAAAACTGTCAAACACAAAAAAAAAAAAAAAAAGCTTGAGCAATTTGGTAGCCTGATTGTTCAAGTAGTAGGAATAGCTGGACACTAGCCTTCACTCCAATTTGTGATTATCCACATACACAAGTCAAATATTTTTACAAAGAGATGCTGAAAAGGGCGTTTTGTTAGACCTCTCTATGGCTAAGTTGGTAGAGCATTTTCCTGATAAATATGGGTTTGGAAGCCTAAGTTCAGTCTCTGTCTACCTCCCAACAGAAAATGCATTTGAACCATGTCCCACTCTATCCTTCCTGGGTCTGCTGACGCCCAAGAAGCCAGAGGACAGCCACCCTTGCCTCGTCAGTTTTGCAAATCTGCCCTTGAATCTAGCTTCAAAATCAAAGCAGTCCCTTCCAAAAGTGCCAAAGCATGAAAGTTTGCAGGTCATCCTCCTCCTTATTTTGATCCATACTCATGAAATCAAACCTAATTCACAGATATTTTTAACTGTTCAATTTGCTGGTTTGAATTTGTTTTGGTCAAATAATGCACTTAACTACAAACATTTGCCAACCTCCAGCACAGCACTTATTTGGATGATAAGTCTCTTCCCAGTCAAGCCTGCCCTGGCTCCAAGTTTGGATCCCCTTCTCCTCTGTTCTGTGTTACATGCTGTTCTGTGTTACATGGACAGCCTTTGCTTGCACAGGGCCTTTTTTTTTCTTCTTCTTCTTTTTTTTTTTTTTGGCAGCCTTTGCTTGCACAGGGCCTTTTTTCTTCTTCTTCTTCTTTTTTTTTTTTTTTTTTTTTTTTTAATCTGCCTGTGGATCCAGAGCTGATGTTCTTTTTCTTTTGATCGCAAAAGCATGTTGTGCAAAGACAGCACCGTGCTGACAAATTAACATGGGAAAATAGCATTATTTAAGCACAAAAACCTCAAACTTTTGTCATAGTGCTCTAAAATACAACACAACAGCATCCAGTGTCTGCTCAGATCAAATGTTTGCAATGAAAGGATGTCTGTGAATCTATTTAAGGGGAATTAAGATTCTAGCTGGCTAGATTCTGGGTCATTGGTTTAATACCTATATTATCCAGTACTGTAGTATCTGTCTGCTAGACAGACTGCTTTAGCATCTACCCTACAGTATACTATGCTAATAATGCTTCCTATCCTCTTCAAGGCATTTTCAGTTCCAAGCGCAGAAAGTGCTGTGCCAGTGGCTGCTCTGACTGTGACACTTTTTTCTCTGCCTGGCCCTTCCCTCCCACAGTCCTTCACCTTTCAGCCACCATACACACCCTTATACTTTGGGGAGCTCTTGTAGGCACATACCTCTAACAAGCCTTGGTTTTGTTTGCCACACTAAACTGTCAGAGGATTCAGTAGCAGTCAGCAGCAGCACCTCTACAGGCTGTTAAAGCAGCAGGAATACAAACACACCTGGGCCTGGCCCAGTAATTTTATTTTGTTTTAAGACTCAGTGAGAAAATCAAAGGGGACAGGATGTGTAGGAACATTTCAATGATTGTTCAGAACATTTCAATCAACCAAGTGTTTTTTGACCTGAAACTCTTTGGGGTTTTTTGCCATGTTCAGAATATTTATTTTCTTTCTTTATCCTTTCAGCTGTGAGTTGATTGAAAGGAGAAAAAAAAAAAAGAAAATAAGACTACAATTTCACACAGAAAACACAAGAACATATTTGCTGGTAGACGTTGCCCTTCTCATAGGAGATTTGGGGGACAAGCTATGTTTGTCACTTGCAAACTGATTTCCCACTAATAAATAACATCCCCCATACACATACAGTTGCTAAGGCTTCATTTTCCAGCAAATTTGCTGCTCACAGAAGACACCTTGTCTCTTTGTCTTCCAGTTCTTTTGCATTTCCCAGCCCTGCTGTATGAAGATTAGAGGCAGAGGTGCCCGCAATCCACAACCAGGAGCTTTGTCTGCCACTGCAGAAGCCTCTTCTGTGCTCTTGCCCACACGGAGATTTCTCTGCAGAGAGGTGTGTTCTGTTGTCCTCAAAGCACGAGAACAACAGACCTGAGATGACATAAGTGTGATAAATAGAGAATAATGTGTCCTGCTAGACAGAATAATGAGATTACATATGAGCTGCCATATCATATCAATTAAACCATTGGCCCTTTTAGTCAGGCAAATCCATCCTGCCACAGTGATCAGTGCTTCAGGGAGAATGGGGAGAGAGAGGGAGGGCAGGACTGACATAACCTGCTTAAAATAACCCAGTCGTTCCTGCTGCTGCATGCCCAGGCAGGACGGGGCTGGGTCTGGCTCAGGGCACAGGGTGCCTGCCGGAGCAGCCAGCAGCAAGCAAGGCCTCCAGCTGCACCAGGGTGCTCAGCACTCAATGGCTGTGGGCCTCTGCCCCAAAAGAAGAGGCAGGGGTTGGATTGTCCCAGTTAGCTGAGGGTCACAGATCCTGGAGCTGCTCATGCCAGCAGCCTGGGCAGCATGGTCTTGTCCTTCTGCCGGCATCTCCTGGTTCCAGATGAGTGGAGTAGTTATCACTTCTAGGTGACAGCTGACAATGTCCTGAGTGCTCACAAGGCCCCATCGGGCTGTGACAACTTAAGAGCATGCAACATGTGCTTGCCTGGCTGACTCTCCATGACACAGCTGTTTCCAATGGAAAGTACAAGTGCCTTCCTTGATCAAACCTGTCACAGGAAAACCCAAGAGGCAGACTGAAGCACTTGGCAGAAAAGGCCCCATCAGAGCTCTCCAGTCACCTTCTCAGGCAGCAGCCCCAGCTGCTAATGCAAGGAGAGGAATACCCCTCTGCATGGGGTAGTTGTACCCTCAGACATATGTCCTCACAGAGCAACTCTGGGCTTCATTAGCTGTATTTTGGCTATTTACTGAAGTAGCTAAGTAATATTCTGCCTTTCAGACACTATTGTGGTGTTTGTTATATATTGCTATAGCAATAAGATGGGATGTTAAACCTTCCTGCCCTTTCTCCAGCTGCTTTAAATGAAAGATTTAGCAGATTGTTCCAAAAGCATTCAGGAAGCAAAGCCTGTTTCCCTACTCTTTTCAGTCTTGTGGCTGAATTAACTGATATCTAACAAGACACAAGACACATTATGCTTTCTCTGGGGTCCAAGTGCTCTTAAGTGTCTCTTTCCCAACTGAGTCCACTGATGACTCTGGGATAAGCTGCTACAACAAATATCTCCACAAAACTCACCTTCTCCCACCTGCTGTGATATTCTACAGGTGAAGGACCTGGGAAAAAGTGAACAACAAAAAAAAAAGAGTTACCAGCAGTACTGTGAAAACCTGCAGATGCCTCCAGGCAGGCCAAGTGAGACTGACCCCTACATCATATCTGGATTTCCTGCACCATGATATGCAATTCTCCATGCTTTACAGGTGCCCATGACTGGCTCCTCTTCTGTGATCATGGGTGCACTGATCACCAAAGTCCCCTTCCCACAGGAGATATGGGACCTGCCCCTGTGCCCACACTTTTGGGCAGAAGCAGGTCTCTGGCAGTCAGAGGCAGAGGGGAGTGAGGAGTATGCAGAAGTAGCAGGAAAAGAGCTGATTGGAACCAACCCGCAGCAAAGGGCAAGAGAAGAAAGATGAAGGGAATCAAAGACAATTCCTAAAGGAAACAGAAGATGAAAAGATGAACTCTTCCAAAGAGAGGAAAACACTATTTCTTAGGTGGGTTAACTGGTGCCAGGGACAAAGCTCTCACTCCCTGATGTTAGGTGGAACTGAACAAAGGTTACAGCTACATGGCAAAGATGCAGAAATTATATTGATTTCTAAGCCAAGGTTTTTTGCTACCTGAAATGGCAGCATTACTTCCAAAATTCGGTATTATTTTCTGCATTGTTTTTTAAACAGTTTGTACGCAGTTTAAAACACAGCCACCAATTACAACAAAACACAGTTGCAAAAATGTATCCTTTACCTGGGGAGGAGCAGTGCAATAGAGGGAATTTTAAAATGCAGTAATTGCTGCCTGGAGATTGGCAATGCCTGCTGGTTTGGGGCATCCCAGTTTGTGGAAAGATGCCCTGTTAATATCAGAAAGTAAAAATGGCTGTTTGGGTTAAAACAAATGTTTGCCTTCTTACTCTGCTTCTGACAGCAGCCCAGGGCAAATGCTATGGAAAACAGTGCCAGAATGGTGCCAGGAAACAGCCATCACTCCCTGGCATGGCTCTTTGGCAAATCCGTGCACTTTTACTGAGGCAGCTTGTGATATTGTTTTGTTTGTATTGTTGCATAACTCAACAAAAGTGGAGCTACAGGCTCTGGAGTTGTGAGGCCCTTCGACTGTGCTTCAGATGACCCTGGGAGTGGAAATTTGGGAAGACTCTGGCTCTTCTCCACTTGGACCAGGGATTCAGCCCCTACAAAGGGCATCTCAGAACATCAATTCCACTGGCAATTTACTTCTGAGAAGTGGTATTAGCATGGAGAAAAATGTCTTTTCCAGCACGTTTAATTTGGTAGGGGAAAAGATGTTTTAGGTTAAGGGATTGCTGGTGTAGAAAAAAGGCTGTGTCTTCAAAGTGCTCTTTAGAGGAGAGGCAGGGCTGGTGAGTGGCAGTAGCAGGCATTGAATGTGAGCTCCTGGGAGGGTGCAGCATCAAGGACAGGGTCCTCAAGACTCAGATGAGCTAGTGAATTATTTTCTTCCCCTTTGGCAACCAAAGGAACTCTGCAATATTTAAGAGCTTGGCTGGAGCAGAAATGAAGGGCTGAGTCATATTCTGGGCCCTGTGCTCAGGCATCTGAGAAGATGCCTTTAGTGCTCATTGCAACAGCCTTCAAAGGACTTGGCTCCCCTGAAGCTGATAATGTCTGTGCAGTTTCAAAACAGACCACCAGTAAGGTAATGAAGGAAGCCAGTGGAAAAATACTGGCAAGAGGTAACAGATTCATCTGAAAAGGCATGCCCCCCTCCAAAAAATTGCTTAGAAGTGGGGAAGAAAAGGTCTTCAGTTGATTCAGTGTTGTGCATCAAGTCAAAAATGCCTATGACATTTTGGAAATACCAACAGCTTGGGGAAATGGAGTGACTTGCCATGACCTCCGTCCTGCTTGTCCCAGCAGGGATGAAAGGAAGAGCCCCATAACATTTCTGGAATTGTTAATACCACTGCTCTGCAAAGGATTGAGCATGCTGGGCTGCAGTGTGTGCTGAGGCACTGCCTGGCCAGGAGGATTTGGCTTGGAGGGACATGAAGGCAATCCCTCATATAGGGAAAGCTCATAACTCAGCAGCATTCCATCTTGGAAGAAAAGGGATTGGAAGGATCTCTACTGTACCAGTGCCAGCCATGGGGGCTTATACCTGGCTGCTCTACACAGGAAAGTAAGGAGCTGACAATGAGCAAGAGGCTGAAAATCAAATTTACTTTTGCTCCAAGGCTTAGTCCTCAGAGGACAAGATATGAACTGTTATTTTATTAAGTGATTGTGTGGATGAGTATGTTTGCATCAGTACTCTGCCTTGCCTCACTCTGAGTCATACTGCAGCAGGGCTGAACAAAGATGGGCCCAGGCTATACTGCTCAGATGCAGACAAAGGCTTGTGGCTCTCCACTATGAATGTCTTGAGATTAGCAAGAAACACAGGGTTTTTGTGGAGATACTTGCAGGAGCAGAGGAAAGGGCAGCTCTGTGCCCAGCCTGGCAGAAGAGAAACAGGGTCCCATGCCTGGAGGGAGCCAACCCAGCCTCCATTGCATGAGACTGGTAACTCCTTAGGCAGTGAGTTGTGGTGTTTGAAAGGCCCTGCTGGCAGCATAGGAGCATCCTCTGGCTGGCCTAGGCATTCAGCAAAGTGGAAGTGCTCAGCTGGGCTGGGAGAGTTGCAGCTTCCATCTCCTCACCTGCCCGGTGCAGATCTAGGACCTGGGTCGGCTAAATCCAGAATGAGTCTAATTCCATTTACCTGAGCAGATCTACAGCAAGGATTTTTGCCAAAAGCAAGTCTTCTAATGAACAAAAAAGTATTTCAGCAGAAACCTGAAACCAGGTATTTGCCTGGCTCACCTAGGAGAGAATGGGACATGCCCATTACCCCAGCTGGCTCTGCAGCTCTTGATATTGTAATAAACAAGTCTTTCAATCCAACCTTTCCTTTGCTTTGTCCCTGTGACGTCTCTGCGTGCTCTGCAGGCCAGGGAGTGCTGTAAGAGACTGGCAATATTCCCACCCCACAGAGTCTGGAGGCACCCCAGCGGTCCCAGATGCACACAGCCAGCATCCAGAGTGCTCAGGGAGAGGGGAAGGTGTAGTTGACAGTGCCGATTTATTCTCTCCTTTGATCCAGAGACATGCAGTACCTTGAATGCTGCATAGTAAAGGCATTGCAACCATCAGAACAAATTTCTTCCTCAATGTAAGAAAGGAGTTGTGAAATTCTGTTTCTAAAATTAGGAAGAAATTTCTATGTCAGCCAGAGTCTTTCGGTGAGCACTTACAAATGATTGCCCAAGTTGTGAGCAGAACAAGCAGTGACATTACAAAAGTCAAGACTGCTGTACTGTCTGTCCCTACCTGACCTCCTTAAAATCTGACAAACACAAAATGTTGGGGAACTAACCTAGGCTTTCAAAGAAATGCTGCTCTGAGTCGTGACCAGCAGGACCTTGCTTTATTGGAGGAAAGAGAGTGCAGGAACTTGCTGGTACCTGTGTGACCCCAGCAGAGCTGCCCACAACTGGGCATCCTTTGCCAAGGCATCAGCTTCAGTGATGGCTGCTGCAAAAGGGGCTAGGAATTAGCCAGGAAACTGTTTAACTATCTGCTACTTTTTTTTGCTTGTGTGATTTGATGGAGCAGTCAAGACAGGCTAGATCACATCCATAAGCCACAGACAGTTAATGTTAACAGGACAGTTAATGTTAACAGGACAGAAAAACAGCACACGAAGGTTTTTTGGTTTTTGTTGTTTGTTTGTTGGTTTTTTGTTGTTGTTGTTTTTTATTTAATAGGTCTGAAGTTCTTTTTTTTCTCAATAATAATTTTATAACACTGAAGTTACAATCAGCTTAGCATAAAACTGTTAACTTCTAAGACCAAGATTTACCAATCAGTCTTTTTTTATATATATAATGTGGGTTTTATATTGGTCTGCCAGGCTTCCCTTTTGGAGTAGTTAGGATTTTAATATCATTAGCCTAATATTTAGTCAGAATATATATTTTATATCCTAATAAAAATTACAGTGAGGCACTCACCTCATAAGTCACGATGTGTCAGTCCTTTGAGACATTACACATTATTACCAGGCTTGAGGAAACTAGACATTATAAGATGTAACACCACATCAAATCTCAGAATAGGTAAAACCTGCACCTCACACTTAAATGAGAGATATTTTAATGACTGGCCTTTGGGTGTTGAAGGTTTGCCTATATTGGGAAGAGGATGCTATACCATTCACAATTTAATATTGCTTTATGCTCAGGGACCAATTTAAGACTTGCTCTAGGAGAAAATAAGATTTTCCATTTTCTACCTCTGTTCTTCAATTCTCTTCCCCTCACACACTGTCTCAGGTTCCCTGCTCCATCCTTTTCCTAGCCCTAAACACTGGCTGACCTTTCTTCTCTGGGAGGGATTTGGAACTGGATGGCTTCCATATGAGGGTCCAGCTTTGCCCCATGTACTGCTGCTGTAGAGAAGTAACTTCATGATGTGCTTCTCTCTAGATTTCATTGTGACTGCATAAGACAAATGAAATTGTAATTGCCTTTCATCCTATACATAGACAGCCTCAGAAATTACCCTGAAAGGCCTTGAATCAGTAAACAGCAATTACATGAGCTCTCTGTCTGAGGGAGAAGGTGATGTCATGGTAATATTGAATAAATAAAAGCACTTGAACATTTTAAGAGCTGAAGCAATTTTACACTGTCATCCTTTCAGATTTGACTATGTTGCATTTCAGCTCATTAAGGCTGTTTCAGAGGGAGCTGACTGCAATGATTTATGTCTTTTGCCTCAACCTTGGCCTTCCTCTGAGCTGTTAGGTCCAATCCACTGTGCATGACCTAGACTTTCCCCCAGGCACTTTGCTTGGCCTTCACCCTCTGCTGCTTGAACATGACATCGCCAATTCCCAGCTTTGCCTTTTCTGGCAGGCTTTCCCCTCTTCAAGGAGCCGGCAGCAGCTACCCCACTACATAGCTGCTCTCTGCCCCATGGATACCTCTTTGGGTTGCCACATAGACTTCCGCTGCATGCCTCCTTTTTCCCTCTTTGACCATGACTGTCACCCTGCCCATTGTGCTCCCTCACCCCACAGCACAATCTCTGGGTTTCCCCCACCTTGGTGTCTCCTGATCCCCACAGACAAGTAACCCAGATCTTCACTTAGGCAATCACTCTCTACCTTCCTGAACTCCTTCTCGTTTTCACCACAGCTGCCCATTTGCCTCCTCTGCATATCTGCCTTCTGCTAAAAGGGACACCCCATGTGGGCCTCCTCGGTAATCCATTTCTCCATTACTGTCTTGCTAGCCTTTGACCACAGCAGCTAAATTTCTTGATTGCTCATAGATTATGTAGTTGGATATGTGATTGCTGTGACCATCTGCTCTGATCTCCAGAATAATTTAAGCCACAGGTCTTCTCTGAATTATTTCCTGCTGTCTTTTTTATAAATAGACATTCAAAAATGCCAACTCTTAGCTCATTCTTTCCAATGATGGAGCAGCCACCAAAAGTGTTAGCTGTTTGCTGCTCTGCTTGCTGCTTACTATTAAAAATACATGCTTTATTTCTAGACTGAATTTGTCAGCTTCAACTTCCAGCTGTTAAATCCAGTTACATCTTTATCTGAAGAGTCCTCTTTCCAATTTCTGTTCCTCAAATAAATGCTATGTTTAATTAATCTCTTAAACTTTGTGTTGTAAAAATTAACTGTCTGAGCTCCTCTGTACTTCTGCTGTGTTTTCCCACCTCTGGCTTCTCTCTAGTACCTTTGGTTTCTATTATTCTTGTACTGAGTGCACCACAGAAGGATACAATAACGTGTCTAGTCCTAATTGATATTCTTTATATTGAAAGACAATGTTTACTATTCTTTGTGGCAGCTATGGCTTGGGATAGATGTTCCCCCCTCTTCAGAGAGCATATGCTACAATATTTAAGAGTGATCCAGCAACCACAGAGAAAGAAAACCTTTTATCTTTGCCCTTGCAAGATGTAAACCACCTTGAAGACTTCAGATACCTATCAGTGAGGCATCCTGCTTCTTGTTCCCACACTGTCACCTAAACTACAGATGAAAAAGCTTTCAATGCTATTTTCTACATTCACTCAATACATCATTAGTCCCAGCTCATTTTTAAAAACACTGTTGTTATATAAATACAACTTCCTGTATATGTAGGACTTTATGGCTAGTAATATTTTGGCAGGTACTTTTGCCTTGCATCCAGCTTACAGGTGACACAAATCAGTCTCTAGTTAGCACATTTTGAGGTTCTGACTGTTTCATTAACATTGTGAGAGATTATTCTACATTTTCTTCTAGATCAGTGGCAATTGTTTTGAATAGCATATGTACAAAACCTGTTTCATGGAACATCTGCAAATCCAGGCTTCTATGTAAACGTCTTCCCTTCTACAACTGCATTTTCAGCTCTTCAAATTAATTAGTTTCTCACATCTTTCATCTATTGAAAGGATTTTATGCCTTCCCAGTTTCTTGCTCAAAATGCTAAGGTACCACCCAGACATCTTTCAGAACACTCTTATTCCAACCATATTCTCTGTCAGTTGGAATTTAACTGATTTTTAAAGAATAAAATCACATTTTAATTTTTTTTTGAAATTTGTGTTAGTTTGCACTAATTGTTCCTTCCTTCCTTCCTTCCTTCCTTCCTTCCTTCCTTCCTTCCTTCCTTCCTTCCTTCCTTCCTTCCTTTTTTCTTTCTTTCTGAAATAAATTCACTATCACCTATTTGATTATTCTGCAAAAGATCTGTTCAGTTTCACAGGACTGGTACCATGGGATCATCTCTTTTGCCTTTTTAAATATTTCAATTTTTTGGCTTCCCTCCAGTGCCCCAGATCTTCCATAGTGTTATAGGTAAAAAATTATCCAGCCAATTTAATAAAAATAAAAATATAATTTATTTTGTGACTAATATACAGTCCCGACAGCCAAAAATCAAGGAACAGCACCGACCCTGGGATCGGAGCTGGGAGAACACAGACTCGGCCTCTATTGCACCGAATCCCCCACAGTTCACAAATGCGGTTTGGCAAAATCCATTCTTATACCTTTTTTCTAGCCTGCAGAGGAGGTTTTTTGTCTCCTGTCAGGGTTTTCCATATGCATGTTGCTTTTATTCTCTGTCTTGAGCTGGACAAAAGTCTTGAACTCTTGTCCAGGAACTGGTGTGTGTTTATTCTTCAGTTACCAGAATCCAGTATTCAAATGTACGTCCCTGATGGCTCTGTCTATCTAAGATGGACATCTTCATGGGCCATCACCGCTGGGTGTTCTGTTCATACCAGTGAGGATAACCATCTCCTGTGCCAGGCTAGGTCCTCTTCGTATGCTAATGCCATACCTCTTTCTTGGTTTCCTCATCCTGTGAAGCAACTCCGTTTCCCCTGCTAGTATGTTTTAGGATTTTATATCTTAGACATATTTCATGCATCTATATATATTTTTTCTAACAGCACAAATTACCATAATACATATAACACCCAGTGTTTCAAGATGCATTGAAAATTGACAATACTGATGCATGGAGCCATTCATTAGGTCTTCTGAAGGTGTTGATTAAAACTTTTCTAGATTTTAGAAGCCCAGAGAGAATAACTGCTGTTTAAAATTTTCCCTGGTTATTTGTGGAATAAAAGGGTATTCTACACAGCTTAAAAAAATCACTGTGGTGTCTGTCTTTTTCTAAATACAGAACAGAAAGTGCAGCTATTAAATGTCCTTTTTTGCATTCCTTCTGTTGCTGGGCCAGGACAGTGGTTAAAATTCCTTAAAATCTCTGCCTTGTTTCCATTGTTTCCCACTTTCTGAAGAGGCAAACCTGCTGAAATTGTGGAGTTTATCTGGCTAGAAATCTGGAAAGTACATGCTAGGTCTCATGGAACAGTGATAACTATGTTATGAATAAGGGGGTAATTTGTGTTGGAAATGTAAGATCATTAACGTAATATAAAATAAAGCTTTAAGATCATGCCAGCAAAGGGGAGAAGGAGATTGCCACACAGGACAGCTCGCAGCCGAGGAGGAGGTGCATCATTAACATATGAAGAAAACCTAGCCTGTACAGGAGATGGGCACTCCCCAATGACATGAACGAGAAAACGCCCAGCGATGATGGTCCATGTAGATGTCCACCTCAGACAGACAGGACCATCAAGGACACACATCTGAATGAAGGATTCCGGGAACTGGACACAGATACACATCAATTCCTGGACAAGGCTTTGTCGTGCACAGGACAGAGAATAGACACTGCATGAATATGAAGGACTGCAGGAGGGGACAAAGGGACTCTGCCGCAGGCAAGAAAAAGAGTATAAAAATCAAACTCTGCCAGGCCTCGGTGGTGAACAGGGGGATTTGGTGTGATAGAGGCCAGGTCATCGTTCACCCGCTCCGATCGTGGGGTCAACGCTACTTTTTGATTGTTGGCGGTCAGGACTATATATTGGTCGTGAATAAATTTAATTTTTATTTTTGATCTAATTGGCTGGATCAATTTTTACCTATAACACCTACATCTAATGCAAATTAATTCACTGATCAGCTTAGTTGTAAAGTTCAGATCAGTCCAATTTGAATCAAGAAACCTTCCCAGACAGATTTTTGGAAAGGGATTTCTAGTGGTTTAATAAAAAAAAGAAGTAAAAAATTATTTATTTTTCCAAATGAATGTTTCTGAAATGGTTCCTTTTGTTGGAAACTATGTTGTTGGCTGATGCTCAACCTTTATTCATCTATATTACATGTTCTGCATGTGTCTACAATAGTTGGCAGGTATTAAATAGTCATCTTTGCTCCTAAGGAAAGCTGTCTGAAAAGAGTTTGCTTAAATCTCTGCTCTGCTTAAAGCTTGCACTGGTTCTAAAATGAAAAGTAAATTCAAGACTAATATGTCATGCAGCCATGTAGCACCACTATCATCCTCAGGGACTAAAGGCAAAAAATACAACTCTCTTTTAAATGGTTTCTGAATAATTTTGAAGTATTGCATCATACGTTCCCATCACGAGCATATGATAAGTCTCAGAACAGTCTTTGCTTATGGAAGGTTCACATCTGAATTGCTGGGCCATTTGGATTAAATTGCATTTAACTGTTCAGCAGAGCCAATGACGGTGCTAAGGGAGTTGCTAAAAATCTTTACAGCAGTAGGAATTTGCTCCACTGTGTCTAAATTGCTATCATCAAAATCCTCACACCACTCATGGAAAGATGCCTGGTTAAAAGGAGCTATGGATAATGGATTTTATGAGCAACCACTCCAATTGAGAACAGCTATTTTGTTGCCTAATAGCCATCACACATTTGTTAAACTAGACCTGTGAACTATAAGGAGTTTCTTCACTGTGACAAGTGATAGGAATCAGCATAATAGAGATATTGCTGGGAAAAAAAAAAAAACCCAAACAACCTCCAAGAGTTCTTTTGTGGGTTTTTTATATGGGTGAGGATTTTTATGACAGTATCTCTTTCAAAACTAATAGTCATGGTAAGACATACAATAGAACTGGAAATTTTACAAGTCAAGAGGCAGTGGCAACAGAACATATTGTAATGGAAAATCTGTGCAACCTGCCATGCAGCTCTAATGACAGCTTGAGCACCTTTATGGCTGAATTGTATGCCTGCACACCTATGCTTTATTAGTGTTTGATTTTTACTCTATTTTCATGCTGAAGCCCCACATCAAAGCCGTCGCTGCAACTGGTCTGTATGGTATGTGCTCACATGTACAATCAGACAGGTATTCTGCCATGATGCTGGTTAAAATAAACAGACACCAGAGGAGGCAGAGTGCATAACTACTTACAAAAGACAGTAGAGAAGCCACTGGTTTGGCTCACCTCCCCAGACAGAAGCAGGAGCTGCACTGTACAGGCAACACTGAATGCTGAGGAAATGATCATTACCTGTCAGGATTTGTTGAGAAAAAGAGACTCAGGATATAAAAGGAAGAGAACAGAATTTGTACCTTGTTATTTAAGCAGAGTCCAGCACTGTGAATCTCCCCTCTCTAATTTTTGTGCCCTGTGACAACGTGAATGTTTACCACTATTGCTGGTCACCATAATTCTGGCCACAGCAGTGTGCAACAACTGAAAGCATACAGTGGCCACTCCATAAAGTGATCAGCATTTTACAGTGCATTTGCTGCTTATGGGAATGTGAAATACTGCACCTTGGTGTTATGAATAGAAAGTTGTATTTTTTTTTAAGTTTCAGAGTTAAAAAAAAACAAGTCAGACGGGTCAGACTCCTTTGGTTTCGCCGCCAAAGAAAAAGTTTCTAATTCCCCGTTAATGGCCGATGATTAACTATTGTTCCTCTGATGCTGGCCGTTTGCCAAAAAGATACCAAGGGAAACCCTCCAGGGTAAAGAGAATGGGCAGTGACACCAGAGACAACATGCAAATGAGAAATGCATTGCACCCTGGGTTTTTACAGTTTTACAGTTTTTACAAGAAAAACCCCTAAAATCACGAGCCAACAAGTGACTTAAGTGACGTCTAAGGATGGGAGCATAGTCCCGTACCTGCTTGGACCTTTTTGTTTCTCACCCTAACCTGAAAAGATACTGATTAAGAAGACATCCCGGAGTGTTAAACAAACAAGCTAAGGACTCTACGACTCTCCCGTGAGGACAGAGTCCCCAGCTCTGTCTGCAGACCAGTGGACAAAGCTGCATCATCCTCCTTCTTCGTGCCACGCCTGGGAGCAACGGCGGGGTGGGTGCAACCCGTCGATTTCTCCCCACCTGAGCTGATTCTTCTTAATAAAGGCATTAAAAAGGAGAAAGATCTCCTGCCCATTTATTTCAGCTTGGTGCCTTTAGGAGAGGCCCAGACTGAAGGAAGTTCCTCATCTTTCACTGACAGGCGGTGGCCTGAGATGAAAAAAATAAATTCAAACTGAACAGAAATGTGTCTTTCAGAGAGCAAAGGCTTAGCCTAGGCATCCTTCTGGATGATAGGGCTCCCTTTCGACCTGGTGCTGTGCAACTATATTTGATAACAGCAGACCCAGACACACATGGCAGCAGATGAAAAGGAGACATCAATCTTTCAAGCCTGGACTTGGAGCTGTGTGGAAGAGAAGATATTTCATTATCAGGTCACCTGATAGAGAGACCTCATTTCTCTATTAGCAGCAAAAATAGTGTGGGCCTTCCAGAGCCAGGACCAGGCAGGGGCATTTCTGTGGTCACGTTCTTGGGTGTAAGAGCTAGAGGGGTAAGGTCTCTGAGAAACCAAATGACAGAGAAATGCAAGATGAGATATAAAGGTATATGGTGAGAGTTGAAACATCAAAATGAGCAGCAGCTTAGAGGCATGATGACAGGTTTTGTTCACTTGCAAGGATGGTAAGGAAGTTCCTCAAATAAATTGCTATCTTCAAAGCCAAATGGTAATTTCTTGGTATGAGAGAGTTAGGGGCCTTTCACTCAGTCTTGTGCTCCAGACATCAGGACATCCTTCTCCCTTCTCAGGTTGAATTTTTCTGTGGAATGTGTGCTGCTCTCCAGAATACAGGCTTTCCTCCTACAGTCTGACAGTGCCTCCTTAACTTTCCATGGAGTGTTTCTGAAGGCAACCTATTTTAAGAATTCAATCACCAACTTTGTACTATTTGTAGAAACTCACAGTTGAAAATGTTGGCCTTTGGGCTTTGTGTTGTCTCTGAGTAAAATACTATTTATTCTGTCATATATTTGTGGGGCTGAATACCTGCAAACATCTTCAATATTAGAAAATCTGCAGTTCACAATATTGCAAATATCCCAGATGTTAAAGAGCTGAGATGGTTACATTATAATTTAGACATGGAAGCATATAGGACTGCATGTGATCCTATAGTCTTATTCAGAAGCCTTGGTGTTCTGCATGCAGATTTGTTGCAAATCAGATATGAAGGGCTATGAATGTGAGTGAGTTAACCCATCATGAATTGCTGCTGTGGAGATACCTATTTATCATTGCCTCCTCTAGCTATGATACTTAATGAAAAACCCTTTTGCCAGGATTTTTCCCTCCTGAGGAGCCTCGGAAAAAAATGAAAACAATAACTATCTGCTGCTGTGGAATGCAACAGGTGCATCTTCCATTGGTCCATGTGGATTGTTTTCAATTGATGACCAATGACAGCCACCTGTGTCGAGGGTGTGAGCAGTCACAAGATTGTTAAGCATTCTATTCTATTCTTCTTTCAAGCCTTCTGATGATCTTTTTTCTCTCTGTTTTTTTAGTATAGTTTTTATGTAGTATTTTTATATAATATATATCATAAGATAATATATCAGCCTTCTGAGAAGCATGGAGTCAAGCCTCGTGTCTCCACACATGGGGAGTCCTCAACAGCCTCCCACTGTGAGGGTGGAATAAGCAGAGTGAATGTCACACATACTGTATTTATAATGCTGTTTTAAGGTCACCTCCATGTGCAGATGCTCTAGACAGAGGAACTTAAAAGTACAGATGTGTCTGTTGTGAGGCGCTAAATAGATTTGAGATTATTATTTTGTAAAATCTGTATTTTAGCCCGAAACACTGCTGCAGCCACTCTGTCCCTGGCAACTTTCCAGTCACCAACAGCTGGCAATTAGCAATTACACAAAGATGCCTAAACATTGTCCAGCCAAAGGCTTCAGAGGCACTTGCCTGGAGCTTGAGGGCTGCACCTATTTTACATAAAATGGAGCAGATTGTGGCTGATTTAATCTTTCCAATGGAGCTATGGCTCACAAAAGCTTCTGCTTCTGGCTTGCTTTGCTGTACCCTGATCAAACCATTGCCCTATTGTGGAATTCAATGGGCCACATTTAGCCTCAAGGTTGTATTCTGGTTTTCCGTGAATTATGTTAACTACTGACAAAGCCCACAAAGCCTTTCAATCCAAATGTAGAAAGGCAGCAGTTAATCACATGTCTTTGTACTCAAAGAGGGGAAAAGACTTTGCCAAGATATAATAGAAGTTCTGATGATATAATTTTAACAGTAACTATGAACAGATTGCTCATCACTTGTGCTGAACATTATGCAAGAGAGAAAGTTTCTGACCTGAAAATGTACAAACTCATTATAAGGCAAGAAAAAACTTTTATGAGTCTAATTTGACTCATAAAACTCCTGAAGAAGAAGCCTGGGGAAGAAAAAATGCCAGTCACTGTAAAAGACAGATGATGGGGTCAGTCCCCACCTGGAAGAATAAGGGATGATCCTTTCTTGGACTGCACTCAACATTGGGGATCGTGGGGCTGGGCTCACCCTCCCAGGCTGGAGATGAACTGAAACCATGGCTCCTGCTGACTGCATGGGTGGTGTATTGCTCTTCCCCTGTTTGAAGTGAGGTGTGGGCACTCTGCCCCAGCCATATTTTTGCAGAAAAGACTGGCATTCCTCCTCCATCACTCCTCCAGCTGTCCTGTTGGAAGGGTTGCTTAGCTATCTAACGCAGAGAAGAATTACAGACTGTGAATCCTTGTCTGACAGATTGACTTCCCTGCAGTCTGGAAATAGATGTCTGAACTCCTAAGAGTGGTATGACTTAAGAAGCAGCCTTTTCCTCAGTGTGTCCCAACGCCTAGCCCAGACACCTCCTGCTCACAGTGCAGCCCAATGGGATCTGCCTCAGGGACTGCTGGCTCCACATGTGGTCCTAATTCCTGGCAACCAAGAAGTTCATGCAGGGAGCTTGGCACCCCTAGGCTCTGTTTGTGTTTTTATAAAATCTGTCAGCATGCAGAAGGGTAAGCCCAGACACATGGCCATGATGTTTAAGACAGGCTGGATGTTTAGGGATTCTCGCCTGACTTTTGCTTGGTTTGGCAGATGTGCTTTTTTTACACAGCCACTTCTTCCTTTACAGTGCTAAAATATACACAGACACCATATTCAGTGCTGATAAATGTAAATTAGTGCTCAAGGGAGAGTGCACAAACTTAATTCCATGTACCTGACTAATTACAAAACTTAATTCCATTGACTACAGACTATTTCTACCTTTCAGGAGATCTCAAGGATAGGGAGACAGCACTCCTGAAATGGCAGCTGAAATGTCAGTATTTGGGGAGGTCAAGAAAGTAAATAGAGCATAAGGAACTAGGAAGAAAGGAAAGAGCTAAGAAATCATGATCCATTTTTATTTTCCTGAATAAATACAGGGTGTACTTACATTTTTTAAACTGAGTGTACGTCTGATGGCCCCATCAGCCTGGCAGAAAAGGGAAGATTGCAATAAGAGAAGTTGAGATGAATCAGCGTATGAAAAAGATGTGCGAAGAAATGTTAAGTATAAGGGGACTCTTAGCCTAGGAAAGGGGTGGCCTTAAGAGAACATTACAGGAGTCTGTAAAATCATCCGATCACTCAAATGGGACATTGGTGGAACTCATCACTTCAGTCACTTCAAAATGTCTTCAACAATAAAAAAATTAGACAAACTCACAGAAGGTGAGTCTGTTGTGGGTTACCAAATACAAGGATACCATTTGTCACTCCTGAAGTATTTGAAGGTGCAGGTCACTGGAGATGAGAATGAAAAATCAAGGCTCTAGCTCTGCACATCTGTCCTGCTCCTGTGTTCTTTCTCTAAGCATTCCTTGCTAGGAGATGTGACACTAACAGCAACGGACACAGAGCTGAACCCAATTTATAGTAAGTCTCCATTTCTCTTTTGCCTTAATTGAAAAGGCTTCAAAGGGGAGAAAAATATCAGCTGAGACAGCTGCTTGCATCTCTTCCTACATAAAGGAAGAGGTTATTCTCTAGATATGTTCATCTTTGCTTGAATGTGTTGGCCTTGTACATTGTTTTCTGAGGCAGAAAACACTTCTACATACAAGCATGCCACATGATTTTCTTTCTTCTTGCTTGCAACATTCAAATATGTAAAAATGATCCCACAAAAGCTTTCCAAAACCAAATCCCCCTACGCCCTGAGGGACAGAGGTTTAGGATAGGAAGTTAAATAGGGTGATAGGAAGAGTCAAGTACTTGCCCAAGCTGATGCATGCTCTGTAGCAAGACACGGAACTCCAGAAATCCTAACAGTCTTTACTAATGTCACCACTGCCTCCTCACCACCAGCACATGCAATCCACTTATCTTCCATCCCTCTGGCTGAAATAGACGGACATTTGTTTTGTTACCAAATGTGAGCACATGTTCAGACTATCAGTGCCTCAGGTGGGTCCTTGCTGCTGCACAGGTGGTATTTGTGTGACGCTCCCTCCATGCATCTCCTGTACTCCAGAGCTAGGAGCAGTTGCTGCTGCCACTGTGCCCAGGGCACCCTCACCAGTGTGGGACAGAAAGCCCATACCAGAGCACCTACAGCTGCTGGTATTAAAACCTCACCTTCCTGCTGTCAGCAGGATGCCCAAATTACCTCTGCATCTGGAAGAGGTATGATATGAGACCCTTGTGGTCAGTGCTGATTTAACTCTTGGAGGCAAGGAGAAGCTCAGAGTGAAGTAGAAGGAGATTTTTATCTCTTGTGAATCAGTGTGTTGGTGGAAGGAAAAGGAATATTTTAATAAATTATTCACAACCTCTCTCCCCCCTTGAATGGGTTAAGGAGTGGAAATAGGCTTCCTGCTGAACAGGTTGAAAAGAACTGTTTTTCAGAAGGACTGAGCCACCCTTCTGCTGAGCACAAGTAATTCAATGCTGGGACATGCTCTAAAAGCACAGTGGTAAAGGGCAAGGAGGGAGAAAAGTAAGTTAGTAGCAGTGCACATCTTAAAGAAAAATAGCAACCAGATGATGATGCAAAGTGTAAAAAATGTGTTGATAGAAATCCTCACAGCTTCACATGCTGAGATTATTTTATCAATAGTTGGATGAAAATGCATTGCCTTGTCTTGATGAAGGGCTAAAATCCTTGCAGGGACTCCATTCTTCCAGTGAAACTGATTTTCAGAGTCCTGCTTGGACCATGACTTCTGAGGGACAAGCTGAGGGCAGTGGTGGCTACTCTGTGGGATGGGAAGGCTATCACAGAGGCACTCTGGAAACTGAATTCCTGGAGTAGAGACAGGCTGCACAGGCTCAGCCTCTTGTACAAAACTGTCACAATGATCTAATTACTGGAAGTGAAGTGTGACATCTGGAGAAGTGCCCAAGCTTCAGAGTGACTTAGGCAGCCAGTGAACCATGCCCTGCACCAGCTCCCCACTGCTGCACTCACCTATCCATTTGTCAGCTGCAAACACAAGTTTGGTCACCAGTCATCAGGCTGGGTGTTGCTTTTGGCTGAAAATGCAGTGTATTGTGCTTATGGTAAAAACCAACCTCTCTGCAGGATTTTCCCATGGACTCCAGTAGGGAGGCATTAATTAATGAAGGGCACACTCTTTGGTGTGACAAAGCTGCTGACACCTCCATGGAGCCAGGAGTAAGACACTATTGGGAGTTCTGTTGTGGTGTGTTGTGATGGTGTGCCTCAGTTTCCCTGGTCCCTCCCCTGAAGTTTCCTTCCCCAGGTGGTGTGTCAATCACTCCCCTTTCCCCCATCCTTGACCCCTGCTGGGCACTGTCTATCAACCCAGAAATTCCAGGGGAGCATCGAGTGATTGGCATGTTTAAAGGATGCTCTCCGCTCCCTGGGGGGCCATTGGCCCATCCAGGTGTCCCTCTCACCTGAGAGCCCCTCCCCTTGTGCCTGGTTGGTGCCCCCTGTGTTCCCTCCCCTGCCCCTCTCCCCCGGGTAAGAAGGGTGAGCACACTGTGTGCTGGGATTTCTGGTGGAAGCTGTTACTGCATTCAGAGGCTATGTGGCCAAGAATAAGAACTCTGGGTTAAAAACTCTGGATTAAACCCTCTATCAGGACTGACTCCTTCACCATTGCCTTAAAAAGTTTCTCCAGCACAGGGAGGCCTGAGGAGTGACCCTCTTTTACCAACAAGCTCCAGCCCATAAGCACTGGAGCTCGGGACATGCCTGGACTTGTCCCCATGTGCTCATAGCTAGCCAGAGCATCTCTGGGGTGCAAAACACCACAGGTGCCGCTATTTGGTTCAGCAGCAGGGACCAGGCAAGCCAAGGCACGTCCCGTTCAGTAATATTGGTAAAATCCAATAGATTTCTCAAAATTACAGGAGAAAATTTCCACACATCTCAGGAAAGGTATTGCAGTCAGCATGAGATAACCCTCTTCTGGATCTCATTAGGATGGGTGAAGATGAATTAATCACTTGTCTGGAAGCAACACTGGTTGCCTAGGGGTCAGTGATCATGACCAGATTGCCTTCACTGTCGGCAGACAAAACATGATTGGTGTTTGGTTGTTCAAAAAGGCTAATTTCCCAAAGTTGAAGAAAATTACCAGTGAAATTAATTGGGATGAAAGGTATGGAGAGAGAAATGGGAATCCTTTAAGAAAACTAATTAGCTGGCCAGAAAGCCACACTTTCACACTCCAGAGACAGGACAGCTCTGGCTAACAGACCTCCTTGGCTCATCTGCAACGAGAATGCAATTAGAAGTAACAAACCAATATATCACACACGGAAACTAGATAGCAAGGGGTACAAATAAGTAGCTATTTAAAGCACAAGGCAAGGGACAAAGGAAAGAACTAGGAATATAATAGAAGCAAATGCATGTAGACAAGAATAAGGCCTCTTGCTATATAGGGATGATAAAGTTGTTAGCAAAAATGTGGAAGAGGCAAAAAGGGGAATAAACAGTCTGTAGGGAAAAAAGCAGAAAATAGATACATTTTACATGAAGCTGAGTCAGTTAACAGAGTTGTCAGGTGTTGTGTCAACATTTTTTTGGCAGATTTAATATTAACCTTCACAGAATATGAGAGAAGAAGCCACGGAAACAATTTGAAGGCTTAGCTACCAGGGCTATTTTATTACAAAATGTTTTCTTCTTTTGCAGACATAAAATGGTATTTATTTGGCAGAAAAACATGAACCAATGGCTGGTAACTGAGTACAAAGTGTATCTTTTTAATAGTGAAAGTAATTAACTCTTGACAGAACAGGTTTTGGCCCCAGCCATGTTTGCTCTTCAGCACCTGGCCAATACTTGTGAGCAAAGGAAGACTGCTTGGCTCCATCAAAATACCAGGGAGGAAATAGCTTTCTCCAGCAGCAGAGGGTCAATGGTTTGTGGATTTTGGTTGTGTGGACTAACTTATGTGTCTCCTTGTGACACAAGCAGAGATCCTGAAACTAGAAGGTCTGTAAGAACAAAGAGTAAAAACAGCTTTCCCCTGAGAAAACCAGGAGCTCAAAGCTGGAGGTAATTTGGAAGGGCATGAATAATTGTTTAAAAGGTGCATTTTTATCTTTCAGCAGCACCTAGTGCATTAGGCATTGGGAAAGGAAATGTTAATTTAAGGAAAAATAAAGTCTCAGCTGTGATTTGACTAATTGCAAAATGCAGCAGGGAGCTGGCTGGGGACAGGCCAATGCTACAGTTCACCTTACACCCTCTGAAACCTCAGCCTTCCTCACCAAAGGCTTGCTGATGCCAATACATTTCTGGATGTTCTTAGCTTTCTGGAACCGGGTCTTAAAGATTTGGGTTTGGTTGCAACCCAGTCTGCTTAAGTACAAAGAGCATATCTACTCCTAGTGCTAAACAAACCTGGCAGTAAAAGCATTTCCTTCTCTTTGGTGAGGCAAGAGGGCACAAATGAACTCCAGTCTTTAAATATATCTTGTCATCTTCAACAAACATCCATATTGAATAGGAGCATTATATGCTTGCCATGAATGATTATGAAATGTGTGAGGGTTTTACACCCCAAGTACAAAAACAGGCTCTGACTACTGGTCATAGTCCTGCTCATGAGTTGGGTGGGGACAGCATTAGTTTCTCTCTGGGCAGTGCTGTCAGCAGCCTGCACAATCCATAGGACATGATTTTACAACAACTATATCAAAACTAGGAAAATGCTACACTATCTTATTTGCATTTTCAAAGAAGAAGAAGAGGCAGAGTCTGGTCTATTGATATTGATGTTTCTATGAGCTTTTCTAGTCAATTAAGTTGGAAACAAATAAAGCACAAGAACAGGCACAGAATGCAAACCGAGAAGTATTCAGCTGAATGAAAGGGGAAACCTGATAAGGAAAGGCAGAGGGTGAATCATATTAGGTATTCTTCTAGGTGGAAAAAATAGGCTGCTAGTTAGCCAATGGAAGCATGAGACTTTTTTTTTGTTTGTAGTGGTATTTTATCATTTTATACTGAAGTGTATTTTTTCACAATGGGAGCATCATATAGCAATGCACAAATATACAAATATAAAAAAAAAAAATAAAGTGCCTACTACTTCTACAGGAACCCAGCCTAGCAAGGCTATTTCACAGATTTCCTAGGAGCAGGATCAATAACTGACTGTGTTTAGAATGGATCCAGTGTGAGTGAGGATCTTGGACAAAGAAATGTGTAAGCACGTCATTAGAAAACATGCAGAATAAAATTCTAACCTTTCCCCTTCTAATCTCTGCAATGCTTCAGAAAGGCATAGGAAAACCTGCCATCAGTTTTGCATGTTTACAAAGACTCAGGGTATCACATGCTACAGCCTCTAGCACCGATTTCTATGACACAAAAAAATTTAGTGCCATGGTATTGAAAGCATTGCACAGGTTACAGCTCAGTAGTGGATCAGAATGCTACATAGCTTCCAAATGCAAAATGTCAACAAAATTCATAATATTTTCTAGATTGACAATGAAAAGTGGTTTGAAAACCTATATGGCCTGATTATTATTAACAATTTATTAAAGCCTGTGCTTTATGGATGGATGAGTGAGCCCTGGGAAATGGAAGACCACGTGTACAGAAATTCGTATTCTGATGATGGCTTGCAGTGCTTTGCTCTAATTGCTGGATCAGGCTTCCTGTGATGTGTGCAGCACGGTGGCTTTGTGCAATCAGTGACCCTGTAATTAGGAAGATGTGCAATATTCTTGAAAATAGCCACACCTTTTCTGAAGAGAGTTCTCTCATGGGTGTCACTGAGTTTAATTCACATCATTTGAAATTATCCCAAATCCAGCCTGAATTTGATCCCATGGATATATTCATCTGCAGAGCTTCGGCAGTATCTTTCATCAGTCATTGCAGGAGGAGTTATATTCATGCAAGGATGTCAGTGCTTGGTTTGTGATAAGATGCAGGAAGGAAGTGAAATGAGGTGCAGTTATTGGCTGATAATAGTGCTCTTGACAGTATATAACTGTGGTGTGGACAAATGAAATATGTTCATTCCTATGAAAATGGGCTACTGTCCAGCACTTGAAATAAATATTTTTGAAGTGCTAGTAGACTTGTACTAGCACTGTAAAATACCCCAGGACTATGCAAGGAATGCTAATCCATACTGGCCATCAGGACCAAAAAAAAAAAAAATAAAAATTAAAGGCCATGAACATTTTGTAAGTGTGGGAGGAAAAGCTGTTCTACAGCAATATTGTTTCCTCGGTTGAGAGTGGTCTGTGTAGTGTACATAGTTTTCCTCAAGTTTCAGAATCAACTGTTCCTTTTCATTGAACCTGTCAGTTTAATTACATATCCTTCTCATCATGCTAAGCAAAATTTAAAAGCGCTCACCAGGGTGTGCTAATGAATAAGTTGGGTTTTTTTGCAGGGCAGTAGTGCCTGCAGTAACTCAGCTGTTTTGTCAGTGTGACTTACTACAGTGCATGTATCCTGACATATTAATAATGGTTCATGTTTAAACAAGTCCCTCTGGACCCCTAAAAAGAGTGTGTAGTTGCATAATCTGCATCAAGTTAATCCCACATAGAACCAGGAGATCATGGAAGCCATGAACTGCTTGAAAATAGACATGTTTGGTCTGTCAGGACAAGGCTTTTTTCTGAGGACCAAAGATCACATCCAAGAGTGTTTCTTCCACACCCTCCCAAATTAAATTAGTAAATATGGAATCAGGCTAGACAACAGTGCTGCTACACTCAGAGAGCTGCTTTCTCTGGCCGCTCTCTGAGCACTATCAGTGGAAAGAAGTCAAGGAAAGTTTCATTTTTAGAATGCAAGATTTTGTTTCATAAAAAGAAATTTTAAAAATGCAAAATTATTCCAACTATTGCAAATATATCACAAAACCTGTGTTTCTAAAAATGCATTGAGTCTGCAATACTGTCAGTAGTAGTAAGCTGGAGAGCTATGCTCTTCTTTATCTCTTTAATAGGCTTCATTGACTGCCACAATTATTTCTGATTGACACCTAGGTGAATCAGAAACATGTGCTGCAGATCTTAACTGCACATGAATTACTGCACTGTGCTAAAAAACTTGGGAAACCCCATTTTTCACCTCATGGGCCTCTTCCTTGTTCCTTGAGGCCATGAACTGAATTTATAAGTTCCTGTAGGTGAAGCCACATCAGCTGCTGTAACATGTGACATTTTTTGTTGTTGTTGCTTTGGGTTTTGGGGCTTTTTGTGGGTTTTTTTTTTGTTTGTTGGTTTGGTTTTTTTTGTTGGTGTGTTTTTTGTGGGGTTTTTTTTGGGGTTGTTTTGGGGTTTTTAATTTCTGGAGTTCATCCCCTGAAAATACCTGAAAATGGATGCTCTGGGCAGACAGTCACAATGTCACTTTGCAAACACCATGTGCTGTGAATTTCGTGGTATCACAAACCTAGAGTTTTTAACCTCGGGAACTGAGCCCTGGCTCACACATCAGCCTAACTTCCTGCCCACAAGCTGTGTGTCCCTGTGTCTGCACAAGAGGCCAGTGCCTGGGACAAAGTGTGGCAATCCCACCCAAGGAAGCCATGGGGTGTCCATAGCCTCCAGCAGCAGCAGGTCTCATCTGCAGAGCAGAGAGGCAGACTAAGGTGTGAGGGGAGAAGCCAGCTCTCCTACACTGCAGACTTGACATTAGCTGGAATGGTGGCCCCTCTGGGATCCTGTGTATGTGTAAAAAACCAAAAACCAACACATTCCCATACACAGGATTGCCCCTTTGGGCTGGGAGGGAGCTGCAAGCTTCAGCCAGCTGGCTGGTGGAGTTCCACCTCTGGCAGCAGTCCAGCACCCAGCCATGGGACACTAATCCCTGTCTTCATCCTGGCTGGTAATGCTTCCCATCATCCCACACTATTGGGTGGGTAAATACAAGGCAAATACAGGAGAAACCTTGTGCTATCCTGGGAAACTCCTGCACCCAGGAAGTGTGGGCAGAGTGAAAAGTCTTCACAGCTGGGCTGTGACAGGAGAGCATGAGGTGGCTTCTGTCTTACCACCGGTGCAGCACCAGGTGGTGCCAAGTTCCTCTGCCATCCCCAACACCATCCTGTCTGCCTGTTCTGCTCCTTGCAGGTGGGGAAAATGTGGTGCAGGTGCAAACCACACTTCTCTGAGCACTTCTGGGTGGCCTTGCTAGCTTCTGCTGCCCCAGGTCCCTCAGGTCCAGGCTGCTGTCACCTCACATGTGGAGGTCCTGCTCAGCAGGAGCTCCCTGTCTGGGATCTGAACTTTGCTCCTCTATGGGATGTATTCTGCATTTCTCTTCTTGGTGAAATAAAAGGTATTTGTTATCCTGTCATTTTCCATCTGAGCCATAATTTATGATAGACCATAGACAGTTCAGCTGAGCCCTTAGGACATCTGAAAACTTTATGGTAAAAAAAAAAAAAAAAAAAAAAATCAAACATATCTGAATGCCTGGTGAGGACACTTAAAATCAGCCACAATAATTTGATGAAATGTATTTAAACAATCAAAGAAAATTTAATGTAGGGATACTTTTTTTAACATACATTCACCAAAAACATTTTTCAATTATTGTGAAATTGGACAGGGGGCAAAAAAACAACAACAACAAAAAAAGCAGCAAGAAGAACAAAACAACAAGCCAGTTTATTTTAAATGGAGAATTAGAAGTGGGGGGGGGGGGGGGGAATGGATTTATTTTCTTCTGGTATTTTTTAATTAAATACTCTAATGTTCATTCTGGAGTACAGTTTTAATTTAAAAACTAACTCCATTTAAATGATTATATTTTAAAAGGATTAAATCAAACTAGGTCTATTTAGCCCCATAATATAACTTTTGCCCATAACAAAAGTAAACAGATTTTCAGTGTAAATAAAATATTTTTTTAATTTGACTTGAGTAAAATCCCTGAATATATTATATTAATTTTAATTAATTATTAATTAATCTAATAATGTTTAATAATTCAATTAATTAATTGTAATAATTTGATTAATTTAATAAACTTAATTAATTATTTTTTAAATTAATTTTCTCCTCTTATTTTTGTTTTTTCACTTATGAATCTGAAAAATCAGCTTTCTGCTGAGCTGTGCTGAACAGACCAACAAATACTTTGGTTTTTCCCCCACACATGTACCTAGGTCTTTTTCTCTAATTTTACTTAATCTGTACTCATACACAATCTTCATTGTTTCTATAGGATGTTAGTATGCATTAGGAAAGTAGGAGCAAGACCGATGGCTGAAAGAAGCTTCTGAAACTGGAAATGTTGACAGTGTTCTGGACAATTTTCAGACCTTCTTTCACAATGTGTCTGTGTAGCCATCATCATGTTTGTGGTATAAACCACAAAGAGCTTTTTGTGGTTTATACCTAGAAGTGCCACTTGAATTAGTGATGCTACCCAGGGGGAGGTTGAGATGTTTTCAAAATGATGTAGATGTGTATTTTAATATGACCTACATATAAAAGAGGAACTAAATTATAGAAATGTCATGCTGAGAGGCCTTATTTCAATGGAATTTTGTCTTTTTAGGGAGAAAAATTTAACGTATTTATTTCTATAAGGTCATAGCACAGGGAGTTAAACTTGGGGAAATGTGAAAGCTAACTTCCTCTTTTAAATCAAATTTCAGTCCTTGTGACTTCAGTTCTGTCAATCTGTGTCTGAATAACAGGACCCAACACTCAGTACAGCCCAAATGGAAATATAGTCAAAGCTGACAGTTCCTGCTAGTTTACAGCCACAGGCTTGTCAGATTGAACTTGAAATCTGACCAGAGCATAATCAAAATTCATCCCAAGTTCTCCTAATGCTGCCTGATGAATTTTGCCTGGCAGCAGTTTTTGTTACAAGGGGATTTCTTGAAGTATGAGAAGTAGCTCCAAGCCATCTCAAAAGCAGTAATTATTTCAGTGTTTCCTTGTTGCTAGATAGAATCCCAGATCCTTGGAACAGTGCAAAAATTTAGCAATTTTGTGTCAAGTCAGCATGAAAATGCTTTAGATTTGTCACAGAAAGGGGCCTTGTGTAAAATGTGTTTAAGATTCAATGAAACACTTTGTCCAGTCCAAAACAAAATGTTTTCTTTCATGCAGGGCAGTTTTTATTCTTGCAAAATGAATGTGGGTCAGTGGTATTTAGCAAATCTTGTTTCATAAGATAACAGAACAATTTCCCTTAGCTTCCCAAAGCTTTCCACATGAGGGAAAATTGGGAGGTGTGTGTGAAATTTTAACAACAGTTTCCTTTCATCTGAAACTGTTTATTTTTTTAGATGAATAAACTTTTCTATGAAATTTCTACTGCTGTCTCAGTCAGATCTATTTGGAGTCAATATGCTGTGTAAGCATTCCTCACCCTGCCAACTGCAGTGAAGTCCTGTGACTGGTTGCCCTGTGGGGTTAACCTGGGCTATCAATGATGTGTATGTGGCAGATGTGCCAGAGGAATGCTAATTGCCTGATTAAAGCTCTTTTCCTGATTTTTGGGTCGAAATGAATCATCAAGTCTAAAAGGCTTGTGGTGTGATGAAAGAAAACCAAGTTTTCTTGGGGCTTCCTTATACCCAGATCATGGCCTCACAGACTCATTCCTTCAGAGGCTGATAGGGGAACAAGTATCTAAGGAATGAAGAACAACTTCAGACTTTGCTTCTTCTTCTTTTTTTTTTTTTTTTTAATTACAACTGACTACACTTTATTTCGGGCTAAAAAGTTGGCCTCAAGGAGCTCACTGTGTCAAGGTCAGAAGTATACAACCATGTGTTCTGTCAAGTTTAGAAAGTATTAGTGGCATTTAATGGATTTTATTTAAACAGTTACCTTGCTATAGCAGTTTCATTTAACAAAGTACCTCCCATGCAGAAGAACTGCAGAAGAAAACACAAATCTGCCCTCCTTTCAAGTTGAAGGGGCTTTTGAAACCATTTCAGCTCAAGGAGCTGCATTTTGGTGGAGAATGAAGACAGGCTGTTGTGGACCATACATCTCCTTGGGGCAGGATGACCAGAGGCAGCTGACTTGGAGCCAGTTGTCAACAGGCTGGTGAGCAAGTTCCCAGCAAAGCCACACAATGTGGAAACATCCTCTCTCTCAGACACATTACTGTGGATCTTCAGCTTCACCCCATTTTATTGACGTGAGCAGCTGATGCAAAGCTACACATATTTGGCTTTGTTTTCGGATTTTGCTGATAATAATATGGCAACAATGTAAATAACAAATTTATTTATGTACAAAAAACAATGCTGATGTTCAGAAGAATCAGCTAAAACTCTCTCAAAGGTTCATAGCAAACAACATTGATACCTTTTTTCAGATGTTTCATTAAGCATGGTTTCTGTAACTTTTTAAGCATCTTGCAAGTCTCTGAGGTTGACAAATGAAAAGGATGAAAAGCAATTCTAAGAGAATCTATTCTTGTCTTTCTCTAATGGCTTATAGATCATGCTATTTCCATAAATGCTCTTTGAAGGGAAACTGTGTGGGATTTTAATGGCTTTTTGAGTTCATGTGGGTGTCACTTGCTTTGATGTATGCCAGATAGAAAACAACAGTATGTCTGAAAGCAACAATCAATGGGGTTTAAGGTGAATGGCAAGTACCATGTTTAGGAATACACTTATCTTGGGGTTATTGCACCCTAATCAGAGGAATAGCATTGAGTTACCACTGTTTTGTGTGTAAGGAAGTGTCTCTACTGCATTTTAGAGGACATATTAAAGATATATTATGCTTTTATAAGCAAGATTTTTTTTCCCATTTGTGACATGTTGCTTATTACCTCAAGTTTAAAATAAGTGTTTTGGGACAATATTTGTACTCAGATCTAACTTAGAGCCAGATTTTCACAAGCCTTTTGACAGGAAAAAGTCATCTGGAGTTATCTGGCTATGGGACAGAAAGGTTCTATAAAAGTGTTTTACTGTTGCAATATTCAAAATAAGCCTTAGTTGTAACACCTGTGGGAGAAGCTCTAAGCTCTAAGATAAAATGGTATTTGGAATGATTCTTGAATAATATTCTTTCAGGAAATAATTAGGTTAGGGTTTCTCTTTCAGTCTACTTTCTGGCTGGGAGGCACTTCCGCTCTTAGTTACTGTGTCCTTCACAGAATGTCACCAGTGACCCTCCTACCCCTCAGCCCAGCTGTGCCACCACCCTACTGGGCACCACTGCACCATGTACTCGCTTTTTCCAGACTAGCTTTGTCCATGAGTATTTACCTCCCTGTATAAAATGTATCTCTTCTTTAAACCTAGGTCCATTATCTAATTTTTGTTATCACAATTGTGGGCCAGGAGGACTGTGGAAAAAAAGCAGTGAAAAACCAGACAGTACCTATGGTCTGTGAAGAGCTGGATGTTTCAGCTGCTTGACAGAGAAGGTGAAACTTTGGGAAAAGTACTGTCTTGCAAAAGCTACTATTTTTGTTGAAACATATCCTACCATATTAAGTGTCCATGTATCAGGAACATTCAGACTCTGGTTGACAGCCTCAGTACTTTCAAAGTGTCCTGCAGCAGTTTTGTCTTTAAAAAGGGATTAGATGTAACTAGATCAAGGGATATGTGTCCCTTGTAGGACAAATGGGAGCAAGCAGAAGAGTACTGTTTTCAGCTGAATGTGCTTAAGCAGGCTAGACTTTAAAGGTGGGCCCAAGTAGCCACCAGAAAGCAATTGTTGTAATCACAAACAGCAAATTTTCAAGTTCATTGTAGTGATTATCTACTAAATATAATTGCTTTACAAATGTAATAAATGGAGAAATCTATACAAACTGATAAGCAGAAGTGTAATGCCAACTCAGATCAAATCACTGAGACAAAAAGAGTTTTTGCTATCTGTGTTGGAAGGGAAATGTGCCTTATAGCCCCAACCAAAAATGTTTTTTACATGAGTTTTCTTGTTGTAAGGAGTATACTGAGAAGCAATCTCTGTATTTGGGCTGGGGCTACTGACAGAGACATTCTTGAAATTCACCTTGACTAGGAAATTATTTGGGTGTTTAATCTTTACAGACTCTTGCTAAAAAGAGAACACTGATTTTTTTGTATAAATGAGAAAAGGTATTTTGATATACTTTTTGCAGACTACTCAGCTGTTACTACGTCCATTGAAGGACAGAAAAATGCTGTTCACTCCGAGAATTAACTAAATTTGGGCTGTGATTTATGACTTCTGACAAAAGCCCTAAACAAAGCTGACATGGCATATGATCAACCTGGATCCATTAGTAACAAAGAACTCTTGACCCAGGCAGAAATGTTGATTACATAAAGAGGACACTAAAAGGTAGCCCAGTACAGCAGCAGTGACATCCATTCCAAAAGATCCTGAGAAAATGTGAACTTTGCCATCTTTCCTGGACAGCTTTTTATGCAGGTGGAGCTCAATGTTCTTGTTTACCTGTTATTGTAGATGCTACTGGATTTCTGATTCTCACAAGGGTCTGCACTGCCTAACTGAATTTCAGTAGCTGAAATAATTATTGTTCCTTGCTCTTTGCCAAAGCTGAGAATTGAATACTGCTAGGAAAAATTAGCTTCATTTCCATCAGTTTTAATATCCCTTCCATTCAACCCATTCATAATTTTATCATGCCACAGTGCTATGGGCTTGAGGGGAAGAGAGGAGTAAAAAGAAGCCTGGTTGTGAGCAGGTTTTGGGCAGAAGACCCTTACAGGAAATAAATGCGCTGCTTTTAAATAGTCTGTATTTCGTAGCAGCTGAGCTGCTTCTGAGCTGCAGTATGTGGGTTGATTTTTCCACGCATACAACAGCATATGTCCAAAGACTGCTGGCGCTGGGCTTTGGGTGACCTGCCTCAGTAGCTTGGCTTGCTGGAGCACTGGAGGGAAGCTGTAGGGTGAGGCCAGGCACGACAAAGCCTGTTCTCATGTGGTATGACACAAATGCACTGCACAGGCCCAAACTTGTGTGGCTTTGACACCCCGCTTCAGCTGGGAGACAGCAGAAGGCCTGGGAAGAGGCTTGAGAAAAAAAAAACAAGAAAAAACATTGCCTGCTCTGTTAAGAAGAGCACTGGTGTGCCATTAAGGTAGCGTCCTCCCGCTTAACAAAGGAAAATTTCCAGGAGTCACTGCTGGGACAGTGGTGGGCTGGGACAGAGTTTGGAAAGAGGGAGGCCAGTCACAACACTGTGGCAAGTTGCTCTCTGCCAGCACCTGTCTCTGAAGGGTGCTGTTTGCCTGGGACAGCAGAGTTCCTAAGCTGGAACTGGCACATCAACATTGTACCAAACAACTCCAAGTGACTTTTGTCACCATATCCTCATGGCTGCAAGGAATAAAGGAATTAAAGCCCCTGTCTTTCCTCAGCATCTGCAATACCTGCTTGAGGATGACACCCAAGTGAAGGAGGGCTGAGAAAAGCTGAGCTCCTGGGGAAAGCACATTTCCCATTGCTATGTGAAGTTTAGAGGAGTACATTGGCTTGGACAACATCATTACCAAGGAGGAGTCCTTTTTCATCCTTACTTGTCTGTCCATAAGCAGCAGTTTGGTCTATTGCTTGAAAAGTTTCCACCTTCTAATTTCCATGAAATCCCACCGACACTTGGGAACTTGCAAGGACACTCTGGGGACAAATGACACCAATGGCCAGAAGGACCTGTACCCGAGAAGGGAGATGCTACTTGAGCCCTACTGCCAGTTATTGTTCCTGTCTCCAGCTATCTCAGTGGCAGGACCTGGCTGCAGCAGCAAGACCTGTACATGTGCTTTCCCACCACAAACATATCCCATTTGTGTTAGAGACAAAAAGTCCATTGGAGTATGAAAGTATGTTGCACTGTCGGTCACTGCAGAAAAGTTTAACTGATGAGCTGAGAGGGGGAAGGCTTCACATTTTGCACTTGTAGGTGGGCTCAGTGTAGGCCATGGACAGGTTTGTGACAGCTGCTGCATTGTTTCATGTTGCAGTGGGTCTGAAGAAACTCTAATATAGGTCCTGCAGATTAACAGCCCGTGCACAGGTGTTTGCTGCTACAGACCCATGTGCAGCATCAATCCCATGTGCCAACTGCCCTGTGAAAGCACAGATTTGTGAGAAGCTGTGCAGTGCATGAAATCAGCAGGAGTTACAGACATGCTCCACAAACTGACATGGAGATGGGTAGTATTTATTGGAGGCTCTAGAATACAGACCAGAGTGATCCCCTATGCCAAAGTTTCACAGACTTCAGTTTAGGCAGGCTTTAGGTATTCTGCTGTCACCTCCTCTTGTTCTCTGCTCCACTCTCTGCTCCTGGGGGCAACCTGAAGCCTCCAAAGCCCTGCAATGGGGTGAAGTGTGTGGATGAGATGGGGCATGGCCCACACGGTGATACTACACATTTTCTTGCTCTTATGCTCACATTCCACACTCTCAGCATTTCTTTAATGAGAGGCAGCCCACTTGAGCCAGGCTGGAAGAATAAGAGATTGTGACAGACAGAGAGGAATCCCACTTATTGCAGTTCACCCCTTAGTACGAGTGAGATGTGGAGGAGACAGCAGCACTACTGCCTGAGGCAAGTGTTTTCCCCAGCCACATACAGCAAGGATCCCCATCACTTCTGTGCCCCTCATCCAAGGGACAAGAGCACGTTTTCAGGGTGCTCTGACATTATAGGAAAGAAGACAGTCACACAGTGGTTCCGCAGCTAGTGATTTTGTATTAGATGTGTCATTGCAGGTTTTGGAAGTGATCCATGTTCACATGGATCTGGGCCATGAAACTGGGGCAGGAGCATTTGTTTGAAACATTTCAGAAATGGTCCTGCTGCTTCTGTGGTGGTGCTGCTGAGGAGTGGTGGGTCTCCTGGCAAAACCTGGAGCTGGAACCATTTGGAGGGTAAGGGAATGGGGCTTTGTTGCAGGAGATGGGTTTGCTCCTGCCCAGGGGTGGAAACAGCAGTGGTTCATTCTTTCCTTCCTCTCTTGTTGCCAAAGGCAGATACTAAGCTCCTCTGGGGAGCTGTAAATGAGTATAATTCAATACAGGGCCCTAAGTGAGCAGCAGCACACTTGGCTTAAAGCTATTCCTGTTATGGCCAGAGGCAGACATCTAGGATGGGTGGACAGATGATCTGATCTTGTTTGGAAATCTCGTTGTTCCCCAGTCACTGTGCTCCACTTCACTGTAATAAAAAGTAATTTGATCAAATATTTTTGCACATTATTCTTCTGATAGAATAATTATTCAATGCACGCCAGCTGCAGGAGTTCTTGCACCTTTTTCCTATGCAATGGTTGAGACTGGCTTCTCACACTCTTCTTCATCTGGATACTTGAGAGGCTCCTGCACTGGCAACTGCTATGGTTGTGCAACAGGTAATAGAGGAGACAAACTCTTCTTTTTCAAGGTGTACAGGAGTTAATTTATGCCCAAAATTTTAAACAGAGGATATGCAAATTCAGGAAACCCCAAAATGTTTTTTCAACCTGTTCTTGTTCACTCTGGGGAACAGAATTCTCTTTGCTCATTTTATATCTAATGTCTGGGTTAAATTAAACATAAGCAAACTAACAAGCGAGGTGCAGTTACTGCACCATACTCTTCCCCAATGATTTAATGAGGGGAAGACAAATCTCTGCCTCATTTTAAATCACTACAAACTCTTGCAATATTGTAGATGGATCATAATTGTTTTTATGATTAATAATATACTACAACAGGTCAATTTTGTGAAGGTGTACATTTTGGGCTCGCTGCCTTAGCATGCTTCTTAAATTGAGACTTACAGGCTTTTTTGCCCCCAGCCTTTCTTCCACCCACCAAAAGAAGGGTGGCCTATGGTGCAGAGCAATTACTCCTAATTGCATGTTGATAGGCAAGGAGCACAAAATGTGCTGCATCCCTGCTCCTGCAGCTGTTCTCTATGAAACAAAAACCTTGAGTTGCTTATCTTGGAGAAGCTTACTCTTTTTCCCAAAGAGAAAATAATTTATGGGGTAACTGGTCTGAGCACTAAATTCGAGTAACAAGGATCCAGCTAGAGATTGCTATTAAAGGGTTCGTATCCATCAAAATTGGCTGATGGGGTGTTTTGAAACTCACTAATCACTGTGCTGGCAGCAATCAAATCAGAAACTCTGTGTTCTGCTGCTGACTTCCCATTTTACTGAGGGAGTTAAATGCAAAGCATGTGTTACTGGCATCAGCAATTTCAAAAATGGGTGTTTCTCTGGATGTAAATGGTACTTAATAATGTTCCACCTTGGACTGAAACTAGGGCACGCCCTGCCATGAGGTTCTCATCCTCTAATTACACTTACTCAATCTGAATTCAGATCATGCAATGCAAGCTGGGTCTACCTGCCAGATTAACTCTTCAGCTTGTCTTGACAGAAACGCCATACCCCAGGATCTCAGAGTCACCTGGCAGGTTGCTGGAAGGGGATGGGGAGGGCTGTCCATGCCACCTGCTCCATGGCTGGTGCCCTCTCAGCCCGGACGGACTCTGTTTGCCCACCCATGGCACTTATCGTGAAGAAAGGGGGGTCTGTTTCTTGCAGAAGCCCTGTGTTTATGCAGACTTCATGGGAGCAGTGCCACAGGGTAGACGTTTGAAACAAACAGCTACAGTAACAGTCCTTGAGAATCATATCTTGGGTTTACCCACAGAAGGGAAAGTAAAATGAGATTAAAACCTCTTTCCAGCTCTAGCAGGGCATTTTGAATAGAAGAGACTAGTCTGGCCACAGTCTCGGTGCTCAGGCTTCCAGCAGCTCTCTATACAAATAAATAACTCACCCCAGAGACCATATTTGAACTCTGAGGCAAACTGAGGTATTACAGTTCATTGCTTGTGCTGCTGAATTTTCTCAGTCCTCAAAACAGGATTACATTCCCCTCATTTTATGTTCTCCCCAGCTGCTGCCTAGTGGGGACTAGCTGTCATGGGCCAAAATCATGTCCGTCAGCATGCTCAAAATGTGATGGTGTGGACACTCAGAGTTTAGTCAGTGCTCATGTCCAACCCTGCTTTGTTTCCTGGTGCAGATGCAGCTAGTGAATCTTCACCATCCTCAGTATTCACACAGCTGTGGTGGTGCTTCCCTCGGGAGGAGTATGTAAAGGAGGTGGGAGCAGAGGCAGTGTCTCCTCCTGTGGAGCAGCTTCACTTTGCTTTGCTTTTGTTACTGGAACTTAAAATCTGTTCAGGGTGAAGTGATGGAGATGTACAGACAGTTCCACCCCCAAATATTCAATATGTGCCTTGGGCATACTGCTCTAAGCTGCATTTCCACCCTCAGATAAGGAAAAAGTGGTCTTAATCCGTCTACTCCAACATACTCTGCTTAATGGTCCTTTGAGCAAGTCCTGCTCTTGCTCTCAAAGCTTTTGGGTTTTTGTTTTTTTTTTTACCAGCAGTTTGGTCTGCCAGAGAGGAGAGAGAAGCCCAAATGAGAACACTGTGTGTCTCAAAACCATGGATGACACTTTGATAAAGCTCTGCTCTGGTCTTCATCTTGTATTTCAGCTGTTACTTATGAAGCTAGTGAAAACTGTGGTTCACACAGTGAGCCTGCAGGTTCTCTAGAGATTTCCTTCCCTCTTAATAGTTCTTGGTGAGTAAATGCCTTGTCACTGAAAGTCCTCATATCCTGGAACACAGGAAGAGAGGGTCCCACTTGCCATGCACAGCAGTGCTGCTGGCCACATAAGAAAGAAGGCAACACACATCAATCTTAAACCCCCAGATTTTCAACTCCTAATCCCTAAGGAGTGAAAAAGATCTTGACAAAAAGGTGCAAGGCTGGAGAGCTGTTCCTCTTGAATCACTTCAGTTTTAGCCACACTATCACCATAATAATGCTTCATAATTACATCTTGCATTTTCATCTCTATATTTCAGCTGAAGTTATGAATGTTTAATTACACAAGTCTCAAATACCTTTTGGAGCTGGTCAGCATTCAGATTATATCTGTTTCCATGAGGTGGTTGCAGGGACATTCAGTCTCAGGAAAAATCAGCCCTGCAGGGTGGTGCAGGGGTAGCCCCAGTTAAGGCATGGAGGTCTGGTCTGTGCACAGCCTCATTGCCCTGGGGAGCCTGAAATGGTGTAACCCCTTCATGGGGGTAGCCTGCACCTCTCAAAGAGTCACCCTCACAGTAAGGGCCAAACTCTGCCTCCCTCATGACACACCTTCACTGCCACCCCCAGCATGTATCAAATAGTGTCTGGTGCTGGCGGGATTCCCAAACGCGGAGGGAGAGGAGTGTCAGGGACTGCAAAGCCACGTGAGAGATCTGCCAAGCCTGCTGTGCCTCTGAGGCTTGTTGGTGTTTGCATGTGTTGGCCAAGTGTAACACAGAAAATGCCTCTCCTGCAGGATTATGTGCCCCATGTTAAACAGCAAACCATTGATCAGTCTTTAATTTTGCACTCATTCTTTTGTTCACAGCAACTTTCAGGACCTTATGACAGAGAGCTGTCACTGCTGTCACTTTTGTGTCTCTTTTGTTTTTCACCTTGAATAGTTTAAAAACGGTTATTGCTATCCTCATTTCCACTGCTGAGGAGAATGCCATATCTTTGCCCAAGAAAAATCCCTTGATTAATATACACTGCAGCCACACCGGAGGAGATGAAGCATCAGACAGCAGGTCTGTATTGAGATGGCTAGGGAATATAAACAGGCTGTGGGTTTTTTGGTTTATTTTTTCCTCCAAGTTCATATGTATTGTGAAAAAGGATGGTTCACGTCAAATATTTGTTGGCATTTTTAATGTGAAAGGGTTAATGAGCCCATCTTGTCATCTGCTCTGTAGTGTGCAGTGATTGAAGAGAGGCTCAGTTTGCTCATTACACTGATCACTAGGGTATAAAGGGCTCAAAGGAGCTTGCCTTCCTGGGCATGAGCAGAACTGTATTGCTGTGCACTGCAGAAGTGCCCAGGGCTTTATTTAAACCAGGACTGTCTTGCATTCATTTCAGCAGAGGCTCAGCTGCAGCAGCAGGTAGGCACTCAGCCAAAGAAGGCTCTTTTTTTACCATATGATGAAGGTTAAGCTCTGATGCCTCTTGACCACTAGCCATGGGCTGGCAACTGTGACACTGGGAGAAACCCGCTGCAAAGAAACTGGGAACTGGCAGTGGAAGAGAAGAATTTTACTTACACAGGTAAATATGGAATGCAATGAGCACAGAGCAATGAAACAGCTAGTGGCATGCAGAAATCATGGGCAACAATGACACAGAAATCAATAATTGTGTGATTATATGGAAAACAATCAAGAGAGAGAAAACATTCCATTTCAAAACTGAAGATCTGTGATACAGGATATGTGTAGGTGGGTAGCCTACTAGGAGAGAAATCCTACCCAACAAATTTTAGAGATTGTTTCAAAGAGGATCTCAGGGCATGTGCAGGTATAAGTTTCAATATGGATGGACACTCATTCCTCAAACCCCGGTGTGAGCCAAAGCCTCTCCTATAATCTTATTTCTTCCTATATCATACTAATACAAAATCATTTTAGTGTCTCCAGAAAGTTCTGCTTTTAATTTCAAATACTCTACAGTTGTAAAGGTAGTGTGTTCGTGTTCATATTAAATAACTTTGAGCTATATACAGTTGCATTATCCTGTATGAGGTGACAAATTAATCTGCTGGCCATTTGTGGTAAGACTGTTGTGATAAGCACTGCCCACAGAAAACCCCCAAATCCCATCTCCAATGGGAAAATTAAGAAGTAAACTCTCTTCTGGTCCCCTTATTTCCTATATCATAACTAAATCTCAGGTGGGAAAATATTGCCTATATGTTTATCCTAGTCTTGCTAAACCACAGATTACATACAACTTTAAAGCCATTGTTAATCATCTTTAGTAAACAATTATCTTAACAGGCTTAATCTGCCTTGTGCGTTTAGCAAACTACAGCCTACTGGAACAGTTAAGATTAAATCACATTTTTACAAAGGGTCAGAAAGCATTTCCTTGCTGGAGTTTAAACCAGTGGCAGCAGAGGAGTCAGAGGCAGGCTTCTGGCAGCAACACTACTGTACAGACAAGCTGGGAGGTGCTGGCTGAGCTCGGAGAAGGCAATCTCAAGCTGCCCTGCCCCACTGCCAGCTACCCCTCCAACAGGAGGCCTCGCAGGCAGCTGGCTGACTGCCCGGGGGGACATGCCTGAGAGTGCCTTGCTCTGAAGGCAGGCACTTATGTCAAGGGTCCCTTGGGCTCCCAAGGGCCTCAGCAGACCACACTCACATTTTTGCCCTGTACTGGCAGTTTTGAGATCTGCTACCACACCCAACACTTTGCGCCTTGCAAACCCACCTTTGCTTTTGTTATTTTTCACACAAACACCCTGTCATAATCAAGCTCAGAAATGCAGCAGGAATCATTTGTGCTTACATCCTGCTCTTTGTGCTACCATTGCATAAAAACAGCATTTCTAACGCTCCCTTCATAGTCTGAACTAAGATTTCACTGAGCAGTGGCCATGGTCTCTACTCATGGCAGCAATGCTTGTTTCCTTTTCTTTCAACATGAACACATGCATTTTAAGAAGGGGTGTAAACAACATAAAGCAACATGCTTTGTATCTAATGTCTGCTCAGACATTTCCATGCTATGTCATGTCTCTGTCAGACTCCTTTGCAGGGCCTGAGTGGGTCTGCAGGCCTGAACCACTGGTGCTAAGGATCCAGTGATCATGTTAGACATCCTGATGCCTCTGCTTCACATTAGTCAGGGTCCTGTAGTCATTGACAGTGGGAATGCATCCTATTGCCTAGTTCCATCTGAGCGGGGTCTTATGTGCCCTGATACCTCTTTGCAACATAAGCCAAATAACAGGCAGTAGCCAGGACCAGGCGATTGGCTTCAAAAGCACATGTTTGACCTGGATTTAAATATTTAGGAGGATGCATCCAAAGGATTTAGGCCGAAGCTAACCTGCAAACCAGGTCTGGATCTAAACCCAGGCTTGGCCCCACCTCCAACTTTAGCGTTGAGAATTCAGGAGGAAGAAGAAGGCATCAGGAATTGGTTTTTTTTAGAGTGCTCATGAAATTTACTGAGATCTGCTGAAAAATTATTTTCAGTAATTTTAGCAAAAAACTCTAACACCATGAAACTGTGTCAGAGTCTGTTTAGGTTAGATACTAAGAAAAAGTCTTTTCACCCAAAGGGTGACTGAGCACTGGAACAGGCTCCCCAGGGAAGTGGTCACAGCATCAGCCTGACAAAGCTCAAGAAGCATTTGGACAATGCTCTTGTGCACATGGCATGATTCTTGTGCAGGACCAAGAGTTGGACTTTATGATCCTGATGGATACCTTCTAATTCATCATATTCTGTGATTCTGTTATACTTATTTGTGGGCCTAGTAGACTTCAGTATGAACAGCTCAGTTCTGAGTTCAGTTCAACTACTTCCTGGAGTTAGCCTAGACCTGCGTTTAGCAGGCACAGAGGTTCAGTCAGAACTCCCTGTATGACTGCCATGTGCACTTTTAGAACTTTTTGCTTTCCATCAGAATATGGTGTAATGACAGACTTTGTGGATCCCCAGTTTTCTATTACTATTTCAATGTATGATTACTATTCTATTTCTATTTCAATTAGTGGATTGTAGCCATTAATTTGAAATTGAACCTGCCTCATCTTAACTCCACTTCTATGCATTTTAAATATACTTCAAAGTTCATTAATGAGTAGCATTAATAAACCTAGGCTGTGCCATAATTACAAATGTCTAAATCACTCACTCTGAGTAGTTCAGATCTTTGCATTCAAGTGCAGATGCTCAAAGACACACTGCTGTGTATAGATGCAACCACATACGTTCGTATTTATTTCTAGGACTGCTTTCAGAGTACTTATGGATTAGAATGAACTCTGAGCCATGAAGTTGTTTTAGTGGAAACACAGATTAAATCATCTTTCACCTCTAGGTCACCAGTGTGATTCCATTAGAAAAAAGCACTTCTGACTGAAAGTTTTCAGTTAGACACTGAGAGCTTAAGAAACCTCATGATCTCAGCACAGCTATTAATAGAAAGCAAACCTAGCACTAACTCATGTCACTTTTGGCAGCCACAGCAGAAAGGCCAAACTCCCAAATCAGCATGGAGGCTGCAGGGCTCTTTTAGCCCCGAGGTAGCTTCACAGTGGGCAGTACATTATCATGGCAGGGTGGAGATTGGAAAAACTTATATGTCAGCCCTTTGGACTATTCCTGTCCCTGGGTTAAGAGATGGTCACTTTTCATCTTGTTCCATAGGCTCCCTATTTGTAGAAAAGGAAAAATATAGGAAAGTGCCCAAAAGAATCACTTGCAACTTCTACTGCATGTACTAGAACAAACCAAATTCTGAAATAACGGTTTGAACCTCCTGGGGCTGTATCTAAAACCTATTCATTTCATTCAATCTGTGCTCCGGTAGTAATTCTCAGTGACCTGAGTAGGAACTGTGTCTCTGCAAGATCTAAGGACTTACAAAAATCTTAAGAGTTTGGACACTTCACAAGAGAACTTGCCTTCACATTTCACTGACAATATGTCTTGTCTTTTCTCATTCATTTTGCTGATGTGCAAAAAATATTCCTCTTCTTTTAACTATCCATCCACACTCATTGCTTGAAAATCAGGGCAAAAATTAAATGACCATTCCTCTGCTTACCAGACTTTTGCAGAAGGAGAAGAGAGATCCACTATTTGTGTTGTTCACAGAAAAAGCTACCAACTTGTAATGATGATGCAGGCATAAGGAGCATGAATTTGCAAATCTGGCCTCTCCAAGAGTCTGCACAAGGTGTAGATGCCAGCAGTTTTCTTCAGCTGGCTGAATGTAAAGGTGAAAACAAATGTGACAACCTTTCACTCTCAAGGGAGGGAAGGTAAGAGTTAGAGAGATGCATTATTCATCAGGGAGTTTGGAGTTTATTTTCATGCCACATGCAGATCCATCCAGGCACCTAGTTATCACAGAGCTGACAAAACAAATGGCATTGGAACACGGAAGGAAGTCAGTGAGGACTGGAAGAGCTGAATCTACAGAATTAGGGAGTAGGATGGGAGTCAAGGTCTGTAAGAACTCAAACAAGAACTTTTTAAGTGCCAGAACGAAGGACTGATCTCTTACAGATGTTCAGCTCAAGGCTGGCCATACCCTTGGGTAGCTAACATGCAAGTCACTGAATTACTGTGTTTTCATATTTGAAAGAAGTTTTTCAGCACTTATAAGGGCCCTTTCTAAAGTGTAGTCACTGATAACTAATACAGGGTGATCTCACACTGCAACTGACTCAGGTCCCTAGTCTTTTTCTCAGAAGTCAGTTTCCACAAAACCTGTGAAAAATTTAGATTTTAATCTGTTACATGTTGCTGAAACTGGCCAATAACTTGAAAAGTTTGTAGGGACATGCACACATACACATAAAACAAGGCACAGCCTAAGCCTTGTTTCCAAAGAAAATGAGGTTAAAAAAACTTCAGGATGTGAAAATGGAAATTCTAAGTCATGAAGCACAAAGGTATTTGGTTTCCCTGTTGGGACATATGATTTGAGACAGCTTGGCCATGGCCTGAGCCATGCCAGCTCTTTTTTTGCTTCATTCTTTGGCCAAGAATGGCTTTCAGTCAGACAGCAGTTCCCATCATGTGTCTAATAACACTTGCAGCTGAGTTTATTTATAACTTAATAGGACAATAACTTCATAACTTAAAGGACAATCTTTTACATCTAAAGAGAGGAAAGGACTTTGTGTGAAGCGTGATAGTGAAGAGGTTGCTTAATGGCTAACCTGTTTGGTCAATATGAGTTGTACTATGAGAGCATTGTTTGGAGAATTCTGTAAAGGGAATGCTGCAAACAACTCCCAGAAGGCTGGGCTTTCATGTGGGCTAAGCCCTCTGGATGAGGGAGGGGTTGGTATTCATGGATGAGCTTGTAATGAATGTCCCTCTCTGATGCTGGCCTTGTTGAAGGCCAATTCAGAAGCTGAATAACTTTTGTTAAAGTGAATGACAATGCAATTGCTTCCTGAGGAAAAGCATCTGTGTAGGTGGTGGGAAGGGTGGAGGTGATGATCTCAAATAGGACAGGTTAATGGTAGCTCTGCTCTGTTGTCCAATCTGACAAATTCACAGGGAATTCAAGGGTGTGATTGGGCTGAAGCTTCCCAACAGGTAGAGACAATATATTAAACTATGTCAGTTATCTTCAAATGTGATGGTTAGTCTCCAGTGCTCAGGCCCCTGCAGCTGCAGAAAGGCTGGGAGGGGGCAAGGTGAGGGGAAGAAGTATAGGACATCTTAGGGGAACTGTTTTTGTAGGATTGGCATGGCTTTGCCTGTTCATCAATCCAATAGGTCCTCAGTGTTGACTGACTCATCTGAGAGAAGCATTAACAATGTGTGGCAGGCAAAGCAGTAACAGTGTGCTGCAGCTGGGTGTCTTTTCATCCAAGTAGTCCCTTGGTGATTCCAGGTAATGGAATCAAGTGACTGGGATGCTTGCATTACTGAGTGTTGGTGTTGACTAAGACTGGAGAAGTAATACAGTAGCAGCTGCACACTTGAATGTACCTTCTTTTCTTACTAGTACAGGATAAATGAGGCAAAAGTTCTACAGGATTTTTTTTCTTGGCTGCTTTTCTCAGCAAACTTGCTCTTCCAGCCCAGTATTATTTCCTCCTGCACCTCCTTCTCACCATGTTTTGTTCTCTCTACCCCATCTTGATAATTTTAAAGCCATACTCAAGATGAAAGAAAGGAGTTGAAGTGGCATCCGTGGGAAGGGTGCTGTACTCTTAAGGGAAGAGTCATTTTAGGAAATGCCAGGTTTGGGGATTTTTTTCTTCACCCATGGGTGACTATCAAGGGCAAAGGGAAGATACTTTCCCTGCAATGAGGTGTTCCACTGCTCCAGAGGCTCAGAGGCTCCTTTGTTGTCAGTTACTTCAGTGCTTGTGTGTTCTTTGTTGTCTGCCAGGAAATCCTTCAAATACTGTGACAATGGCATTGGTGATGCACAAACTACTTCTTAACAATTTGAAGAGGGGGAAACTTACATAGAACAAGAAAAGTAGGAGGTGACTGAGCCTTTACTGATTGGTTTTTTTTCTCACCTACAGTTGAAGAAATTGGATCTGAATGAGTGATCTTTGCCTGAGAATTCAGGAGAAGATGAAGGTGAACCCAAGGATCCTGTATATTTTGCTGGTGGCTTTTGTATAAATCACTTGACCAGCCTCTGTAAAAGCATTGTATTTCCCTCTAGCTCCTGCAGACATCATGCCTTAGGGCTGCATTGCCAGGAGAGCATGCACCTTCTTCATGGCAGCCCAGATCTGGCCTTAACTTCCAGACATACAGGGATTTATATTGTCCTTTCAGATAGGGAAACACAGTCCTGGCCTCAGGCACCCAGGACTTTAAATTGCTGATTCAGCCCAGACCATTCTGGACCAGAAAGCCCAGCTGGGCCCAGCATATATCAAGTGTGCAAGATTCCAGCCTGTTGCAGCAGTATTTTTGGACTGTTTTCTTCACTGCCAGCTAAGTAAAAAGGCCTCGAGCAGAGTCCAGCTCATGCAAGGGCTGGCAGCTCTGATAACCATGTTCATTCTTGCCATTCACATGCAGAAAACCTGTTCCTACATGTCATACAGTCATTTCCACCGCAGCCATGAGAAAATAAAGTCTCTGCTGTGTTAGCTTGCTGATATGCGACAGACACCTTGCACTGTAGCATTCGTGGTGTTTAGAGAGGGGTGGAAACATGGCTGGCAAAAAAGTCTCTAAGTAGTCTCCTCCAACAAGATGTTTTGGGAGTCTCAGAAGAAGCAAGAGGAGGATCTGTTTCATATGGTGCCTTGGTAAATTGCATACCACTACCACATGTTGTAAACCTCTAGTATCTAATATATGAGTTAAAAAAAAAAAAAAACAAAAAACCAGCTGGGGAAACACAGGAGTCAGGGATGGTGTGGGGAACCCAAATACCAAGAAATTTGAAAATTTGAGCCAGAAGAGAGAGAAAAGCTGAGCTTTCCATTGCCCTGCATATATAATTGCTGGGTATAGTAACCTAATGAAAAGAGCAGGAGTTTAAAAGGATTAGCAACCTTAAATGGCATTTCCAGTGACCCATGAAATGCTGAGAACTCTGAACACAATAACACCAGAACAGCAGTCTGTGGGTCTCCTGGAGGAAACCTCCTGGCCTGTCTGAGAGCAAGTCCTGGAAATTCCTGTGTGCTTAGTAAACAGGTCTGTTCACAACGTGCCATCCTGCTTGTTCATGGGGTGTTGGAGATAGGGAGTGGTAGATACTGAAGTCATTGAAATAAAATAACATACCTGGTATTTGCGAGGGCTGAGGGTGGGGGGTAGGGTGGGGTGGGTGATGCTGCAGAAACTCCCTTTTCCCCAAGCATCCACGTGAGGGGTGAGCCATGGTTTGGTCCAAATACACTGTGCAATTGGCCTGTTTTGGCAGACTTCTGTGACCCTGACAAGCACATGGCAGGGCTGTCAGCCTTGTATTTGGGACCCTTGGAAAGCCACCATCACATGGCTGAAGCAGTTTTGGACCATTCTGTCATAAATACCAAAGCAGCATATGTAGAGAGGTCAGGACATGGACAGTCTATGTGATGTGCAAAGCTTCAAAGTGGCCTTAGTTTGGACATGAGAGGAAGGACCAAATCCAGAAAAGTAGGTTTAGAAATGTAACTGAACAATTTTTTTCAAAGTTGTAATCTCCTGATTTCAGAGTGGAGTGATGCACGAAGACGCTCAACTTTCTGAACAGGGGGATAGTCTTAGACTGGGCTTCCAGTGTCTGGCTGATGCATCCCTCCCCTCCCTTGAACCCTCTGCTGCCTTGGAGGGGTGGATAGAGTAACTAGCAAAAGTCCTCCAGACTGAAAAAAAGAGGAGTAAAAATGAAGACACAGAGCAAGAAGCTGCTTAATTTGTATTATGTTTGCAGTCTCTAGGTAATCCCATCACTGCTTGCACAGAAGCAGAAGGCTGAGGTGCCATTTTACCACTGCAGAAGTGTGTGCAGCATCAGCTGTCACAGCAGAATTTTTTTGTGGTTTCTTTGAGATCACAGGCTCTTCAGTTCTCCTTCTGGTTGGCTGTGGGACCTGAATCAGTAGTCCAATACACCCTCAGGTGAAGTGAGGAAATGGAGGACAACGGGCAATATGATGGGAAGGGCAAAGATCAAAGACAGGTCTGAAACCTGCCCTCTGCCTCAAAGAGACCAGTTATCCAAGCTAAGTAGGGCTTATCCTCAGCACCCATGAGGAGAGGTTACAGCAGCTTACAGCTGGAGCCTGAGTCATCTCAGAAGCCATTCCTTCATCTGTTAGTTGCGCTATCTGTAAAGGAAGTCTCTTGTACAAGGCTTGTACAACACACCAGGGTTTGTGGTAATCAGCTATGGGGCACATGCTGCATTTAAAGACTAATCTTAACAATTACAGATCTCATTAAAGCAGTTAGCATATTCGGTGTTTTGTAGGACATGTTTGCTGCCATACAGGTATAATATATTTATCACAAGCAAGCATATTTTTTCTATAGATTTTCTTCTACACTATAGCACTGTTCCTGACAGTTAGTGCCTAAATCCATTTTGTATGCATCAGAATTTCCAGTATTTCTCTGCAGCCCAAGAGGAGTCAGGATATAAAGCAGCAGGCTGTGGAGGCTGCTAAGACAGACCTGCTGAGAAGAGCTCCTACAGTGGGAGTCCTTCAGGGCTTTTACTTGGACATCATAACTGGAGGAAGAGCAGTTGAATACTTTGGTTGTGCTCTGCAAAATAGGTATTCTGAAGTCTAGTCCCATCTCAGGGGACAGCTTGAAGATCAGCTTCTTAATTTTGAAAGGAGATTTATAAAATTATTAAGACCTTTTAATTAAAGACCTTTCAGGTATAAGGTACCATTATGATGCTATACAGTCATAGAGAATTAATTGATGGTATTTAACTGCAGTGGCTGTAAAACAATTGAAATTATACTCAACCTACTCTTTGGAGCAATGCTTTTAGACAAATTAATAAGGTAAGAAACACTTAAATTCCTTGTGTCTTTCCTGAGGTCTTCTCCAATACATTTAATGATGTTTTGACAATGCAGCCACATTGGCAAGTATAAAGAATTCTAGTAATTATGCCCCCTAAATTCCTTATACTTCTTTCCAAATAAGTATCTCTAGGATCAAAGTAAACATGATGACAACTGTCTGAAAATTATATTCTCTGGAATCACATACAGAAAATCTGACTTGTAAAAGAAATCAAAGAATAAGTGGTTTTCCCAGTAAATCACGGCCAAGACAGAGCCCCAGTGGATGCTTACTGACAAGCCCCTATATGCATGTTTACAGGTTACTTATTCAGTCACAGGTGTAGAAATTCATGTGGTCACCCAGCTTAAGAAGTAATAACAGGCCAACCAAAAAGGCTTGTTAATTTAGTCTAGATGCTAATCTGAACTTCAACTGAACCTACTTGCTCAACCAATCTACCCAGCAATCTGCAGGAGAAGAGATTTTTTCTCATGTAGAGCCAGCCTAACAAAAATGTAAGCTAACCTCTAACTGAGATGCTTATGGAGAAGATGTGTTCCCTGTGGGCAATTTGTGTGGGCATGTGTGGAGGAGCAAGCAGGCACCTAAACAGTGTCTTTTTATTAGGGGAGTTCCTTGCCCAGTATCGTGAATGAGTGTTTTAAGATCACTTAGACAATCACTGGCAAAGGTATCAGTAAAAACAGGTTTAATATAAAAGCAACAGGACAACAAAGTTCATTAGCAAGAGTCACTCTACTACTTACTAGATGGTTAAGGCACACCGAGGAAAAGCAAAAAAATGTCCAGAGTGAATCAAACCACACTGAAGTAAAATCAAAATGGGGGGCAGGGGGCAAATGACAGAAATGGTAAGGATAAAAGGGAACAGGCCTGAAGGCACAACAGCATGTAACACTTAACCTGGACAGCACCTTAACTTCATAGCATTTAACTTCACTTTTATAAATTAAGATAAACAATTTAGCAAAGGATTCATATAGGATTTACTATATCACAATGGTGACTTACTTACAGCCTAACTTACAAATCTAAAGTACTTAAGAATCTAGGAGAGAAGCATTTCTTTCATATTTGCTGTGGCATATCTTCCCTTGCATAGGTACCTTTTAAAGTACCTGAGTCCCCAAAGTGATCCAGAGACACCTCCCTGTTTGATAACAAATTGTACTGTGGAAGTACTGGGGTGGCTGAGGTCAAGAGCCAGTCCCTGTGCCCCAAACTTTCCTTTCCTGATGGTCGCAGTGCTCCTCTTTGAGCAACAGGTAAATTTAGGAAGGGCTTCTGGGATTTGCCTGTTGTCATGCAGGAGATATGACCAAAGCCTGTGTCAGACCATATTCACAGTCCCAAGTGTCTCCCACAGGAACATTATTCCTTTGCTGTAAAAATATTAAACTGAGCTCTTGCAGTGTAGGTTAGAGGCAAAGCATGGATGACAGCAAGGCAGGGCAGGGCCAGAAACACCTACTGAACTTTGAGAACTGGTCACAGACAACATGACAGGTGTCACCTCTTCCCTGTGTTAAGGGTGGTGGCGTAATTTGTTGATGCATTCTTGGAATATTTTTGATGAATTTTGCAAAGAACTGTTTAAATAAAACATTAGATAGACTTTCTTAAGGTTTGAAGAGGGGTTATGATTGTTTTTACTCACAGTCACACATCTAAGAATAATCCCTTAGTCAGTCATCCTTGGCAGGAAGGGAAGCAATATACTGGCTTTAGAGGCTAAAGAATTACCTATTTATTTTGAAATAAATGTTTCTCTGTGCTATTTCTGACAGAACATCAGCTTTCCTGTTCCACCCTTACCGTTTATTGTAGGAGGGTCATGCACTTTTGCCCTAGTTAACACAAGTCCTGCAACTGTGTAAGTTTGTGACATTTTATTTCATCTTTTTTTAGGTCAGACCAGTCTTATGAGACTGTTTATGTAAATAAGCAGGTGACCAAAAGCCACTCATTTTCATGTACAGGCATGTACAGGAGGTAATGGGAGTTGTTCAGCTGTTTGTCCAGTATTTCATGTGAAGTCATTATTGCATTTCTCCTGATGTCCACAGTTGGGGCCAAACATTGCCTTGTTCCTGTCTTGCAAAATGAAAGGAAGCAGAGGACACTAAGGGCAGGGAAATGAGTCTTTGCTCATTCATCTGGCACAGATCCATAGGGCAGGCTTTCTGCTGTATCACCATTACGCGTAAGGAAGATGGGAATTGGGTCTGTTCCTGGCCCTTTCACAGGCTCTGGGGACCCATTTCCTGGAGGCCTGGAAACTCACGGGTTCCCCTTTCTTTAGAGGAGGTAGCAAAGGTGTCATTCACTGCAAGCTCTTTGTGAGCAATAGTCCCACAAAAAGAAGATGGGAATATCTCAGATCCCCTTTCTGGCACCAAGTGCTACCAGAAAGAGGCTTGCAGGCTGAACTGCTGTGTTTACAGTCTCCCTCACTGTGCAGGTTCCAAGTCTGCCTGCAACTTCTCCTGAAGAGAACTTTGATTATTCCTGTAAAACTATGGACAGAGCTTGTACAAAGACTTATAGTTTAAAAGTACATGCTTGAACAAGTGGCAAACTGTGGGGGAAGGAGAAAGCACTTGGTTGGATTAATATGATGACTTGTAAGTTTTGCTGCCTTTACCTGATTGGTAACAGGAATGGTCTAAATGTTTCTTCCTTCATCTTTCTCCTCTACCTTTTCCTGCCTGAGGCTTTTTCTCCTTCTGCTCTAGCAACTCACTGCTAAACTCAGTGCCTCCTTCTGGGCACAAAGCAGTCAGTGAGCATTTCTCCAACACAGCAGTGTTTCTGACTCTCTCCTACCTTGCTGCTGTGTCTGCTTGCTGACACCTTAGCATGTGAACAGCAGTCGTGTTCTCCTGTCTGCTAAGAGAGCGGTGGTAACTGTTCTGTGGGATTGTGTGCAAGCGCGAGGCTGTGCCCAATGTCATTCCATGCCACACCAGGGTCAGAAGAGGAGCACAACCTTCTTCTGTCAAAAAAAGTAAGTGTTCAGAATTTTTCTCTGCTTCTGCTTGGGATGAAATTAAATGCTTTCCCTTCCTGGAATAAGGCAGAAGCCTGCTGCTCGGGCACTCACTGGGGAGGCAGGAAGCACATGCACAAATCATCTGTCTAGATGGTTCAGTCATGGACTGGAGCTTGGCTTTCCCACATCTAAGACAAATGCTCTAAACAGTGAATCTCTTCTATGGTGACTAAATTTTGGTTTGACCTTCTTCGATCCTTGGTGAATATTGGCATGAGCAGAGATCTCTTGTTTTGCTGACTCCTACTAAATTAACAATTTTCATGATCAGTGTTTTGTGATCTGTCTTGTTTCTGCACCAATATGATTGCTCAACTGGGCAGTTTCTTCCCATTACCAGCACTTATGTGGTTACTTGCAGTGTAACTATTTGTCACTCCATCCAAAGCATAAGACATTCAGGTAAAGTTCAGTTTCTTGAGCTTTCCACCACAAATCTTTCCAGTAGGCTTTCATGCTAGTGCATGAACAGCATCCAGGTCCCGACTGTTGTTTAGCACACTGGAGTTTGCTCTCATCTGGCACAAAAGGAACAGGGATCATGGTCCTGCAGTGGCCCATGTGCTGCCATCTATCACACTTTTTGTCATCTTTGCTCTTCAGCTCTCTTGATTAAAAGGCAGCAAGAAGTAGCCTCTTTCTCAAAAGCTGTGTAAATAAAGCAGTAAGAAGTGTCAAACCTGAAAATGTTTAGCTAATTTGGGACAACAGGTTTTTTTGGTTTATTTTAATAAAAATAATTTTAACAAATCTCTGCTCCAGCTGAATTCCAAGTGCATGCAGTCAATCAATGGCTTTTCTAGAAACAATTACCCATATCAGTTAGTGTCTGTATTAGCTTTAACTGAATTGTCTGAAATAACCCTCCCATCATCTAAATTTAGACTTTAAAATAGAACTAAAGAATTCATGGTGGCTGAATGAATAGCTAGCCAGTCTTCCACAGGATTCTGCCTCTGAAAATTACATTGCATGTAAGCATTAATACTACATCTCAAAACCTCATTCAGCTGCAGCCCTAGTCAGCATATATTGGTTTTGGCTATTTTGTTTCCCTGGTCTATTTGTCTCTGAGACCTTTTCTATACTGTAAAATATGACAAGATATTTTATTGTGATTTTTAGTTTTGGCTTAGGTAATGACAGCTGTATATCCTGAGAGGTGACAGTATTATGTAAAAATGAACATATACATTATTTGACAAGGGAAAAAATGTCCATCTTTCCATCTCTTCCTTCACAACTCAAATTCTAATAGATGTCATCAATTTAAAATTATTTTATAGCAATACAGAATGAACTACAGAAAAGAGAGGCATATGTTATATATGGTAAGGTTTCTTTGTTTCCCTGATGACTGGAAATACACATAGAGTACTACAAAGCAGAGGTCTGCATTGGAAGCAACATGACATTTTCCTCTGCAGAAATTCAACAGCTAAAATAAAAATGAAAGGAAATAGACCTACCAGCTGCTTAGATTCAGCAGTTCCACTACTCACATGTTGTTCAGTAAGTTTCCAAAGAAACACAGACTTGGATTTCTGTGAAATTTATCTTGCTAAGATTATGAGGGAGGTTGGGAAGGAAGGATGAAAATCAGAATCGCCTGCAAAATAACATCTTCTCCTCTTCCCTGCCCCACACCAGCAACATGAGATATCAGTGGCAAAAGGTCATAGAGATAATTGCAACATTTTTATCTTCTGTGCCTTGAGATCTTGGGTCTTCTCAGGGGGAGGGTGATAATAAAAAGCTGTCAAAATTCCATTCATGGAAAACTCCAACATTGCTAAATCTAGAACCAGGGCAGTAAATTCCAGAACTTCATGGAGAAAATAAGTTTTGGAATTTTATGGTTTTTTTGCCAAAGTGAAAGACTAATCCCTGGCTGAATTCCCCGTGTTGTTTTTTGGGGTTTTTTCCCCTTGAAAAAATCAACCTTAACAACAACAGCTTGTGCCCTGTTCCTGTGAGCCTGGGAACTTTAAACTCTGAAGCCCGTGGCCTGAGCTGGCTCTGCAAGCTTAAAGGCTCCCTGAAGTGCAGCTGTGAGTCTGAAACTCTTGAGTGAGATTTTTCTGTGGCAGGGTCTCCATAAAACCAGGTACTCTGGAAGTATGTCTTCCCCATCAGCCTGCCTCAGGGACTAGTGAGAAACCTAACTAAATGAAATTTTGTCAGCAGAACCTTCTCAAAACTGAACAGCTACTAGGAAAACTTCTTAGTTTTGAGTATTCAGATTGGGAATTTCTGAATAGATGTAGTTCAGATCCTTCAGCAGATGTAGTTCAGATCCTTCAGTGACTTCTCTTCAGTCTGTTGAGTGCAGATTCACATGGCCAGGACTTAGGTCTGTATTTGGGCTCTTGGTGTCCTCCTTAGGGTGTTTTACCTCTTTCATGTGTTAAATCCTACTTCACACATTCCACAAACTCTGTGCCTATTTCCCAACTAAATGAATGCTGGTTTTCAATGGTGAAAAGACAAAGATATTTATCATCAAAACATAAGACTGGAGTTACATAGAAGTTCCTTACTGGGGTATAGATGGTCCTAATTGGTATTACCTGAGAAACAGGCTTGCAAAGTGTGTAAGAGGGGGATAATGTGTTATTTCAGAGGGTGGTTGGAAGAGCTTAAAACCCATTAGTGTTTTTGATATGGTAGAGTGTAATTGTTGGTGGCACTTGCTATTCCTGCTTTTACCCAATACATATGTGTTCCTTCTCCATTCACTCTCAGGATACATTGTAATGCTCCAGAGCACCATATTTTAATGTGTCCTTCTGTAAATGCCAGTAAATACAACACTATTTGTGCTAATTTCTTTTTTTCCCCTAAATCAACAAGCAAGGTATCACCATAATGGAAAAATGATACTGCACATGAGCTAGGGCTCAGAGGCTTTCTATGATGGTAAATCAATCGAAATGCATCAATGCTGAAATTACAGTGTGAAACATCTCTTCTATAATCTTTGTGTGTTACTGAAGAACATTCCTGTAAATTAGGCCCACTGGCAGTCATTGTACCAATTCAGTTTTAAATGTCAGATCAAAATGTTGCCCTTAGGTGGTGATATTTGGAAGGCAGTACCTTTTAAAGCAGGCTTTTTAGACATATTCAGCAAATTGGAAGGCAATGGTTTACAGATCCATAATAAAATAGAGGTGACTTTTCTTGTAAATAAGCATTCCTGTTTCAATGATGACATGAAATGTAATGATTTAAATTGGTTGCCCCAGACGGCTTTCATTAATAATCTACATATAACTTTTCACCATATGAACTATGACTATACTTGTGTCATCTCCATAAACCACTTTAAAGCTTTCTTAAAAACCCTTGTCCTTCAGAATGATATTAGCCAGGTTCTGGAATGGCAGAAGGAGGAAACAAAAAGGTGTTCCAACTGCCAGCTAAGAAGCAACAATGTGAGTACAACTGGCATCCCTGCTGGAATGGGCAAGCCCCAGGAACAAGGAGCAAGGAGAGGGGTGGTGTTGGCCATGTGGCACTGTCTTGAAGAGCCGTGTAAGGAGACCTGGAGACACCACAGTGGACCCCCATTCCTTGACAGATGATGGGATGTTCATGGGCTGACTCTGCACAAGGTGTGAGTTCTTCAGCTCAGGACAGGTCTCCTTGAGGCTGCTCTGCCTGTGTGTGTTCTGCCAAGACAAAAACCCCAGGGGTGGTCACACTCTCCTCCTGCTTACTGAAGCTTTGCAGTCAGCCCTCTCCCTCTTCTTTCAACAAAAGGCTGTCTTTACTCGTACCCTTTCCCAACTGGCCTTCAGCAATTAATCTCTGTGCCTCAAACTGCAACACATTGTGCGATAATTCGTTATGTTAATCCCATGTGTCAGTGATCCATTTAGAGACTGCCCTGCTTATCTTTTGGAATAAACTTGGGTTTTCCAGCCCTGCATACAAAGAAAGAACCATGTAATCTGTCCTTCATATACACAAGGCTAAAATTTGAATGCTTCTGTGCCTATGGTACTGTGTTCTTACCTGATGTCAGAATTTTGGAGAAATATAATTAGGGGGAACTAACTATGCATTTCAATCTGCAAACTCCCTTCTTCTTTTAAATGCAAATCTCTAGGACAGAAGCAGTAAGGTATTAAACATATTTATACTATTATAAGCCACTCTGTGAACAGCAGAGCTAATGAAGCTTGTTTTTGTCCTGACTGGGCCCAGCTGCTAATATTGCTAAATCTTTCAGGAACATCTTTGAGAGCATTTCTGCCTTGGGTGGTGTTGAAAATCACCCAGCCAACTAAAATGCTGCTGAGGGAGAATGTGAATGACAGAGAGACAGGAGGGGAGGTAGTGAAATTAATAACACATCTTTTCTCATAGAAGCAAGTTGGAACCCCTCTTACTAGATGCAACAAATTCAGTCCTCTAACCCACCTTGTTCATAAAACCTGGACTCAGCTCCTCTTCCAGTTCCTTTCCCATTTAATGGGGTTGTAGTGAGCATGGGGGCAGTTTTTAAGATGGTGTGTTCTAGTTGTGGGCGTGAAAGAGATTTAGGACAGATAAACCAGTACAGTGTGAAACAGGGCTGTGTTTTCCTGGCACTGCTGGGAAGAGCTTGTTACTGCTCCTGGCAGGCTTCCCACAGGCAACACCTCTGTCTCCTGCAGGTACAAAGAGCACAGTGGTGTTGACCCACCTCGTGAGCACACATTTAATGCAGGGGGGGAGGGAAGAGGATCCTGAACATATGCTGAGAACAGTTTGTACACGGTCCCTGCAGCCAGAGCCTCAAGATACAGAGCTGCAGATACAAAACCTGAGAGGGGAGCAGCTTGAGCTAGCGCTGACTTGGGTGTCCTAAGGCCACAGAGGACTGATGGAGGTCCTGGGGCACTTTTTCCAAGTATTTGGTCCCTCAAAATCTCTTAAATTTGGCTTCAACAGCTCACAGTTGCCTGAGTACCTCTGAAGATCTGGAGTGAAATGCACACAGTGTCTCTCCTAGGGCTAAAACCAGCTCTCCTGAAGCCTGCAGCAAGCCATGGATGTCCTTCAGCTGAGTCACATCAGCTTTAGATCACAACTAACAACTGTGGTTTTTGGTTCTCGATGTAGCTGAATGCCACCCCTCTCAGGTCTGTGATCAAATGAAAAAAATAAAATGAAGCTAACCCAAGTTATTTTATTTCCTTTTTAAATAACACTTTTCTCTGTCTGGTTTCAAATTTCAATTTTGCTGCACTGCATTTTAAAATAAACTTGGCATGTTTGAATGCTGAAAAGGTGGTTCATTTTTTCTCCTTTTCAACTAGATTAGTTGGGCCACATTCTGAGTGTAATGAAAAATATTTTCAAGTGTTCCAAACTTGGTCTTTTTCTCCTTTTTTAAGAGAATTAAATATTTCTCTGAAATAGTGTTAACTAAATACAGCTAGGCAATACAACAGCACATTTCATTTATTTCAGGTAGCCATTGGCATCAAGACACAGTTAAGGATTTCTGTGCAACAGTCTCTGTGCTTTTGTTTTTAAATTAAGGTTTTCTCCTCAGGGCTATTGCAGCATTGGTGTTCCTCAGACTGGAAAGAATTGAATGGAGGACTGAAAAACTGAGAAACTGCAGGAGGAGCAGTGGGCTGAATAATATGTTCCAAATATGCTCTGTAATGTCATAAGTGTAGCAGCTTTTTTGACTCAGAATGAGAACTGGATTTTCCAAAAACACTAATCTTGGGCCCAAAAGCTGAAGTCCAGACACAATTAAAATAACAAGGTTCCAAGCTTTCCTGCAATCAGCCTGCAACTTCAAATCTTGCTGCTTTTAATTTAATGTCAAGCTTCCCTACCAAGTGTTTACATGTCACTTTGCTAATCAGGCAAACACAGAGGCTGCAAATCAAAGAGCAGCATCCCTGCTATCAGTGTCTAGCACTATAAATGTGGCCTGTCCACTTCAAATGGCTCTAGGTCTGCTTTCCCACACTCCTTCTTTGCCTCCTCCTCAGGGCTTCTCAATCTCAATGCAAAAGCAATAAAGTCTGTTCCTTAAGGCATGTTTCCTTAGCATAAACTCCTTCCCAACCAAAGCACTGCTTCCCTGCTTTGTTTTAAAACCAGCAATAACCTAGTGAACAGAAGGGCTTATTAATCCGGGGAGAGGATGTATGCCTGGAACACTGAGCAGGGCTGAGTGGCTCCCTGGCCCGCCTCATGGAGGCCTCAAAGACCAAGAGTGCACTGACCTAAGCAGGGGTCCCTCTGTGCCCAGTGTTCAGCTGGAAACCCTGCTGGCTGAGAGGGCTCAGCTATTTACAACAGCAGATGGGGAAAGGACTTGAGGCAGAAACTTGCTCAGGGCCATTGAAGCATGAGGTGCAAGCAGGTTTTGTGAAACACCATTCTCCCTTGGAACTTTTCAACCTTAAACTAAGGCAGCTGATTAAGCTGAAGAGGAAGGCAAAGTGGACAGATGACAGACAGTCCAGATAGTGGACCTGTGCTTCACTGAGCATGCCTAAATGCTCTGGTAAACACAGCTTTGAGTCCAGTCCTGGCTAGAGCTCTTCCACCTTCTGGGGTAGCAAAAAGGCTGGCACTGGTACCTATGCCAGGCTGGTCACTCCTCACGCTGCTTCAGAGGGAAATAGCAGAGATGGTGCTCAACCTGCTGCCACCTAGATTTGGGACACCCACCCATCCTAAGCCAAGTACCTCTGCCCTCAACCACCATGGTGGTGTGCACCTTGCTGGGAGATTAATACTGATTTCTGCCAAGGGACAGCAAGGGACCAGAGGGTGAATGAAAACCATCAGCATTATAGACACCCCTCTGCCTGACCCACCAGGCAGGGAAGGGCAAAGAGATTGGTCAGAGAGTTTCAGTAGTCATTAATGAAGACCTGTGCTTGTTAATGAGCTGAAAAGAGAATTTTCTCCCTTCTTGAGCAAGAAACAAAGACAGTATTTTAAATATGGATTGTAAAAAGAAGAGTGGTGGGTATGGGTTTCTTTGTGTTCAGCCTTTGTAAACACTGCTGACAGTGCATCATCTGATATATGAAGAAAGCCAACATCAGATGCTTTTTGGCATTCTGAATGCTATCTAGACTTTTCTGGCTTTCATACACGAGAAATTGAATGTTTGGATCGCAACTTCAAGAGGCTGGAAAAGAGCCATAGACCTACACACACCAATAGACAGGAATGAAGTCATAACTTGTAATGATGCTGAGTATTGCAAGATCTTCCAATCAACAGCCAAAAGAGCACCCTGGAAGGAAGAGATGGTACAGGAATGAATGCTGAGATGGGAACACAAACAAAACTCGGATTTCTAGGAGCATAATAATGTTTGTCTACTGAGGACTCAGTCATGCCTGACCTTTCTTGTTTGTTTTTTCATTACTTAATTGCTTTTGTAGAGCAAATTTCAGAGAAGTCTGACACTGCTTTCTTGGGAAAGCAGGAAGATTTATGCTGAGATTATTTCAGGCAGCAGTTATGATTTCATTATATAATACTAAGATTGTAATTTTGTGTGCTTACACAGAATGTTTAATGAACACATTAAGCTAGATGCATTTTATTTCTGTTTGTATAGCAGTCTAAATGGTAAAACAGTATCATAGGCTTGTTTATTTGGAATTAAAGCTCAGATTCAGTGCTTAAGCTGAATTGGGGGATCATGGTGTGATTTAATGGTTCAAATAAGAGCCTTGTTATTGATCAAAATTCAGGGATCTGTAAACTCAGAAGATCTTCTGACTAGTGGGAAGTAATACTGTACCAGCATGGTAACCTTTCAGATCTTTTCTACACAAAAGATGGTAATTTTATTGAGGGCTGTAGATACTACCACATTTTTTATGTTTGGTCAGTTTACATACCGATAATGTGAAGGTTATAGGGTGGATTGTACAATTTTTAGGGTGGAATTTACGGTCACAAACATAGGATGCTTCAGAAAATGTGGATTTCTCCTATTTTTTTTCCCTTTCATATTATTTGAATATAGATTCCTCCCCTTTAAAATTGACTTGCTGCGAAAAGTAGATGTTGCAATTGGGTTATTTAATTCCAAAGCTTACCAAATATCTGAGCTGATGGGGCTTTGCAAATAGTAAGACTGTATTGCTCTAGCTACTAATAACACAGCTACTATTTGGGCTGAGTAAAAAGCAGTTGTTTAAGAACACAGAAGAGATTCAGCTTTGATAGCTTATTTTCATAACTCATTAGTATAATATGTGATGTGTTGCACTTCATAATGTTGACTTTGTATCTAAAATAGATCCTTGGATTAGGAAGACCTGTTTTAAGAAACTAAATTAATTAGTATCGTGGGGAAAAGCATATAAGAGGCAAAGCAGATTCTTGCTGTGCACTGGCTGTGTGTTTGAATGCCAAGGTTACTGCAATCCTCCCGCTGAAGGCTTAGCTCTCTTCCCTTCCCCCTAGCTATGCAGTGGTAAAGGACAGTACCGACTGCAATAAATTAAAATTTAAAAGGCTGGACAAGGGATCCTCTCTACCCTTCAGACTGGCTGCCCTGAAGGATCAGTAGAAAATTCAGCATCTGAGGACTACAGAAATTTAACAATGCAATGCAAAAAACTATTTGAATGTGACGACCCCAGCAGGATCAAAATGATTTAACAGAAAAGAAAAATATGAGTTCTAACAAAGGATAAGATTTCTTTCTTCCCAGCTGTATTGCAAACAATTGTGGACAGCTGGTTCTATCTGGACTGCTTCTCCTCAGTGGAGGTGTCTCTTTTAGCTCAGAGGCCCTCAGTTTAGCTAAGACTTAACTGTTCTTTCAGCTGCTTCAGAAAGGCATGTTTCCTTATTTAAATAAATTGCTGTTATTTAAATATTTTGTCTGTGTGTTTTTCCCTTACCTTTAGGCTGATTTCACCATCACTCAAAATCTTGCTGTGACTACTGCTCAAGAGCCACCTGTAAGATGCAGCTACCCACTTACCAGGGGCTTTGTGGTTTGATTTAAAAGCTAGGTACCAATTACTTAAGCTGTGAGACACTTCCATATCTGTAAAACATACCTGATAGCTCTCCTAAGGCTACTCATTGTTCATGTCCAGCCTATGTTTACCTCACAGGACATAATCTGTCTGCAAAGGGCTGTTGCTAGCATAGCAACTCCTGCCTTGCTGTGAGCTATGATAGTTCCATCCAGACCTGTTTTTTTGGTGAATTGAAACTTGGAGGAATGGTTATCTACAACAACCCTCAACAACAGTAAGGGTTCTGGGAGAATACTCAAGAGTCCTAAAGCATTCTTCCCTATTGAACCCTGTTCTGCCTGGGGACGAAAGAGTGAGGTGCAACCCATTCTGCAGGACATTCCCACTCTGCTGTCAAGGAGATGCCTGCCAGTTTTTGCCCTCTGGACAAGATCAGGATGGAATTATTTAAGTGACATTACTGATATGATAATGACTTTCCTTATTTCCCTGACACCCCTTTTCCATTTTGTGTGAAGCCTGTTGAGCCCTTCTGACTCTACCTGGCAACCTAATTTCCAGAGCAAATTCCTCCCATGGGAGCTAGTCAAATTCGAGGCTGGTTACAACACAAAGGACTTCCAGCCTACCTGTCTCCACTCCTTCACTTGCCCCTAGCCCCTCAGCTGGGCAGTTCAGGAAATGGAGGCTGCACATATGCACATGGTGGACAGTACCCAAGGACATGCATGTAATTCAATTTAAGAGGATGTCAGGATGGCATCTGTGCCCAGAGATCAGCTTCCCAGGCTGCTCCCAAGCCTGGACTATCACAGCAATGTGAGGTTTCTCCTGTGATTCCAACTATGACTTATGGCTTCTCAGTGGTTTCAGCTCTCTAAGCTCCTATTATATTATGCAACATATACATTTCTTAACTTAATGTAATGAAGTTACTGGGTAACTATTTATTTTTGCGATTAGCTATTACACCTCCTCACAAGCTTTTAATTACTGAATTATTCACATAGTTCTTTAATTCAATTTGTTTTGACCTTTCAGCTAGTAGAAAAATAAAAGAAAGGTGAAATCTGTGTTGTGACACTATATCCTGGCATTCACAGCTAGAGAAGAGGCTGGGCAGCAATGAGCAGGGACACATAGGCTGTTCTGGGAAAATATTGCCAGACAAGAGCATTGGTTCCCATGAAGAAAATGGACTATTTTATCTTCTCAAAGGAGAAGGTTTTGACACTCCTCCTGCTCACCCAGTGACATATATCTCTTAACCCTAGATACAATTTGTTCACATTTTTTCCCCAGAAAGTACAGGATTGACACTGACGTTTTTGCTGTCCCTGCCACTACAGGCAGCTCTAGCTGTGCTCCAACTGCGAACACAAAACACATAAGCAGGGCCCTGTGCAAACCTGCCATACCAGTCAGAGCTGTGGGGCAAGGGACCACAGAAAAAATAAGCCCCTGAGATATGGAGAGCCGATGTTATACAACAGCCATCCCCAGCTGTTTGGGAAACTGATAGTTGGCTTACCTTTGAGGACAACCAATGTGCCAGGTCCAGCAATGTCTGTGCCAAGCAGATGTTTGGGATTCCACAAGGAATATTTGATCCACGTCCAGCCAACCTTGAGGGCTCTGCATCCACTTGGAGTATTTGCATTGCAAGGTGCCAGATTAATGATTAGAGATATTAACCTCTACAGGTGCAGCCTGGGTTGTGCCAATGAAATCTCCACTTGGCTCTGCCAGCAGACCTGAACATGAGTCCAAAGAGCCAAAATGGTGAAGCAAATCCAGAGGACCATGTTTAAGGGTCAAGCTGCTGACTGCTGTTAGGTTGTTCAGCACTTGGCTTTTCCACTGAGAATACCACCAAGGTAACACTCAGTGCAGGCTGGATGACTGACCTTGGGGTCTGTCCTCAGGCAGGCTGGTTATGCCAGTTTTACTTCATAGACTATTGATGCGGGGGGCAAAAAACCCCCAGGGAGGACATCAGCAGAGAAGAATCTGGATTTTTGTGCAGGTCCTTCAACTGGATGTATAGTTAGTCAGACTACTCAGGGAGATGAGGATCCTCTGCTGGCTGGTTCTGCTTCGGTCTCTTCGCTTTGCACTGGTGAATCACCAAAAAGCAATTGCAATGAATTTGATAATGAGGCCAACAGGCACTGATAGGAGCAGACTCTGCTGCCTCAATTTCTTAGGAGATTTTCTGAAATTAGTTGTTTAAACAGGCATGGGCAACATTCATATGGATATGTGCACTCCATATCACATTAACAGAGACTGACACAAATTCCTTCATTGTCATAAAGGACCCCCTATTATTAACAGACTTTTGAATGTTATTTCTTTCCCAAGAAATTCAAACCAAGTAAGTTGCTTTAAATGGGTTTGGCTCTGGTGATGTCAAATCTGTTTTAAATAAATTAGTCTGGATCACAAAGTTTCAGAAAAAATCTGTCTTTAAACAGGATCCTTCTGTTTTCCAGATTGTACTATCAGGATCTAAACTAGTTTCAGTTTTTTCTTACAATACTTATGAATTCTGAACATTTGAAGTAGTTTCAATTTATACAATAACTTAATTATTTTTTATACAGGCATACAAAGTATAAATAATGAATTGAAAGAATTGGGAAAAAAGAGCCTTAAAATTAATAGTAACTCTGGTTTCTCAAATATTGTCCTAAGTCCTCCCCTAAGGAATAGAGAAAATATTCCAACTCCACATGACAGAAAAGCTTTAATGCAGAGAACTCTCCACAGGACTGTTTTCATTTTGTAGTGTATTTTAAACATATGGACAGGGCAGACTGTTAATTATTTCTTCTCCTTTTGGCTCAGTTCCACATCCAACTCAGCAAAAGCAGAGCTCTGCAAACTATTCAGTGGACAATCAATGGCTTTGCATTTGCTGAGTGCTGAACAAAATCGATGAAAGGGTGTTTTGACTAGCTCTCGAGGCACTTTTTGGCCCTCAAAAAAACCCCATCCATGCCTTTTCTGTCCCCAGCTGCTGCATCTTGCTCCTTCCCTGTTAGTTCAGAGGGGAAACACTTTGAGAAGAGATGGTTTAGTGATCCTACACATGATGTCAGAAAAGATTATTCAGTGTTATTCAGTGGGGTGAGGGGAAAGACTTTGTAACTAATGAGTTCCATGTTCTTAAATGCTGCTGGATGCAACTTGAGCGAAACATGATGTGACAAGAGGGCATCCCTGGCTCCCAAATGGAGTGACACACGTAGGAAGATCTGGTTGCAGGAGCTGGAGACCTTGCAGCCCATGTCTGTGTGCAGGGCTCTTTGCTGTGTGCTGCTGGCTCTTGAGCGGCGGCAGCAGCAGAGGACCTCTTGCTGCACCTTGGCCACCAGCAATGGCACTTCCATTGGCACGTGTGAGCCAGGAGGCTGCAGAAACAGCTCTCATACCCATCTGCTGCCTCAATTAAGCTGCTTTGCACCATGTCTGCAGTCACCATGGGGTGACAATACCAAATAATGATAATAACAACAATGGCGAAATCAACAAAAAAAAAAATCATCATATATAGAGAGGGTGACAATATTAACAACACCAAAGGTGAACTCTGGGGATGCCCTTACCCACGGCACCAGTTCCTCACACAAAGGAGCAGTTTGTGCTGGTCCTTCCCAGTTTCTCCTCCCTATGGTGTCTCTCTGACAATCACTTCAACATCCTCTGTTTCTCATCTCTCACAAGGGCTTGGTGTGTGCTGCAGCAGACTGGTGCTTATCTTTGCGTCAGAGGACACAGTAATGCATCTACTTTTACTATGCAAAATTCAATGCATACTTAATTACTACAGTGTTCTGTTACCAATATTTTTATTCTGTTGCAAACATTTTTCACATATAGTGGGGGTAAGGTCCCTGCCTGATATAGTTTGTAGTCTGAACATAATCTGGAGAAAAAGAACGAACAGAACAAAATGTTGGAGTAATGGTTTTAAGATAACATAAAGAAACACTCAAACGTTCCTGTGCTTTGTGGCTGAGAACACATCAAGAAGGAAGGGAGAGCCACAGATTATGGAGCTATTACTCATTATTAAATATATATTTTGCACTGTTACAACCATCCTCAGATCTAAGCATACCTTGCAACCAATAACAAATTAAGCTACACGCTGGGCCTTTGATAGTAATCACGGAAGATGGAGGATTATGTACCCCTGGCTAGAAGAGACTTGGTTTGCTTTCAAAGAACTGTGGGGAAAGTTAACATCAAGTTTAACATAATTGTCCAAATTAGATGCCTTAGTGGGATGGTGATAAGCATGACTCACAGTGTTCATATCTGCCTCATAGATACCATCCCTTCTCTTTCCCGTGTTTCAAGTCAGAAAGACGTAGTAGCCATGTCAGAATCAGAACTTTCAGGGTAGCTGGGTCTCTGAAAAATATTCTCATGGGTTTCCTTGCCAAGAAATTAAATGTGACTTTAAATAAAGTGGATGAAATCCCTTCTCCTGTCCTTTCATCTACTCTAGCAATTTTTTCTAGACTGAGCCCTTGATGATATGCCTGTACTTGCTGCTGCTGCTGCCTGGCACATACCCTGGCATAATAACAGTTTTCCAAGGATCTCCTCATGTCCAGGGAGGCAGGACCATGTTCGATATCCATAGACACACCAAGCCCCTCCTGCCACCTCTCCAGACTGCATTGGCCATGATGAGCTGTCACCATGATCCACAGGCACCAAAGGGAGGAGCACCAGGATGATCCCAATCCTGCAAATAAGGGCAGAACAACTCCTCTGGAGCAATGCCAGTCCCAGCCCTGGGGCCCTCTCAATGAAGCTTACTGGCTGCTGACAAAATGGCAGAGGAAAGACACTGAAAAAGTTATTTGATGTGCAAAGTCCCCAGTCTTGCTGATGCATCAAGGAGTCTCCTGCACCCCTCCTCAGCAGCAGCCTGCTTGCTAAAGTGGGGCTACTGACATATATCACCTCAGGCACACCTGCAAACACCCAGTATTTCTATGCCTAACTAACTGGAAAACTTCTACAATGGCAGCTATGAGAAGGGTTCACATGCTTATTCTGCTTGGCCTTTGAGTCAGACGTAATTCCTGAATGCACGAGAGGTGGATCCTGTTCAGTGATATGCCAGGCTGTTTCCCCCTGCATCAAGCAGAAAGAGCAGGCTGACTTCAGCTGCATGGGATCACCTACTTTTCCTTTAGAAAAAAAATCCCTCACTTTGTCAAGGGGTCTTAGAGAGCACACAAGGTGTTTCCTAACTGAGACTGCAGCAATGCTAGTGGGACTTACTGAATATGTTGATCTTTCATCCCATGCCCTTCCTTGCAGGATTTCAATGTGAAGCAGCAAATGAGCAGGGTTTAAGACTGGGTTCTTCTTCCCCTCCCTGGCAAAGCTGGCTGCAAAGCAGGCTGTGACCTCTATGTGCTGGGTAGGTCACAACACAGCAGGGCACAGTACAGCTGGGGTGCCTGCCAGAGGGGGATGCAGATGGGGAAGCACTTGCAACATAATATCATGCCCTCAAATCATTACTGACAGATAGGCCAGTGGTTTGCAGTCCTGTTCTTCACTGCACTTTAGCATATCACCCCTCAAGAGATTTGAAGGGAAAATAAAAATCCAAAGCCTGAGTGCTGGCAGGCAAAGCTGGCAGTGCTGAGCAGCTGCCCAGCAGTCAGCAGCACTGTCCCTTCCCCCAGCAACCACGAGCTGATGTGACAGTCTCATTTTGATGCTGCCTATGTTCAGATTTCACCTTTATTTTCCCCCCATTTTTTTACCCTTTGGCAAAATTTAGCTCTTGAATTTGCTAAACTCTCCCCAGCCCCAACAGCTGGAGGGTGCAGCCTCAGCCCCAGGACAGCTGTCACCACCCCTGCTGAGAGGCAATCAGTAAAGGGGCTTCCAAATATGCAGCGGAAGAGATTTGGATCTGCAACAAAAACATTTAATGCAAGCTTGAATGCATATTAGTTTGGAACACTGATTAGATCCAGAAATAAAAGGATTGATTACCCAAATGTTTTGGGGAGCCAGCATTTTGTATCATTTCTTATTCCTCAGCTAGCTTGAGTTGGAACAGAGACTGATTGAATAATTGAGTATCACTTTGTTGCGTACCAGTCAGAGGTTTTGGCTTAGGATCTACAAATGAAGTAACCCATCTAGCTAAACATGACCTTTTCCTAAAAGGTGGCTAGGAAGTACTACTAAGGGGATCACAGTATGTGTGAGGGAAGCTGTTCCTGTTCCTCTGCAATGCTTTGGCTGCATGGTCCTGACTGAGTGTTGGCCCCAGACAGCACAAAAGCATCATTCTGTAACTTTAAAATGGGGACGCTCAAACAGGAAACCCTAGTCACGTGAAGGGAATACCCAGATAAAGGAGACCTCACAAACTCATGGAGAGGGAGGAGTCACTGAAGAGATGGTGTGTCTGGTGCAGATGGGGAGCAAGGGCTCCAGTGGAAGAGAGAGAGGCTGGAAATACAGGACACCAGCAACAGCAGACACACAACACTACCCAGAGCAAACTTCAAGGAAAGAACCCTCTCCCCCTTTCCTTTAGAAATCTGAATTCAAAACACTTGCCTGCCTACATGTAACGTTGGGTTGGGAAAACATGTTAAGGTCTGCAGAGGAAGTTCACTATAGAATGATTTCTCTGGTAGAGAAGTGCAGATGTAAAGGCAATGCAGGAACAGGCCTGGTTTCCATGCAAGGCTGGTGCATAGGTGCCCTCTCCCTGGGCTTTGCCAGCCCCCTCCCTCCTTGCAAGCCCCTGCACACATGTTGCTTCCTGGATCTTTCTGAGTATTATCTGTTATCTTCCTCTCCACTGGCTTCTGCAAAGCCCACACAGAGCAAGGCTACCACACCAGTCATTATTATCACTCACTGGAAACCAGGGGTGTGGGTGACTTTCCTATTTATATTCAGAGTTTGTCACTTTGAAAACAACCTTCTCACATCTCATTAAAGTGTCACTGGATGAGCACCAGTACCGCTGTGACACTGAGCCATCTCAACCTGTGAGTCCTAAACTATTAGGATATCCTGGTGAGAAAAAAGGGTGATTGCAGCTGAGTTTTGCCTAGTTTGTGGTACTATAGTGTAAATCACTGGGGGCAAAATTACTCTTGGTCTCGATATTAATTTATTTTGTCTAAAAAAGAAAATATGTTGGTGAACAGCAAGAGCTAACTGTTCACAGACTAAAAAAAAGGAAGGTGACATATAATGCACTCTAGGATGTAATTATTCATGTGACAGTAACTTGAGTAGTTTCTGTCCTCTGTAAGACTCATTTTCCAGTAAACAGGAAGAAAATGGATTGAAGTCCATCCAAATAAATCAGTGGATTTATTCAGTAAATTCAAGTGTTACAGTGTACGTGCACTGCAGTATGCCTATGGGAGCCAGCATCCCAGTCTGTACTTCACTAGACACTCAGGTAACTAAGCCATCACTTTTACTTCAGAAAGTTTCAGGTGTAATGTCCCTGTCTTGCAAACAGTCAGATGGCAACTTTCTAGTCAAGGCTGGGACGAGAGGCAGTGAGGCCTGTCAGAATTCCATCGTGAGCCCAGTACCTACACTGTGACAGTTAAATTACTCCACTGGCATCCCATCCTGCTGTCTCTCACTTCTTCCAACCAAAAGAATAGCTATTCAATAGAGCAAAATGAAGGAAACACCCAAGTAGGAGGAAAAGACATCAGGGAAAGGAAGCAGCAGAGCCCATGGCTGTGTATGAAGGCAAGGCAAGAAATCAATTCTGCCACCTGTGCTATGGTCATTATAGCAACACATGCATTTCATTTATTGTATTAGAACAATTTGATATTTTACTCTGATCTAGTTAGCCATAACAATAGTAACCATAAGGATGGTGCATAAGTAACCTTAAGCACCATAACGGGTGCTTAAGACAAGTTGGGAGATTGCAGTGAAGAGAACAAATGCTTCTCCTGGCATATTTAACAAGTACTGGGGTTAGCAGAGAAGGCAGATTGCCATGGAAGAGATACCAGCATCATTACCTAACTGAAGTCTTTCAGCAGCACATGAAAGTTGTTCCACTGGTCTTCAGCTTATGCTAAATAGTCCCAATATTTATCATCACAGATGATTGATTCCATTCTTTCTAAAAGAAGACTTGCTTCTGATAGTACACATAAGCAAAAGGGTGTAAAATCAATCTTTTAGAAAGAGATTTTTATCAGCGTATTCTAAAGGATACAGAATACACTCAATGATACACTTGCAGATGGGATGTTTAAAGCATCATGTACTGGCATCTTGCATTACAAAACTCTGACAAAGGGATGGTGGCAAGAAGGATGCATAGATATATCTTCTTTAGATTCCTTTGCCAGGCAGCTGGACCAGCTTAGAACAGGTCTTTCAAACTCTGCAATCATATCTACATCTTTCATTCCTGCAGAAGCCTGTCAGATTAAGGGATGTGATATAGATTCTTCTGTCATAATAGAAAAGGGTTTATATGAATTTTGTATTAAAGATATGATAAAGCTTTAAGAGGTTTGTACAATTGTATGCTAATCCTCAGCAAACAGATCAATATCAAGGTAAAAAGGCATAATGTTTTTGCAGAAGGATGGATCAAGATGGATGTACTCAGATGAGAGGCAAAGCTACAAACAAATTGCCAGGTGATGCTTGTAGTACAAAATGAAATAAGGAAAGATTTCTTTTTGCAGGAATGGTAAAATTGTTTCTGTTCATCAGGAACCATGTTAAACATGGAACAGTCACATTTGGTGATCTGACCTATCGGAATTGTTTAATGCATCAGGTTTCTGAGTAGCTTATTGCTCAGTGTTGCTTCATGGAAATTTATATTACCCAGGAGAGCACTCATATACACTTATGAACATCATTAAAAATTAAATAACATTTAATCATGTATGTCATAGAAAATTTATCAATGATGGTGGATATTTCTCTGAGTAGGTTTTCCTCTGCTGTAAATCAGTACACAGAAGCAGAATAAAATACGATAAGATGAAATGACTATCTAGTGTGGAGGGATCATAGCAATCAAAAATTATGGTTCCTCAACTAAAAACAATTGGATTTTGCAGATATGCCCAGAATCTGCTATATACTTGTGTCCTTGAGAAATATATTGATGGGATTACTGATTAGTCACAACTTGCAAATTACAAATATTTCTGATCTATTCCATGGGAGAAAGGAAGGAGCAGGAACAGGCCCTACAAAAAGGACCTGGTGAGGATAAGGCACTTAATGAGTTATGTGATTGCACAGAGTAACCTGATGAACACAGTGATGAGAAGAACAGAGACATACTTTAATACTGGCCTTGACACAACAGATTAATTTTGTAGGCACAGTAGATTGTCTTTGTGTAACCCTAGGCTACTATCTCCCTTCCTCCTTCCCTCCAAGAAACCTTGCTCAGGCTGCCTGCAGCCACCAACATGCATGTGAGAAATTGTGAAGAGAAACACAGGTAGCAGAGGGCACAGAGCAGCTGGTCAGACTGGGAGAAGGAGTAGGAGGAAGAGGAGGAGGAAGAGGAGCAGGCCGAGCAGGTGGGCTGGGTGAAGGAAGGCAGGAGCAGGATCTGGGAGCTGGGTCTCAGGCAGGAGGGAAGGGCAGCTGTGGCCACCTCTGCCCTTGGGGTAGGCAGGGCTGGTGTTCACTGTCTGACCTGCATTCCCACATCAACACTGCTTGCCTGGCAGGTGCAAAGTCACCTCTTAAAATCTCCCCATACTGTCACAGCCCTGCCAACCCTGCAAGGTCACTGAATGCAGCCATCTCCATCACTGTCAGGGTTTGGACAAGTCTGAAGCTCTGGCTTTCTCAGGTTCTCCAAAGCCCTGTCAGCCAAAGGGGAGTGGACTGGGTGCTGCTTCTTTTGTTCTTGAGCAAACAATTCCAAGATCCCGTGAGATACACATCTGCAAACACAATTATGCATCGATCACCAGCAACTTAATTTGAGCAGAGCAGCACAGGTGTGTGAGAGACACCAGGAGCCTGAATAACATATTTTCATTAGCCTTCAGCAAATACAATTCTCCCTTTTCCATGGGAGCAATTGAGTCAAGTACTAAGATGTCTTCCCACCCATAGAAGCACTTTCAAGAGAGTAAAATACTTTGAGTTTAGGGTCCAGTAAGTCTGGGGTTATGTGAGCATGACCTCTTTTTCAGCCTAACAGTTTTGTTTAAATAAGGAAACTGAAAAGGAATTTGGACTTTTTCCAGATTTTGCAGGTGTCAAATACATTTTGTCTCAGCAGACAGCTTTACACTGACTCCAGAGCCACACACATTTATACACACACATACACTCTTGCACCAACTATGCACAAGGGAGGAGATCTGAGTCTGTGCTGCCAAAGTGGCATCCACTTCCTCAGCAAGTCCCACATGTGGCAGACACCTTTGGTTTACCACACTTCATTGTGCAGCAGACATGACACAGGCTCAGTTTGTTCCAGATTCTTCAGATATATTGTATTTTTGTGTGGCTTAAGTACTAGTGGTCTGAGACACCTAACATACTCTGCACATGTCTTCTGGACATTCATTTCCATCCAGGATCCCTACCCAGAGATACAGGGGCCATTGTGAGTACACTGATTAAGCTACAAGCACAACTGGCACACTCTACAGCCTGCTCACCACACCCAGCCCACACCATTCACTGGGTAGAACAGAGGACTCTGGGCAAAGACACAGCCTGTGTTACCAGTTATCACCAAGAACCCTCCTTTCCCAAGATCTGAGAACTGGAGATGACAACTGCTAATAAGAAAAGTGCTTACTTAGTCTCCTCCACCCTTTTGAGTCAAAAAGGAAGGGCAAAAGCAGAACAAGCAGTGGTAGGTGTATGATGATGGGGTTAGCTAATTGAGCTCTTTGGCAATTTCAGAGGTACGCAACTATCCAGCCTTGGTGGTAGCACGTAATCGCATATTTACATGATGGTGTGAGGCAGCAGAAAGCTACCTGCATCAGAAATCAGTTACAGGTTTTATTCTATCAGTGAGAAACTTGTTTGGTAATCCCTCATGTTATGAATGAGGTGGTAATTCGTGCTGAAAATGAAAGATTATAAATGTAATATAAAATAAAGCCCTAAGATCATGCCAGCAAAGGGGAGAGGGAGGTTGCCACACAGGACAGCTCGCAGCCGAGGAGGAGGTACATCATTAACATACAAAGAAAACCTAGCCTGCACAGGAGATGGGCACTCCCCGATGGCATGAACAAGAAAATGCCCAGCGATGAATCTACATGGGAAAAAGGACTGTAAGTATCGTGTGGCTGAGTGGGGTGTGATCGAGCATATGTGTGAGATGTGACACCGTCACAAAGCAAGTGTGGACCCCAAGATTGCAGTTCCACTCTTCCGCGAGGAAAGTGGTTGGTCAAGGGGGAAGTGGTTGAGAACTCATTTCTGCACACACACCAAAACCCTGAAAAACCGGGAAAATCGGGAAGGGGATGGCATCGATCACGGGCAGGATCAGAAAGGGGTAGGAAAGACCTCTGACATTAGGGAATTGGTAACTCCCTTGGATCCAGGAAAAGGTCAGTACGAGAGCTCATTTACAGGCAAAAATCCACAGACAGGTTCACTGTGTGATTGAAAGGTTCCCTTGCAAGACCAGGGGAATTAGGAAAATTTTTTAGGTTCCTCCATTACAACAAAAAAGGCACATAAAGGGAATTTGCTAAACCTAGCGGGATGGGACAAAGAAAGAGTAAAATCTTAGGGAAATCCCAAGGTAAGACAGAAAAAAGAGAAAAGTACTATTTGCCAAAAACCCCTAGGAACAGTCCATTGGGGTGGATATTAGAACACTGGGACAAATGCCTGACAAGGCAGAGGAGGTCGAGGGAAAGAATGATTTACTATTGCACGGAGAAAGGGGCAAACGCAGAGGTGAAGAAATATTTATTCTGGGCTATGTTTGTCACCTTTGAAAAGGAAACATGTCAAGCCTTGGATGAGTTCGTTTCTGAGGAGGCGGGGCCAACCAGCGATGCTCAGGCTAATTCCTAGATCTACCATCACAGGATTCACAGCTTATGGTAAGTTTGTACCAATGAACCACGGAGGATGAGGGAAAAAATCAATCCTAAAGTCTGGCATTCAAAGGGAGAAGCAGGGAAATTAGAAATGGAACCAATCCATACTGAAATTGAGAGACCCAAAGATCCCATCCAGATCAAACAGTACCCCATACCAATGGAAGGAAGGAGAGGTCTGAAACCAATAATTGAGGATTTAATTCAAAAAGGGCACACTGGAACCTTGTATGTCCAGGCACAACACTCCTAGTGGTACAAAAACCAGATGGAAGTTACAGGTTGGTACAAGATTTAAGGGTGGTTAATTAAAGCACTAAAACACTCTTTCCCACAGTTTCAAACCCTTATACTCTATTAAATAATGCTTCTCCAGAGGATACCTGGTACAGCATAATAGATTTAAAAGATGCCTTTTGGACTTGCCCACTGGCAAGGGAAAGTCGGGATTATTTTGCATTTCAATGAGAGGATCCCAACACTAATCTTAAACAACAACTAAGGTGGGCTTCCCTGCCTCAGGGGTTTGTAGATTCACCAAACCTCTTCGGCCAAGCTCTCGAGCAGGTATTGAGTGAGTTTGTTCCCATTAAAGGGACCAAACTACTACAATTTGTTGATGATTTGCTGGTGGCGTCTCCCCAAGAAGAACTGGTAAGGGTAAGCACTATAACCCTCCTCAACTTTTTGGGAGACAAGGGTTTGAATGTCTCAAAATCTAAATTGCAATTCACTGAACCTGAAGTCAAGTACCTGGGGCATTGGCTCATGAAAGGTAAGAAGAAATTAGACCCAGATAGAGTAGCTGGAATAATTGCCTTACCCCCTCCTCAATCAAAGAGAAAAGTAAGGCAGGTACTGGGGCTTTTAGGGTTTTGTAGACAGTGGATTGAGTGACATAGTGAAAAGGTAAAATTTGTTTATGAAAAGCCCACCATGGATAAACCAAAGTGGATCAGGCAAGACGAGGAGAAATTCAAAGAGCTGAAAGAAATGCTTATGACATCTCCAGTGTTGAGTCTCCCAGACATGAACAGACCATTTCAGCTATTCGTGGACATGAGTAACCAAATGGCCCACGGAGTATTGAGTCAGGAGTGGGCCGGGTCAAAGAAACCTGTGGAGTATGTATCAAAGTTACTAGATCCTGTCAGCAGAGGGTGGCCTACCTGTCCGCAGGATATTGTGGGGGTGGCTGTTTTGGTAGAAGAGGCTCAGAAAATAACTTTTGAAGCGCCCTTGGTTGTTTTTTCTCCTCATAACATGAGGAGCATTTTGCAGCAAAAGGCTGAAAAGTGGCTCACTGATGCTGGCTTCTGAAATATGAAGCTATCTCGATCCACTCACATGATTTAGAATTAAAAACGACCACACCCCAAAATCCAGCACAGTTTCTGTATGTACTTCAGGAAGATAAGGGAAGAAAGGGGGCTGATTAACACCAGAGTTATGATATGTCAAAGGGTTAATCGGGCAAGGGTGATATAAGTGGCATCAGGTAGCTGCCCGGTGGCATACCGAGCATTTGAAAGGATCCAGGTGGATTTCACCAATATGCCCAAAGTAGGAAAAACAGATGTCTCCTAGTAATGGTACATAAGCTGACACACTGAGTGGAAGCTTTCCCAAGCTCCAGGGCCACAGTACAAATAGTGTCAAGGCACTTACTAGAAGAAATCTTACTTCAGTACCGTTTGGTAAAGTGTATAGATTTGGACCGGGGCACACATTTTACCTCGAAGATTATCAGAAAATTAGCAGAGGCTTTAGGAATCTGCTAGGAATATCACACCTCATGGCATGCCCAGAGTTCAGAGCAAGTGGAAAGAATGAACCAGACTTTGAAATCCCAATTATCCAAATTAATTTTGGAAACCAAGATGTCCTGGATAAAGTGCCTTCCCTTGGCTCTATTAAATGTCAGGACACTGCCTCATTCTGAAACAGGACTATCACCTTTTGAAATGTTATACGGGATGCCCTATGAACACGGAATGCTAATAGGACATCCGAGAGTAGATGATGGTCAAATATGACCTTACCTGATAACCACAGGTAAAAGCCTACAGGAACTAAGGAAGCAGGGAATTTTAACGCAAAACATTCCCCTGGGGTTCACGGTACACCAAATTCAACCCAGGGACAAAGTACTCATAAAGACTTGGAGGGACGTTCCCCTCTCCCCACACTGGGAAGGGTCATTTCTTGTTCTTCTAACCACAGATACAGCAGTGTGAACCGCAGAAAGAGGCTGGACCCACGTTTCGCAAGTAAAGAGGGTCGAACTGCGAGAAAAGGAACCTGAGTGGAAAGTCACTTCTCCACCTGGGGACTCCAGGTGGAGAAGTTACCTGAAAGTAACTCTGCATCGTAGGCCAAGTAAATGACCAAGAACGACTGAATAAAATGCTCAGAGCCAGTTTGTAATTGCTACCTGTTTGCTCAATTCAAGTGCGAATATGGTAGCAAGGTGTGGGTGGTACACTGCAGAAGAGGGGTGCAGCCAAGGGGTCTATGCGATAAGTGCTTGGACAGAGAAGTGCATCTAACTAACCTAATCTTAGTGCTCCTCACAGAGTTGGGTGTAATCGAGACAGAGTCACTAGAGTGGTTTCGGTTATTTCAAAACGGGGTAAGGGGAAAACTGTGATCCAGAGCAAAAACTGTAGCAGTCGAGTGCCGAAGACTAAACAAAGTACCTTGCAGTGCCATAGCAGTCAAGTTATCCAGGTGGGGCACTTTTAAAAGAAGATACATGCTCAAGCCAGGTACAATACCCGTGAAGGATATTCCTGCTGCCAAGAAGATGGTTTTCTCTGCCACTGGAGGCACCCCAGTGGGCGTAGGCAGGGGCAGAGGAATGAAGCTAGGGGAAGTCCTGATGAGCCTGAGTCTAGTCATGTACCTCAGGATTAGTGCGCACCCACTCAGCTTGGGAGAACGGGTCTCCAGTAACGAGTGTGGACCATGCATGCAAACCATTCTGGACGGACGGGGCAAAGTGGAGGCTTCGACGCACCCAGCCTTGGGAAACTGCGATGGAGATGGAAAAGGCAGGTACTGTCTCTTCAACGGCACCCGATATGGGATATGCAAAGTAAATGGAAAGGAGATTTGCTACTTGAAAGAGGCAGCATCTAACATTGGAGAGTCAAAGCACACCCAGTGCAAAAGAGAGGTGAGACAAGCACCTATCCATTTTTGTAACAGATGTAACCGTACTGTATGGACCGAGGGTAGGATGGAATCAGTGTTTGTTGGGTATTTCTAGGTGAACAAACTGTGTTATGATAATAACTTACTGGAAATATGTATAATGGGGGGAAAAACATACTGGGTGGAGAAGAACTTAAAATATGGGAATAAGTCGCCACTTAAAAAGGAACCGGTTATCATCAACCTTCTCGAAGATCATGATGACTGAACATGTTTACAGTATGACAAGACCTTTTGTTTCTCTGAGAACACAGAGGGATTGGACCCAGAGAGTAAAATACAACAAGTGGCCCAAGAGTTAAAAAGACAGGAGGCTGAGATGAGGAAAAGAAGGGTGGAGCAAGAAAGGTTGAGGACCCTAAGTGAGCAATATGACCAATTGGAGAGACAGTACAATGATCTGGGGTTGCCTGCTTCGGACAAAAATCTTTTTATCGATTTGATGCAGGAGATGGCGACGAAATTAATTAATGGATTAATGAAAAGAGAGGGGGGATTGTTATGAATAAGGTGGTAATTCATGCTGAAAATGTAAGATTATTAATGTAATGTAAAATAAAGTCTTAAGATCATGCCAGCAAAGGGGAGAGGGAGATTGCCACACAGGATGATGAAAGCCACAACTCACAGCTGAGGAAGAGGTGCATCATTAACATAGGAAGAAAACCTAGCCCACTGAAGACAGTTACACATCAATTCCCGGATGAGGCTTTGTCCAGCACAGGACAGAGAATAGACACTATGGGAATATGAAGAACTCCAGGAGGGGACAAAGGGACTCTGCCGAGGGCAAGAAAAAGAGTATAAAAACCAAACTCTGCCAGGCTTTGGTGGTGAACAGGGGGATTTGGTGTGATAGAGGCCAGATCATTGTTCACTCTCATCCTGGGGTCGGCGCTACTTTTTGATTGTTGGTGGTTGGGACTGTATATCAGTCAAGAAAAAATTTAATTTTTATTTTTGATCTAATTGGCTGGATCAGTTTTTACCTATAACACCTCATAACTCCAGAATTTTAAATAATGTTTTCCAAAATCATTCTTCTTTCCAGGGAGGCCTTCCTAATGCAACCAATATGCATTACAGGGATGTTTTGTCCGTAAAAGTTTTTGCATTGTTGTTGCATTCACAAACAACAAAAAAAAACCCTGGGATGCACTGTGTCTGATGCTCAGTAATGACTGGACTAAATGCTTGAGTTGGCTACTGCCCCAGTAGCAGAACTGGAAATCTAAGACTCTGTAAAAACCCCAGCATGCTTCATTCCCCACAAAATCATTGGCATGAGTGGGGCTTCCAAATCCAGCTACTCACCAGATAACCTTATCCAAAAGAAAATCCAAATCCAAAGGAAAATCCAAACCCCCTGATTTAAGGAAAATGTGCTTTTTGTATTCTTTGTTCTAGCAACTCAGAAAGCAGCTGGATGAAATGCTATTAAAGTTATACCCCAGTCCTGCCCTGCTGGCTGCAAATTTCCATACTCAGCTTTTAGATGAAGGATGCATTACAGCCCAGATTGTAATGAGTGAAGAAAACCAAGATGCTTATGAGGAAGTGCATGTTGCCATTTGAAATAGAAGGGCTAACGTGGGAAAAGTTCTCAATCAGATTTACACTAGAAACAAAGTTTTTATAGGCAGAATGTGTCAAATTCCATGACTTAACAACAAAAGCCTCTTACTGTGGGGCAAACCAGAATACCCCCTGGTGAACTCTGTTCAAAATCTGAGCTCTTTGAAGGTAGCCACTATTTGCCTCATCTGCTAAAGAACCTGAATCTCAACAACAATGAACACCATGAAGTTTAAACATCTGGGTTAACATCAAGATTTCTACTACTTTGAAGTCTGAATGTGTCACCATTCTCAAGCTCCTTGAGCAGCCTGAGAACTGCCATAGCATTGTTGATCTTTAGCCATTGACTCTGTTTTGGGAAAACAACATTAATAACTGGGTTTCAGAACCACTTCTCCCCTAAGCATTCAATGTGCTTTTGCCCTTCAAACAGGGTGGATAGGACACATGTTGTTTTGTTATTGTTATTTCCAAACTAGGTCTTCTAGGTGTGTCTCCTGTCTTTTGTAAATGGGAGTGTTACATCATGCAGCTGAGTAGCTATGTAGATTTAAATTTTTTTCTTTCTGGTTGCTCATGCACATGGCACCTCAACCTTAGCATAAGGCTTAGCCACAGAGAATAAACTCCTTTTTGTGCATTCTCCTGCAATTCCTGCAGTGGGTCTGAAGAGAGTGCGAAAAGAGTAGATGTAGGTTGAATATGTGGGGAATTAATAAAACTGAAACTGAGGAGCAGAAGATAAAGGAGAATGTCCTCACAAAAGATCATTCTCACTTCTGAGTCTGCGAGAGGCTGGGCTTTTTAGTCTGTTTCCCAGCCTCCGAAAGATAAATGGATTTTCATCAGGGTGTGCAGAATCCCCCAGGAGGAGAGCCCATCCTGGATGCCCTCCGGGGATGCTGCTCTCCTGGCTGGGATAGGACTGAAACATCCCAGCAGGTCCCGTAGCTCCCAGCCTATTGTCATTCATCTGAATGCTGAGATACTCGCTCAGCAGGTTTGGCAGCTCATACAGCTTCTCAGAAGATACTAGATAATTGCTCCTGGATTGTTGTGTGATGAGTAGGTAAGATAACAGGACTATTAAGCACTGTTTCATCATCACCCTCAAACCAGTATACCAGATACTTCCTCTAAAAATACTGTTTCATCCCAAAACTAATAAACATATCTATTCTAAACACCATCTGCTGTTACAGTCTTTAATTGATAAAAAGAATGGCCAGTGTTAGATTTGACAGCTTAAGTGTTAATTATCATGTACTAGGATCTGTTAATTACCTGGAGGAAAAAAAAAAAAGAAAAAAGGAGGTAAACAATTTGTGTTTTCATTCTGGGCATATACAGTAAATATTTTTCCAAGCCTTCAAGCCAATTTCCTTAATGTTTTCCCCTTAATGCATTAAGACCCATTCAGCAAGAACCATAATGCCTAATCCCAGTGTGACAATGGGTAGCTGCTTGCATTAACTGAAGATGAATACCTTGCTGAAAGAGGGCCTGAGAGACCCAGGAGCAGCAAAGCTCTGTAGACCTGTCTCTGGCAAGGGGAGGCAGTGAGTGGGTGGTCCCTCCTCACAGCTGCTTCAGACTGCAGGTGAAATTCCACTGCCAAGGGTAGTGGGCAGCATTAGGGTATACTGCTTGGCCCGGAAGGTCTGTTTCCCCTCTGAACGTCCAGTTAATCCCTTTCATCATCCCTGTTATAGATAAAAATTGATCCAGCCAATTTTAATAAAAATAAAAAGATAAAATTTATTTGCGACTTATGTACAGTCCCAACCGCCAACAATCAAGGGCAGCACCGACCCCAGATCGAAGCTGGGTGAACTCAGATCCGGCCTCTATCGCACCGAATCCCCTCTGTTCACAAATGGCGCTTGGCAGAGTCCAACTTTTATACTCTTTTTCTTGCCTGCGGTGGAGTCCCTTTGTCCTTCCTTGGAGTTCTTCATATTCATGCTGCGTCTATTCTCTGTCCTGTGCTGGACAAAACCTTGTTCCAGGAACCGATGTGTATCTGCTTCTCGGTTCCCAGAATCCCACATTCAGATATATGTCCTTGATGGTCCTGTCTATCTGAGATGAACATCTTCATGGGCCATCATCTCGTTCATACCAGCGAGAACGCCCATCTCCTGTGCAGGCTAGGTCCACTTCCTATGTTAATGACACACCTCCTCCTGGCTGCCAGCTGAGGCTTTCACCACCCTGTGAAACAATCCCCTTCTCCCTTGCTGGTGTGATTTTAAGGCTTTATGTTATATTATTTGAACAATCATATTCTATCAGCACAAATTACTGTCATATCCATAACAATCCCCATAGTACTGAGGATAACAGAAGCTGGAAATTGCCGTTTTAAAGCCCTTTTCTTGCTACAATTCCCAGCCTTCTGTGGCTGTTGGAAGGTCAAACTGTATCCTGCCTCAGAGGAAACAAGAGGGGATACACAGTGAGGTCACATCAGTGGCCCATTAAGGGATTAGCCTGTGTCTCCCTGGCCCTGGGCCAGCAGCTCCATGGTTTCCCTTGCTCTGCCACTGTGCAGTATCCAGGGCAGGCCTTGCCAGGAGTGATCATGAGGCTGCAGTCCTCCCATGCCACAAATAGGTCTCATAAAGGATGAGGGTTGCGTTAGCTAATTCCAAAAGGGAAGAATTAGGCTGCTGCCTGGTACCCACCTTGCCACAGTGGTTGCACCCGTGTGCAGTACCTGGGCACAAAGCCTTTTGCAGGAGACTCTGCCACTATCTATTCCCTCCCAAACTGCTGTTAAGGTGATGAAGGCATTATTATGGGTTTAGAAACATTGGCCACCAAAATCATCATTTTTGATTAGACCATACCCTCTGCCAAAACTCAGCTAGCACAGCTAGCCAAAAGACTGGAAAGCTATAGTTTCACTTATGGAAAACCTTCAGAAGCTTTTGGAACCTGGTCCATCTTTGAGCTTTGCCAGTAGTGTGGAAAGTCTGCAGAACAAACTGCTGCAGCTGTGTTAGCTGATGTCTTGTGGCACTTCACCGGTGGGAAAGTGCTTTTGTTGATATGGTTTGTTTCATTTTAGAACTTGCAAGAGAGCTTTTTTGCTGTGTGTCCCGAGATTAAACTGTATAAAAAAGCCAGTATCCACCTTTCAAGGACAAAAATTATTCTGTGAGACATTTCAATCTCAGTATAAGTTTGCTGGATTATTATCACTTATAATTAATTCCCTACATGCTGTGACACTCCCTGCTGGCAACCTCTTATTCATCTGTAAAAATACTGAAGAGTTGTAGGCAGCAGGAAGGCTTGCCAAGACATCTGTATCAAGGTTGTTAGTACAGACAAGGAATATGTGTGCCACACGGGAGGTCTGCTGTGTTTAAAGCCGACCCCTTCTAATCACACTATATCCTCTCCAGGGGTATGGCTATGGCAGCAGTATGGTATTCTGTTTTCAGCACAAGCTTTAACTCTTTATTGTTCGTACAATAGTATATCTTTTGAACCCTAATGCATTTTTAACTGCAGGTTGGTTAAAAAAATTAACTGCCAGAGAAAAAGTGCTTTGAATTCTACCCTGTAAATTATTTGCATTGTTAACAGTTTGCTCAGCTTCTCTTTATACATATCTAAACACCCTCTGAGTCTGGACCAGTTTGTTGCTTCCTATGTCCTTACACCCAGCATATCAGTTATATTGAACGTTTTGTACCAGCTGAGTTTAATAAAAAACGTATGCACCACGCTCAACCAGCTGAATTCAAATGTTGTGATAAACAAGCTGCCATCAGAATGAGAACACTTGCTAAATGTCCCACTAGCCTGGATGCTGGGCTGAAAAAGAGGAGAGCAGAATCTGAAAGCTGTTTAAATTCCTGCACTTTTTTTCACTCTCATTACTGACTTACCTCACACTTACACTTTACCCATAGGATATCCTGAGAAGAACCACGTTCTTTACTTTAGCAGTGGTCTTGGTAAGTAAGGCCAGTTGCTTCCCCAGAGGCACAGAAGCTGACAGACCCATGTGCATACCTTGCAGATATGTGCAAGTATTTAATGGGCTCACTGATATGGCTTTGCAATGGAAAACAGTCTTGCAGAATTTCAGGGGGAGCTCTGATTTCTATTATCTGGTGGAAAGCAGTGCACATCTTATAAAATGCTGGAAAGTAGAGGAGGATCTTGCCCTTCACTATTTCTTCACATCATTTCAACAGTTTGCGTGAGCAGAGTATGATCTGTCTCATACTTAGCTGCCATGAAGTATTTACTATGTTGTCTAAGACAGAAATTAAGCTAAACTAATATTGGCTACCTTTTTCTATTAATTTAAATAGCAGCCCACCTCTTTATGGTGCATATTATATTTTCTTCTCTCTAATGGCAGTGGTCATGGTGTACCTCCACACTGGTTCTGCTGCTACCAGGATCAGCCTGAACCTGCTGAGATATCCTTACATATTTCTAATGGCATATGCATGAAACTTGTCCCCTTTTAATCAGACTTATGCAGAAAAGCACACTTTATAAAGGCAGAGGGAATTCTCCAATGCATTTAATGTCAAGGTAGGTCAGTCACACTAAAATTAGCTCTAAGTGCCACTCTAACCATTCTTATATTCCTTACCTGCATCCTCTTTCTTGCCTGAGGCAATATAAATAATAAATTATTTTCCATATCATCACATTGGTTCATTGAGTATCATAAAGGGATACATTCAGCAGCAGCAGCAGTAATTGGTGGGCTTGGAGTGGGCTTGACCCAGGTATCATTCACCTAGTCTGTGATTCAACATTCATTAATAACAACTCTATCTACCAGATCATCTGGCAGTACAAGTCTAATCCAGATCAGGAACAATCCCTCAGCTGCATTTCCATCAGGTTAGTAATTGTGTACTTTAGGGAGTCTGTGCCAGCTTGCACCATCATCATGACCTGGCAGTCCTGGTGTTGCATTCTCCCTCTTTTTTCTTTGTCTCCACATGACTGAGGAATGTTGTCCCATCTGCATTGAGAGGATGCTTGGTGGTGGCACCCCAAGGGGCCATTCTTCTAGTTCCAAGGAGAGGTCATGTGTGTTTCCAATGTAGTCCTGCAAAAGGTGTTCAGGGGAAGCTCAGCATTGTTGTCAGCAAAATATTTCCAAATCACAGTAAACAGCAGGATAAATCCGCACCTAACTGCATCCTTATATTTGGTAGAACTGATTCGCTTAGATCCTGCTGTTTAAGCTAAATTTCTTGATCACTTGTCTGTTGGTGAGTACAGATTAAGTGTTATACATGGCCACTCTGCTTTGGAGCACAAATTGGACTATTAGTAAGATAACTTTGGAGCCCAGAAGTCTCTGTTCACATTCTTTGCAGGGGATGAATATAGATGGATAGTGTGCCTGGGCTTGTTTACATGGGTACCTCCAGGTTTGGGACCCTTTGGAGGAGGCTGATGCCTACTTCACGTAAGGTTCTTGCGGATCACCTTAGACAGCAATTGAGAGTTTGGTCTGCTGGCCTGCTAAGCTGCACAACCCCTTGGTTTCCCTACTCCTGACTGGCTAAAGCATGCAAAACCAGCATGTGTGCTCCTCTTACTGAGAACAGTGAGGTAAAATGAGGCAGTGTGTGTACTGATGGTCATCATCCATGCTCTTGTCTCTCCTTCCTTTTCATAAGAGATCAACAGCCTCTAAACAAACAGAGTAAGAGATGTTCCCACAAAGCATCATTGTCATACTCAAGGGCTGTGCTTAGGTTCCAGCTTGCAGTGCAGTCCACCTCTTTTGCCCCAAGAGGAGCAATACACTTGGTGCCACACGTCATTGTTGGCTTTTCACAGGGTCATGTCAGGGAGTTAATCCAAAAGTGTTTATTCAAGGTGTTGAAACAATTGTGTGGGATGGTATGGCAGACTGTATCATTCCATAGGTTTCAAGTGACAGCCAATTGCATGGACTTGTGACCTGATATGGCCATGCTAGTACCTGTACTTGGGTTCAGTTAGGAACTGTTGTGGATAGTTGGAAGATGTGTGGAAGTTGGATTCTGCCTCTGCAGATGTAAACAGGGCAGCAGAGCCACATGGTCATACTGTGTGTGAGTGAGTCCAGGCACTGACACAACTGGAAACTGAGGGGTGTTGGCAGCAGGAAAGGAGAAGGAGAAAGGAGAAGGAGTGTGCAAATAGAAGAGGAAATCCCTGGGTCCAAACCTGCTTACAGAGCAGAGCAGCAATAGGCAGAGACCTCAACATTGGTGTGTAGATGGCAGGAAAAGGCTATGAGAGGTCCAGTCAAAGACCTACAGACAAAAAGCTTGCAGATCTGCTGAGAAAATATTATCAGACATGAGCACTCCCATCAGTACAGTCTCTTTAGGCTGATAAATGGATTAAAATAATACATATTTTAATTTAATATATATTTCTGACACAGCGCCAGATACCCAAGATTTCATTTATGGATGGACAGAAGCATGGTCTGGGGGCAATCCAAAGCAACTGATTTGGAGCCATTGCATATAAGCCAACTTCTGTTTTAGAAGCAGAGATCAGACACTCCAAAGAAATCTGAAACATAGGCAAAATGCAGGTAACATAAATGTTAACTGTGAAATACATAATTAGTCTAAATGCTAAGAGTAAGGAATTTAATATTAGTGTAGAAGCTTAGGAAAGGCTAAGAGATAAAAAGTTGCTACAGCTGATTAGTAGGAAGAACTAAGTATCTCCTCATTTTTTTTATTTTGGAGGTTTTTCAGAAATAACTCATCAGATCATGTATTTAAATGTCAGATGAAGGCTTCAAATCTTTCCTCCCACCTCATAAAAAGGAAGAAAATGGACAAGGAATGGAGGTGCTGGTAGGATTTGTAAATTTGTCCTGAGCTGTGATGGAACAGTTTCACCATTGTGCTGATTACTGAAGTCTGAATCACTGGTAAGTAAATGGCCTTTGCCAAGAACTGCAAATGTTCCAACCACTGCAAGAACATAAGTGTGCAACAGAGGTTCATGTCCAACTCTTTGGATAATGCCCTACCTTGACTGGGGAGAAAGGAGCTTAAGAAGTGATTTTTCTTCCATGGACTTTCCATTATAAATTAAATACAGATGCACCTTCTCTTTCTCATGGAAGACCAGAAATCATTGGAAGCTGGGAAATTATTTTAAAAAATTAAAAATAACTCTATGCAGGCCCCTAGGCCTGGACTTCTTGTTCAAGGCAATGCACCAGGCTATGGTGACCCCTGTTCTGATCCAGAGTCACTGCCATTCCCTTCCTGAAGCAAGAAAAAACAATTAATTTCAATTTGAGGCATTTTCCATTATCTTTTTCCTATTAATGCTTCCTAATCTTATTTATTGTCTCTGAAACAATCTTCAGCCTTGCATATGGCCAAAAACCTGGTAGAAATTAAGAATATATGGGCTACCTGGAAATATGTAGGGTTTTCCAACTTAGTCTAGAATAAAGCAGTTTTTGTGGGATTTCACAAGGACATTCACGATACATTTCTAGATATTCTTTGCTGGTTTGTTTATCATAAAATATTTTGGTTACATTTACTTTGCTATGAACCCTCAATTGCTCATAGCCCTTCCATTTGACTCATTGCACACTTACACAAAAGATGGAGTGAGACTGCTGCTGAGAGACTGTTCATTTCCCAGCTGCAGAAAGTTTAGGAGCAGAAAGTCAACCAGCATACCTGGCAGGGATTTATCAGGAACTAGATTAGCATTAACTAGAGTAGCATTAACTAAAACAGATGGACTAGAAATATGCCCTTAAAGAAATCCTAAAAAAATCCCCTAACCAATTAAAACCCCAAAACCACTAAGGAAACTTCACAGTCTGGTGTCAAATAAAAAAACCAAACAATCCTCCAAAAAACTAAGAAATCTAAGTAATTATTCCATTCAGGGGACAAAGACATTAAATTGACAAAAGTGGAACACTTTCAAGAAATACTTGAAAAGATTCCTTAGTGGCCAGTTCAACTGCACTATGATGTCCCCTGGAAAGTCTATCATGTTTCCATGCAAATCCCGGTTTTGAAGTCACTTTCATTAATGTAAATAAATAAATAAATAAAATATTATTTATACATTATATGTGCTTCTATGTATAAGCATACATTTTTTAAAAGGTTTTCATTTCAGCATCCATTTTATGCCAACAAAATGTCATTGCTGACAAATTTTGCAGCATGGCTCTGCAAAACTTCTGCCTGTTCAGAGAGGACAGGGGCTGAGAGAATTGAAAAACGCAGAATGACCTCAGGGGCCCACCACTCCCAGCCATAATTCATGTAGTTTGCTGCAAGCAGAGATGTGAGTAACATCTCCCATCTTGGCTCCACCCCAAAGAGTAATGACTTTCACTTTTCGTTATCTTTTGACCTGGGTTTCAGACACTAGAAAAACTGACAAGAAGCTTTAATTTAACTGGTCCTCAGTTCACGTTATGATTTTGGAAAATAGCCTCTTCACCAAAAAAAGAAGTTTGGTAGTTGTTGTTTTGGTGTTTTTTTCCCCTAAGCTTAATAACCCAAACTTCAACAAAACACCAAGTCACTTCATGTCCTTTCTTAGACATGTATTTTTCATGGTCATTTAACAATTTTAAAAGTTAATAAATATTCTGAGGGACAGTAGATCACACTGACACTGTCCTGTGTGTTTACTCTTGCTTATAAATATACATGCACATATCTGTCTTCTATGTGTGTGTATGTATATATATATATATGAGCATACATATATACAAAAACTAGCAAAATAAATAATAAGTGTTGCAACATATATGACAGTATGCAAAACCTTACCTCTTACAGTATAAATTTAATATACAAGAAAGCCAAATTTTCATAACAATTTGTATAAAAAGCTGCAATTAAAATTTGTTTTTGCTTCCTATATTTTATAAGAGACTTTTGTTAACAAAAAGGATTAAACATGGTATTTCACTGCCCACATCTGAATTCTTATATATTTGTTAGCCATAAGGCAATATTGGCACAACAAAACAAACCAAAAGGCACATCTTCTGAAGAAGACTCAAAGGTGAACACAATTCTGCAGTTAAGAAAAATTGCCAGCACACACTTTCTCTGTTGTTCCCAAAATAAGTGAGTTGTCAGTAAAATTCCAGTTCACACAAGGTCATAAGGAGTTCTCCCTCCAGAAATTGCACCATTATTTGAAAAGAGGGAAAAGAATCCATGCCCTCTTCTTGATTGTGCTGGCAATACCAAGACAGTGCCACAGGTGATGGTCCCCCAGAACACAGACCACCACAGACATCAGAACAGGTTTTCCCTGCTTCATTTGTGCAGTTGGATTTCATATCACAGAAAGTCAAACAGGATTAAGACCTAAGGAATATAACCAGCTAGTCCATCTAAAATTGATACTGCAGCTTGGATAATTGCTGTGCTATAATAAATAGGCTTCTTTGTTTTCTCATCCATGCTTGTCTACAGCAGGATTCATTGAGCTTTCCATTATTACAGTCTTACATGATTTTCTATCCCACCGTCCCCCATTTGCTTTCTTCCTTTGTATGCAGAAAAATGCCTGTAAAATATTAATACACTTTCTGTAAAATATAGGCAAAATCCAAGCAGGCGCAGGTGAAACCATCTTGATAACTACTTATCATAGTAAAGACCCAGTATAATTTCATTTAATGTGATAAGCACATAAGTCCCAATTTTTCTGGCAATTGCTTATCTGGTGTTTCAGTTTTTTTTTTCTTTTAATATTATTTTAGGTTAAAAGGTTATTTCTGTCAGATTCACAGTGGGTGGATAAGATCAATAACATATTCATACCATTCACAAAAGTGCCAGACTTTACTTTTATTGAAAAATGTAGTAGTCATGTGTAATAAGCATTCTCCCTTTGTGGAGGTGGAGAACAGCTAGTAATATTCCAGAAGGCCTCATTTTTCTGCACTTCTTCTGCATTTTAAAGAAGAATTGCATCCATTCTCACTTGCTTTTCAGTTTTGATTGAAACCAACAGACATAGGCAAGAAATTAAACCTCCATAAATCTGATTCTGCATTGCAAGATTTGTTTATGCCCCCTACTTCTCACTTAGGTTTGGAAGCTGTCCCTGAATACGAAGTTGGTCTGTGTATAAGTCACTGTCAATATAGGTGGTTTGCTCATATTTTGTTTGTCATATTTTTTGTTTTATTCACTGCATCATTTTTATTGTGATTGCTTGGTGGGATTTTTTTTTTCTTGTTTGATTTATTTTAATGCTATAAAATATGCTAGGCATATAGCATTGTCATATAAACATTCCCAAAATGTTATCTTGCCTTTGGGAAGATCCTAATTTTGCAGTGCTGGCTCCATTAAGTTAGTACTCTTTTTCTTTTCACCAACCTTTTCCATTTTCACTAAACCATCAGTGGCAGGTCCTGGAATCAGCATCTCCCAATTCTCTCCACATCAGGCATCACACAGAGGAACAGGTTTCCATACCTAATAACCTGCAGCTAAAATATGAATCTCTGTCACATGCTAATGAGCACTTATGCCTATCCACCCCTGTGGCATGGGAGTGTGTCAGGGGGCTGCTGTGATGTTTGATTTGATTTCCAGTGCATTCCATCTGGCCACACACCGGTTGCACTAATAGGTGTCAAAATCCCGCTCTCAGCACCTCCAGGGGATCTATGCAGCCATTCCCTACCAAATACCTCTTAATTGGCAAACTTCTTACAGGAACATCCAGGAGTCATTAAGCCAAAAAGCACAGATGAAACAAGGAAATTAAGAAGACAAGAGCATTAAATGAATGGCCTGTACAACCACACTTGGCCTGTGCCCTTTCCCATCCCCAGTGCAGATGCCTACCCATTTCATTTGCATAGACAGTCAGGGGTCAGAACAAAGCCTGTAGATCCTTTAAGACCTTGGGCTGGCCTTCTGGACAGGGCTGAATTTTGCTCAGCTAATATCTTGGAGTAATCTCCAATCTCTTGGGTTCGGTGCCACATGCAAAAATACCTCTGCTGGGAGAAAAACCTCTCCCTGATTATTTGAAAGGTCTAAACTGGGTGGAATTTTCTTTTTCCCTAGCATTATCCACATGACATATATTTCATTGTAATTTTGATCTCTATCTGTTAAGCTTATACTTCTGCTCCCACCAGAGTCTATGGATCTGTGGGAGAGTAGGAAAAGCAAGTAGGAAAAGCAAGCTATCAACCTGGAGGGAGCTCTGTGGAAAGGAAAGCAATTATAAGAAAATTCTAATTTTCTATCTATAGTAATAAAAAGGAACAGATCAGATAAAAATGAATTAAAGGAACGTGTAAGCTTCAAGTCTGTAAGTTATTGTGTGATACTTGTGTCTTTAACAGTCTCTGTCTTAAATGTTAGACTAGGAGATCAAAGTTTGATCCAATAGTAAATCATCTGGTTATCACAAAATCTGATGCATTTAAAATCTGGCTTCATAAAAATGTAATTTATTGATGCAGTATAGAGAGACTGCCTGGTATGTCAAACACCTTCAAGTAGGTCATCTTTCAGGGATTAGTCTAAGTTGCTATCTGTTGACATTTCACATGTGACATCATAAGCTTCTTAAAATGAATGAAATTCTGTTTCTTTTCTTTGGGTTTTTTCGGTTTTGTTTGAGTTTTTTGGGGTTTTTTTTGGTTGTTCTTTTTTTGTTGTTGTTTTGTATTGTTTTGTTTTGTTTGGAAAATGATGGCTGAAAGGCAGAAAGATTTGGAAACCAGGTTAGTGATTTTTGGCTGCCTCATATTTGAGATATCCACTTTAACATAATCTAAAAGGTCTGTTTGTCAGCAAGCGAGTTTATTTTGTTCTGAAAATTAGACCTTTTGTCTCAAACTGGAAGTCAAACCATGAAACATCATAGTAATAAATAGCGTACTCTGAAAATCCCAAGCCATCACCTTCTAATTAATGATATGTTGCCCTGTTATTTGCCAGAAAAAGACCACTTAGGAAGATGGATGTGAGCTTGATGCTCTAACTTTCAAAATCAGTCTGGTACCAATTTATTGTGTGCCCTTGAGCAAGTTATCTGTATTAGGTGCTCCAGAGGTGCTCTGCTGGCCTGTCCCTTGGGCACTACAGCCCACTTGGAAAGGATCTGCAAAGCTTCCTCTGACTGCAAGGAAGCACTGTCAGCACAAGGAGTGGGAGTTTGGCACTATCCCCATGTGAAATTGACCAGTGAGACCTGTACAGGTCTACAGGGCATAATAACACACAGATTTTTTTTTTCCAGATTATATTTCAACAACCAGACAAAAAACCCCAAGAATATCTCTGACTTGGGTTTTCTAATGGAGTGGCTGAAAAGTACAGCGGGGCTGCAGCTTATTTTGGTTGCTCCTTTCCTGTTTAGTACAGGAAAAAGTACAGCAGTCTGTTTGTCTTCACAGCAAGGACGGGCTCTGGTGTTGAGGACAGTGAGACAAGGTGAGATTGCTCGGTGCTACTGGTAAGAGGAAAACAGGAAAAACTATTGTTTTATGATGAACAAGACTAATAACTTCTCTGAATGCATTAAATAAAAATGAGAGACATTATACAGGAATGTTTCTTTTTACTGTATGGAAACAGCATCTTTTTATTGTGTGTTCTAATGATTTCAAGCCATCATGTTGGCCATCTTGAATACAGTTAAGAAAAAAATGCTTATGTAATTATTTTATTTTTATTGGTAACTGGAGAAGAAAGCTAGTGTGAATAATGGTACACAAGTATACTATTTATAAATGTGATTTATTTATACATCCTTTGTATATTTGTGTATTCACTGAGACCCTAATTTCTCAAGAAACTTATCTCTGTATCTTATTTACTCGTCTGGAGTGGCTTCCCCTTTTGAACCAGTCAACTAAACATATAATTGTTTAGAAACTCTACAGACTTGCCAAAATATGAACTCATGCACAAGGAAGGGGCAGAAGTTCAGATTTCAATCTGGCCATGTAGGGCGGCATGTGCTGTCCTAAGCTGCTCGAGTGAAGTTGTTCCTTTTAGTTGCTCTCCAGAGGCTCTTTTATTGGGAGAGAAAAAAGATCTGACTGCCAAGAAGGAGGACGACGCTGTCTGCAGAAATGGATCAAGGCTCTGATAGGGAAAACAGAAGATTTATTTTGTCTTCTTTCTCTCCCTGTTCTGAGGGACTGTGGGAGAAAGTACAAGCTGAAAAATGGTAACTCTCTGCAAGGCCATACTTTCCACTCTGGGCCATACTCTGGCCTTTCAACTCACTGTGCTGGGCCACTGACTTCCCCTTTCTGTTATACTTTGCCACTAGAAAGAAGCCCCTAATTCCTGGGTCACAGCTTTCTCCTTTTCTTCTGTGCTCCTGCAATTTGTCATCCATCAAGCAGCTGCAACCAGGATAGCAGTCTGTTTTACTGACATGAAAGTATTTTCTTGCACCTTAGATATAACTCATAAGCAATATGCCATCATACAGCTCTACACTGGGACAAGACACAAAACACCACTTCTTTTTTCTTTGGACACACATTCAAAGGGCTAGTCATCAAGAGAAAAACCATGGATTCCATGAAAATTTGAGTTTTTCACCTTTCCCCAGAAGCAAGACAAATGTTTGTCATCAGCTGTATGGAGCAGGAAAAAATGATCCACTGCTTTTGATCTTAATTACACACAATCAGTCTGAAATACAGATTACTAAAGAATACCCCATAGGTCTCACATGTTGTTTAGTGCTTGGCAGGACAAGGTTTACAGCAGTCTGTGAGCACAGAAGTGAAGACCACATCTTCCTTGCTCTCACAGCTTCCAGGATCATTCTCTTAGGATGTTTACTGGTACCTATGCTGGGAGCCTCCAGGTCTGCCATGAAATGTGGGACCAATGTCTTTCCAGGTGAACTTTACCCTGCAGTGTATAGGCAAACAAAAGGAGGCTGCATTTTCCCTGCCAGGTACCCCTAGTATCATTCCAGCTGGCTCCTGTGCAGAGCTGCAGCCATGCTGCTGACTTGCACAGCATCATTCCAGGCTTTCTGTTCCATTCAAGTAGCTCAGTGTAAAATGCCAAGACATGCTGCTGACCCAGAGTCAGCCAGTGCAGGTGATGAGGCAGAAATGCTGTGACTCCTGTGAGCGGAGGTCTTGAGAAGCTGTTCAGCAGCAGCTGTTTTGTGCAGCTTCAAGGACACATCATGATAAAGAGCCTTAAGGCATCTTAGAGCCTGACAGTGCAGCTTCTTTCCCACTGACAGCTCGGTATTCAGACAACATGTCTCAGCACTTTAGAAGTCACAAACTAGTGACAAGCACTCCTGTGAGCATACACAAGATGCAAAGGACCCATGCAACATGAATGACATGCAAGAAAACTCAAGCTAGCTTTCACTCAGCCCATCATTTAGATGAGCTGGAATAGGTCATTGCAAGGAAACTGTGAGACATTGACTGCTGCTCCCTTCTGCAGAGGTTTTGGCTCATATGGAAAATTGTTCATCAGATTGAGCTTTCTTTCCATCCTTGGATAATATATCCCATTCCTTCTTCATTCGTTATTGGCCATGGTACATATGGCAAGGCTTGGTGCACAGAGGGGTGGGAGGAGGTGAGGGTGCTGTGCTCAGGTGCCTCCTGCAGGCAAACCCCACAGTTTGAAAGTCCTGGCTGGGAGGTGGACGGGATGGCATAGGATGTCGGGTTGCTATTGGCATGTTCTAAAAAATATGTCTTTTTGACACATTTTGGGAGATAGTGCAACAGACATGCATATGTCACTTAGCACACTTCCGGGAGCATGGCAGCAATCCAGTGGAGTTAAGAGATTGAAGCTAAAATGGGAGAGGATGTTTTTCAAATATATGTACCAAGCACTCAGGTCAAGCCCTATGGATAAAATTTGTAACTAAAAACAAAATTCTGCAGATGTTTTGTGATTTCTCTTGACCTGTATTTTATCTTGATCAGCAAATATTTCTTCTCAGATTGATTATCCTCCCTGTGTTCTATGAGGAACTCTTAGATCCAAACTCCTGGAGGATGTATGCCAGAAGTTTTAGGGAACAGGTGGGAGAATTATGCAGTTATCTAGGCTATGCTTTCTTGCCCACTGTCAGTTAGATTGAGTTTATGTGCAGCATCTGAGCATTATTTTGTGGGCAAGATTAGTAAAAAAGGTAGTTGCAATTCTCTGTGTATATATATATTGGGGGGTGGGGGGTAGAGGAGAGTCTTGACATCCCAGTCATTATCCAGTCATTTATCAGAGCTGACCTTTTGCCACTAAGCACTCCAGTCTTACCTGCCAATATCTTCCAGAGAGAGAAAACTGTATGGACAATTCTCTGTATTCTTCCTCAAGGTGTGGCATGAATGAAAAGAACATCTGAAATCTGATAGAGAATCTGTATTAGTATCCTGACATCCGTTCCAGCTTGACACCTCTTTGATGTGCAAGAGTACTCTGTCAGCATGCTCCCCTCTCCTCATGCCTCTGATTTTCAGACATGCAAGTCTGTGGTCCTTCTAGGAGTATCCCACCAAGAGGGCAATGTGTATGTTACCTGTCTGCTATTAGAATTTTTCCCCATCCTCCACTTCTGCATTGTTATTGATTGATTGTGTGCTGGCTGGCTGTCTCTAATATACAGCATATTCACCACCTCTAATTGATTGCAAGTTCATAATCTTTTGCCCAGTACCCTGAGCAGATTGCTATTGACACTTACTTATTTTGTAATACTCTTTATTACTCTTTGTCTTCTCATCAGCTTTTCTCTTTCCCTCTTCTGTCCTTTTTGCTCCCCTTTTACCCTGGCTTGCAAATCTCTGTTTGCCCATGTCTTTCCTTTTCCTCCTGTTACTTTCCTACTCTACTACATCATGAGCCTGTTTTTTTTGCCATGGTTTTGGTGAAACTTGTGTTTGCCACAGCCTCCTTTGTCACTGACACCTGTCTGCACCGCAGCCTCTCTGTGCTGTATTGTTGCATTGGGCCTCTCCTCATCCCCTGCTGCTCATGCCCTCAGCAGCTCTCAGGAGACACAGATGGGCTGGCACTGAGCACAGCCCATAGGAATGCAGGGATCTGAGTCCACACCTGAGTGAAGTGGAGTCCTGAGCTCTTCCTCAGGTGCTGCCCAGTTATGCAAGTCATGGCGCACCAGAGGAACTAGATGAGAGAAGAGGCAAGAATTAAAAGCAGGCCTTCCTTCAGTGCAAGGAGTGAGGCAGCGTGTGTCTGTGCTTTGGAGTGGGAGTTCTTTCCATAACCCCTTTGCTGACCTGCACTGTGGCTGCCAGCATAAGCATACAAGTCCTGGTAAAAAAAAACACTAAAAATGAGCAGACATTGGGTTGTCTGTTGGGTAGTGAGCCTCTGGCTGGTGTGTGTGAACAGTCTTCTATATGGCAATGGTGCACATGTGTGACCTCAGGAAGTGACAGCCAGTGGGACTGTGGGCAGCAGCATGCTGGTGGATACACACTGAGAGCTGTAAGCCTCCAGCATGCCCTGCTGCACTTGACATGAGCCCAGCCGAATGCAGCCCAGAAACAAGCACACTTGTCTTCAGCACTGCTCATCAGCATGCAGAAAGTACATGCACAGCAGGGTACAGCTACTGAGAGCTGAACCCTGAGGGAGATGCTGGGGACAGCATGTTCTGACGTGACCCACGGCTTTATGCTTTTCATAGATCAGCATCAGGGAGGTTTGTGCTCATCTACTCACCTGCCTTCCCACTCCCATATGTGCTTGGTAGACACTGCGTCCCCTTCCCAGGTGGTGGCTGTCACTGCAGCAGTGTGCTGCATGAATGTTATTTCATAGTCAGGAGGAAAGGGCACAGGCAATTGGCCTCCAGCTCTCCCCTTTGGCTGGTACCCAGTCCCAGTGACACTACAGAAAACAAAGGAAGGCTACCAGAAACACTCAGAATACTCAGGGGGGAAAAAAAATAAAGAAAAAAACCCCAAACAAACAAACAAACAAACAAAAAACCCACCAAAATCCAAAACCAAAACAAAAATCTTGGAAGAAGGAGCTCATTTTAATAGCTCCAAGTCTTGCACTCCGGTATGTCTTAGAAGGAATTATACTGCTCTTTGACCTTTAAAAATAGTCTTGGATTTGGAAATCATCATAGTGCAGATCCTACTTTACTGGAAAGTTGATAGCAAGGTGAAAAAGAAAAGGAAAAGAGCAGACAAGGATCTGGAATCAAAGGCAGGGGAGCACTTAGAGACGTGTCGACAAGAAGTGCTATACAGAAACGACTGGCAGATTTCTGTCTAAGCTGTTCCTCCTCCTGGTTGCATTCATCTCCCAACACAGTGCTTCTTCATTTGTACCATCCCTGTGATGGCACTTTCAGGGAAGACCATGTTTTGAGCAGAAGTGCACACTCCTATCCACCTTCTGTATTCGTAGGGCCCCTTCCAAACCAGCAAGGTCGAAATTTGGTCCCTGACCTGTGCAGTGCAGCAAAGGGCCAGACAGCAGGGGTGGTGACCCTGGCTCAAGTCCACACATTTTTTACTCCTTCTTTTGACCCATGATAGAAATAGACCAGGTTGAGCTTCACTTCTCATGCAGAAGCTTAAAGATATCAGTTCATAGGCTTCAAGCAAATACCTTTGGGTGACCAACAAGACAGCCAAGAGTTTTCCTCTTCTATTGTGAGCTGTGTGGGAACTCAGTACATCAACCCCCACATCTGCACAGTGCTGGGGACTCCCAGCAGAGGAAGAGGTGGCGTGGTGACCGATGGGCTGTTCAGGCCAGGCAGGTCACCCTGGTTTCAGTGAAATGGCCAGAGAGAGTGGCTGCTGGCTGGGGACCACTGTGGCTGGCTGGCACAATGAAACCAGCAGGCACCAGTCCTCCACTGAGGAATTTAGCAGTCACCATGACCCTCTGCAAGCAGCAGGCAAAGGGTCAAAAAGAAGCCAAAAACTAACCTATTAATTGATCTCAGAAGATAGAGCAACACAAATTTTTAAATCAAAATCATAGTTCTGACAAATTAAAAATGATAAAAATTTGATTCATCATTCTTATTATTTAACTTTAGGTGGGAGAAGCAAAATTTTCCAGAGAGGAAGGACATATAGTTGAGTTCAGATGTGATACAAAGGTAGTTTAAATTACCACTCCTTTATCTCCATTTTTATCTCCTTTTAAATGAAAAAGAACATTACTTTTTTTTTTTAAACTTTTTTTTTTTAATCAAATTGGTAGAATTTAGGCTTTGAGCAGGAGAGAAGATGTCTTCACCATAAACAAAAGATGGTTTTTGGAAATTTGTATTTGACAGCTGTCTCCAAACAGGTAATCAGATTAAATAAATGCACCAGATACTCACTGAGAGTTAAGAGTAAGACAGCTAACAATTACATACAGGAAGATGTGATACCATTGGTTTTGTGGTTTTTACTTCTCCTTTTGGTGAAAGTGAGACAACTGTGGTTTCTCTCATTTCTACTCTCTTCAGAAATGTGAATATCTGTCTTTCTTTTATATCAGCGTCTTCACTTTGCTGTTGATTCAGAAGCAACTCCAGTTGTACAAACAGATTAAGTCTAAAATGAAACACGGCTAGAAAGCAGCATTTTCCTCAACCAGTAGTTTATACACAAAACCACCAAGCCACAGAATCACAGAACAGTTGAGGCTGCAAGGAACCTCTCTGAATCTCCTAGTTCCCCACTGTGCTGCTCAAAGTAGATGACATATGGGGACCTAAAAAAGTAGAAGTGTGCTCTGCCTGTCAATTCAGTGAAATGTATGCAACAATTTCTGTAAAATACTACCATCTTCTTAGAGCATCTAATGAACAACCATTGTTTAGATATTTTCAAATGCAGGTGGCATTCAGAATTCATAAAGTGGGCCAGAAGCACAAATCTTCATCCCAGAAATCAGTAACACAGATATAAAATCAAAAGAATACTTGTATACTCATGCCCCAAATTATAAGTTTTTGACATAACAGCACACCAATGAAAAATACTGAGCAATTTTCCTTTAAGTAGAATGCAGTGCATTGTTTTTGTTCTTGCAAGTCCTGGTTGTGTGAAGCCTTCTGTATTTTCCTAGTTTCTTTAGCCACCAATTTATTTTACATATAGGAGATGCACACTCTTCATCAACATTTAGCTACAAGCAGCAAGTATGATGATGTTTTTGAAAGCATATGAGAAGGCAGCTGCATCCAGTGTTTCTACACAGGAGCACTTGGCAGCAGCACACTGACATTGGCTGGTCTGTGTCCTGCTCTGCATCACTGACCCTTCCCTGTGCTCCCTCTAGGGAATCAAGCCCCTAAACATTGGTTTAGATGCAAGATTTTATATGCCCTGGTTTTAGCCACCTGAACTGTCTTGGATCTAGCTCTTCATGTCTACTCCTGAACTACATCACACTGCGGGAGCCACCAAACACACCTGTGCTTGTGCCACACATGGCTCTGCCATAGCAAGCAAGGGCCAGGTGTCTAAAATCATTTGCTTCAGGGACAGGCAGGTTGCAGCAAGGCTCTCCCTCCTTACAGGTCTTTCTCATTTAATCCAGCTGCTCCAGATTTATCTGCAGACTCTTTCTCCAGGTTAAGATGCATTGAGGATTTTGGTTCATGTTTTTCTCACAACTCACTGGAAGGTTTTCTTACCCTCTGTTTCTTGCCACCTCTCTGCCATCTGTCACCAACCCCAGAGCAGAATCAGGACAACAGCCTCAGCCTCTGTTTTAAGAGTGGACTGTCCTGGGGAATAATGCCGGAGACAATAATGCTCTAGATGTCTTCCCCATGCCTGCTATACCTGGCCCTGTGCTGCTCATTATTCAGGTCTGAGCTTCTGTGATTTCCAGTCAAGCAGTGAAAAGCGAAGCCTTGCAGATTTTGGTTTGCTCAAGACATCCCTCTGTGAGAAGCAGCAGTGGAGAGACTGTTGCACAAGCAGTTCCAGCATCTGCATGAAAAAAAGGACAGCAGAGGCAGTGAGAAAGTTGTAAGTCACACAAATGACTAAGTAAATGGCTAAGCCAGCACCAAACATCCACAAAAATGATTTTACTGCCATGTCAGTAGACACATGGACAGCCAGGGACACTGCCTTCAAACACTGGCAGGTTTGGCTCCAATACAATTAATCTGGAACTAATTACAACTGCCATACCAAAGTCAGATGAGCCTCAATATTATATAGGAATTTAGTCAAATTAAAAAAAAAAAATAGATCTTACCTTATGCATTTTAAAAATAAGCAAAGAAGAGGTATGTCCTCTGTTTACAAAGTGAGACACTTTTGCTGAAACCTGTATAGTTGTTATTGAAAATGTTAATCTTCTGTGTGCTGAAATAACACTACCATCTGACAATTTGATTATCTTAGAAACCATGATTAAAGCTTTCTTCTTAGAACTATGTTGCTGAATGGTTGAGTACTTAGACAGCCTTCTGTGTGCTTTCGAAAATCATATTGGCAACCTTGAAAATCTAGTTGCTGCTTTTCCCTGCCTCTACCGTCAGAGATGTTTATTAATTTGATATGAAGTATTGAAAACTTTATTTACCAAGATTTGTAGATAATTGATTCTTTTCATACTTTTAAACGTACAATAGATTCTAAAACCAACTTTATAAAATATTATTTGGATAGTATAGCCTCCCCTAGATCGACCTGCCATGTGCTCATATGCATGCATTTGATGATTTTCACACATCAGATTAGGGAACAAAAAAACCACAAAAAAATACCATGGCATTTCACAGCACAGAATAATGGAGAGGGGGGAAGCGGGGGGAGGGTGGAAGTAATAATAAATTTCTGAAGACAGTTGAAGTCTGAGAACATATCAACTCTTTCAGGCTTCTGGATTCGTATGAAGCAAAACCTAGGATTGCAGCCAATAAGGCAGATGGTGATCTGCTTGTCATCATATCTCTCAGACAGACTTTAGCTCCATTCAAGATGCCTAGTCACAGGCTGGTAGGGGTGCTTTTTGGTGCCGTGACTTTTCTCTACCCAAGGTCGACGGTCACAGAGATTTTTGATTCTTCTTATTCTTTTTTGTGCAGACTCTTCTTACTTTCACAAGTATCTGTCCAAAGTATTTTGACAAATTATGAGGCCTATCTTGAAGTCATGTCAGTTACCAAAAACTTTCAGGTCAACTCCCTATCTAATATCAACTTTTAAGAATTCTTAATTTAAATATAGTTGGTGTTCTGCTTCCCACAGTGCCTCCCTACTCCAATTATGTACAAAATCTTAGACAGAAGACCTTTTTGAGAAAACTGGTGTGGTCTTATCTGGCTGAAAGGTCTTGAGATAACATTGTGTCACCAGTGTAGAGAAAGTTCAGCATAAAAATAGAAGACACTACTTAAAAAGGAACCATGATAAACATTCATCACCAAGCATGTGCCCATCAGAGATATTTAGCATGTTTATTTTAAAGGTAAGTTTCACTATGGTGATTTTTTTTCCTTCCAGAAACAGATATATAATGTTTTACTATCACTTGAATGGGTTCCAAATCAAGCTGTTTGTCAACTGGAAATTTCTTCTTGCACGAGAAAAGTATTTTAAAGCTGAGCAGGAGGAAATTCACATAAAGGAATAAACTGTACATAGCAGATTTTCATTCCTTAGCTCATCTTCCCGTGCTGGAAACCTGGACTTCACAGCTCTGTGCTGTTGAGAACAGGGAACAGTTGAAAAACACAGCAAATATAGCAAATATTGCAAATATAGCAAATACTGTAGAAGTTTCTTCCATAATGTTAGTATTCATGGGAATGCTACCATTCGCAATACCAGCAGCAGTAGAAAATACTTACATGAATCGACACAGACATTTACATCATTCTCTCCTTGAATCCCACAGCAAGCCACCTTTTGTCTGAAGTCAGAGCAAACAGAAGAAAATAAATATTGTGGTGGTGAATGTGATGAACAAGGCACAAAACATTACAGCCATGGTGACTCTTAGATGGGAATAGAAGCATAAATGCCAACTAATTATTTGTCTGTCCTGAAAACCAGGGCTAAATCATCCTGTTGGCAGAACTACTAGTGCTACACATACTCTTACAGGGAAACTGTCCCATGATGGAGCCTCTGCAAGACAGATTTCATCATTTAGCCACAATAAGAAGAGAAGAGCAAACAGAAAACTGCTCAGAAACTGCCAATGCTAAGAAGGAATGACTCTACAGGCTGCAGATGTAGATTAACAGAAAGAGACCATCAGGAGCTATGACTCAGAGACATAGCTGTGGTTCCAAGATTTGGGCAGAAGCGTACCCCCGGAATTGCTTAAAAATTATTCTTATTTCTTTAGTCTCTGCCCTAACACAGTTTGTCATCTTTATCTCTGCCCATGCCTCCTTGGTCTACATGCTTTACTTTGTATCTCTTGCCTAAACTAATTCTTGTCCTACTGTCCCTCATTTTTAAGTCTTTACTCTTTATGTTTCTTCTTCCTCCACCAGAAGGCTTGAGCATAGGGTATTTGATATGCCAGGAGCTCCTGACTAGGGCTGTTACAACAGTCAGAACAGAGGGAAGCCCAGGCTGATGGACCACTGCTGGAGCTGATGCTCATAGCTATGTGGGAACTGCCTGACCTACAGTTCCCGCAACACAGAGGGAGCATGAGTGTAAGGACCCACCTTTATCTACAGATAAAGTGGCACCAGAAGCATCACTTGTAAAGAACAATCAGAGTTAGAGTCACACAGTTGTATTCCCCTCCGTTAAACCTGCGACAAGCACTGGGGAGTAAAACAAATATTAATACATTTTTAGTTATGTAGCTGCATACATATGTGTTATAGCCAAGTATTAAAATTCTTATGCATCCATGATTTCACACTGACTTTGCGCTGTATTTATATCACTACAAAAGAGGCTTAAAAAATTCACCAGATTTTCAGCAAGTGCAAATCACTTTAGCTTCACTGCAGTGCATTGCCTTGACTTTGGTGAATTTAATTCAGACCTGGATCACTGAAAGCCCACTGATTTGTACCAGCTAAAAGTCCAAATTTAAGACACCCATAAAACAATGAATGCATTTATCTCTTTGTATCAAAACAAGCTTGGGTGAAAGCAAGCCAATGAGTCTATCTGTATATATACTACTTTCCACAGGACTGCCAAAATTTTTTTTGTTCAGAAAATGTGGCTGACATATGAAATTCTCCATGGGAATCAAACACAAAACTGTTAAAACTGCCGCTCTTTAGCTAATTATTTCTTCCAGTTCTCATCCATATGACTAAGGTTTTGCTTATCTGATAGCTAGAGTCAGAGTTCTATTATGTATTGGCAAAGGAATTATTTATATTGAACTTAGTAATGAAATAACTTCCTGTCTAAAGGACAGGTCAATTTGTATTTAGTTTTTAGTATTATTTAGTATTTATTTTGTTTTTTTTTTTCTTTAATGCTCTGCAAGAAAATGCATTCATTTTTTAGAGAGCTACAAAGTAGATTTAAGCTGATATTCTGCCACTATGTAGAAGACAAATTGCCAACACTGCTGACATAAATGAGCACATAATCTGAGTAACCCTTGAGACCCTCTGCAATCTATTCTGGCTTCCACGTTGTCATTGTGGATTTAGCTGCTAGCTCATCTACCAAACATTTTCCAGCAAGATCTCTCAGGCATAATCTGAATTTCTGGGATCTCATCTCTGCTTGGTGCCTAAATTTGAGGTTTTTTACTTGAATTGTAACTCAAGTTTTACCGAGTAATGGACAACAGTGTGGTGGAGTCCTGCCTTCGGATGTGGAGCTTCTGCTGCTGAGATTCAAACACACTTTTGCTGACCTCCTTCTGTAATAAAACTCTTCACCTACAAGTAGTACACCACAGGAACAGATTGTGAGTGGAGAGGTCCCCAAAGAAGTCCTTTTTGGGAGAATTTGACAAGGCAAGTGGTGTGCTGGGCCTGCTGCTGCTGCTGAATACAGGAAAGGCACTTGCACCTCCCATCTACCCTCTCCACAGGAATGGAAACTATTTGGATCAGCATTTGCCCTAGATCCCTGAACATATCTAGGGTACTTGACAGGTATTCAGCCCAGGGTGGTGTCCATGGGTCTGGGACAGCTAAGAATAGCTGTGTTTACTAACACCTCTCACAAATGACAGCCAAGAGCAGCAAGACCGGTTGTAGAGGGTGAGTGGATAGGAGGAGTCAGGAGACTGCTTCTTCTTTCTGCTTCATTGAGTCACTCAGTATCTGCTTCCTTCTCTGCACAATGGGAGTTTCTAAGTTCACTCCCACTTTTGATAGCTGGATGAAAAGAGGTGATGCACATTATGATTAATATTCATAAGCAGCTATTAGGTTTGCTCATGCCTTTGAAAAGCTCTGTCAAATAGAAAATCAAACTGAGATCATGATCTGACTTCTTCCCCAGCTCTGTAAAGGCTCAGTAGTCAGTGGACACTGAACCTTCTCATGTGTCAGGTTTATACCCCACTCAGAGATATGGCAGTTTCAACAATGCAGTCAAACTCCCCAGTTGGGCATGTCAGAGAAGAGTATTCCCACAAGGGAACTTGTTTGCCTGACTTGGATATTCAAATTGTGTCAGATAGGATCAGGACCTCCCTCTGCAGTAGGCAAATTTCCTTCTGTCCTGTGTAAGGAATAGCACAGGCATTTGTTCAGGAACATGACATCATTGGGTACTTCAATGCAGGAACAAGATGAGTGCCAAAATGGGGTAGACTGGGGCAGTAGTGAAAATGTCAAGCAATGGAGGATCCATCACAGTATGACATGAGACTCTGGAACATGCATCTGTGTCTTCTCCTCTTCCTCATTGTTCACATATGTGTGTGCCATGCCTGTCCTATAAGAAAACATAGTATAATAAATGTGGTGGATTGATCATCCTGAATTTTTACCCAGCTTTCTCTCCCCAGGAAGGCCAGAAAAGAGATATTTACTGCAGCTGACACTACTCTGAGGGACTGGGTGTCCCTCAGCTCCCAGGGATGTGGTAGTAGTGAGCTTGAAGCACATCATCTGCCCCCCTGCCCTGCACCAGGCTCCTTTGCCTACTCCAGCTCCGTGGGGGCCAGAGTCAGCACACCATGAACAGCAGAAACAGTGACTGAAACACCTTGCTCCAGGGTGCGGGACATTCCACACACAGGGTGTGGGGTCTAGCATGGGATGAGACTTGAGGTATGTGATATGGGAAGGATTTTGTACTGTTGCTTCTAAATTAAGGAAGAGAATAGTTTCCAGGGGTTGATTCTGAACAGTGAGGAGAAGATCTTGTCCTGAAGTGCCCTTTGTGAGTGAGAGCCTCTCTTAAACAACAAAGAAGTGTGGCTTTCACAGCCTCTGTGAGCATCTTGTTATCAGCTGGAGAAGTCTTTGAAGATTCTAATTAAAGTCTGACTTCACCTAAATATCTGTAGTAAGAAAGATACATAAGCATAGCATGAGCTATGGTATTCATAAAGAGGAACTCAGCAAACATATAACTGTTTTCTAGAATGGACAAGGCTAGAGAAAGAAAAGCAAGTTAAAGAAAGAAAGAAGGAAGGAGGAAAACAACAGAAAAAATTGAAGAGCAGGAAGAGGAACTTTCTTCTCAAATGGATAAAGTTTTATTTTATTTTACCCTCATCCCTTCCGTGTGTATCTATTACAGGTTCAATGCTGCTTTTGCTTTATCACTAAGCATTACATGTGCCAAATCACTTTGCAAAAATATTGAACCAAAAATGACCCTCAGTTTTGATTTTGCTATAATCATTAGCAAATCCATTTATATCAGGGGCTAAAGATCATAGTGGCTTTGCTTGAAAAACATTACATCAGTAGCAAGAAGGTGATTATAACGTGTTAGGCTGGATTCTTAACTACTTAATTCAGTCTGGGTCTGGTGTAATTTTATTTTTCCACCAGTGGTGTGGAACCTAGAATAACCCTTTTAAATCTCCTGTACAGTTAATCCAACAGGCTGGTGTACAGAAATCAGAGCAAGGCTGGACAGTTGCAGTCACTTTAAGATGTTTCTTTTCTTAAGGAAAATAATTATATTTAAAAGGAATAATGCTTTCTGAAGACTGTATTTTTTCTCAGTCTAATGGAGCCACTTGAGCTCAAGACATTATTGCATATGACAGTATGAAATTGCTATTTTCTTTTAAATCTGTTTCATTTTCTTACCTTTGTTGAAATACTGAAGGCTGTAACACTGATATATCAGCTTCCCAGGGACAAACTAGAACTTTGGAACATTTTGTAGATATTTCTGAAAGCACATTTAATGCCCCTACATAATTATTCTCCTTTTTGAAGTGTATGTTCTGTAGTTTGTTCTGAGACAGAAACCCCCAATCTGGCCACTGAACAATACTGTGGATCAGAGGCATTTTTAACCATGTCCTGTCTGACCTGTACTATTGTGTTTAACAACAGAAGAGTTATCATATATATATATATATATATATATGTAGTCTTCAGACCTGTTGCAAGCAATCTGGGAATCACTGCAAACAGCCACCATTGCTTTCCTTAAGGATGTTTTAGCATTTCCTCCATAAGCAACCCACTGGATCATTAGATCTGGACTGAACTTCAGACCATCCCTGAGATACCTTAACACATCACTTCTTGACCTAAAAGCTTGACGTGGGAAAAAAATCCCAACATTATATATATTTATTTCTATTTAGAGAGATTTGCGAGTGATTAGAAGCTTCTCTGCACTTTCAGACATCAAAGGACTGGTTTTAGGGAATGATATTAGTTGTATTACTGCAGACAGAATTTATTTTTCCTTAAGATATTTTATGTTTTTTAAATAGACATATGGCTAGAAAGAATGCTACTGTGCATGTGGAGGAATGTTACCTTAATATGCACTTCTTAAAATTAATTTGGTAATGCTTTGTACTCTCAAATGAAACAATACAATACTGGAAGTTCAGGAAGAACTTGATACGAGAAGTACAGCTTGATATATGCAGAGTTAACCTTTGTGCCAGGAGGCCCTGGAGAACTCGGTCTGTGCTCCGATTCCTACAGCTAGAAATATAAACTGTTGTTCTGCTAGATGATGGTATCTCCTTTCTGAAAAGTCAAAATGTGCTTGCAAGTGCAGTGAACAACCTTAGTGTTTACTTCCAAGCTAGAAAAAGTCTTGTTATGGTGAGAGAGAAGGTTGTCTTTTTAGCTTGTTAAAAAGAAGATAAATCAATGTCTCTTTAAACCAGCAGATAAGATATTACTGTCTTAAAAGAGAGAAAATACAATGTACCAAAGGGCTATTCAACAAAACAGAGAAGCATGACAAGTACCAGTGCCTGGAAGCTGGATTTGGGCACATTGGATACGATGCATCTCTCAGCCACAAGGATGATTAATGGCTGGAACAAACCCCATGAGGTTCTTTATCCTCTGTCTTTTGCCATCTTAAGTTCAAGCTGTTATGAAAGATAGGACTTCACCAAACGTAAGTCACTGAATTACTCTAAAGACCAGCTGAAGAAAATTCTACAATTTGCATTAAACTAGCCAGAACAAATCTGCTGCTCATTCTCCCTCATAGAGATGAGGTTTTCCATTGCTCCCTCTTCACGCTGGCAGTCCATGCCTGTAGCAGAGAATTTTATATTATGTCTCCTTAGCAGATGAAGCTTACTTAGTTCACTGTAAATCAAAAGTTATAGTGAGAAGGAGTTGTAATGTTTTCATACTGCCTTCTCACAAGACAATGTCAGATTAAGGTCAATGACTGCATGGAAATCCAATATAGGCTTGTGACTTCAAAACAGCCTTACTCATGCTGAACTGCCTATGTCTTGGGATGACTACACTGTCCTAGCTGTAAAATGCTGCTAGCAGCATACCCTGGCAGCAAAGAGGTCTACCAGACTGACCCCTTGGCTCAGCATCATGCTCAGTGAGGTTTGCAGAGCTCCCTGCTGCCACAGCATCCTTGCTAGTAACAGGCAAAGTGGCCTATGGGAACACATGGCAGTGAGCACAGTATGATGGGACCAGAGCAGCTGGGCACTGTGTCCTGGGGCCAGGACTGAGCAGGCAGAGCCCCTGAAAGGGAAAGCCCACAGCCTGGCAGCATGCCCCAGCTTCCGAGCAGTGCCTCTAGACACCGATGATTTGTCACACTAAGCAGTTTACATCCATCTGCCATAACCATGTCAGGTGAAGCAATTTTGCCTCGGATAGGTGCTGTTGGGAGGCAAAGGACACATTTTTCAAGCTTCGTGGTCTAAATTTGTAAATGAAGACTCGAAGGTGCCTTTGATGACTGGGAATTTATGATATTTTGGAAAACAGGTCATTAATCTAGGTGCCTATTTCTGTGCATGTGTTTCTAACTTTAGTCAGAAAGCAAGAAAGTACTATCTTCCCATTTTGAAATGCAGAAGTAATTCAGGAGATTGTTCACTTACAGAGCTGTACTCCTCCATAATCTTTGTCTATAGTCATTTTTGAATTTTTGATTTCTTATTTGATTGGCCTGCAGGGTCGGATCTGAATAAACTTCCTTGGGATATATGCCTGGGCAACAGTACTTTCTTTGTGTCAGATCTACTTCAAACTGTTTATGGTTTGCTTTTCTTTTTTGTCTGGTAACATTTAAATGCACTTTTACAATGTGAAAACAATGTAGGGACAAATTTCGCACTTAGAAAAACTGTGTTTGGGAAAGTTTGTCTGGGAGGTGTTGACCCTAAAGGTGCTTACAAGGTAGAGTGTTGTGGTTCGTTTTGGGGGGGGCACCCCTCGTTTTGGGGGGGGCACCCCAAGGTGTCCCCAGAGGGTCTCCTAGGCTGTGAGTTGGCTGGCAGCAGCAGGCAAGGAGACTCCACACAGCTTCTGAGGGTGCTGATTAGATGGGTCCATCCCTGGGAGCAGCATGGTTACTGAGGGGGAAGGGGAAAGAGGGAGGGAGGGGGAAAAGGAAAGGGCCTAGGGGAGGGACAAGAGGGGAGAAAAAGGGGCTAAGAGGGGAGAAAGGCTAAGAGAGAGACTGGTCTCGCTTGCACGGTTTAAGAGGGAGATTGAAAGTGAGCGCGGAATCAGACTTGTGCCAATGGGATTACAGATACAGGATGGTTCGGGGCAGGACCACAGGCTTAGGATATACCGTACATTTTGGAGGGGTGAGACAGAGCATACCATTTAAATAAAATGCAATACTACTGTAGAATATGCTGTATTCAGGATTTGTTTAAGTGAATAAATTCCACTGTGTGGAATATCCAGTGTCTTGCTGGATAACATTAAGTAAGGACATTCTTACACATTTCTTAACTGACCTACAAGGGTCAGCAAGATGTAGCTGCTATTGTGTCAGCCTGACTGCACTGGCCAGGAGATGGTCTGATTTTTTTCCATTCCCTGTTACTGTACAAAATTGCACTCATGGGAGAGACAGCTAAGGATACAAAATACTGATGATTATTGTACCAGGGTCTGGTTGCGCCACTTACTTTCCTGCAAGCTTTAATATTAATTACATGGTGATCCAACCTTCCCCTGCTGTTTTGAGCTGTGCTAACTGCTAACTGCTACATGTACACAAAAAAATGGTCCCTGCCTCAAACCAATACACAAATCCCAGCACATACTGAAACACAGTAACGTACAAAGGAATATGACCAAATAGAGAGGGGAAAGAAGTGAAAAACAGGGTAAAAATGTGAGGATTATGGTTAACATAGCAAACAGAGGTCACACCACACCAAGTGCATTATCCATATGCTAGTACTTGACAAGCTTCACAACTGTGGTGAATTTAGAAAGGAAGGAAGTACCTTGGTGATTTTGGCTGGGTGTATTCCCACAATAAAGGAGTGGCATGGGATAAAGGTGAGGGTGTCTAACTGAGAAAAAATAGCAATTAAAAAAAAAAAGCACAACCTGGTATTAAAGGCTGATCTCACAGAGAAGACTTAAGGCTCCATTATTTCAAAGTGTAATTTTTGAGTATTCCTGTGCTGGCAGATGTGGTATTAAGCACAGATGTCACAGAGAGCTGTCCAGGAGGTGAAACAGAAAAGAATTTCACCTGAATAAGTTTAGCCACCTGAAAAGGACATGCTTTAAAATGTAGCCCAGGTAGCTCTATTTCTGCATGTCTATTCCCAAGTGTATTTCCTAATATGCTCCCCATGGCTATTTCCTTGTTTACCCAGTTGAGCAGGGCTGAGCTGTGACACCTGTAAATTGAAATCCAGGTCCTTCATTGAGTTTGAGACATTTGGTTTAACACAGATGGGGAGACTGGTCTTCATGTAAATGAAATTATCAATGCAGTTGTGCCATACCTGACAGAAAAATAGCTTAATTGACCAAAGCAATGCAGGGCTTGGAGGTGCAGCCTGTGCCAAAATCAACAGACTAAAGCTCTGAAGAAGAGCTTTAAATCCTCAAAGAAGGATTCATCTCACTTCTCTGTAAGCTTCTAAAATTATGGTTTAATCCTGTCACCAGATATGTGTCAATTGCTGTCTGCATTACTTATAGAGGGGTCTACACTTATCCTCTTGTTGTAAGTTTTAGACAATTCAGGTTAGCTAATATAAATCCCACTCCAGGTTTCTACACAGGAATTCCCTGATGCTTTCTGTTACTTTTCATTTGTACATACAAACTCCACTTCTATTCCATACTATGGAAAACTTGAGAGGGAAAGATTGAACTTTTTTTTGTTTTATTTTGTTTTGTTTTAAGGCTGAAACTCTCCACATACAGAATTCACACATATTGAGTTAAAAGAACTGTAATTGCTGGACGAAAGAAATGAGTATCAATTACATTTTCAGCTCACTCGATATTTCTACATGAAAATCCTTTTGGTGCTTTTGGACTTGTTCTAAAAAAGTGAAATAAAAAAGCCAAGAGCATGCTGACCCAGTTTGCTCTCAAACCAAGCTTTTCTAACAAAAACTGCTCAGATGTGGCCAAACGACTTCTGCTAATAAGTGAAATGTACATAGGAGTTATAGTCTTCATGGAGTGTGAAGGAAGATTAAAATTAATGCTCTTTCAATTTTCTATACAATGTACGCTTTGAAAGGTGTTATTTTTTTCAGTCAAGTAATTACAGGGTGGAGAGAATGTGAGGCCAATGGCAGTAGGTTAATTACATGAGCAAACACCCACTACATCTTGCTCAAAGAACTCTGAAATGATTACATATTGTTGTAACAAATAGCCTAGTCTGGACTGCTGGTTGGAGGGCTACCAAAGAAATGCATAACTTCTACCTAAGAATCTTTACTATTTTAAAACATAATGTGGTAGACCACAGAGAGACTAGCTACATTTTTGGAGACCGGAGATAACAGCTTATTCACATGGTCCACATGGGAATTTTACACAGACTCTATTTCTTATGGCCAGCCAATTTCTCATCTTTCACGACACAGCAGTTGGCAAGAAAATACTTTAAAGTAGAGATGTGTAATTAAAAAGAAAAACTATCAGAAAGCTTTTTTTCATACCTGCAGCAGCTCTGAACTTTGCTTCATTTTAGATTGTATTGGAAAAGGGCAGGAGATATAATCTGATAATCTAATGCATATACCAGTCACTAAATTTCTCCTCTATACTTCTGCTTTGAAAAAAGCACTCCCCGGATGTAAAGAGTTTTCAAGAAAAACATTCAGTATTTATCTGAAAATGAATCCAGCAGATATTGCAGTATTAGGGTTAACACTAAATGGTAACCTCTTACTGGGACCTAGCTCCCCCATGTACTTCTGATTTCCAGGAGCTGTTCCCCTCAGGACAAACACACATCTTGTTGAAGTCAACCTGAATGCCTATGTGCTACAAGGCAGTCAAACTCTCATCCACCTTGCTGAACACAGATCACAGCACAGTTCAGTGAAGACAGGACAAAGGCTGTCTGTGCTCTAAACCTACAGGTATGCCTGAGCACCCCATCCGGCAGAGGACCCTGCCTTAAAGCCAGATGCACAAGAAGAGCTTCCAGGCCCTTTCTCTACTGCTAAATGATCCTCTGGGCCATTTCAGCATCCAGATCCACTCCTTTATGCCCAACTATCTGTAACTCAAGTGGTTAGCAAAGTCTGTCTGGGAAATGGATAGTTCATAGACAACTCCTGGGCACGGACTACGAAAGAGCATGTGCCAGCAACCTCTCCAGCAGACAATTTGCATGCAGCCTCTCTATTTTAGAGCTAAACTAATTTTAAACCATGGAGGTGGTCAAGCTAGGTCAGCTGGTTGTAGAGCTAGAGAAAGGTCCTTACATTGCCTATTTCATTAGTACAAATATAACTCTAGATGTTTTGATCCAGGAAGTATTTACTAATAAAGTATTTTGAAAGACGTATACATAACAAAAATTGAGCATCTTCCTTAAGGGAAGTTTCTTAACAGTTTTCATCCACACAGAAACCAAAAAATAAGATATATTTATTAGATAGCTGCCATTTTATATAGTTCTGTGCTTCCCCCTCTCTAAAAATAGAATGAGGATAATTGAACTGAAAAACCTAAAGATTTCCAAAACCCAATTACATAACTTGCCACATTTACTCTGTTTTCCCCTCTTACTTGTATTTCAAAGAGGTCAAGGTTATTAAATATAGGCTTCTGCCTTCATACAGTAAGAAAAGCAGGAACTAAGCGCATAGTAAAGATTTTTCATGTAATGTGAATTTGCTCACATATAGTATGTTTACCAATTTGGGTATGAAATTGATACTTTGATGTACACAGTGTGTGCAATTATTTTAACTGAGATAACAGTGCATTAAAAAAACTTATTTTCTCTCCCTGATTTGTGTGTGTTTATAGTGCCCAAAGCTGCAATCCTTATTCTACTCTACTCTTCTCTAATCCTATTCATCTCTGGATAATTTATTTTCCTCGATGGGTGTGTCATCTATGTAGAGACTGCAGTTTGATGACCAAGGTTCGTTAATGTTGCTCTAACATACAGTTTAGCACTGCATTATGCAAAATTACGGCTCTGGTACCTCTGCTCTCAAAACACATGCACGCTTGGGAAGCCATGAGGAAGGTTACTTTAATAATTTCAGTCTTACATATGAACTTATAACTTTCAGTAGTGTGCTGACTTACACAGCGTGGCACTATACATCAGATGCATGCAGCCTTGGAAAATTAATGCTGCATTCTGGCAACCATATGGGCAGCTGGCCAGGGGCCAGGAGACCAGCAGAGCATGACCCTACCTTCATGCAAGCCTTCCCGATGCAGGAGAACTATTTGCATGGAGTATACTAGCCAAGGAACAGAAGTAAAGGGATCCTGTACGTGGTTGTTGCTCATAATCATTAGATCCCATGGGGACCAACATATGCCAATGTGATTAATGAGAGGAGCTGCACAGACAGCAGACAGACCCTTGTGGCAGGTAATCACATGGGCACTTGTGACTTTATGATGTCCAGGGGATGAAGATGATTGTAAAGCCTTCCTTGTATATCTATATTTCTTCTTTATGGTCCTCTCTTCTAGTTGGTGCTTTCACCTGTGACAAAATTTAACTTGCAAGCTCTACACGGAAGGGCATTTATCTTATTTGTTCTGTAAAATGCATATTAAATATTGAGTGCTGAACAAACAATCAGAATAATAGCTTACAGTACCTTAGTTATCTTTAGCACCTTGGAAAAGAACACTGTTCAGCAAGAAAATAAATTTTAAAAAAATTACCATCACTTGCAAGGAAAGCAGTTTTTGTTTTCCATTCTTTTTCTTCACTTACTCCATTATTTCTTATCAAGCGTGTGATCTTCTCAGATCTTCTTAAACCTAACTCTGCCACCAGCTTCAGTGGGCATACCTGAGGAAACTCCTCAAATAGGATTGTCATCTCACTGTGTAAATGATAAAAATCTCACAACGAACAGAGAGGAGAATTTAATTTAATGGTTTCAAGTAACTTTATGCATTACCTTAAACAGAAGATACTTCGATGATAGTCAAACACACAATCGTGTCTATAATACATTTTATACATATAATGCTTTCCATTCAAAAATATCTCTGAAAGTTTTTACAATTGTTCACAGGAATCACATCGCTCTCCAAGCTTTACAGCAGCTGTTTTACTTCTCATTGCAATGGCCCTATGAAAAAAAATAGGGACTGCAAGTGAAACAACACACATTTTCCAAGAAAACTAGCTGGTACACTGTAATTTAATGCTTTAGTTTCCCGCACACTTGCTTTTCCAAGGAAATCAGTTTATGTTTTATCTTCTGCAGTACAGTCTCTTTATGCTGGTCCTGCTGGTTCACTCAGACATCTAAATTTTTGTCTACACTAGTATTTTTCTTAAATCCTTATTCTGTACTAAAGATGCTGTCCTTTGTTGATGGCAACAACTTGTTCAGCAGATACAAGCAGGCCTGGTTTCTTCCAATGCTGCTTCAGCACTGACCAGATCATGGCAGAATTAATTGTCAGCACAGTTGCTGCTGGGCTCCTGCTACACAGAAATACATTGTAGTCACTTGGGATTTCTGAGAAGTCACATCTAAACACTATTAGCCTGCTCCAATTCTGCTCCATTTGAGGGATTTGTTTTTATGCAAGCTGGAGTCTAGCTATGGCTTAGAAATGCTGACTAGACACAGTTGAAATAGAAATAAATAAATTCTCAGCCGATTGTATCCACCGTGTGGATCCAGCATAGTGATAATTTCATTCCTGGTGCTCCCTGGCATTTGAAAACCCAGGTATGACAGCAACGCTAAATCAGCTTCTTTCAGTAGCCAATTTTCCCAGAGCAACCACCTCTTTTCCCCAGGAAAACAAATTTTATCTATGTAGCTTGTAACAGCAAAACGTCCATCTATGCACACTCTGTACCCAAGTCTCCTTTCTAATCCTGAAGCAATACAGCCACTGTTTCTCACTCTGTGAATTGAACCAACCCATTTCACCAATATGCAGACAGAACCAAGCGTACGAACCAGCACAACATTCTGCAAATGTCATCTGTGACAGAGATATCTGTCTTGGGTAGTGAGCTATCACATCACAGATGTGATACTTGGTTTCTGGGAGGCATTGCAAAACATCCAATGCTATATGGTAGCACACTCTGGATCTGGGAAAAAAAATTCAGTCTATTTTTCCCCTTCCTTTTATGTAAGAAGGGTTATGTCTGATTTTTCCTTTTCTCTATACTTTACATCTAAAAGGAATACAGTATAGCTTTAGTATGATGGCACTACAAGAACTTGAGATTTTGTGTGTCTCCCCTGACTTCTGCTAAGTTCTCCAAGGGCGCAGACAGGCCTTCAACACCTCCCAAAGTCTAGGACTCAAGAAATAGAATCCCTTCTGCCCTTGGAACTGGAAAGCCTGAATATGGCACAGTTACGTATGTAGGGCAAAAGTATAACTGACCTTCACCTGTAAAACCAGAACTTCTGGTAGTTTTACAGGTGCTGTACTACTGGATAAAAACAAGAATTTAATTGCTTAATGTAGACAAGGCCTCTGAGGAATATAATTCTTTAAATAACCCAGCCAAATCAAAACTTCATCAGCAAAACTCACTCCTCTGAACTCCCTCAGCAAAGAGGAACTTGAAATACTTTGTCAGGTATCCTAAAAGGAAACAGTAGTTCCCCCTTTTTAACCACTCGAAGAAACCGAAAAAGATGCACACTTGGACAACTGAGTTCAAACAGGATTGTTCAAGTACTAAGTTTCAGAGGATGCCCAAAGCACAACAAATACGACCACTGAACTATCAGGATGCATTACTTCTGCGGGTTAAGAAACAAAGCCAAACACCCAGATCTGGACTGAATTCCAAAGTCTACACAATGGGCGACGCCTCGTAGGGCCAACTGACACGTTTTGTGGTGTCTAAAAACCATTAAAACGTATCTGATGCTTTAACTTGTTATCAGGTTTATCTCAAGCTGTGGCAATTTCTGTCAATACAGCCTTTTTAGACAATTCCTTTCACGCGGCTCGCCCAAGGCATTCCATAACCAGTATCAAACGCAGCAGTGAGCGTCGCTTCCCTGGCTGTGCCGGGAGACGCCGAGGCACGGCGGCAACCGAGGGGCCGCAGGGCGAGGGTCGCCTTGACCTCCGCCCCGGGGGCAGGGAGGGCTAGGCAGCGGCGACAATCCTCCCGCCCGCCCGCCTTAGCGCGGGGAAGCTACGGCGGGACCGCGCCGGGATCCGCCTGCAGGGTCTTTGTTCCCGCGGCCGCGGCGGCTCTTTGTTGGTGCCACAGCCCGACCACGGGCCTCGCGCTAAGGCGGCGCCCAGGGCTCCCGCCGCTTCTCCCGCAGGGCCTCCTGCCCGCTCCCCGCCGCGCCGGGCTGACCCCACCGCCGCGTGTTCCCGGCCGCCGGGCGGGGACTCCCGCTGCACCTGGCCGCGCCCCGCCCCACCCACCGCCGGGCCCCGGCCGCCTCCCCACGCCAGCGGGAGCACGGGAGCGAGAGGGGAAGGCGGGACACAGAGGACACTCCGGAGCCGCGCGCCGGCGAGAGGCGACGGCCGCCGGGAGCGCGCGCAGGCGCGCACACGCCCGGGAAGGGGAGGAGGAGGGCGGGCGGCCGGGCGGGGGCGCGCACGGCCGGTGTGTGAGGGAGAGAGCGAGGGGAGGGCGATCCTGGGTTGGAGAAAGGCGGCGGCAGCGGCGGCTTTGCTTGGCTCAGGGCGGGCGAACGGCCACAGGCGCTGCCGAGCCGGGAGATACGGCGGGCGCTGCCGACTCGGGGATCCTTCCTCTTCCTCCCCGCCCCCTCCCCGCCCTTCCCCCTCCTCTTTCTCTCCTTCCCCACTGTCCGCCGGGGCTGATCGCTGTCGGCGGCACGATCCCGGGGCGTTTCCGCGGTGCCCGAGCCGGCAGCGGCCGCTGGGAGAGCCGGTCCCTCCCCTGCTCGGCCGGGACTGAGGGACCCCGCGCTCCGTCCGGGGCTCGGCTGAGAGGGCCTGGCCCCGGCTTGTCTACCCGGCGGTGGGCTCGGCGAGGATGTCGGGCGGCGGCGGCCGGGAGGAGGAGCGGCGCAAACTCGCCGACATAATCAACCACTGGAACGCGAACCGGCTAGACCTGTTCGAGATCAGCGACCCCACCGAGGTGAGCGACTCCGGCGAGGGCCTCCCGCCCGGCCGGCCCGGTGAGACACCGCGCCCGGGCCAGGCCGCGCCCCGCGGCAGCCGGGCTCCCGCGCCGCCCCTCGCCCCGGCCGGCGGCTCGGACACGGGCTCGCCTGCGCTGTCCGCGGCCGGGGCTCTGCGCCTCGCTGGGCAGCGAGGGCCGCTCGCCGTGCCCGGGTGAAGGCAGGTTGCGGCGTCCGGAGACAGGAAGGGAGCGCAGGGCCGGAGCCGTCCCTCCTCCCTCTGTTCCCTCCCGCAGGCGTATGCCGGCCTGACCCCGCGGGACAGGCGGCTCCGAGGCAGGAGAGAAACCCGCTGGGAGATGGAGGTGGCGAAAGGGGGCGGGCAAGGGCGAGGACACAGGAGCTGCCTCCGTCCCGAGTACATACATCCCTGGGCTTTTTTTTTTTTTTTTTTTTTTTTTTTTTTTTTTTTTTTAAAAATACAAAAGGGGGGGGGGGTCTGTGACTTTAACAGTACATACAGGCGGCTGGTGGTGGAGGATTGAGAAGCCTGGTGCTGTGCGCTTTTTTTGTTGCTAGCTTATTTGTTTCTTTAAATACTCGTCTTTGTGCAGAAGACGCCTCTTAAAAAGCAACCTGCTGCTTATTGTCCGGCGGCACTCCGGGTTGCTGGTGCAATCCCCGGAGTGGCTTTCCCAGGGCGTGACGGACGGAGCGCCTTGGCTCTCCGAGCCTGCAGGCTGCAAGCCCGCCGCCTAAAGTAAATACCAGGAGCAGGTTCGTAGACCCGAGTTCACATGTTGTACTGGAAAAACACAGCGGGTAATTTTTGATGGCGTAGAGAGGCTGGGTTTTGTCCTTAAAAAAAAAAAAGTAATGGTCAAACCACACCCTCCCGCTGCCCCTTGCCATGTTCCCTTTGGCTGGTTCGTGCTGCGCATCTGGTTTGAAAGCGGCGAGGGGGGGTAGGGGGAGGGCTGGGGACGCAGGTTACAATCCTGTTTGTGTGTGACAGCGGGCTCCCTGCTTAGAGGGTGGAGGCGATCATGTACGTGTTCCCGGGGAAAAGGAGGAAATTCACACTTGCTCTTGGCCTGGCCCTAGTTGTTTATTAACACAGACCTCTGATAAATCACGTTGGCTTGGTCTTGGACCTGGCTCCTGTTCTGCACCCAGGTGCTGACTGCTAGCAGAGCCACGAAAACGTGTTGAAAGCAATTCTAAGATTAGGAACTACGACACCTTTGGGTATTTTCAGTTCTGCTCATGGCAGACAGTTTCTTGAACACAAAGATGAGGGCTTTCTCTGATTATTCCCTACATCTTCCAAGATTTATCATAATTAAGAGTTCCTTGATTGCATTGCTTAGGTTTTAACAGTGTCATTGTTGGTTGACAGTCACTGTCTCAAAAAAGCGGGCTGAAGCCAGTGTCAAGAAGCTTTCATGATTGTGTTTGAGAACAGCATAGTCTTTTTGGAATTGCACGTTGACTGCTAACTGCCTGTGGCTGAACTTTTTTGTTTTATTGATGTGTTTGTCCGTTCCCAGTACATTCTAACTCCAGCCTGTCTTCTTTGTGTTTATGGCAGACTGTGCTTCTGTGGTTTTGTTATTAAGTAGTTTAACAAATCATACTTTCTTTAGGTCAGCCATGCATATTTATTATCATAGTTAAGTAGAGTTTGCACAAAAGTCACCAGCTGCATTATAGTTATTATTGAAAGAAAAAATAATTTTACTTGCATTTGCTCCACACTTCTCCAGTTAAGTCTCCGGACCTGTGTAGGAGCATACTCACTGTCAGTAATGATATTTCAGTTGAATTACTGAATGTGAAAAATGAGGTGCATGCATAATGTCCTTGAATGTATGAGCTCTTTAGCCTACTAGTTCTAAAAGCATTTGATAAGACTGCAGGTGTGTTTACATCAAACGGGCAGCAGGTAACAATTTTATAGATAAAGTATCTTTTCCTTCTAGATAATTACACTTACGAATGTTCACATTTATTTTCAGTCTTACCCTGAGCTGACACAAATTTGGCGATGTTTTCAACCTAGATCATGGTGTGATTCACGTTTGTACTGTTTATCAGCTTAAAAGCCCTTTTACTAGACTGCTTGAGAACTGACAGTCCTCTGTTTCCCTGTTTTTCCAGGCTCAGCTTGATCATAAGGCGTATCTTGCTTTTTGTAGAGACTGCAGCAAATGTGGCATCTGTGAAGATGCAGTAACCTGGATATGACTTTTGGCTGTGTGTACCTGAGCTGAGTCAAACTGAATCATTTTAAAATGTCCAGACATAGTTGTTGGCCTGCTGTGTTACCTTTGTAGCCCAAACTGCAGATTGTCATCCAGGAGCTGCTGGTTGGATGTATCAATAGAGTTGGTGCCTTGTAGTGATTCTTCAGGCATTTCCTCAGTGAAAGTAACCTGGTTTAAGTGACTTGTCTTGTAATTTTCCTATGTAAGAGAGTAGGATTTTCCAGAGGGGGTAATCACAGCCTTAATAGTGGGGTTCAGAGAGATTTATATTTTCTGTAAAGCAGAGGAAAAATGAAATCTAATGTAAATTGACTAGGGTTCTGGCAGTATAGATGCAATGACAGTGAAAGGAATTCAGTGTGACTAAGTGATGTACCTTGGTATTAGTTTGAAAGATCTAATTCTTTGGTGAGATGCAGTTGTTCCAAGTCCCTTAGATGCTCTTCGCTTTACTGCAGCGTGTAAAATGTCAGTTTGTTCTGAAGGTTGCATTGTATTTTGAAAGTAGTTCAGATGTGTGGGGCTTTCTTCTGAGAAGTGGTTCATGAAATTAATCTGTTAGAATTCCTGTTAATATTTTATTGAGTGGACTAGTCCTAAGGGATTAGAGATCTACTTGTTTACTTGCCTCTTGTGAGACTTCAGGAACAAATTGTTAAGGTATGTAAAACATTGAAAAGCAAAAGCCTTGGATAGGGCATATTGAGTTCTGTTACTAACTTTTTCTTAATTTGTCTTTGACTATCTAGTAGTTAACTAAGTCATTCAGAGCTGCTTTACCCCAGCAAAAAAAAAAAAAAAGAACTTTCTGTTCCATGCTCAAAGTTGAATGTTTCTCTCTCTGTATCACGTGGAAAGCTGAAAGACTTCTTGGGAGTGAGGATTTCATATCTTCACTAGCCTTCACTGAAGTAATTTGTGGACTTGTGCTTGAGAGCAAAATGGTAAATTAAAATTTATTAGATATTTACCTATTTGAACCATTGTTGCTGTTCTGAAAAACCTGTTAATTTGCACTATTTTACTCTGAAATTTAAAAATTCTTTTTATTCAGAAAGTAGCTCAGAGAAGTTCTATGGCTTGAGAAACTTAAAATTGATCAAAACCAAAACTCTGCATTTACTAGCAGAAGTTTAAATGATAATGTTCCAGAAGTGCTGCTAGGTACAGACCTTTGCTGAGGATGTCTGTACTACTGGTCATCATTTAAACTTGATTAAGCTTTACTGTCTCTACTTTAGCTTATGTGAGGCAGCTACTCACTTTGGCAAGTCTGAAAAAAATACTGGACTTTTTGGGGGAAGGTGGGGTGAGTAATATTTTTGTTTGTAGACAAATTAACAGATTCAGAACAAAGCAGAATGTTAACCCTTTTCTTCAGTTCTTTCCCCTTGCTTTTGTTCCAAGTATTAGCAAGTATTGTGGATGCTTTTTCCTTTTTTTAAAAAAAAAATTTGTTTGGTCAGGCATAGAAACACAGTAAAGAGACTTAGAAAAGACTTAGACCTTTTGCAGTAGGAGATAAAATGATGGTTTGATCTTGATTTAAGTCTTGGGTCTTACAGCACTCAAAGTTTTCAAAAAGGAGTAAGTTCAAATGAATGATTTTGTAATAAGTGCATAGAGTTTTTTTGGGAGCTTGTGTATAGAAAATGATTTGCATTTATACGGTTTAGCTTTTTTAACCTCTGTTAATAAAAGTGCCAACTGGAGTTGATTGTTATATGAAATAACTGCACATGGATGTTTTGGGTGAGAGGAAGGAATGGAGGGGTATTGTAGACTATGCATTTATCACTGTTTGAATGCATCTAATGAGATGCGATGTCTGAACTAGGTGTTACAATTATTGTTGATGACAAAATAAAGTTTTGTCTTTCATGTATGCTTTCATAGCTGTTATATGAGAGAAAGAGAAGTGTTGTGTTTTTTCTAAGCATGGTTTGTGGGCTAGGAATGTGAGTTGCATTTAATTCTTTTGAGACAGATGCTTTGCAGAGCAAGTGGGATTTTTTTATAACAATTGCCCAAGGGCTGGGGGATTGTTGTCAGAAACAGTGATCTGTTGTAGTTTTGTTTTCTGACTGAGAATGTTTTTTTAGACTAATATACCTCTGTGTCAGCAAAAGTAGAAAGGTCTAATAAAAAAGCTTAGAGAAATAACATGCTTTGCATTAAAGAATAACTCCTGAGAGTTTGACTTTTAATTTGCCATCAGGCTATCATTAAAAAAAAAAAAGAAGCTCAAAAGTCTTCATGGCTATTTGATTATTTTATGTATGAAAAAACTTACTTAGTCTTAACAACAAGGTTTAGGAATAACCCTTCAGAATGTGGCCGGGGCTTTTTTTTCTGGGTTTCTTTGTTTTGTTTTGTTTTTTTTTTTTTAATATTGACTTTCCATGTGATATGTTATGTATGTTTGGTCTATTCAGTATGTTTTGTATTGTTTTCTTTGGTTTTGAATAGAAGTAAGCAATCTGTTAACAGAAAATATTGCACAGTACACTGTATGGCAGGATATTTTAGGGCTGATGGAATTTTTGTCTTCTTCTGAACTTTTTAGGTTCAGATCTGTTTCTGGTGTATTAAGTGTCACAGGGGAGACATAAGCTTACAGCCTTTTAATGGTAGTTACGCAAGTTTGTTATTTAAATCTATTTAAAGCAATAAGAAATGGGAATTTTTGGGTTTTAACCCCCCTGCTGTTTATCTGCATGGTTGCTCACCTACAAAAAGATCTCACCTTTTTAAAAATCTGGTTCTGAGGCTTTTTCAAGACCTATTTTTAAAATGGGTAATGTATTGTGTTATGGGTGATACTAGTAGTAGAAATGTAAGTCTGGAGCTAAGGAAACACCATCTAAATGATAGAAATACTTGTGCTATCTCCACTAGTTGGATTGTACCACTTTCAGTAGTTTAAGCAAGTGCAGCTTTTCATACTCTATAGACCTCAAGAAGCTGGTAATATATCTGAAAATAACTGTCCTTTTACGTTTGCCAAACCTATGGTATAGAAAGTGAGCTCTCTTTGCAATAAATGTTTAAACTAATATTTAGGCAGTCTGGAAGGGTGATTGGAATCCTGAGGACTGATGCCTGTGCTTTTTAGTGAACAGAATGTTTTTCTACACTAAGCAGGCACAGTTCGAGAGGAGATAAAAACACTGAGGCATTAGTTAGAGGTTCGGGATTACTAATTGCACTTTACTGAGTCTTTGGAGCTCTAGTCCTGCATTAAAATGGTTGGAGAAAAAAAGTCAGGGTTGCAGGCCTGCTCATGTGCATGAGAAGGAATATTTGGAGACCAGCTTTCCTTTAACTTGAGTCAAAGTGAATAGTCATTACAAATGAAGTCTTAGTGGTCTCTAGAGAGTCCCAGTTACAAGTTTGAATTAAGATATTGACCACAGTCTACAGACATCATAATGTAATGAAAATAATTCTAGGAAGAAGTTTTAGGCTGTGCTTTTAATATTCCTTATTTAAGTTATTTCTTGAGCTAGTGCCTAATTAGTTCCATACAATTCAGACATACTGGCTTTAAGAATTCCCTCCTTATGTGTGAATCTGCTCCTCACCTAAAATACAATTGGCAAGCATTGCTTATCAGCTGAAAAACGCCCGGTCATCTAGACATGTAAGGGATTTGCTTTGTTTGTGCAAGTGTGTTTTTTCTGTCAAAACCATTTCTCTTTCCAAGAGGTTAAATCAGGATGAATGGAACACACTTTTATGATTTTGGAGGAAAACCTAGCTTTACAATTAATGAAATTCTGCTCTTGTGTCTAAATGATTTTGTCATCTAAAGTGGGTAACAAAAGCTAAAACTTAGCTGGAAAGTGATAAAAGTTGAGATGAACTGGTGTTTGTGGGAGGGCTGTAGATGATAAGAAACCACTCTGAGTTTGTATCAGTATCTGTTGGAATCGTTGCTTTGTTATAAATAAAGGGAAGTAAATGGTAGCTGCACAAAATTCAGAACATACGTAAAGAAAATAACTAACCAGTGGTTCTGATGAAGGTGGAATTGAGAATCACAGTGTGAATTAGTAAACTAAATGTGGTAAACTTAAGTCTAATATAGCAGATATTACAGATATGTAATGGAGTGTCTGCTCTATCTTCAAAATTAACTTCATGCTAATGGAAGCCTCTTCTGAAGTGTATTTAAGTAAAGCACTATTTAGGTAATTGTTGATTTTTAAAGATTTTTGGCTAGGAAAAATATTTACATGTAAAATCGATGTTGAGTGATGCTCATTTCATCTTGTGAAAAGGCTAAAGCCTGTTAATTTCTGCTGTTAAGATTGTTCCATAGATAAACCAAAGAGGTAATTGATAGTTGTTCTGGATGCATGCATGACTTGGCTCATAATTGTTGTTAAACTTCTTGCAGAGGTTCCTCTTTCCCCTCAGGTCTTTAATTGCGAGTAAAAATTAGTACTTTTCTGTAACTGTCCCTGTCTGGAAGCTTAATAATCAAAGATGAAAACTTGAGTCAACAGAGATAAAACTCTGTAGTAGTTCAGACACAGAAGTAGCAGTCAAATTATCTCCCTGGACTGTACTATGCTTCATGAGCTTTTGAATAATGAAGATGTATAATGTTGTAACATTACTTTTTTCAGTGTAGGGATAAGTTTTCCACGTGAGTGGTTGCCTTCAGTCATTGAATTGCAGTTCTGCGTTTCGCTGCTGTCTAGTGTGGTTCTCTAGAAAGACTAAAAAAATCAGCTTTGACATGAAGTCCAATGTTGGTTTTTTTTTTGTTTTTTTCAGCCATCACCTGTTTTTCTCATACCTTCTTATTATGCATTACTATAATGTTTTCTGGTGTTAGGTACATATAACTTGCTAAAACCATTTTGTGTAATGCTTCAGGATAATGGTCTTCTTCTGTTACAGGCATTGCCCTCAAGGCTATCAACTTATTGTTATTATATATTTAATTACATTTCCTAGATCTGCCTTCTTCCATTGTGTGCTCACCTGTAAGTTAGATAGCTCCTCTTCAGATCATCTTCTAGCACAGATACTCTTACTAGGGAGCCATTCCTCTGATTCTTGCTCATTCTTGTCTCCTATGAAGATGCCTTCTGTGTAGATACTACTTGCTTAGTTACTCTATGCACTGTGTAGAGCAGGGCTTATTGCCCTGGTCTGTTTTGTAGAATTTTGTTGTAGATTACTTATTACTTTGGGAAATTTGTTTAGAGTTTGGATCCTGTAAGAACTGGAAAAAGTCCTATGACTGGGGTTGTCATCTAGAAGATTGGTATAGGGAGTTAGTTTTAAGTGCAAATCTGCACTTATATGTAAACTTAATTGGTTACATGAATTTGTGATTTGTGTTTGAATTTCATCATATTAATAGGGGAGTCTGTAAGAATTTGATTGTACTGGTGAAATTGTGTACACTCCTCTAAGTTTGTTCATGTCACCTCTTCTAGTGAAGACCAGAAATGATACATAATTAGTTTTGAAAGTTTTAAGCTTTTATTAAGTGGTGCTTGGTATCTCCTAAGAATAATAATAAAGGGATTTCTAATTTTACTTATGTATTACAAGAGTATAAAAGAGATTTAACTTTAAAAATATGAGTTACTATAGTGATTCTGTTCAAGGATATTAGAAAACTGGCTGGTTTGGTATGGAACTGGAGATTGAGTACGTATTTGGCTATGTCTCCTAATGCCAGATAACTCTTGGATAAATATTTTGAATGGGTTTTATGCACTACAGTACTAGTTGCTATAGAGTGATGGCGGACTGAAACAATGGCTGCAGGGTGGGGTGTTTTATTTGGTCTGTGTTTTTCTCACTACTTTGATAATTTGCACTCTTGTAACTAGAACTCAGAAATAGGAAAGCTCTCACAAAAACTCACTACCTAGTGATAGATGGTAGTTTCCTGATTATGTGGTTTAAGGCTTCCCCTTGGTGAATTGTGTCCCAGGGCATGGCCCTGCTGTGTAGTACAAGAACTTTTTATAGTGTGAAAAAGAATGAGTTGACTGGCAACAGTATGTATTTGGCCAACAAAATATGTTGCTCAGAGCTAAGATTTAGGTGTGTAGACTTTTCAAGCCCTCCATGATGTTTTTAGCAGAGCTTTCTCTTGGTTAGATGACTTGATTTGTCAGTCCACACTCTTCTATTTTCTTAGAGACAATTTGATGTCAGTGACATGCTTTTACATATATTTACATTTTGCTTTTGCATATATTGTATTGCTGACAAAACCCAGTGGAAGATCAGAATCTCAGTTCTTAATGAAAGTTAGGGGCTATTGGATAGCCTGTGGTTGGGCAAGAGTTCAAAGGACAAAGAAACTCTGCCCCAATGTCTAAAACAGGAAAAGGTCTCATTCCCTTTGTCCCAGAGTAGAAGGTGCTCTACTTGGAGCAGTACATCAGCTTGAAATTGAAAAGGTCCCTTTAAATATTTTGTTATTGTTCTGAATTTTAGTAAAACAATTATGCCATGTTTAAGAAACATTGGGACAATGCTGTCTGTGATACAGTGTCCTCCTGGATGAAAAAATGTCTGTGGGGAAACAAACAAAATTGAACCATGTTGTGTTTTAGAAAGCTTTGCATTGCTAAAATGGATTTTATAATGTCATTTCATTTATCTTGAGAAATCTGGTTTGCATTCACCTTCCATGTAGAGTTTGGTAATATTTTCTGCGTTCGGATCATATCCAAGCATTGCATACTTCTTGTAGAATGCTGTGTGTTTTGTTGAGCAGCATGTAAGTTGTTTCCATTTAAAGTGATAGCCTTACTGAACATGGCTGCTACTTACTTTCAGTGTAGACACAATGAAAGTTTTAAGACTTCTTCAATACTCACTGAACGTATTCTGGCTGTCAAAAGATTAAAATAGTTTCTTTTCATATCTGGAAAAGGAAAATAATTGGAAAATGGTGATGGAAAGAGTGTTTACGAATGAAAACATTGCTCAATTCTGCTAATTGATTTTGATGGATTTGCCTGTTAAGTCTAGTGTTTGCTCTATAGTGAAGAAGGTCAAAACTGGAACTACTTAAGATTACTGCATTTTGTGATCTAATTCTTTAGCTTTTTGAAGCCTCTTAAACAAAAGACCAAACAACTGTTTCCCTCTTAAAAATCAGTGAAATGCTCTAACAAGGCCCTTTGTTTTGTGTGAGGTGTATTGTAATACTTTTGATAAAGTCTCTAGCAATACTGAAACTGTATCTAATATTTAATGAGTTGTTCTTGTTGCCATAGCACAGCAAAGACTGTTTTAATAAATACACTTATGCCTATAGCAAACTGTTTTCAGACAGATAAGGATTGATATGTAGACTGAGGTGGGGGTGGGATTGAAGGAGAACAATTACGTAATTTTGTACATTGACTACTGGTATATTCACCAAAGCCATCTACCAGCATCCAAAGACCTAACCAGCCCAAAGAGGTGACATTTTTGCAGTTCTGGGAAATTTTCAGTATATGAGCTGGGTTTGCAGTCTGCCTCAGGTGTTCTATCCATTTAATAGGAAAAAAAGAAAAGTGAAAGAAGAGAGGATTTGTCTCTCCTGCAGCCTTTGTCAGGATTTACAGTAAGACATCTGGCTTTCTGTTACCTTCTGATTTCTGCCTGTCTGTAGCTGTTACTAAACGTGATCTGTAACGTAGGATCTGTGATGAAGTTTGAGAGTTTAAATTTTACAGTGTTCAAAATTCTGGTAGAATTTTTGAAGCAATATTCAACTGTATCTCCTAACATTCTAATACTGGCTCAGTATCTTGAGTATTAGATGTTCTGATGGAGTTACTAATTCTTACTGTTGTAAATAAATTGTTTGTAGTCTGCTGCAAGCTCCAGAATACTTCTGTTTCACGGTTTATTTTCTCACCTGCATTAAGTTTAAGCTTGAACTCAAAAAAATGGTACCTCAAATTTTTGGTAGATTAGACAAATTTGAAAACTTTGCCTTCTCAAAGTAGTCTTCATTCATTTTGAGTGATAAAGTGTCAAGTGGCAGCACAAAAATTGGTAGCACTGTACCAATGTGAGACAGCCACATACTGAAGCTCAAGTGTTGTACAATATTCTGATAGTGGTGGTTTGCAGAAACTTTTGAAACTCAGCACTTACTTAAGTGCCTGTCTTTTCTTCAGTGTTCCACATTTGACTCCAGGTCTTTGAACATTCTTGTGTATATGGATGCCGATAAATATCCATGTGTCTAGTTATAAATGTACTGATCTAGCTCTCTCAGTAAACCTACCTTTGTTGAGACCTTTTCCCCCTCATTTCCTCCCACATGCACTCTGCACCAAAACGCTTGCATCCACAACCTTAAGCCAGATGCTCCAAACTTCTTAATTCAGGGAAAACTGCCAATTACAGCAGTCTTCAGTTGTGTTCATCCTGCTGTACTGGCTTCAGAGAGCAGCCTTATGATTATCTGCCTCTATCAGAAGTTTCCCGTGAGGTTACAGATCAGGCATTAAATTCTGTACCCCTGCCATGTGGACTTTGTAGTTTGGAGTGGCCTTGCAGTTGGACCTGTTTATAACCAACTAGTCTGTGTGCTGATGGTGGCTGTGACACCTTGGTTTTCTTCTAAGGAATGCTTTTTGCCTTGCTATACTGTTATACCTTTTCCTTATTTTGGAGAGGTTTCCTTTTAATAGGCTTTTGGCTTGTGTCATCACTTCTGGGTATCTGCTAGGTAGACACAGACTGAGTTTCCTGGAATAACCTTACACTGAATTCCTTAGCTGCTGAGAAGGAGATCTTGCAGCAAGGGGAAAAATTCCTTCCTAACCACCTCAGAGGTAATAAGGATGGTACTCAGAGCATGTAGAGCTTAATTTACCCAAATGCTGAGGATAAATAGGGTGTTTCTTTATGTTGCAGAAGGGTCAGGACAATTTGTCCGATCCTTGATATACATGCCTTTTTCCTAGTGTCAGCTCTCTCCTTCTATGGCAATATCATGATGTTATGAGTTGTAGTAGAAACCTGTAAGTACAGTGAGGTACCAACATATTTCTCATACCTTTATATCCTTAATTTATGAAGTGAAATGTTGAATAGTAGTGTTCTTTGTTGTGGCTGATGGATATGTGAGTAATCTGAAGCTATTTCCACCTCAGCAACTGTGAAAGAGGATGAAGACTTTCACAGGTACACACACACACTGTGTTCTGCAGCCCGTTCTTCACCCACCTCTCAGTGCTCCTGAGGCACAGAAAGGAAGTGGGCAGTGTTGACCCTCTTCCTGCCGTCACTGCCATCATATGATTGCTGTCATGGGGTTCTATCTTCTGCCACACAGAACTGTCCATCTTTGATTCTCTTCCAGCTCTGTGGTGTTGATGATACTGACTTTTACAGCAACCACAAAAATTTGTATGCTGCAGTTAAATTTGTATGCATCTTTTTATTATGGCTTTTAGCTTTGACCAGCCCTTTCTCTGCTTTATTCTCCACCCCCAATGTCTGTCTGACTTAAACATCATTAAATGTTGACAACATTTAAAATTTGTGCTTAGTTTATTTTAAAATATTTTTCTATATTTACATATGTGAAATCTAGGTAAAATTTAAAAAAAATTCAACAAGTTTAGGTTTTGCTAAAACTTATTGCATTTCTTTTTGGGAAAAGCTGCTCACTTGCTGTGTGCAAGGAGACTCTAATTACTGAGCTTTCTGGTTTGTGTATGCCATTACAAAATAATGTGGTAGTCTGACTTTTTTCTTATGTTGACTATCTGTCTAAACCAGTTTTATAGGTAGAACATTTATGGTATGTTTTGTTCATGCAATGAGCGGTTTTAAGTCTAATTCTTGAAAGTGGACAATGGTCATTCAAGTATGTTTGGAACTGAGCCATATTATTTTGATTTTTTCCCCCTTTGAGTGCTTCTCGAAGTTGTTGCTATTAGCAAAATTGAGGGTTGAGAGTAGATGGTCTTTAAGGTCCCTTGCAACTCCATTCTGTGATTCAAAGATGATGTTTATTTAGATCATGCTTAGCTAGTACATGTGAGTAGCTATATAACCTCCACAAACTGTCTTGGTTTGTATGAAAGACACTTAACATTCTCACTTTGTTATAATGTTTCCAGGACAGTGGGATGGGAAAAGTGTTGCAGTTACATGAAGTAATGTTGAAAACTGTTGTAAATTTAGTTACTACAGAGGCAGAAAGATAAGCCAGATTTTTACAGACCTGTGCAATTCTCTAGGTTATTCTTATTTGAGGTTTCACCTTATAAAACATAGGGAGAAGGGAGTTAATCACACTTAGATCTAAGGGTCATTACCAGCACCATCACACCATCACTGGTTTAAATCTTATGTGAGTTCTGTTGTATAGCAAAGATTGCCCCTTTTCTCTATTGGGGAGCTGCATACAGTAGGAAGAGTATTATGTATCTTTGCAGAAAACTTGAATAATTTTAATGTTTGGGGTTTTGTTTGTTTCAGAAATACTTCTGTATCAAATGTAAGGGAGACCGCCTCACTTCAGTAAATAGGTAACTTCAGTTCCAAATGTGGGGAATCAAACTGCCGAGGAGTTGGAATGGACCTTAAGGATCACCTAGTTACAACCCTGTCTGCCATGGGCAGGGACATTTCCAACTAGACCAGGTTGCTCAAGGGCTCATCTAGTCTGGCCTTGAACACTGCCAGGGTCAGAGCATCCACAACCTCTCTTGGAAACCTGTTCCTGTGTCTCACCACCTAATGTCTGATCTTTCCTCTCTTTCAGTTTGTACCCATTGTACTCCTTGCCCCATCACTGGAATTCCTGTCAGAGTCCTTTTCTAGCATCCCTATAGGCCCCCTTCAGATATTGGAGGGCTGGTTGAGATTTCCACACAACCTTCTCTTCCAGGCTGAACAGCCCTAGCTTTTCCCCCAATAATTTCCTTTTTCCACATGTGTAATTTTCTGGTATTCTAACATCTTGTGAGCTATTAATTAAGGCAAGCATATATGTTTTATTAAGATCTTTGAAGTGAACACTGAATACAAAGAAATTCATAATCCCCGGATGCTTTGCAATAATAACTAAAAAAATGAAATCTATTTTAATGAGTTACTCTAAGTACCTAATCATAAGGAAAGTTTGTGTCTCACTTTGGAGAGTAATAAAAAATGCACAGAACCAATGGTATGGTGTTAATTAAGACTATATAAAATGTGTATGTGTTTGGGGTTTGGGTTTCTGATTCATTTTTTTTTCTATACAAATAAAATATATTTGTAGGACTAAGTTTGGAAAAGTTTACTGTCCTCAGTAATAGAGAAACATACAGGCTGTAGTCAGCATATATACTACACTAGGAGACATTATTTGTTGTTAATTAAAAGGAGAAGAAGCTAGAGACTCCTTAGATTTGTAAATTCTTTTCCACTTCTGCATGCTACTTTGTTTGCTTCCTGACAGAATTTTTGTTTTGGGTCATCTTCTCATATTCTTGTGTCATACTCCCCCACTAATGAGAGGATAGGCTTCACTGGTATAACTTTTCAGCTGTGTAAATTCTGATTATTTGCTGCAGAGACTGTTTGGCTAGTATCAGCAGTTAGTTGAAGCCTGAAGTGTTGGAGTGTGGGTCAGAGTATACTTGAAATCTTGTACAGTAGTATCATTTATGCCTTCATTAGCTATGCTTTAATATCTGAGTAAACCAAACCAAGTTACTGAATACTTCTGTAATCTGAGCCTGTTTAAACTCGAAATAGTCCTGTTCACGGTTAATTGTCTGCGCTAATGTTTACACTGTAACTTGTCCTTGCTCTGTGTGCCACTCAACTGACAGTCCCTTGATAAGGATAAAATTAAGGGCATTTGATGGAATTGTGTTTTAGAGCAAGAAACTGACTGAAAGTAAGCAACCATTTAATTTTCTGGTAGTTTCTTGCAATGTAGAGATGACAAATGAAAGGTGTAAAGGAATTTAAGTGAAGTTAACTAAACATACAAACCATGTCACTGGCTGCAAAACTATCTACTGGGCAGAAGTGCAGAACTTGGTTAAAAGTGAGAGTTCATGCACAGTTCACTCGCAAACACATTCTTCTGGCAACTCTTGATTAACAGAGCTGTACAGACCAGTTTTGTTAACCAGTGCTAGATCATAAAAACAGTAATTTGTTCTCTTCTAGAAGAAACCTGTAGAATAGAGCTGGTAGCACTTTTTTAAAACATAGCTCTTTGGTAACCAAATGTGCTATTTGAAGGTGAAATGAGCATTTTTATGAGTAGACATCCCTGAGCAAAGCTGCTTTCCCGGCTTGGAAAATACTTCTCACTTTCTTATTCTATAATAAGTAAAATAAAAGTATGTAATAATATTCTATGCAAATAAAAAGGTGTATTTTTGTGTGTTTGAGGCACATTACAAAAACTTCAGTTGCAAGTATAAAATTTACTTCAATGTATTGAAAGAATTAGATTTTATTTTCAAAATGAAAAGCATTTCAAGCATTTTTTTCGTATAGCTGAAGTATACTCCAGAGGACTGGAATTTAAATAGTGAACAAATTTTGCTTAAGGAAAAAAAAAAAATGAATTGCATTGCTTTAATAAAAATGCATCTGATCCTGGGCTTGATTATTGTCAAAATCTACTCCTTGAGATGACTTTCTTCTTGAAACAAGCATGAAAATTTTCAGTGCTTTTTTTTGTTAACCTTACTGATGATGAAGAGGGGGTAGCATGTGGGACAGGGAGTAATGGCATGCCTAAGTTCACTAGTTCTTGATCACAGCTTAAAAATGAATGGATACTGGAACTACCATTTCTGACTTTGATGTTGCAAATGAATCCATCCACATTTATTAGTATGAATTGGTCCAAAGAGAGCAGCTTACAAAATGGACACCTATATCCTTACAGAGAAAATTATGCTTTCTCTTCTTTGTCATTCAGAAGAACGTCTGTAAAAATTGGCTTTGGGGAAAAGGTGTTGTATTTGCTGGCATTGAACAATTCCAAGGATAGGGCATCCACCACCTTGTTGAGCAACCTCAGAGTAAAGAATTTCTTCGTAATAACTACTATAAATCTACTCTTCTTCAGTTGAAAACCATTCCCCTAGTCCTGTCCAATACATGCCCTTGTAAAAAGTCCCTCTTCATATTTCTTGTAGCTCCTTTAGGTGCTGTAAGGCTGCTATAAAAATGCTTCCCTAAAGTCTTCAGTTCTCCAGGCTGAACAGCCCCAATGTCTCAGCTGTCATTGTAGAGGTGCTCCAACCCTCTGATAATTTCTCTCTTGATCTCTTTTTATCTTGGTCTACCCCACTTTCCTTTTGTTCCTGATTTCTGAGTTTGTTTTCTTCTGATGTTCTGTTGCTTTGTGGTGTTCTCAAAATCAAGCTGTTTGCTGTGGTTAGCTTGTGATTATTATTACTATTAATATTTCCACCCACTCCTGTCTTCCTGTGCCCCACGTACCCTACAGCAACTATGGGTTAGCAACAAATGCATATTGATGGTAGTGAATCACTTCTCTTGTTCCACTCAGATGCTTGTGTAGAGCTTCAGGACTGAATTGCTTTCAAAAGTAACATGTAGAACCCATAGAAATGTCACTAGTTTGAGGATGTAGGAGGATGGAGAATATTGAATTTTTTTTTCCCAAAGCCACTTCTTCTGAGTTTTTGCCTTAAATTTCTGTGTTCTCTTGAGTTTTTTGATCTTTCATTGTTTTTTTGTTATATAAACATTCTTGAAGAATTAACTTCTCTGTTAAAAGAATTATTATTTCAGGCATACAGTTAATTTTATCTGTATTAAAACTAAAATCATTATGCAATTCACTAATTACAAAAGTGTTCTGCAAAAGAAAACTTCTCACATGTCAGTGAATAATCAAGTAGTGGAACAGGTTGCACAGGGAGGTTGTGCAGTTTCTGTCCATGGAGATTTCTAAGAGCAGGCTGCAGAAAGCTGCAAAAGAGCCTGATAAGACCTCAGAGATGACCTTTCTTTCACTAGGAGGTTGGATTGGCAACTCCTGAAGTTCCTTTCTCTCTGAATTATCCTGTAATCTTAGATGGTTCCATGGTGTATATACCCATTCCAGTTTATTTCCGGTTGTGATGGATTGCATTGCAATATTAATGACTCTTCTTATGTATAGTAGAACCATTTTAGAGAGGCTTTACTGTCTCTAATGTCTACCAGTTGGGCTTGTACCTGAAGAGAAATTTACAAATATTACGATGCCACTTAAAGTATTTTATTTGGCTTTTTTCATCCCTTCATTTGTCATGGCCCTTGTTGAGACACACATGTTGGTACATCTCAGTATTGGAAGCTCTCCTGTTGGTTGGAGGTCATGTCTAAATTAAGAGTATCTGCCTGGCTGGCTACTGTAACAGTGTTTTCTGTGGCTGAGCAGTCTTGGAAAATTAGCCTGTCCTCTGCAGATGTTTAAATATGATCCTGTGATTTGGAATAGACCTCAGGAGATTTCTAGTCCAACCTCCTGCTTGCAACAAGGTCAGTCCTTGATGCCCCGAGGGCATTTCTCATAAGATGTTGAAAACCCCTAAGGACCAGTAACTGCAGTAACTCTGGGCACCCTCCTTCATTGGCTTGACCATCCTACTAGTGAAAAAGGTTTTCTCTATGGTCAGTTTAAAGGCTGCTTTTGTTTCAACTTAATGTCCAGTGTTTCTTGTCCTCCCACCATGCCCTGTTGATCACTGCTGTGTTGTCTTGGCCTCTTTGCAGATCCTGTGAGCTCCTTTGTAGGTCTGCCCAAAGCCAGCTCTTCTCCAGGACCAAGAAACTCAGTTCCTTCTGTCTCGTCTCATAAGATGGTTCTTTAGCCTCCTAAACATTCTGTAGCTCTCTGCTGAACTTCAGCTTATTTCTGTCCTTCCTGTACTGACAGCCCAAAACCAGAGTGATGGGTAGAACAGTACAATTGTTTTACTTGGCCTAACGCTTGTATTCCTCCTGTTAATGCAACTAAGCATGATGTTGACTTTGCCACAAGAGCATGCATCTGAATCATCTTCAGCTTGCTGTCCGCCAAGATCCTTAGGTTTTCTTTAGCAGAGCTTCTTCCCAACCAGTCATTTCTTGATCCCGTGTTGTTGCAAGACATTTTGCCTTTCATTGTCAGAACTTTGCTTTTGCCCATGTTGAATTCTGTTGAACTGAAAAGCCACTCAAAACCTCAAGCAAAAAACAAAGCAAAAATACCCCACCTAAACCCCCCCTTTGAAGAATTTCCTTTGGCAAAACCTTTAGGCATGTACTTGTAAGCTTTGAATATTGAAATGCTTAGATTGTTCGTGAAGTTGAGCACAGCATTCTTCTACCCATCCTACAAAACCTTCAAGACTGAAAATGCCTTAATGTTTCAGGATCACTTTATATATCCTTTGACTTAAGCAAACTATGTTCTGTCAATGTATCCTGTGTGATAGATTGCCCAGGGGAGATAGGGTGAGGTCCTAGTGCTGCAGGACAGGAAGTGTTTGTAAGTTGTATAAATTGCACAGAGTTTTGCTCCCATTTTCTGTTCCTGTGCTTCTTCCTTCTCCAGATGACACACCTGTATTAGTTACTGGAATAACTGTAAGATAGTTTAGTGAATGAGATAGTTGCAGTGAATGAGCAGTGCTGGATTATTTTTGTTGATATGTGTTTTTTGGGAAAAAAGATTTGCTTTCACTCCTGATTATTGTTAGTGTATAAAACTATATTTTTACAGTATGGTGTGTTCAATTACTCATACTCAGCCTCATGTTCTTTGTTTTGAATTCTGCTATTGTGATATGGGTCTCTGTGTGATGCTGAAAAATAGGCCATGTTGGTAGTGTACCGTTTTTAATGGAAGAAATGCTGAACTACTAGTTTGAAAGTAGACTATAATCTTGTCTGGCCACAGATGTTTGTAACAGCTTTGTTACTTCAATGGAGCATTTTTACTGTTAAAATTTAAGTTGCTATTTTGAAACTTGGGTAGCATTAATCTGTTAATTATGCAAATGTTCTTAGGCCAGTATTAATATGATAGGAATTTTAAACTGAAATAAACCAAATAAGAAACATCTCAGAAACTCAGAATTAAATTGTATATGTTGATATTAAGTTTATAGAAACTTTAAGTCACCTTTTCTGTATGTTCTGTTTGAATCTATTTTGATGCAATCTTGCTCGCCATTCTTAAGTAGCTGAACTACTACTTTAGCTGTTAATCCCTACATCCAGATGCTTGTTCAAGGATTTCCTTCCCAAAAAACATAGTTTAAAAGGTTTATTGTGCACCCTGGCAAGTCATTAGATCAGGACTGGTTTGCCCCAGAAGTTCAGAGATGAGAATTGTGAGTTCCTCAAGAAAAATATCCTTCTGATGGTCTCCTTTCGTAAGTGGAATCTGCTCAGCTGAAGACAGTCATTGCAGTGAGTGGGGGGAGGCTGCCCAGGTTATGGTGACATGAAGTCTTAATGCTGGGTGAACAATCTTTGGAAGGGAGATGTTGAGTTGTATTCTCTAATATCTGTAATCATCTGCTCTCTCAGTTCTAGGAATGAAGCTGCTACCTAGACTAAGCAATGCACAAACACAGAAATGCAGTATTTATTTTCAAGTTCCTTATTCCAGACTAGGGTGGACAGGAAGGGTGAGGAAGAAAGTAGTAATGTGAAGGATGCCTATGTGATGATTAAGTATTCAGTTTTTCAGTTGTCTTTTCATTGTTTCTATCTCCTCCCAACTCTAAACGCTCAGTCTTGTAACTGATGATCTGACTGACGTGCCCTCTGAAACTTCCTCACTCTTCTGTAAGCAGGTGGTGGCAACCTTTTGTGAAACAAAGGGCAAGAAACTACAAAATGAGGGGGCAATATTTGCTTGGTTGCTGACCTACCAGACTAGATTTGTTCTGATGCTAAAATGAGAAGTGAGCAAGTGATTCTTGACTACTTCACATTTTGAGCACTTAATCAATTGAATCAATCCCATATTTGCCTTTCAACCTCTCATCATGTCTAAAAGTTAAGCCAGATTTCTGCATTACCTTATATTGCAACAAAATTATAATTTGTCTTATGTAATTTTAAAGAAGTCCTGATATATTAGTGTTTATGACTGGGAAGAGAGCTGCCTTGCTGCTTTTTGAGAATCATAATTTTTCATAAAACATGAGTAGTCTTGCACAGTCTTACTCTAATGAGAGACTCAACTCCTAAATATTTGAGAGGTTATGATAACAATTATAATAAGTCAAACTATTTTTTTGAACTGGGGTATGTATATCTTAACTGTTGTTTGAAAAACTAATGGTGGTTTCTGATTCAATTCCTTCTAACAGAAAATCGCTGGAGTTGGTCTTTATGCTACTACTACAAGATACCTTTCTCTAGATTATTTCTGCCATTATGAAGAGAGCTGCAAAGGAAATTAGGAGCTTCCTATGTAATCAACTGGTCAGCTGCTGTTTCCTCTGTCGGGAATAGTGTTGGTGATTACTCACAGTCACTGCGTTTGCATTGTTGTCCTGAGCATGGAATAAGAGGCTGTGAAGCAATAGAATAAAAGGAAATACAGTGGCCATGCAGTTACAGAAGGAAAGTACCTTTTAACACCCATAGTTAAGCTTTTGAGTGCTACTGTGTTGTAATGACTGGTGGCACATAGAAATGTTACCTTTAGCAGGTCTACGTGAGAGCTTTTTAAACATGCGTAGCCCACCCTGTCTCTGAACTGATTTTGTTAACTGACTGCTTTTTAAAATCTCATTGACTTTGAATAATTTTGTTTACTCTCCTTCTCTGGCTTGTTTTGTTGGAATGGTGCTGCTGTGGTCTCTTGGAGACTTGGAGACTCTCTGGGGTGTAAAAACTCTATTAGTGTTTGTGTGTGGACAACATTTGATGTACAGCAGTGTTTTGCGGGAGATCTCTTCGCGCTGCTGAGTAATTCCTGTACCATTTGTGTCATTCCTGCTTGAACTGAGCCCTTGCCTTTTTATGCTCAGGATGTTTGAAAAAGTTTGGACGCTAGAGTTAGAAGCTGGTGATTGGAGCTCTAATGTACTCTGCACTCGGTGGCTCCTGATGTTTTGGAGAAAATACTATTTACAATAGAAAATAACACCACCTTAGCATTTGATACCTTTAGTTACTTTTAGTTGAAGCAGTAGAACATCGTGTATATTTGTGCGTAGTGCCGCTCATAGGCATGGGTTACTGTGTCTTCCAGCACTAAAAGAAAAACATGGCTAAAGTTCTCAGTTAAATGATTTAATGATTGAATTATAGTCTGATTTTATTCTAATAGCCTTTTTCAGGTCTGTTGTAGTGAGTTCCAAATACGGTATTACTTTCATAGTGTTTTGTTTGTTCATCCTTAGGCAAGTGAAATAGAAGTTTAGACAGGGATGATGAAATTCCTACATTCCCACAGCTAACCAGTTTATTTCCACCATGGAAGGCAGCCTCTACCATACAGCCGATTGGATTTCTGGATCTGCGGAAGCATTCCTTACCTCTGTAAACTACTGCTACTGGTTTTATTTTGGGTGTCAATAGCTACTCAAGAGAAAACTATGTAGATGAGGCTTCATACTTACAGCTGAAGCTGGTAAAATTGCTTTCTAGCTGCAAGAGAGTGCTCCCATCACCCCTTCTTCTATTGAACAGGTTTGCTTGGGTTTTTTTAATCCCTCCTTTATGCCAGCATTGGATTTTATGTGACTCCATGGTGAAGTCCTTAGGAAGATGGGAGACTAGAATTAGTTCTTGTTGGGCCTTTCTCTCTGAACTGGCTCATTAGAATTCACCTAAATGCTTGTGTTGAAACAATTATAATGACACACAGCTGGAGTGGGGGTATATAGGGATGGGGAAAGCCCCTTCCAATGTAACTCTTAGTTGCTGTTGGATTAGTTTAACGTCGTATTTTCCCTTGCTGCCGCAAGCAGGATTTAAGAGAGTAGTTTTTCTCTTGTGATAGCCATCCAGTAATCAACAATTAGGGACTTCTTGGGGAATTTATTTCTAGGTCTATGTGACTAATACATTCAGTGTTCTGTATTAATAATAATAATAATACGGAAGATACATAAAAGAAGAAAGTATTCGGATGTAGAGATTTACTTGTTAGATAAGCCTATTTAGAGAGCAGGACCTTTCAGCCAATGAACTTGCTTCCAGTCTAGCAAAACAGACGCTGTTGTAGATCGGGAGCAAGTGTGGAACCCCATTGGGGAAAAGGAAGTTGGTAGGTAATTGGAATGTAAAATGCTTCTTCAGTGAGAAGGGCGCCAGCGCAGGTACAAAACATTGAAGTGTATTGTTGTGTTGATAGCTATATGGTGTCTTCTCTTTCAGATTTAAAAGTAAACAAAGCATTGAGGGAGTAAAATCAAAAGCAAGGTAACGTTTTTGTTTGTGCAGGTGCCTTGGGAAGAAACCATTTTATATGCTTGGGAGTGCTTTGAGCTAGCTTTTTTGTTAGAATGGAGGATTTTGTAGTATGAGAACAGTCAAAAGAAAACAACACAAAACAGGGAGTACAAAACCAATGTCAGTATGAAGATAGTGTATATGGTGTTATGCAGAGAAAGCCCTTTTTTAGCTGTCAGCACTTGTTTTTAAATGCAACTAACTGAGGCTGAATATCATTCACGAAGCACAAGCTTGATAAAATTGTTGCCAAAGATTATACAAAAGGATTAAGTAGGATTTGCAGAGAGAATGTTATCAACAGATGAATTTTACCAAACTATTAGAATTACTGTATAGGTTTTTCACAAGCTGTCTGTGGCCTTGGTAGTCCAACATTAAGATAACGAATGATGTTAATAAACTGCTTTGTAAGTTTTAAGAAATTACCCGATTCCTTTAAATATAAAATTGAGTTATTCAAAATGAGGCTTCCTGGAGGAGTTTTTGAGTGACTGAATTAAAATTAAAAAAAAACCAAAACAACCAAACAAACAAAAACACAACTCTTTTTGGGACATGCTCCCCTGTTTGGAAGCTGTAATGTCAACCCCATATATTTTTTTTTAAGTATTCAAGTTAATGCTTTCTAATATCGAAAACTGTGTGGCAATTTCATGTGTTAATTTGAAACATGATTGGTTGTATCTGTAGCGAATGAATATATTTTTTTTCTGAATGTGTGGTGGAAGTAACCAGAAGGATGTCTTAGCTTGTGTATGTTTACTCTAGACAAAGCTGCATATAAAAGCACAGTGGCCGTGTCTTTGGCTATGACACAGATCATCTCAATAATTTCATTCATTGGTGCAGATTTTCAGTTTGGGATCTTTTTCAGAACTATTTTTGTAGACGATTATTCCATAGCCTGAAGTATGGCAGATTTGCCCTTAAAAAGCAAAGGGAAGGTAGGGAAGAAAAACAGTAGTAGCTGAAAAAGAGGTCCTTTGCCCCATTTCTATAGAATTTGTTACAATAAAATTGCATTTAGTGGTACGTTTTGACCTTAAATTATTACTTCAAACATGCTTGACTAACCAAACTTATTTGGGAAATAATTTTTTGAAATTCATTCAAAGGTTGTATCTAAGTCAGAATGTTCAGTCTTGAGGTTTGGGATATTTTTTTTTTCATGCGGATTCCGGGCAGCAGTTTGTCTACTTCAGGAGAATCAGGTGCTTGTTTTTTCTATTAGGCTTGTTAGCATTCCTATTTCAAACTCCTGACTAATTAGCCTGGTTGCCAAAGCTCCTCCATGCAGTGTATCAGATAGCACCAGCATTTTTCTCCTTCAGTCAGTGCAGCTGGATGTCTTAACCCTGTATGGTGCTGATTCCAGCTCATGCCACATGACTAGAGAAGCCAGGGTAACACAATCAAGTTTATCATTACAGAGTAGAACATGGCTCAAACTTTACTGGCTGTGTCAGCACAAATACATGGCATGACCCTTGTTTCATTATTGTAAAAATGATTGTTTTTATAGTTTCCTTTGATACCCTCATCATAATAAAGCCTGATACTAAAATAGTAAAAATGCAGTGCTAATTACCAGAAATTATTCCAGACAGTTGTTCATTTAAAGGATTGTTGGTGTCGAGGTTTTTTTTTTTTGTCCTGTAGTGAGACTTTATTTCTATTATTTCCAATATAGAGGTTATACTGAAAGCAAATAAATATGAATGTTTTGTCCAAGTGAATGTGAGGCAGTTGAAGTGGGCATGGTTTCTGAGCTGCTCTATGTATTTGCTGGTGACAGCTTATCAATAGGCACCAGCTTGTCAAATTTGGGTTTTATTTGGTCTGTTGGTTCTTTGATTGAATCTTCAGCCTATGTCAGGAGTGTGGAATCACCACTGAAAGAGGTCAGAAACAGACAACAAATTTGATTTAGTTTGTACTAAGTAGTGTATGTACTTCTGGACACTAGAGAATCCATATGGGAGGAAAATGTTAAGAATAATTTTATTTGTGCCATCTATAATAAAACTGTGATCAGCTTTTGGAAGATAGCTGCAAGAAACCAGACTTCATGAGTTTGGTTGCTGGTGGAAATGGTTTTTTCTGTAATGCAGCTTTCTGCTATAAGTTGATTGACTTCTTTTTGAGTGAAAACTCAGTATCTTTTTGGCTTTAGTAGTTTCACAGATGAATTTGCATACTACTTGTCATTTTTTATGGTTTTAAGACTGTTTCTAAGACATTCCTGTATCAGAGTTTTATTACAGAGGAAAAACTAATAAAGTTGTAGAGAAATTATCATGTAACTCTGGAATTGAACAATTTGTATGCCAGTTATAGAAATAGCCTCAAGATTACAGTATTCTAAATTTTACTTTGTGACTGTAGAAAATTAATTTATCTAAATGCCATGTGATTGTGGACTACGTCTTTAAAATATTTGAGAGATTTGCCATTCCGGTAACAAACTAGTTTCCACTTAGCTCATTAGGACTGCCAGTCTCTGCTAGGCTGCTGCACTTCTGCTGCCTTCTTTGGTCTGGTGCTTATCGGCTGTATCAAGACTTCACAGCCGAGCCAGCATAGCCTGAGACAAAAAGCAGTAAGAGCCCACTGGCTTATCGTGCTGGAGTCAGGCATGTGCTGATGCTGGTGCAGAAGTAGGAATGAAGTGTCCAGCTTTGCAGAGGTCGCTGTTTCGTGGTTCCTTCAAGTTAACACAAGGTGCCAGCAGGACAGTTTCCCCCAACTGCTAGCACTGACAATTTCCTCCACACTGAATGAAGGGAAATATCTTCCAAGTTAACCTGATTCATGTTGCTGTACAGCTGTAGGATGCTGGTGCCTGGCATAAGAGAGGAGGTGGGAATGAGTGTGTCGGTATGAGGAAGTGCTTTCTGCAGCGCTAGAGTTTCTGTTGCTGACTGTGTGTCTGTGTTTTTAATGTTAAAGTGAGTAAGGGCAGTCTTTTTTGTGGCCTGATTGATGTCTGAAGATGTTTTAAATACAGGGATTGCAGTTCTGCAAGTAGCAATGACAGTGAAAAATCAGACTTCCAGTTCTTGAACTTTCATTCTCACCCTTAGATTTTCCTTTTTGGTTTCAGGTGGATATAATAATCTGTTTCTTTTCTTCTAAATGTGTTATGGATGGATAATGAGATGATTGGCTCTCACAGTTAAGGGATAACTATTGTGTGAATATTAAGAAAAGCTTTAGTGATGTATAGTTATGTTGTTAGAGTTTAGATGTCCTCTGTCGTCCCCATAGTTCCCTTTTACCCCTGTATTGTTACTATCAAACAGCCGGGGTTGTCTATAACAGGTAGAGAGAAGGCGTGCACGTGTCCCTTACCTGGGGCAGTTGGGAATGGAAAAGCTTGTTGCTAAGGGGGTGTGGCATATGGCAACACCTGGAGTCCAGTCAAGTTATAAAAAACAGTCTCCACCGGTAAATGCCAAAGAAGAGCTGACTGACAGACAGCTTGGGAGGGGCCAGGGCTGGCTGATGCAACCCGCAGGGGTATAAAAGACTGAGCATCCATCTTGAAGACGAACTGGCCACGTGGTATCCACGAGGGCAGTTCTCAGTGCTGCGAATTTTTCCTTTTGTAGTCCTTTTGTTGTGTTTTTGTCAAGGTTTAATAAACCTTTTTAAATTTTCAAAGTGAGCAGTTGTTTTTCACAAATGGAACTGTTCAAAAGGAGCAGTTTTTAACACAGTAAACAGTATGGAGAAAACTGATTTATTTAAGTGAGTTTTGGAGATGCATCTGAAAAATGTCATAGGGCATTGTCTGTACTTTTAATTCTTCTCTAAGTTTTCTGGTGTTGTTCCTTAGCAATTGTCTTAGTTGCACAACAGTGACAGGTTGTAAATAAATAGTAGGAAGGTAAGCAATATTTTATTGAGGCCCATTGCTATTTGTTATTTTTCCTCTTTTAAATATGTCATGTTAATTCGAAGGAGGCTTTGTTTGGTTTTGACTTGCTTTTTATCTGGTTTCAGGTATGATTGAGCTATGTGTGTACCTCTCTCCTGTTGTTGGAGACCTTCAGGGTATTTTGATACACCAAGTGTACATCAATCACTTTTCTGTTTCCTTAACGTCATATCACTGCCTTCAAACAATTTTCCTAATCATAATAATAACAATAGCTTTCTTAACAAGCTTTTGTTGGGTACATTTTTTTTCAGAGTATGTGTTGACAGTTGCCGCAAGGCCCTCAGTATAAAGGTATTGGGAGAATCTATATGATACCAGTATCAATATAGTTTGTAACTGATGGTATGTTTTAATTTGGGGATATGATTTAATCTTCTGTAGCTTTATTTTTATTTTGAATGTAATCAGGCTGATGAATGATTAAACAATTACCAAACTGTTTCTAGTGCTTATTGTTGAAATAATTTTTTGTTTGATTTCTGCAGTTAACTGCAGGTTTCATTTTGTACAAAGAACAGATCTATGTGTTCTCTGGTTAATTGTGTAAATGCTGTCCACCACAGCTTAACAAAGCACACCCTGCAGGGGGCAGGCAGCAGCTGTGTTGCAAGTGCTGTGCTGATTTTGCTGATCACGTACTGATGGTTTGAAAATTAAGGATTGGAAGGTAATGTCTGTCATACTTTTGAGGAGTGCCCTTGGCAATTTTTTTTCATTTTTAATGAAAAGCTACTTTTCGACTCGTGAATCTTACGTGAAGACAGTTCATGTTGCTTGTGTAATAATATATTTTGTAAAAGGTTATAAAAACTTTGGTGTATTCAGAATGAAGTATGGTTGATGGCACCACAGAATGTGGCTCTGGTAAAAGATTACTCTGAAAACAACTTGTTTTGTTTTATTTTGAACTCAGTAGGACCTTCTTCATCTAGCTGGTGTAGATGGGTCTCTTTTGAAACTTAATTTTTTGATTTGTAAGGTGTAAGATAGCAGGAAAGTATTGAAGATTACAATAATGTTTGTTTAATCCCAAGAGGTTTTGTATTAATTAGTCTTGCTGTTGGGTCTCAAGATCTCCTCTGGTCTGGTTGAGAAGATCCCGAGGTGTGTCTCTGTTAAAAGTCTTTTTTCCCTAACCCAACTGCCAAAGAAGTCAAGAAGTCTTCGGCTGTCGTTCTCAAGGTTGTTTATTATTTCTTTATCTAAAACATTTTCTTTTGGCTTGCCAAGGTCTGTTCTGCAGGTTGGTCTGAGGCACACTGCCCGCCCACAGGGCTGGTGCTATCTTTTATACTAAAAACTACGTATACTATGTTTACAGTTATATTCCAATACCTGTCACTTATGTTAGACAGTGACTTTCTACTCTAAACCAATCTGTGAATGTCAATGTCATCCTGAACATGGATGCCAGGGAGAAGAAAGAAGGACAGGGCAGGCCCAAATCCCTCCATCTTGGAACCCCTGACCCCCATGTACAGAATTCCAAACCCCCCTGTACCATGCTCCAAAAATTTTCCCTTCACCCTGTCATTGCTACTACTATGCCACTTAAACTTTTGTGACTTGTAATTCTTCATATAAGGTTGGTAATTTGCTCCATGAGTTAAGATCGAATTTCCAGGTGTCTTTGGCTTCCTGCCAGGGTCTCCGAGCCCCTGCCAGGGCTTTGAGCCATCCAGGGCATCCAGAGAGATGTCCTGGGTTCCGACAGCTGGGGACAGATAAGCAACAGGAAGCAGGGACAATGCTTATAAAGTATACAGTAAAATACCTGCATCTATGATAATTCAGGGTTCATATGGGCATTAAAGCTGCATTTATAAAAGTTAATCATTTTCTAGTGGATGCAATAATTATAGACTTGAATTTTGGCCTTAGTTTAAGATTTTGTGCACTGTTTGTCATATACTGCCTCTGTATTGAAGTGGCTTCTGTATTGATTTCATTTCATTACATTTATACTGTGAAAATGTTTGTAGCACCTCTTGTCTTTTGGCATTGAGGTTTTGTTTCATAATGTAGTGGGGCTGGTTCCTAAGGTGCAATTTTCCTCAGGAAAATAAAGAGGAGGTTTCACTTAGTTATGATCTTTGTGTTGTGGGTTATTGGTAATTCTCTCTGACAGAAAGGTCAGCTGTTGGTCCTGCTTCTGTGCACATTACAGTGTCTGAAGTGTTGTGGCAGAATGAGTCATTCTGTAGTGGAAAGTCTTTGTTGATCCAGGTGTCAAAGGTTTGGAAGAGGAAGCAAAGCTGATGAAAATTATGTTCTATAGGAGCTGTTTTTTACATCTGTATTGTTCTTTCTTCTGTTAGATTAGTCTTTTATCATGAAGCTGCACTTTTTGAAGTTAACTCAAAAACTGTAGTTTAACAAGAATACTGTTTCTTTTCTACATGGAAAACAGTTTATAACAGTTACCAGGATTTAAAAAAAACCCACAAACTATTTGAAATTCCTTTTTAATAGTATTGTTTGTCCTCAAGTTTCAAGTTGAGTAGTCATGATGGGAATTGAGTGCTAGAACTGGAAATGAGTGCTAGAAACCTCACCTTCATGTAATTTTACAGTACCTATTGCCTTACTGATTTGAACAGGTTTTAAAATATTATAGGATTTTAAAAAAAAAATCTTCTTGTACTCATTAGAATTCCATAGATTTGTTTCATACATATGGCTTTTGGAGAGGCAAAGGAAGCAATTCCATTTTACTGTGTAGACTGACAACGGGTCAGATACAAAGGCATTATATGAATGTTTCAGAATATCGTGCAGTGATAATACTGTTGCTGTGCTGGCCTGTAATATCAGTATTGTGGCCTGAATTAATTTGAAAGCAACTTGTATGTGCTTTAATTCTACTTTGTTCACTGTAGATTGGTTTTAATGTTATTTATATGCTATTAGCAGAACTCCTGAGCAGCAAGCACATGTGCCTGAATAGTAATTGCAGCTTAGTTCTCTGTAGATTTTTGCTTGCAGAATTTGAATGGAGCATGAAGAAAGATGTCATATTCTTAGTAGTGGATTTGGGTATTTCTAGATGCAGTCATGCAGAATGTGCTTGCAAGGCAAACAGTGTTACCATTGCAGCTGAAAGAGATCAAAGCCTCTTGGAGGGGTGCAGATGAGGATTTCTGAAGGGAAGCTTGTCTATTTGCTGCTCCAGAGATCGAATAGTTTTAATGGTTAGTGTGTAATACTCTTAAGTATTGAAGTATGTAGTGCTTTGTGATGCACACCGGTGGGATAGGAGTTTAAAAGCCTGTGGGTATTCTTTGCTGGCTTGTGGGAGTTGTAGTTTGATCTCTTTCATTGCTGTGCCCTAGATATTGTGATAAATACTCTCATTATCTCTGACACTTTAAAGGAGGGGTTTCCTTTCTCATGTGAGCATGGCTGTGGATGATGGCTCCTGGATATTACTGTTTTGTTTGCAGAATCTTCTCAGATTCTCCAGGAAGTCCAAGTTTCCCTGCTGCAAATCCTATTGTGTCACATTGCAGGCTTTTTCTGAGCTTCATGTACAGTGCAATATCTTTATCTCTTTCTACTTGTATTTCATATTCCCTCTTGACTACTATATTCTTGTGTAAAAGGAGTGGGATGATTGGCAGAAAGACAGGTTTGGATGTGATGTTTTTTGGTGGGGATTTTCTTTGTTTTGGATTGCCAAAGTATTAAACACCTTTGCCTTCCATAATTATTAATAGTTTTCACATGTGTATGTAACCACTCCTAGTTGGAGAGGGGAGCTTGACATGCTCTTCCCTCCATCTTTTACTTACTTGCATTTCTCTGTAGCATAGCTTCAAATGAGTGATCTTGATTATTACTGCTTACTGCTTTAAAGCAGAAATACGCCCTTGACAGTAAGTAACTGGGAACTAGATTTAAAGATCAAACTGTTTTGAGAAACAGGAGTCACTTTTGTGAAGCCTCATGGAAAACATTGGTGAGAATCGATGTGATAACTTGTACCTCACATCTTCAGTTTTAAGTCTGACTTGAGTGTTCTGTGTGGCTGCCTTTGTAATGTATTAAAGTTTGTTTGCTTCCTGCTTTTCTAGTGCTCTTTTTCATATAATGATGGTCTGAGCTTCTCAAGGAGAATGTCAGAGGAGAGTGATAGCACTGAGAAGGCAGATGTTTTCTAAGAATGCTTAATCAAAGCTTTTCACAAGATTTTGTAGAATTTTGAAGTAGTTTCACTTTGAGGAAGTGTTTCAGGTGTTTCATTCTGACACTGTTGTGTGTTTTTGTTTTCTGAAGACACACTTTTGGAACATTTGTTCCATTGGTTTTGAAGCCGTTACTGCCTGTCATTGACTTTATGCAAAAAAATCATAACTAGGTATTTGAAATGCTTCTGTAAACTCTTTCCTTTGTGCCTAATGAGGAGGTGGTGCAGCTTACTTATGTTTGTAAAACCAGGAAATGATGATTAACTGGCAACTATTGTGTAAGTTAAAACCTTTTGTGTAGGATATGCTTTTGGAACCTACCATTACTTCATTTGATACTGATAAAAAGGAATAATGCTTTGTATTTGAGGAAAGTGTCCTTTATTATTTGAAAGGCCTAAAAAGCTGACTTTCACTCTATGATCTTCAAAATATATTTTGCAGTCTAGATGATCAGAATTAAAATTTTGTGAAAATTGACTGTACTTGTGTGGCTGAGGACTGGTCTGTATCCTTGCATTCCTATGTGAGCCTACACGAACTTGCACAGCAGATACATAAAATATCAAAAGTGATCAGATAATAGAGCTAATATTGCTTATCATGCATATAAACTCCTGAGAGGAATTTAAGAGTGTTCATACACTTAAATAATAGTCACTCTTGAAATACAGAAAACATTTTAATTTATTTTTGTTAAATGAGAAATTACAGTTCTTATCTTTGGAGAAAGATGGTTTCAAGAGATTTCTAAGTGGTTTGGGGAGATTCCTTTGCTTACAATATATCAGGGAATAATAGATACTTCTGTATCTACCTGGCTTAGGACAAGCAATTTTTGTTCTTTAGCCTCTTTTCTTGACACAAGTTTGTATTATAAACTGCAGTGAATGTGCCTAGCAGTCTTGACAGAGAAATTCAGTAGTGAATGAGTTTGAGGATGAAACACAAAACTCTGGAAAAATAAGCACTTTAATGCAGAGTTAGAGTGGAGAGTGGAAATTTAAACACGGTGCCTAGCTTGTTGTCTGAGTGTGAGTGGTGGCATCTGTCTGTATGTAGCTGGAATTTATCTGCTAAGCACATGGCCAGAAAGTTAAATATGGCTTGAACTGCAGCTATACACGCAAATGCACATGCAATATCAAAAAAATAATGAAGAGTAAAAGGGTTTTTTTTTGTTGTTGTTTTTTGGTCTCCTGTTTTCTGATTTTTTGAAATGTGAAACCAATTACATCCATGTCATCAAATACTTTTATTTAAAGCTGTAATAGTATAAACAATGCCCCAAGGTACAGTTTGGAACATAATGGAAATAAAACATTCAAAGGACTTTTATATGGGGAAGTGATAGAATATTGTGATGCTGTTCTACAGTCTTTTTTTTAACAGAAAACTTTAGAAAAAGTAGTGGGGAGGGGACAAGGACATGGTTTATGGGGACACAGCTTGAGAAGCTGCTGTAGAAGAGGTTGGGGGAAATGGATAGTCAGTGGTCACTGCATTCAGTTGGTTTTACATCCAGATTGTCAAATGGCAGTATTAGAAAAATGCATTACTTCTTTTGGAAAATAAAAACAAAACTTGCTTATACAGACATTGTATCTTGAGAATCAGAATGTACTTTTGTTTTGTCTGCTTTGTTAGTACTGGAAGTAGAAATAAGTTGCAACTTTCATTGTTATTTTTATTGATATTACTAATATTAACAACGACAACAACAACAAACATGGTAGTTTAGAAGGCTTCTTGGATTGTTTCTTACATCTTCTCTGAATGGACCTGTGTTCCATTCCCTTGCTCTTCAATCTCTAGTGTGTTGTTTAAAAATCTGCAAATTAAAAGCATGGCTACTTGGCAGTAGAGTGTGTCCTCAGTAAAATAATCTGCTCTCCCTAAAAAAAAAAAAAAAAATTTGAAAAAAGCTACTTGAATCTTATCTCATGTACTCACACGGTACATAATGCATGGAAAATATTAGGAATGTGCCTATTTTTCTCTTTTAAAATTCTTGCTTCAGCAGTACCTTGAGATGGTGGTGGGGAAAACCTTGTATAAAGGGAAATAAATGTTTGAAATGGGACATGATTATGCTTCATGATACTTCTTCAGAAGGCTTATGTGTTGTCTTTTACAAAGATCAAACAAGTGGATTGAGATTAAAGTTGATTATAAAAATAATGTGGCTGTTTTGTGAAGCATCATGGTTAAGGAGTATTAGCAGGAGAGGCAACCATTTAAACCAAATCTGCACAAAAGTATGCATGGGACGTGGTTCAGAGTATTACCTATGAAAATGCTCTCCTTTCTAGAGATCATGACAATCTTAGATTTATTTTTTTGCAAAAAGTACAGAATTTTCCAAGCCAGTTGGAAATGCAGCATAGGAACGCCTAGGAAGGCTTGGTAAAGCTGAAAGGGACAAGTAAGTATGCAGATAACTATGCCTGCTGAGAGTTAAGATGCTGTGCTGGAGGTACAGACCAAAAGCATGCCAGCTATCAAGGGAAGTGTGAAAGGAAGCTGGCATGACTGAACATCAGGCAAAGATAGTTACTAGAAAGCTGAAGTAGTATCCAAATTAGGAAAATTGTGAGGATATAAAATCTGACAAGTAGGATATAAAAGCATGAGATTAAAAAAAAAGACTTGAAGAATGCTTTCAAATCATAATTTTTAAAGAGAAAAAGGCGAGAAAGCAAGTTACTAGAACTAGAGAATCGTCATCCAGTAACTGAAGGAAGTGAGAGATTAAGTAATTTTACTGAGTGGTCTGTAATGGCTCTGTTAGGTGGACACCTTCAGGTCGTTGGCTGCAAATGCACTGTGAAACCAGTATTACAAAGGACGTTCACTGGTGATCTTCTGTGTGAGAAGAAACTGCATTAATCTACAGAATTCATGGACATATGCTGTCTATTATAATAGACTGTGGAAAGGTCAGCAGGACTTAGAATAGAAGTTGTGCTTCAGACCTTTTGGAACTTATTGAAAGAGTTAGCAAGAACACATGTAAGGAAGCTCCAATTCAGTATGGTAGGTAGGATTTCCAGAAGTCATTTGGTAGCCTTCTGCATGAGAGTAAGTCATGCTGAAGGGGTAAGTCCTTGTATGGATAATTAGTTAATAATTTGGTGTATATATAGTTAAAGACAAGAAATGAAGTAGTTAGGATACTTTTGAGAGGTGAGTAGTAGCTGTTACAAAAATGTTCACAGCTGAAGAATTATACCCATGGTTGTATAAATTGCATTAAGTTCAGAGTGTATGCAGAGGTGGGAGTTAGCTGGAGTGAGGACTGTGGAAACTGTAACTTCTTGCAGCAAGGAACACTAGTTTGGAAGTACAGTACATAGTTTTGTCAGAACAACAGTGCAGGCTCAGAAAGATTAATTCTGTAAATTGTTCAGATAACAACAGAGAATAAAACACAATTGGCAATTGTTGAGGTCCGTAGCGCATTTCATTGGACTGCTGTGTTGGTGTAGGCTTGGGAATATCCTGAGAAGAACAGTGCTTATTTCTGCATGTATCTAGGTGACATTGATGTTTGTCTAAGTGTAGGTTATTTGACTTCTTAATTCCTTTTAAAATCTTGTTTTTTCCTTTCTCTTTGCAAAGGTCTTCTGAATGATAGAGTAGCTTCAGTAAATATCAGAAGCGTTGTGATGTGTGTCCTGTGATCAGATGTAGTACTGGAAAGGGCTGTGCCTAGCATAAAATCTGTCACTGTGCTCAGCAACTAAGGATTTGCCTATTTCAAAGCCTCTGGAGAGTGAAGAGAGAGAGTGATTATTAAACTGTAGAGTAAACTTGACAAAGTCAGCTGGAGACTTGAATATCCTTCATTCCCCTTGAGTGCAGGGCCCCATGATTGCTGGGATTTATGCAAGGGGCAAAAGTTGACTGGGTGGAGACTAATGGGGAACTAAAATTTGAATTTAGAGTTGTTCACACAGGTAGTCGACTAGCATAAGCAGACAGTATCCTCCTGAAGTTTGGTGTGCTGCAGTAGAGCACAGGCTTCAGTGGCAAAGGAAAACACTTGAGCAAATTGCCTTTGCAGTTGTAGTGTAGCCACCTGGCTGACAGCTGCAGTCCTTTTCTTCACCTTGTGTTGGTGCTGAAGCTTTTTTCCCCTCGCAAAGTCTTTAGGGAGCTGTACCAAAGACTAACCTTTCTTAAAATAAAAAATATAAGCAGGTCAAAGGTTTAGCTTCCTTGAAAGGCTGCTTCTGGGACAAACAGATGCCAGCATGAGAGAGGAGTGCATGAAGGGGTGAAAAGAGGAGAGAAAAGATGATCCTGTGAGTTCTGTTACAGCAAGCTGTTCTCATCAAGACACACTGCTGTTCCTTGAGCATGTACTTTTACAGACTTGGGTTGCAGGGACCTGTTCTCAGTCTTTAAGAAGTGTCTCTAGGTTTTAGAAAAGAGGTTTTATTAATTCTCCTGAATATAGCTGTAAATTTGAATACTTAAAGATTCAAGTTCAGTATTTTCAGTAATAGATAGTCCTTAATTTCATTTTGCAGGGTAGCTTTTCAAGTTTATAGTGTCCTGGTTTTTAAAACTATGAAAATTTTGAAAACCAGTATGATGTTGGAGGTCTGATATTTTCATAATAAATGTGTAACAAATAATAAAAGAACTCTGAACCTTATAACTGTTAGCCGGCACTCAGATTTGTATTTTTATTTCTTTACAGGATCTCGAGTTTCATGGAGTAATGAGATTCTACTTCCAAGACAAAGCAGCTGGAAATTTTGCAACAAAATGTATCCGTGTCTCTAGTACTGCCACAACTCAAGATGTGATAGAAACTCTTGCAGAGAAGTTTCGACCAGACATGCGAATGTTATCATCCCCTAAATACTCACTTTATGAAGTGCATGTCAGTGGAGGTTTGTATTTATTCATTAAGTCTTTGCTCCATCCCCACCACCATCGTGTCTACTCCCAGCCAAACTATCTTTAGGTTTGCCCTCAGTTTCTGAACCATGTGAGACTTGGGTTTTTTATTCTTAAATATGTTGCTACTAATTGTTTTTTTGGGGACTGGTTTTCAAAACTTTATTATATATACCAGGCCTGCAGTTAATGCAAGATTTGATTATGATCTATAAAATGCTGTGATTGACACCCTGTTAGTTGGTTGACATTTGTGAGAGAGTTGCTATTTTTAGGATTAGTAGGTAAAGACTAGATTTATAATGGGAGATTAGTATTGTTAAATTAGAGCAGTTGAGAGTACATCTTCTGTTCTTTGAAATTGTGGGCCTATGATGGTAGCCTTGTAACTCATGTTCTTTTACTGCTGAACTGGGGGAAGTTCAGCTTAATATTGTTTGAAGCCACTGTGTTTCTTAAACAGATCCTCTAATGTTACCTGTGAAGAACTTGGATATCTAAATACCCTTTGGTACTACTAAAATTTGTCTGTTTAGATCAGTGTGATAGTGTGTGTGGTGGTGGTGGTGGAGACAGATAAAGGAGAAACTATCTTTTGGTTATGTTTTTTATTTTTTTACTTCAGAAGTATACACAAGTGCTTGAACAATCTTAAATTCTGCATTTGAAAGACTGAAAATAATTTATTTTTTCTGTCTTAGATTTCTTTAAAAGTCTGTTAGTGCTGTACCTGTAGTCAAAATGAAATTGTTTTCTTTGCACAGCAAGTAGGAACTTGAGTTTTAAAAAGATGATTGAGGCATGCAAGGTCAATAGGAATGTTTCTTACTAAACAAAAGTAACCACAAAGACATCATTGTTTTCCTGGGCATATGTACCGTCTCCTTCTTTTCAAAGGGAAAATTAAATGGCAAGACTTGCTTAAGTTTTTTAACCACTCTGTCAGTTGTTTTTCCTTATACTTAAAATAGATGTAATACTCTAAATGAAATTTTGTCTTGGATTTGAATAATGTGGGGGCTTTTGATTTGTTTTATTATTTAAATTTTGTAATCTTGTTTATTTTTGTGCAGTTGTTTTAGGACTATTTCTTGGGCTGCAACCAGACTGCGGTCTGCTTTAAAGTAAATTTAAAATAAGAAAAATTGAGTATTTACAAGGTCCAGGATGTTACAAAGTTCTAAACATTTCAACTGTAAATCCAACTTCTCCTCCAGAGTGGTAATGTTGTTTTCCGAGACTTAGTCTGACAAAGGAGTTATGCGAGACTACCTTATGGGGACGTTTAGCTTACATAAATAGATGGAATATGCTTGGGCTTGTTGCTGGAAAGGGGATGTGTGTTGTTTAAGCTGCCCCTTGTGTGAGGACACGAGGCTTGACTCCATTTTCATCAGAAGGCTGATTTATTATGTTATATATTATATTAAAATACTACATTACAACTATCTAAAAAGAACAGAGAGAAGATCAGAAGGCTACAAAGACAAGAATAGAATAGGAATCGATAACAAAAATCCTGTGACTGCTTACAGCCTTGGCACAGGTGGCTGTGATTGGTCACTGATTGAAAACAATCCACATGGACCAATGACAGATGCATCTGTGGCCTTCCACAGCAGCAGACAGTTATTGTTTACATTTCTTTCCTGAGGCTCTCAGCTCCTCAGGACAGGAAAAATCCCAGCAGAGGACTTTTTACTAAAATATCATGGCTACAGATGTGTTATTAATTCTACATTCCTGAACTTTCTTTCTGTGCCTATACTTAACAGGAAAACATCAACTGATGTGTTCTGTTAATCAAACCTTGTGGTTTTTTTAAAAGCTTGTTTCTAAGTATCTTTGCTCTTGAGATACCAAGTAACTGTTACTGCTTTTCATTTTTTTTGAAGAAGAAAGAAGATTAGATGTGGATGAGAAGCCTCTTGTTGTACAGTTGAACTGGAACAAAGATGATCGTGAGGGAAGGTTTGTCCTCAAGAATGAAAATGATACACTTCCTCCAAAGGTGAGTCTTTACGGAGCATGCTAGTGCTAGCAGCAATTTTGAAATCTCTGGGGTTTGCTTATATAGGAAAACATAACTTTCACTTTTTTAATTCCTGAAAACAACTGCTGCTCATGACCTTCAATATCTGGAGGAAGTATTTTTAAATACTTAACTTGCGTCTTTGCAACACAGCATTTTTGTTATCTTTCGATGGCTGGTGATGCTGTGATTCGTGTAGCTGTCTAGGACTGGAGCATGCATAGAGATCTTAAAGCTTACTTTGTTCTATTATGATGACTTGAAAAATACCTTAAATAGTATATGGTGACCCATACCAGGAGGTAACCCTGCCTCTTGCAAAGCTTTTAAAAGGGAATGCCAGGAGTTAGAGCTAAAAATTATCTCCTCAGGTAACATTCTGTTACTTGAAAAAATGATGGAAGACTTCTTCCTTTTGTGCATGGTTTTTTGATTTGATTTGGTTTTTGCTGTTTTGGTTTTTGATTATTTTTTCCTCTTACAAATGCAAAATGAATGAGCTGCAAATATCAGGTGTACAAAAATTTGCTTTAATATTAGCAATTTAAACATTAAATTAGATTAGACTTTGGCTTGTGAAGTCATATATATATTATATGTAGCTTGGTTGCCTATAGCTGTGGAAAACATGCAGTTCAGTGTGGGCTATTGCCACGCTGCTGTCCAATCCTTCTCTACTCCCCCGGGCAGGGGAGGAGACCGCACCAGCTGAGCTGTGGCACAGCCGGGGGACACTGCCCAGATGCGCCAGGGGCGTCTGGGGAGCGCCTCAGCAGGAGGCAGTGGTGGGCAGCAGGAAGGCAAAGTGAAGAAAGGAGGGACTCTTCTCGGGTGCCCAGTCCAGAAGTTTATTTGCCTCCAGGGAAGCAGGCCGGGAAGAGACCTCAAGGAAGGGGGTGCAACAGTATATAAAGGGGGTGGAACACTCGGGTGGGGATTACACAATAACCAATAAGGGGAAACTTAGGAGGGAACAAACTTATAACAGACATGCCGGCTAGCGAATAGGGATGATAGGAAGGAGGGACTCTTGTTCTTGATCCAATCACCCACTGACAAGGGAAGAACTTTCTGGAAGGAAGGGAGGGGCCAGTGGGTGACGGACAGGAACTTGGGGAGGGATTAACAGGGGGTATCCAGGGGAACAGGGGAGGAGACAATAGATTGATAGAACTCTTATGCTGGGGAGGGGCAAACCTGGGGAAGGAGGGTAATTCCAGACTGAACCATCAGTACAGATAGGGGTAACAAACAAACCAACTCCAAATAAAAATGAACACACCACAACAGGCTATCTTTAGGCAAGTTTTTGGTCCTGTGCTGAGCACTAAATTTCCATTGCTTTTGGAACTAGAGCTTGTTAATTTCAGAAGTTCTTTGGGTATAGGGACGTTAGCTTGTACTGGGCATTTGACTACAGGATACATCTATGTTGCAGGGCAGAAGGGAAAGTTAATGATGCCTTGCACTACGCGTACAAACCCTGCTATTCCTATTAATTGAATTAAGTGATTTGCAATCTTCTCTGTTATTCGCTTCCTGATAGAAGTGAGAAAATCTGTATTTTCTTTCTCTCATGCTCTGTAATCTTTGCTACAGAGGGCAAATGAGCCTAGGATTACAGGTGTCTTGTGTATGCAAGGAGTAGGACTTGAAGAAAACACTGGAATGACAACTTGAAGAAATATACCTTTGGGGAAAAGTCTTCTGTAATGTTTTTCCTTCTGCAGTTTATTCTTGTCTGGTGCTCCAACAAAGTTGCCTTGAAAGCAGATTAAGCACAGCATTGTTACAGAGTATTTTTACTCAGCAGCAAAAATTTGTTTGGCAGCTTCAGTTAATCTTTTGAGGCCAAGTATATAGCAGGCATTATTCAAGTAAAATTCTGCAGTTTCTTCACTTTGTTCAGTACAGTTAGTTTGTACCTTCTTTGGAAGATGACATTATATTTGCCCTTTCTGTGTTTTCCTTGAGAACATTGGTCCCATTGCTGTGTAGTGGAGTGTTGGTTTTGAGTCATGATACTGTGTCTTAAACAGATTCATCTGCAAAGTTAAAACTAATATTAACTTCTCTCTGGATTCAAATTGATGGAAGCTGTTTTAAACTCATTTATTTCAGAAAGCTCAGAGTAATGGGCCCGAAAAACAAGAAAAAGAGGGAGTAATTCAGAATTTCAAGCGAACTCTCTCAAAAAAAGAAAAAAAAGAAAAAAAGAGGCGTGAAAAAGAGGCATTGCGACAAGTGTCAGATAAAGATGATCGTCTTCTTCATGGGGATGATATGTAAGTGGTATAAACTTATTTTTTAAAACTTAAATGATAGTTGTTTTTAAGTGCATTTGCAAAAGAAAAAGCGTGACTTGTAAGCATGTGCTTTGTGGTATTGGAAATAATAAAAAAGTTAGGAGTATAATGTAAAGTTTCTTTAATGCCTTTCCCCCATCTCCATGTAAAAGAGGTAGAAGACTTCTTGTTTTCTTTGAAAACTAGCAGCTACTAGTTATTAAATTGTTTTTTTAATATCAGGTGAGCATGGGTATATGAACAGCTTTAACTGTAGCAAAAATTATTTTCATGTAGAAACCATCTTAGAATAACATAAATGAACTCGTGTGTCTATGAATCCTATTGCTTTTTCATCCTATGTGAAGTAATAAGGATGTATCTATTTTAAGCTCTTAATGACATTCTTTTTATTTAAACTAACTTTGCAGTGAGAATTTTCGCCTTGCAGCTGAAGTTTACAAAGACATGCCTGAGACCAGCTTCACTCGCACAATATCCAATCCTGAGGTGGTTATGAAACGGCGACGACAGCAAAAATTAGAGAAGAGAATGCAGGAGTTTCGCAGTTCTGATGGCAGACCAGACTCAGGTACTTGAAGTTCTTCTGGTTCAGTTAGAAGCAGTAAACATTTTACCAAGAGAATATTCTTAAGGCCAGCAGCTCCTGTAAATTTGACTTAACTTTTGCTTTCTCCAACATTTTTTGCACATGCCTAGTTTATCTGGTGTATAACTGAACAAAGGGTTTGTGAAGGTAGGATTCCACAGGGGAGTGTTCCATGGTGAGTGTGAGTCAAAGCTTTCAGATTGATGAGAGAGTGTGTGCTCATTGAGCTTGCTAACAGTGCTAAACTGGGAAAAAAAGGAAGGATGGACTTAGACTGTCAAAGTGAGGAGGTTGGCTGAGATAACTGACATTCCTTTTACTAAGAATGAGCTGATAGAAAATTTAATCAGTAGCATAAATAAAGGATGTAAAGAACTGATTGTTCTAATAAAGGGTTCTGGTAGATCTTGTGAATAATAGTGATTAAGTATTTCTCATTCATGGGATGGGGATATAACAACAGTGGTTGTATACACACCATTAGAAAAGAACAAATGAAGCTATGTTAGAACTGCTAAAACCTGAAATTCTGTATTCTGTTCATGGAAGAGTAGGGAAGAAAGAGGTGTCCTGAAGGAAATCATGGGCTTGTTAAGGAACGGGTCAGGACAGACAAGATGGTAAATGGCTGTTCTTCAACCAGTTATTGACATTATTTAATTTTAACTTCATGTAATACTAAGCGTGGTGAAACACTGGGAAAACACTTCATTAGCTAAATTATAGAAATATCATTGGAGATTTTTACTAGTGGAGAGATAAATCTATTTTCGGGATGTTACATAAATTTTCTTGTATTAGTAGAGTAATGAAATTATTTCTGAAAGGCTTTGTTCTTATATTCTGTTAGAAATATAGTGAATTACTTAATGTCTGTCTTTTTATTCTGTGGTTGCATTGTTAATTCCTTTTGGTTTCCAAGGTGGGACGCTGAGAATTTATGCAGACAGTTTAAAACCAAATATACCATACAAGACAATCCTGCTGTCCACTACAGATACTGCAGACTTTGCAGTTATTGAAGCACTGGAAAAATATGGCCTGGAAAAAGAAAATCCCAAGGATTATTGTATTGCTCGTGTAAGTTACTAAAGCACAATCATCTCACATTTCATATTTGGTTGTTTGTTTTTTTTCTTACAGTAGCTTCCAAGCTAAATAGAATGACTCAGTTAGAAGTGACATATCAGGTTTTTTGTTTATAAAACTTTAATCTTCCAGTTGTACTAAATTACTGCTTGCTGTACAGGAGAACATTAATACTGAAAATGACATATTTCTTCATTGGGTGCTTTCATGGGTTTTATACCACTAAATGATTCACAAACATATAAGCTAATAGTTTATCCTGTGGATATCTAAATTTGTGCACATAACTACTTCCCTTAACTAAGAGTGTCCACTCTGAAGTAGAAGTGCTGAGGTGAGCTCCATTGTAAAAGGTGTATGTTGTGTACTGTTTCTTTTAACCTTGCAGTGGTAGCTGACCCTCACTAGAAAGCATAAAAGATTAAAGTGACACTCTTAATTTCAGAATTTAATTATTTTAGGAGTTCTAAAGAAATTGCATAGAATTGTTATTTCTTAGTGGTGCAGCTTTAATCAAAAAGTCCCATGAGCAATAGTGATTAAAGATTACAAACTTCTGACCATGTTGTCTTCTCAGGGAGAACAGTGAGGCTTGAAAATATTGATCCTTTTTTGAGTCCAGTGTTTGATTACATTTTTGGCTATATTATATATAAAATTATTATTCGGCTATATTATATATATAAAATATATGTAAAATAAACTTACATTTTTTGCTCCTTAAAATGTTGAAAAAATGGGAAGAAAGTTTGTTTCTTACAATACTGTGGTGGTTTGGGAGAATCATGGGCCACAGCAGAGACACTGAGACTGAATTTGAAAGATAGTTTTACTTCATTCTGCTTAGTTTAGACTTACAATATATTAAAAAGATCTTTGAGTATTAGGGAGTTTGTTGGACTAATTGCACCTTTACCCAGGAACTGTTGAAAGTTACTCTTTTTGTAGTGGTGGTGTTCCGCCTTCGATCCTATTTTCTGATCTTGTATGGGGATGTTTAATGTATAAAATAGTCTGGGAATGTTGCTTTGATCTTGGCAAAGGTTAATGAAGTCATTGTTGCAAAAGAAATATTTTATATTATTTTTTGGGAAGTACTTCTGGAAAATATTTTGTGTTTCCTGGGTAATGCATCTTCATACAGTAAGTCTGAACTGATAGCAGTTGTGTGCTTATGTTTACATTTGGCATACAGGAATGGTCTTCACTGACCAACAGCAGATCTGTTTTAATAACTCTTAAGTGTGGCAGACCTTATTTTCTCACAGTAAGTTGCTGTAGTTGGCTAAAATCTACTTGACCATCTTCTGCTGATACAGTGCTTGGCTTTTAATATGTTAATTCTTCTTTTATTAATAAAGTTGAGTATTTTAAGTCTAGATTTCAGAATCTACATTTTCCCAGATATTTTATGAAGTTGCATTCCTTGCTTGAAACATGAAAATACACAAGAATTAGCCTGATATATCTTTAATCACTGTTGTCTTTTTTGGAAACACAAAAATGCACCACTAAATTTGTCCAATGGCACTCCCTTTATACTGAAGTCTCACAGCTATTCTCTGTTCCTGGTTTGGTTTTTGCCCCTGTTCTTCTGGCACTTTACAGTACTCTCTGTAAAACAAGTCCTGCACATGTTCTTATTCTTTACATTTTAAGTTCAGCTGGAACATACATTATCAGTGGAACATACAAGTTCTGTTTCTTACTGGTTGGGATTTTGAAACATTTTGTTCTCTTTGAGTGCCAGGTGCAGTGTCGTCTTTGAAGATTTAAACAGCTGACATTTACTTAATAGTTGAGATGATTTTTAAATTACAGGACAAGACCATTATAATGCTGTATAAATACCTGTAACAAAAATCGCTCCTGAAGTTTTCAGTTGAAAGATAAACATTGTAAGACTTTTTCATAATATTTTTGACAACTTTTATTGTAAATGGCACTTTCCTATTGGTTGTTTGCTTTCATACATTGGTTTGCAGTGTATCAGGCTGTACCTTTATTCCTGGATCTAAAGTGCTTTTCTGTGTAAGCAAGTAGACACCAGTTTGTTCCAATGTGTGTGTTTTGTTTGTTTCGGTTTGCTTCATTTGAGTTTCCCTGAGTAATGTGGGGTTCACTGCACTTCTCTGAAGATGTCAAATTAATTAGACAGTCTTCCAGGCTACCTGTGCATATTCACTCAAGGCATTAGACTTCAGGCATGCAGCAAATCAGTTAACTCTTGAAAGCAGAATCTTGATTAGACTTTTATTTTTAGCATTCACTTATTTTTCACTTGAGGGTAAGGCATAAATAACTTCATGTAATGTCAAGCAAAAATATGCATTTAATGGTGAGTAGTTTTATTGGGTTTTTTAAAGAAGTAGTTGTTACAGACATAAGACATTGAGTATTTTAGCAAGATCCACTGGGGGGGTTGTCGGTTTTTTGATGTGTTGTTGCTGTTGTTTTCCTAGGTTTTCTTTTTTAGTTTTTTGTTTGTTTGTTTTAGTAGCGGCATGTGTGGAGCCTGTGTTCCCAGCTTGAAAGGAAAACTGTAGATTAATTAATCACAATAACCAGATATACTCAAATATACTGTACATATGAGGGTTTTTACTTAAAAAACATTACAGTGACAGAAGAGCTTATTGCTGTTGCAGCATGGGATGTTCTCATGTGAGACATTTATTAAGTATGGGTCTGATAATTTGATCTCTAGGTATTACTTATCACAGAAGGCATAATACTCAAATACCTTCTCTTGTTTATTCCAGCAATTGATATGAATGTTAAGTCTGAAGTTGCTGTGGTCTTCATTTACATTTCTTAGCTTGTATTTTCTGCATGTTTCACTGCATTTGTTTTTTCTTTGGTTTCCTTCCCAGTTCAGTATTGGTCAGTTCTTGGTATTGCATGTATTTCGTGCATTGTAACTAGCCTACCTTCTGTCTCAAGGGCTTTGGAATTTTAAGATTGTTGCTTCTTGAACATAGCTTGAAACACAGTGTTACCCTAATTTTCCTATATGTGTAATTGTTTTTAAAATCTGAGATGTGAAACAGAGCACTTTGGCAATATAAGGTTTGAGTGTAGATGTGTTTCTGTTTCCCTCTGGTTTATAAATTTTAATGTTTTCCTTCTTTTATAATATGTTGTCTATTTGAAAATATAATTAAATATAATTTAATTATTTCTATGTTTAGCCATGTTTTGCATAGAAAATGGTTTAGGGATTGCATCCTTTAAAACTTAAATCTGGTTGTTTCCTGCCTGGAAGAAGATGAAAGGATGTTTGAGGTAGATCTATGAGAACTTGGTTAATATGGAAATGGGTGTGGAAAGGAGTGAACAAATGAAAGTGCAAAGTCTCTAGAGGGCTGCAGCATAGTAGGGTGCCATAGCCAATGACTACATGACTTCAGAAGGTCTTAACCTTGGTCATAGATCAGAGATGAGAATAATTTGGAGTAGTTTGTTTAAAATAGAACTGTCTATGAATTTAAATAACATTTTTAGGAATACAAGTGTGGGAGTACAACATATTTTATTTTATTCTTTTGATTCAGCTTTGAAAGATCTGTCTTCAGTAACTGTAATACTGCCTGTCATTGTTACTGGTTCTCAATTGCTGTGGAGAGAGGTAATGCATGAAATTACAGGCTGTGTCTCCTCTAAGATCAAATTTCATGAATCAAAGTTTCCCCCTTCCTCTGCCTTGTAAGGATATAGCTGTAAAAGGTAGGAACAGTCTGTAGTTCTGTTCCAAAAGTATTCTTGGTTTTGTTTCTTCCTTAGAGCTAGGCATCATGAAGCAGTTGTGTGAAATGCTTCCAGTTCCAATGCCCTTAGTCCCTTGTGTAGACCAGGTAAAACAAGGATGCAGCAGGTATAACGTAGTCTTTGCCAGCTTGTTGTGTCTTTTCTAAATACATAAGTATGTATGTTATGCTAGCAGAATGGCATTAGCAAAAGGAAATGCTGATTCCAGTGTGTGAAATAATAATGGAGAGTTCAGTTTTGTTTTTTCGACTATCATTTCCGCAGGTTTTTTGTTTTTTGGTTTTTTTTTGTTTTTTTTTTTTTGTCTTAGCTGATGAGAAATTGCAATAACTTTTTTTACTGGAACAAGATCTCACGTACTTTAACTTGCTGTTCTTCGCTTTTCAGACTTACTTGATGTTCTGGGAAGTGCGATTTAACTGTAGCAAGAGGCGAGTGAGGAGTGTTAGAAAATCTTGGAAACAAAATACATTCCAAGTTACTGAGTTCTTTGGCCTTATCTCTTGTTATAAACAACACATGCAAAAAATTTATCAGAGAATAGACCATTGAATGTTCTAATTGTCCAATAATAGCTCTGAAAACTGATAATCCTCTTTTAGGTCATGCTGCCTCCTGATGCTCAGCACTCTGATGATAAAGGTGCTAAAGAAACTATTCTTGATGATGATGAGTGTCCACTGCAGATATTCAGGGAGTGGCCTAGTGATAAAGGTATGTCCAAAAACCTTTAAGATATTTTTGTGCCTTGGATCGTAAGCTATGTGGTGGAGCCCCTGTGAAGGAAGGAATTCTAACATGCATTTTAGTGTGTTTTGGTTTTGGACACTTAAAATACTAGAGAGTATTAGAGTTATTTACTATTTCATTATGCACGGTTTGTAGTATTACACCATTAGGTAGCAGAAAGGTTTTGCATTTCATCCCAAATTTTCTAAATTATTCACTATACTGAAGTATGCTTTTAATCTGTGTGTAGTTATTTTTAAGTTAAAACTATTCTAAAGAAGTGACAGGAATTTAGTAAGCTGAAAGTAATCCTATGGAATACTTCCAGATTAATAGATGTTGGTTGTGTGCTTATTCAGTGGTAGTGTGACTCAAAGGATGTATAATACTGTGTTTTAGGAATACTGGTCTTTCAGTTGAAAAGGAGGCCTCCTGATTATGTCCCAAAGAAAACCAGGAAGATAACTGATGGAAAGCAATTAAAGGGGAAGGAAAGAGTTGATGGGTCTGGCTATGGCTCTTGCCTTCCTCCTGAGAAACTACCATACCTGGTAGAATTAAGCCCAGGTAAGAATTCTGGTTATCTAATAAGCTAAATTACATTATTGTATAGTCATTTGGATTTTTCAAAAATGAGACATTCTTTGTAAGCACAGAGAACTCTGTGTGGCTGGGAGTCTGTGTCAGATGAGTTGTTCTTCTGATGTCAGATTCTAAATTGGAGGTAACGGTTCTAAAGGTAGAGATGCATATTGCTGTAATATCAAAATCTGGAGTTTGGACTGTTTGGAGTGAAAAAAGGGGGAGAAATTATTTACTAAGCTTAAATCTGATTTTGTTTACATTCACAAGTACAGTGTAGCATACGTGGTATTTGACAGTGCCATAGGTGGAAAATCACATTTTTTAACAGGACAAGAACATGAATTTTTAAATCAACTTAGATTTGAAACATTTTTCAGCCTATATGGAATTTTCTAATTGCTAGCAAGCTGAGTTTTATTTTGCCATAATTGGAACTCGCTGGGCTTTGTGGTAATTTGCAATTAATTTTATGATCTAGGAACAGCTGGGATGATTGTGTATCGCACAACTACTGTAAAACATATGTAACTTATGCTCTTAATTTCTGTCATCCTCATATTTATAGACTTGGATATGGACTTTTATTTTTGGTAATTGACTTATATACAGCTCTTTTTCCTATTAAGTGTAACTTGAGTACACTCAGGTATTTAAGTAAATGTTACAGTTTGAAGTTTGGTTGTGTACCTTATGTGAAGCAAGGTTGGAAATTGGTGCTGAAGCCTTTCCTGGCTCAGAACTGAAAAAAAAGAAGTTAAATTTATGGTCAAATAGTATGGGGTTTTTAAAAATTTGTTTTAAATCCAGATGAAATTATCAGCACACAGAATATATGAAACATACTGTCAGGTTCTGCAGGTTGAGGTTTGGTTTGCATATTGATATTTTGAGTTCTTTTAATAGTACTGTTGATTTCTTTTCTTGTTCTCTTACTCTGTGGGATTTGGTGCTTTATCATTACAATGTTGATCTCGGGCAGTGGCGTGAGACGCCCATTTATGGAGAGAGTAATCCCAGTCTGAAGTGCCACAGGTGTCAGTGCTGTGTGCTGAGCCTCACACATTGCCTGTGGGACTGACCTGGTAGTGTTTTTCTTCTAACAGCTTGTTATCACTTCTCTAAACAAGAATGATTGTTTCATTCAGTAGCTTTGTAGTACTGATGTCTTTATATTCTACACAGTTTCTAAAATTGAAAGAATTTAATGCACTTCATCCTTATAAATTGAATAGGTGTTGTCTGGCTACAGTTTCATCCTTTCCTGTCTTTTCTTTTCTTGCCCTCCTCCGCATGTTCTGCATGGTATCTGTCCTGCTGGTGCTGCCTTCACCTGGGTCCTCTGCATGTGTTTCTAACCCCAGGGAGAAGGAATCACTTTGCCTACTACAACTATCACGCTTATGAAGGTAACGCTGTATTTGGTACTGTTCTCTCAGTAGTCACTAAAAACTTCTCCAACTGTAAATCTTGTGTTTCTTTATGACAAATGAAGGACTATCTTATTTATCTTAAGGGTTTTTTTCCCCAAAGGATTGCTTCTGTGATGTCATTATCTGTGTTGTTAGTTGCCATTTAATTATTTGATTGGTGAACAAACATCAAATAGATCATGAATATGCTGTTATCCAAAGAGTTCAACCTTCCAGCTACAATTAATAGCTAAATTTCAGAAGGTGGTTTACAAGCAATGTTGCAGTAACACTAAAGTTTCTTTGATCCATGTGCTTGCAGAATTCATAGTTAAAATGGTTATTGGGTAAATGGCATGGCATAAAACTTAGCTGTCCTTTACAGTATTTGACTTTTGATGCAGTGGATGAAGTCTGTGATGATTTTTATGGGAAATAATGTTTGGACCCCTAGGAAGATTACTTCACTTTCTACTCCGTGATGTTCCATAGCATCCTTTGGTATTTCTGCTGCCTGGTTTGTCTAAAATTAGTGGGAAATGTCAAAGATTTAGCACTTCAGACAGTAGAGGCTCGTTCATTTCTTGTAGTGTTTGAAGTTGGTAGCCTAATGTAAAAATAGTTGTGGATCTTCAACTCTCCCTTAGAGTTTAGAATAATATGCAGATGTGTTCTGGTTTGACCGAGTAGACAAGAATACAAAGCCATTCTCTTTTCACTGTGAAATGTCTGCCAAAATATTGTTTTATTTTATTACTCTTCCCTGTTTCCTCACTTTGTTTTCTAGACTGCTGTAGAAGAACTGCATGTCAGTGCTGCTCACCCTTTCCTTTATGGTTGTGGAGTGCAGTACTGGGGTTTACTGGCTTGTGTCCAGTGCTCAGTTATGTGAATTGAATTCAGACTTCCATTTTGTTAACGTCGTTATTCCAGAGAGAGAAAGGTTTCATAGAGTGTGCTGAACTAAAAATCATGGATGGGCTCTGCAGGAACACTTGACCATTAACTAGGAAGATTGAAATTTGGTTGCATGTCACTGGAAAAAAAAAAAAAGATAGCTTTTAAAATTTTTATCTCAGTGTGTGAAAAAGAGGTCTTCATACTCTAGACTCAGACTGTGGATTTGGAAAAAAAGCACTTTAGGATATGTGTATTTATTATAGAAATAACTCCAGTAGAAATGTCCTCCTGTCAAAACAGAGGCTGTTTGTACTTTTGCAGAAGAACCTAGCAGACTCACTTTCATACCCTGTAAAATTGCACAAATTCATTAAGTTTGGTAGTGAAGTATGTCCAGTTTTTCCACTTCTCCACAGCCGCTGGTGATGCTGTTTTTGTACCACTGTTTAATTGACTGAAGATTAGATCCGTGTGGTAGAGGATGCACTTCAGTAGCTCATGGCCGTACATGTGGCAGCAATTGTCTCTGTATCCATGTCATGTGAATGAAGCAGTAAACTGAGATTAATCTGATACTGAAATGACATTCAGCAGCGCTTTGAATAGCTGATTCTGTCTGTATTAGCTGTGAATATGGCTTTTGATGAATTCAGGAATGTTAATAACTTCAGTTGTACAATATAATATTTGAAGGCTGAGAAAAATGCAAACTCCCATATTTTCACATGTGAGCCTCAGATCTTACAAGCCTGAAATTAAAATTACAAAGCATAAATACAAAATAAAAAGGCAACCTCATAAGGTTTTTTTCCTTGCTTCGTCACAAAAAAAAAAGAGCAATCTGGAGCTGTAGAACAAATAGCAGTGGGACATGTGAAGGACATGGCGATATAACAACTGGGACAGGAGAATTACAGAAGGTTGGAGAAGTGGAAAGCCTTGGCCAGGCTTTCCTGGCCAAGCTTCTTTCTGAGAACAGAACTGCAGGTGTAACACTTTTGCACATGAGTTTGTTGTCTGTTAAAAAAGTTTACTATTGTCTCTTTCTGCTGCAAGTGCATATCTTGTCTGAAATTTAATAGTAGAATTATCTCCTGATTTTGACATGGTGTTTCAGATCTGTCCAACCATCCCTTAAGCTTATTAGTGTTTAAACCCTTAGTAATTAGGAATTTGTAGAGGAAATATGCTTTTAAAGCACAGACTTAATTTTATCTCAATAGGTAAAGTCCATTGTGTGACCATTTTTGTTCAACTTTGGGCTTACTTGTTTTCTATGAGCTGATCTTCATCATTTGGTTTGGTTTGTGCTAACTCAGTACTATTTCCCAGCATTGTTTCAAGCATTGGACTAGTGAAATCGATTGAAGTTACAATTTTCAAAGTAGTACAGGATTCACATTTTAGTGATGAACTAACACATTTAAAATATATATCAATGAAGGGTGGCCTGTCTTGTTGGCTTTTTTTTTTAATTGTTTAAAAAATGTGTTTGTGTTAACAGTCCACTGACTTGATGTCCTTACAGTGATTACTCACTTTTGTTCACTGCAGGTTTTTTTAATAACATTGCTATTTAAAGAATGAATGGTGACTCTTAAGTGCATAAACGAAGTAATGAAATCTATTTGTAGTGCATCATTTTCTGAGATCAGCCTTCGTGGACTCTCATGGCCTGGGGAGTAGGGAGTACAACCTTCACCATAGGTATAGCAGAATATTTATTCTGCTGCACTGAGTTATAAGGAGTACATTCCCAATACCATTTAGGTGAGGTACCAGCTGTTGGAAAACAAGAAATATACTTTACACTGTAGTATAACACAACCATCCCTCCCTTCTGCCTACCTCCCCTAGAAAAAAAGGTCTTTCATCATTCTTAGGATTTGTTGTAATTATTCAAGATACCTTTTGTTGTAGAAATTGGCTTTTCATACTGATGGAGTACAACAAATAACTCAGATAACTCTGAATAACTCCTTAAAATTTTTGCTGTTTTGTGGAAGAAAAAATTGCATTTGTATCTAGTGCTGTGGTTTTAATACAAGGTGTTCTGGGAGTTTACAAGTAGATTTATAGAGCTTCTGTTTATATTGACTTAAAAATTTGAAGCTAGCTAGTAGCCTATGGCAGACATTATCAATGTATGTGCCATGGCTTTAATAATATTCTCTAATGCTTTTTTGGAGATGACTTAAAATCATTGTTATTTTTAACAGGTAAGACATTCTTTGTCTTGCAGCCTTTCTTTTACTTTGCTTTGGACGAGAGATTGGAGAGAAGTTAGAAATGACAATATTATTTCTGTTTCCGCTCATATTTAAAGTTGTAGGATTTTCTAGAAAATGGGCAGAATTTATATGTATGACAAAACCCATATGTGTTAGCCTGTGAAGGCACCAGCTAAACTGTGCACACTTTGTATGTCCAGCGTATTTCTGAGGGGAGTAGGACGTTGGGATTTATTTTTTACTTAATTTTCTGTGAGATGAAAATATAGGTCAGTGGAACTATAAAGATAAGGCCAGAAGTGCTGAAGTCCTGTATATTAAGACTAAATGTCATAGATAAACATTTTGTAGGATTGTCTTTTAATATTTCTCTAGTTCAGTCTCTGTTTAATTGGAAACAGTTTGGTATGTTGATCACTTGACAGCAGATATTGCTGATAACATATACTTCAGTAAGATCAGTAGGTGCTATAAATGTGGAATCTGGAGGTATTTTATTTTCTTTATCTTCTAAACCCATACTGGTATACCCATATAAAATCTTAGAGATTTACAAAAACTGTTGTATTCTTAAAGTACTAAGGACATAGAAAAGGTTTTTCATGGTATGTTCAGAACAGTAGTTCTTGATTACTTTATCCTTTGCATTTGTAGTAAACAGCTGCTCCAAGTAGGCTTTCCTACTTTCAGGGTTGTTACATTATGAGGAAAACCCAAATTCCCTACAATCTTGAAACAATATCACTCAGGTGTTTTTTTTTTGTAAACATTACTATTCTGAACTAAGTTGCAGTAAATGTAGAAATACAGTGTGAATATTTGAACTTCATTAACTTACAAATCAATATTTGTCATTTGCTGTACAGATGGCTCTGACTCCAGAGATAAGCCAAAGCTCTATCGTCTACAATTAAGTGTTACTGAAGTTGGAACTGAAAAATTTGATGACAATTCCATTCAGGTATGGAAAAAAGCAGTCTCACTCACAGATCAGTACTGATCTGATCTCTGTGTGTTATGTGTCATCTTAATAAAATATGCTGTAAATATGCTTCAAAGTTTGAAGGGTAAAATATTGCTGAAATGTTGTATTAATGGTCATAATTATTTGTTAATTTACTTCCACTCTTAATTTAAGAGGAGGGTTTTATTATTTAAAGTACATTTTTATTGTTTAAGGCATTTATTATGTGAAATGGGGTTTTCTTTTTCGTAACTGGATCAAATAGCGCATATCAGTGTTATTTTAACTGCTTAATGGCTTTCAAATCTTAGTTTTAATCCCATGGAGGTAGGATATTTTAAGAGTATCAAACAAGCATATGTGTATAAAGTTAATGCCAGGGAGTCTCTTGCAGTAGCCTGGGTCCATGTCAATGCATTTAGTTGATTTATAATTATTTGTGTTGTGCCATTTCATATAAAGCAGCAAGTAGAAGAAAATAGTGTATGACCAAAACAGTGAAAAAATTTTCATTAAGGGATGTCTGCTGCACATGTTAGTGAAATATGTGTTTTATTATTCTTGTTGCATTGAAAAATGAAGTGAAACATACTGATTTTAGTACCACTCATCTCTGTAAATTCGTAATCAAAGTTAAATAATCAGTGTGTAAACAGGGGAAGCTACATCCTAGTCTTTTTTTATTTCTGATGCAGTATAATTTATTTTCTTCTATCTTAATTAATTTTATTCCTAGTTATTTGGTCCAGGAATTCAGCCTCATCACTGTGACCTCACTAATATGGATGGAGTTGTTACTGTAACCCCAAGAAGCATTGATGCTGAAACCTATGTGGAAGGTCAGCGTATTTCAGAAACCACCATGCTGCAAAGTGGAATGAAGGTTCAGTTTGGGTCCTCTCATGTATTTAAGTTTGTGGATCCTACTCAGGACCATATTATTTCCAAAAGATCTACTGATGCAAGTCTTATGGTCAAAGGCCCAAGACACAAAACTGGGTGAGTAAAATTTATTTTCATCCTAGTGAGGTTAGTAGGGGAGCCTTGGGAAAAAACACATAATGAAAGCATTATAAATGCCAGGGACTAATGTGTGAATTCATTTAAAGTGTTAAGTATATAATTTTAATACTTGAGCTCCACCTTGTGATTTTATGTAGCATTAGCAAGTGTGTTTTTCATTATGAAGTATTCAAACAGGTTTTACTCATACGCACTTCTGTGTGAAAAACACTATAATGCCTTATTTTCATGTATTTCATAGTTCATCCAAGCTCCAGGAAAAGTCAAGAAGTTGCTGCATATTTTCAGATAGTCTGGTTTTTGTTTTTTCTAAGATAACAACTTTCAAAATTCCACTAAAAGGATTTTGAAATGAAGTAATCATGAAATGAGACTCTTAAGATAGGGAACTATATGTCTCAATGTAACAACCATTTTTTGTAGTGTGATTACTTACCTCCTGGTTTCTGTGTTGCAAGGGCTGACAATCAAGATGTCTACCCTGTTGTTTCTTATTCATATTTTTCATAGGTGCATAATAAAACTACTAATCATAGATATTATGACTCATAGGGGGTTCAGGTGTTTTGTTCAGCAGCTATAGAAATACTCAGAAGAAACAATTACTCAGAAGAAACAATCTTAAAATCAGTTTGTATAGCATGGTTAAAAAACAACATCCTATTTTCCATCTTTTCTGGGTCCAAGTGAGGCTACTAGTATTAATATACACATTATTGTATAATGTTATTCAAAAAAGTAACAAATTGGCTTGGAGATGAGTGATACCTAGGGAAAGAAGCTTATCTGCTGAATTAATATACATGTATGCTTTAACCATTTTTATTTTTTTGTCCACTGTATTTTTTTATGGAAGGACATTGCTTTTTGTAGGCTGTCTGCAGAAAGACCTCCAGCCATTTGTCTGTCATGTAACATTCTTGCTCAGATCTTGAGTTCATCCTGCATTTAGCCTGCAGATCAGTAAATAAGTGCTCTTGCAGATTTATAGTCAACTGGAAAGCACTGTATTACTGCAGAGCTTTATCTGGACAACAAAATCTATGGCAAAGGGCTGTTGCAGCTTGACCAATCAAATCTTTTTTTTAAATCTTTAGAATAAGGAGATAGTAATATGCATTACTATGATTTATGAGTTATTTACATTATGTTGTACATTTAATACTAATTACCTGAGTAAAAAATTGTAGCTAGCCTATTTTAGTAAATGCAATGCCATGAACATGTTTTATGTGTATTATGTTTATGTGTATTTATATTTTCTCACTTGACTGGGAAGAAATTAGCTATGAACCTGGCTTTGCAAATGTAATTGTCTGTATAAATATTTTTACATTTTATTGCTATGAAGAACTAATAGAGTATTAAAAAAAGTTATTATTAACTGGACTCATGGTATAAACCTTGAATTTTAATTTACTAATTTTAGTTACTCTGTTCCTTGTTTATTAAAAGTTGAACAGCATAATCTCTAAAACATAATGGAAATGTTATCTTGCTTATAGAGCTGTCCAGGAAACCACATTTGATCTGGAGGGAGATGTTCACAGTGGAACAGCATTTCCAGCAAGCAAGGTATTGTTTTATGACTAAGTTAGCAATAAATAACAGCATGTGTAAGTTAAATCAAAATTACAACAGCAGTAGTATTTGGGGAAGTGTGGCCAATTTTTCAGTCTCCCTCGCTGTTTTTCCTTGTGGATGGGCTCAGATATTGTATGCATTGTAATTTTAGATTTAGGTTTGTTTTTTTTCCCCCAAAACCCTTTTGTTTACATTTGTATTGGCATTGGGGATGCATCTCATGTCAAGGATAGTAACATTTTTTAGAAAGGGAAACTCTCCAAACCTGAAGTAGTTTCTCCTCAAATTGACTTACAGAAAGCAGATTATGTGCAGGTAGAGATTCTTGTTGGAACTGGTACATTGTTGTGTGTGTAGCATATGGTTGTTGTCATTTGTGATGGGGTAAATAAATGTTTTCTATAAAATGTGAAAGGGTGTTCAATTTTAATTTAACTAGGCTTTTAAAATTTAATGGGTGTGACTTTAGACTTCAGTAGAGCTCCTGTACGCACATTGACTAAACAAACTGTCTCTGCAGTCATAATTATAAACATTTTATGAGGTGATAATCTTTTCATGCTTTCTTTCTGCACTTTATGTTAATAGATTTTGTGTCAGAATTGCATTTTCTAAGAGCCAACAAAGAGTAAATGACACAATGGTTAATGCCTTGCTTGCTATGATCACATCCCTCAGATGAAATGAGAGAATATTCCATTTCATACTACTGAAATAATTCAATCTTCCCAGAATTGCATTACCTTTTATGTTTTATTTTTGCTATTACACAACTAAAATACTTGTAACTGTTTAGTGATACTAATGCAGCAGTGTAGGTATTAATAACTCTGATAGCTTTTGCATGCATTTTTAGTCTTACCTGTTTTCTAACCACAGCTCTTTGATTCAGTTTCTCTACTTTCTTTGTACTGTTGGCTAGTGCTTTTTTCTTACATGTGTTCTTCACCTACTTCTGATAGAAATTTTAGTGATATTTTAAAAGGAAGAACAGAAACTTTGTAAATTAATTAATGTCCTAAAATTTCTCAGAATAAGAGTTTCTGGCTTTATTATATAGCTTATTTCATATGTTATTTGCAGTCATTAGAAAAATACTTCTAGTGGACTTAGGAATTAATGGGAAAATTTAGTTTCTTTTTCAGTTGTGCTGTTTGAGACTGCATACGTCATCTTGTTAAAGCGCTGATGAATCACTAATTTTCTAACATTTGCTCTCTTCTAAGTTTGCTTTTCTGTTTGGAAAAGGGGTAACAGTAAGTTTAATGAAAGTTCTCTGAGACGTGGTGGTGAAAAGTGGTTTAGCTCAAACTCTTGCTTTGAGATGCACTTGTGGGCAGGTTTTCCTATGTTGAAGGAAATTGTTTAGTCCTAGAAATTTCTTATGAAATGTTGAAACACTTTCTATTTTACTGATGTCTTGTTTTCTACTCTTCATGCTGAAAAAAATTACTATTTATTTTGCTGCTTAAAGCAGTGTATTTGTCCTGTTCCTGATGGGGTTTGATTGAATTAGAAATCATAAATTAAAAGCTTCCTATTAAGGAGCATGAGACACCAAAAGAAAACAAATCAAATCTTACATAAAAAAAATAACAGCTTGAATTGCCCCTTCTTGTCTTGGAAATGTACTTCCTGCCAGATCAGACTTTCCTTAAGATCAGGATAAATTATGTTACAGATCAATAGTGCAAACACTTGGAACTATTGCAGAAGCACAGTGGGGGAGCATGACCAGTTTTAAATTTGTAAATACATTAAACTTTGTCTCTTACCTAAAGTTTTGATTCCCAACTCATTCTCACTTTTTATTGTAGCTATACAACTTTTGATTAAATATGTTTGCAAGCTACATTATAAATTCTAGCAGCGCATTAACAAAGAACTGCTCCTAGCTTGCTGTTGTTGTCTGTTGCATTGGAAGCAGGCTCTTCAGTGCTTCACTGTGGTGAAAACTCCTGCTGAGCTGTCGCTCTCTGTGCCATACTCCCTTCTTCTGTTTCCCCATCTCTTTCCAAGCCTCAGACCTCAGCTTCGTTTTAGTGCTGCTAGGCACAAATACTGTCTCATGCAGTGCTTGCAAGCTAAGCACCTGTCCTGCTGTTTTGAATTAGAGCACCAGCAGGCTGGACGGTGACAGGACATCATCCGCATCCAGCACAGCCGAGCGAGGAATGGTGAAGCCGATGATTAGAATAGACCAGCAGGATTACCGCAGACAGGACAGCAGGTAGGAAACATGGCATCCATTACTTCTCAGAATTGAAAAAATGGATTTGTTTTTCCAGTAGATCAAATGCTGCATTTAAGTATTTTAAATTATCTGGTTTTCTGTATGGAGAATGAGAACTCTTTACAAAAAGCCCAGGCTTAACAACCAAAGTAAAAAACTTCACAATACTTTAAAAAACAAAAAACCCTAATCCTTTGCTTCAGTATTCTATTATTTTTATTTGTGGTTCTCTTTCTGTAAAGTCAGGCTGATAGTCATGTCACATCATTGTTGATTTGTGGTTAAGCATGTCATATGAAATGAAAGGTACAATTACGTAAAATTTTCATTTGTCGAGGGCAAGATGATGTGATTTACTCTGGAGAGTGAAATAACCGGGTCATTGCTATGTCCACTGTGCTGTTGTCAGCAGGTGTGCACTCTGTCCTTGAAGATACTTAAAGATACTTAAAACCTGACTGGACACGGTAGTGAGCAACTTACTCTTGTTGACCCCGTTTTGAGCAGGGAAGTTGGATCAGATGATCTTTAAAGTCTCCTATCACATCCCAGCAAATCAGTGAGAATGTGAATAGAATTTTTTTCTTTCAAAAAATACAAGATTGTATTGCTGTGTACATGAATCAGCTTTTAAATTTAGGTGAACAGCTGTGATAAATGAATGAAAGGTAAGGTAAATGTACTGCAGGGTTAAAACATGCAATGATCCAAGTTGTAAAGCTTGCAGTATGAAGCTTTCTGTACCTTTAAATTTATATATTATTCACTAGACAGAAAAGAGAATTCAGAGATGTGTGTGGCAGGAAAAAAATACCAAAAAAGAGTAGAAAGTTGTGCTTCCACTTGAACTTGAATGTTCAAGTGTTCTATAGCAGGGGCATCTTTTAAATACTTTCAGTGAAGTTAGACTAGAATATAACTCAGTTCTAATCTACACTCCCTTGTTAGAGTGCCTGACCATCTTCAGATTCTTTTTTAGAATTTTATTAAGATTGTGAAGATTTAACTTCTTCTTGGATGATAGTATTTTAATTGTAATTTTCCTCATAAAAAATGAACAAAAACTGCTTTCTGTACTGCCCGTCAGAAGTTCTTGAGGCTTCTGTTGTTAATATTTCTTGATCTGTGTTTCTGTATGTGTATGAAGTTCATTAAATTTCTATGAAGAGTATTATCTTGTGCTGTAGTTCTGTGTTTCAAAAACACAGAGCCATCTGTGAGCTGTATCTTGGCTTTATTTTGATGGGGGACTTTTAACACTTAAATTTGTGACAACTACAACTTCAGAGATCTTCATCACCAGCCCTGACACTGATTTTATATTTCTGTATATATCTTAAATGTCTGTATTATGTGTTGTGTAATGAGTCTTATTCATCTAAATGCAGCCCTTCTATCGTGCTCTTTCTCAGATACACTCACTGTGACCATGAGAATAACAAATTAGCAAAGTCAGGATGTCAGATTAGGACTTAACAAATTGAACAATGAATTGCCTGAATACATGGAATTCCCCTTTGTGGATGTATTTTGTGGACCTTTAGTTAGGTTTCCTCTGGGATACTCTGGTCGCATTTTGTGAGCTCTAAGGACAGTAATTGTAAACTGCTTTATTAATTTAAAAAACCAAAAATTCTTCACTGGCAAGTTTCAGGTTCTTGTTACTGTAAATTTCAGCCCACATTAAATGTTCTTGTGGGTAGTCTGTGTGTTCATCACTGCTCTATAAAGGTTAATAATAAGACAAATTAGACTTCCAGTAACTCACTGAATGGGTTGAAGACCAAAGGTTAGAACTTGGCTGCCATGTATTTTCATTTCTAGAATGAAAAAAAATTGACATCTGAGACTGGGTATGCTTGTTCCTATTTTAATTTGATTCTTGGAAATCAAACATGATGACTATTTATTTAAGGATTGTCGCTATACGTTCTCATTAGATATCTGACTATAATCTGAGATGAGCAAACATATAATAAAAATGAGAAAAGAGAGTTTTTGCCTTGGATAACTTTCAGGAGTTCTTTAAGATGTGTTTGGTTGGAAAAGAGTGATGATATGTAAGTGATGTTAACTGAATGCAGATGCTTACCTGATTCCTTGCTTTAACATGCATTAAAAATTTATACATAGTATGCTGACAGAAACAATCACACAAGGGCGTTTCATTTTTTTAATGTAGTTTATCAGAGGCAATCTAGGAGAATACAGAAGTATCAGGAGAATGCATTATTGCTTTTAATGGGTAATATTGATTTTAAAGGGTAATATTACCTGATGCTATACTAAGAAAGGAGTCAAGCCCTAGTCAATATTTATGGCCCTTCTAAACCTAACTAGACTTTCAGACTGGTTTAGCTCAAAGAATTTCATCACCACAGAGAAGCTTTATCTATAGGAGCAATCACATAAAGACAATGTACACTTAAAATGTATCCATTAAAATGTGTTATCATGTCAGAAGCACAGAGAATTACTTCAACTTAGATTTCTAATGTGCAAAGCTTAATTAGAGCGTAATTTTTTTTGGTGTGTTTTTTAGGGGAAGGAGGAAGACGGTACAGGGGTTGGAACTAGATGATCTTCAAGGTCTTCTTTCAACCCACACCATCCTATGGCTCCATGAGTTGTTGAAGGGAATTCCTGTTAGGGTAGTTAAATAATTGAATACTGCATCAGTTCGTAGACAACTAATTTATAGATAGAATTAAATCAACAGTTTTTAAAGAATACTTTGTATTAATTCGGCTCTTATGGCCAATTTCCAGAAGTCTGTGAGCAATCTTACATTAATATCATTTCTCATTATTCATGACATTAATATTCATGTCTCATTGGCTGGAAATCCAGTTCCTCTGTTTGTGCTGAAACTGATCAATATAATTTTGTTCTAAGGAAAATAAATCATTAGCTGAAATCTGTCACTGGTTTACTAGCCAGTTTGTTAAAATATTTCTATCTCTTATTCTCATTCCAATAATGAAAGATTAAAAATTTCTCTGGAGTTGTCACTATATTTCCATTTTATTATACTGTGTATTAGTAATTTTTCTGTGGAAGTCATTAAGTTCTCAGTGCAGAAGCACTTTTGACAGTGCAGAAGTAGTGACAAATAAGTTCATTTTAAATTTATAGCAATAAAAAGATAGAAAATACTACAATTTACACACCAGCTGGGTGCTTTTCATAAAGACAGCATACTGTCATGTTTGAAATGTAACTGAAATGGCAGAAATTTGTGTACATACTGCCATACTGTGCCTGCTATTCCTTAACTTTCAACTTCCACAGAAATTTGATTTGGTGAACACTTATAATAATGCATTATCTAGGTGGCATAACCTGAGTTCTCTGCTGGTTTTGCAAGTTTGTAAAAAAAGTAAGCAACCAGACAAACCCCCACCAAAACCCAAAGGTACCCCAGATTTTTGGATTCAATATGCTAAAATGTAGTTTAGATCTTTTGACATCAGACATCAAAATTATAATGTGGATTTTTACTACAGGAGATATGACACTGAGAGCCTTTATTCAGTTATCTCTGCCTTGTGGCATAACTAATAATCTTCAGAAGAATAACATCAATATGTTATATTCCTTTCTTTTTCGAAGTTCTTGGGGGAAGTAGAAAGCTGCCTGTTGTATTACATGTGGTTAAAATTGTTATTGCATGCAGAAGATGTTAAGATTTTACTCATTTCCTAAAAATAGATGCCCAGCTGCAGAGAACAGCTCAGGTAATGTCTTTGCTTAAGGCAGTAATGATTTATTGAATTAGGAAAAGGTTTTTCACCCATAGGGTGGTTGGGGACTGGAACAGCACTCCAGGGCAGTGGTCACAGCACCAGCGTGACAGAGCTCAAGAAGCATTTGGGCAATGCTCTCACTTACATGCTGTGACTCTTGGGCCGTTGTGCGCAGGGCCAGGAGTTAGACTCAATGATTCTGGTGGGTCCTTTCCTACTCAGGATATTCTGTGATTCTGTGAAAGGCACACTTAACGTTTTGTGGGTGCCAGAAAAGTAAAATCTCTGTTCAGTTTTCTGCTCAGTGATTTCTCTGATGGGTTCTGGTAAGAAATAGCTCTGCAGTCAGTTTCAGTGAAGACAGTTCTTTGGCTGATTGCTATTTCTTAAGTAGTGTAGCAACAGCTATGTACGAACTGGGTTTGACCTCCTTTCCCTCTTTATCAGAAAAAAGGTTAAATGAGTTGACTAAGTCTTCATAAATTTTAAAGGCACAAAAGGCAGCAAATACATTTGTAACCAAGCTGAAGTTTCAGGCAAAGCTTAATTCAATTTCTTTCATGTGTTCATGAATAATTTGTTATTTGAATCCTGTAAATGGCAGATGGCAAACTGATCCTATCAGTCTGCTGTGCAGCACACAAGAGGGTGCTTATTAATGCCACAGACTCCGCAGTTCAAGTCTGTATTTTTATCTGTTGTTTTGCTGGCAAATCCAGCTTGAATGATTCTGGAGGAAAGGTAGAAAAAGTGTCATTTTCTGGAAGGTGGTTGTGTCAATATTTGGAGCCAGTGTATTTGGAGAATATGTAATTTTACAGTAATTAATATCACCCATGTGGATTATTTGTTTCAAGTTTTCTCATGTTTCTTTAGATCTCAGGATACCCATGGACCAGAACTGATACTGCCTGCCAGTATTGAATTCAGGGAAAGCTGTGAGTAAATTGTGAAGTTACAATACTAACCTGTAATGCATTCTTCTATAATGTAATATTTCAGTCAGTTTGAAAATTTAAGGGTGATTTAAGTAAACATTGAAATAAACTATGACTATACAAGATGCTAGACTGTCTAGTAGTATAACTTCTTTTGCTGGGAGGGTGAGCAGATACTTTAGATATTGAGGGATGTTCATGCGTATCTTAATTCTGATGACATTTCAATTTCTTGTCTTCAGATTAAATGTGAAAAAATTTTAATCCCATCTCCTCAACAGTACCCTGGATTCATTGTCTTCTATACAGTTCTCTGTGCCTTGTGTAATAGATTGCACCTTGGTCAAAATCCATTTTCTATAAAATCTGATTAGATTTGCATTGTCACTTACAGTTTATTCTTTTTATTATCTTGGTCCCCAGGTTTTTAAGGCCTCAGTTCTGATAGAAAAATAACATACTAGAGATTGTTAATGTTTCAGATATTTGAAACTAAATAGACTTGTGAGCAAGCAAAGACTGATTTTTATTAGTATGAGGGCTTTGTTGGAGTAAAATGTGCAAGAGAAATCTTTCATTTTCCTGTTTCCTTGAAGATGTAAATTTTCAGTAGAGAGGAAATAGTACAGAAATGTTTCCCAATGATCAGGTTGTCTGGCTTTATATGGAAGTGTTTTGTTTGTATGTCTAACTAATTGTAGTACGTAATAGACAACTTAGAGTTCAAATTCCTGTAAGTTGCTAGTCCTTCCTCTTATTTTTCCCAAAGAAAATCCTTTATGCCTCAAGTTATGAAATTGTTTTCTTTCATTTTCTTTTTGTCTTTGGATTTATGACATACTGTTTATTTTCCTTTGTCTGCAGCTGAAGATGCCTTCTTATCTGCCATTATAAATTACACAAATAGCTCGACAGTTCATTTTAAGCTGTCACCAACATATGTTTTGTATATGACATGTCGGTATGTATTGTCCAGCCAATACAGACCTGACATCACTCCTGCTGAGCGTACTCACAAAGTCATTGCAATAGTCAACAAAATGGTGAACATGATGGAAGGAGTGATACAGGTGAGTTACTCTGCCAAAATCTGTCAAGGGAATTACCTACAGTTTGTTGATAATCGAGCAAACTTCTTAGCCTTTTTCTTAGTCTGACTGTTAACAGTAGTTGATTAAAACCTGCATTGTCTGCCCTTATGAAGGGCAGTCACTGCTTTTATGCTAGTGAATAATGTCAGTAGTAAGAACTCTCTCCTGAGCAATGTGGGAAGTTAGGGAGTGGCTGTTGCTCTGAAGATTGTTTCAGGAAACAAGAGGTGACTCTTTTCTAGAAGGTAAGATCTTTGCAAACATTTCTGGCTGTGAACCCTCGTAAAACAAGTTGGATCGGCTTATTAAAGAATACTGTATAGGTAGCACTTGTTTGCACTGATTGATACTTGAACATGTTAAAAGAATCATGACTTTTAAATTCTGACCCTGTCACTTTTACAACTTCTGTAACCACAAAAATGGTTGGATGTCTTGAACACAAAACTGGACGTAAAACTTGGACATCTTGAACCAAGCTGACACAATTGCTTTGTAAAGAGAAATACAAGTTCTCAAATGTTCCAATGTATTACATGTAGTCTAACACTCTTGCTACTATATGTGCGAGATTCCTACAGAATCACACGGGAATTCTGTTTTGTGTAAAAATGCAGGATAAGATCCACTGGGCTGTCTATGATATTAGACAGTACCTTGCATTGATAAAACAGACTGGTCATTTTCTCAAAAAGGAATGCTAGTTCATGTGTCCTCAGTAATTAATTAATTAAACTTCTTTGTCTGCAGGTTTTTCTCAGAAGAAAAATTGAAATCTGTTTCTATATTTATTAAAACACGTGTTTGTTGCGAATAGTGCTGCCAGAGTAGCAGCAAGGACCCTGCTGCACTAAGTGCGGTACAGGCATAATGAATGTGTCAGTCCTGCCTTAGGGAATTTACAATGCAAGTGTTACACAACAGCTTGATTAAGGGAGAGTAGGAAATTAAACAACAGGAGTGGCACGAAGCTCACAGCAAACCAAAATTGTTCAGGTTTTGGAAGGATTTAGTGGAGTTTTCAGCAAGGGAATGTTAGCTGTAGACCTGTGTAATCTTATGCAGCAGGCTCCCACCTTTCACAAGAAACATCCAGAGGAAATGCTGGTGTTGAGGACACTTTGCAATAAGAAAGTAACATTTTCCTTCTGTGTGCATTCCAAAGTTGATCAGAGACTGAACAGCAGTTTGCTTCTGAAGTGATGAACTAGTATGGTGCTTTGAATCTTGATGTCACAGTCAATGGATATTTCATTAAATTGAAATGGTATCAAAGATTAATATCAAGCTCTTTTATTAAAAAAAATTAAAATCTGTCTGTGTAAGAGAGGAGACTGTGACTGTAGGGGAGAACTGGCAAGAGCCTGCACGTAAGCAATTCAGCAGCTAGAATGGAGAGTAAGCAGAGAGAAGTAGGCTTCAAATATAAACTGGAAGTTACAGGTCTGAATCAAAGAAAGTCAGTTTATAGAACTAATGTATACCAGTTATAATGGACCTAAAAAGACTTGTAGTGACAGAGGCAGGTACAGTGAGAAAGCAGATTTAAAAAAAATGTCCTTTGTGAAAGGCCATTTCTACAGCCTTATAACTTCAGCTGAAATCTAATCTCCAAACACATCAGCAAGGAAGCAGTTTTTGTGGTTTGTGAAAGATGTTGCCTAGTTGCATGAAATTAACTGAAAGTAGTCAGAGATTGCATAAAAATTGGAGGAGGTTCATTCAAATGTCATGGTGAAAGGAGCCATGAGATCTTAATTTTGCCTGCCTGGAATCAGAAAGCTATTAAGTCTCTTTGTGAAGTTACTCAAGAAGGTTTGCTAACAAATTAAATTTGTGACTTCATATATCCAAATATTATAGATGACTTTGTATGAGATAAGTATAAAATAGGAGAGATCTATTATAAGGCTCAGTACTTTCAATAAAAAAGCAGGACTAGAAATTTAGTTCATATTAAAAAGCTCTTCTGTGTATCTTTTTTTTTTTCCCAAATCATTCTGTGGCATTTTTCATTCTTTCAAAATTTTAACATTTGTTTGTAGAAGGAGCATTTCCTTTTGTTCTGTGCCAACATCTTCAGTCAGTTAAGAATGCTTTGGTTGGAAGGGGAGAGGAAATAAAAAAGCAGCAATTTGGTGTTTTGAGCTCTGACTAAAATTAAAATAGTAACACCTCAAATATTTGCATCTAAGCTCACTGTGTTGCAGGTGGGGGAGAGTGATCTGAACAGAAAGCAAAAAATAATTAAGAGCTCAGTTCTAAATAATCAGACTAACATCTAGTGGGTTCTTTTTTTTCTTTTAACTCAGTGTAGCTATATATTTACCAACATTTAAGAAACTTATTATGGTATTTCATTTGACTCTTCTGTTGTTTCAAACAATCTTTTTGTTCTTTAATTGAAAAGTCATGTATTAAATCTGTCCTAGGTGTTCTGTGTGTTTTGTTTGCTTTTGAATGTTGTTGTTTCGTTGGGTTTTTTTGTTTTGGATGCGGGGTTTCTGTTCCCTCTTTGTGTGTGTTTGCATATTGTGTCTATTGCAGCAGTGTGGGCAAATGGCTCCCAGGATCTGTTGTTTGGATGGCTAGTTACCCCATTGCCTGCAAAAATTTCTGCAAGGTTTCTCTGGGACACTGAGCATGGAATAACCAGTCTGGGATAGCAAATAAGGCATTAATTCCTTGAATTAATTGTAACATGTAGGCACTTCAGTTCATAGCTGTTGTGCTACTGATCCTATTAAAATAATTAATTTTTTAGAAGGAGCTCAGTTGCACTGTAGCTACTGATTAATGCATCTGTGTATAACTGTGACCATGTGTTGTACCTTCATATTTAGTGTTTGATTTCTAAAGCTTTCATGATTGTTCACAAATTTCTTTCTTCTATTCTGTTTGATTTTCTTCGTCTGTTTTTCTCCAGGAGGTAGACCAGGTTGATCAGGTAGGATATATTTGCTGGGAACTGATCCTAGCTATGTTGGCTTAGCTCAGTTTCTCATGCTGCTTCCATATCAAAATACAATACTCAAACAGCTGGACTTGAACAGTTCATAACACTCATTCAGCAACTGGAACATGCAGTACTAAAATCCTTTTTTGACTTTGCAACTTCTACGGCATTCCATAATTTCTGCTTAACGCACTTCAATGTGGATATGAAATGACCAAAGTTCTTTTTCTTCCCTTTGTTTTCTTTTTTTGTTGTTTGTGGTTCCTATTCTTTGGATTTCATCTGAGGTTGCCTGGCCTGGCATTTGTGGTCGGGAGATGGTGAGATAGATCAGTACTTGATACTGAATCACATGGTATCAAAGCCAGTGAGTGCAGTATCAGTGTGGCAGTGGGCAGTAGTGAATATGCGCTTAAAAGTGCACAGATTACCAGATACTGCATCTGTTAAGCTCTTAGCACTGTGTAATTTGAGGTTTACACTGTGGCTTTCATTGATGTGGCTATTGGCAATTTATTAGCATTTCATGTGTTCAGTGAACATGTTAAAATTGAACGTAGTAGTTACAGCAATTGCAGTATTACGTACAAACATTTTGCAAATATCTGGTATCTGAGAGATGTTTGGTGAAATGGGAAGAGGTACTGGTCTATCTTTTGAAGCCTTTTTAAGCTGCCATGCTTTATCAGAAAATTATTTCCCTGTATTATTTCTTGCTTTTTGCCACTTACAGAAACAGAAGAATATTGCTGGGGCCCTTGCCTTTTGGATGGCAAATGCGTCTGAGCTACTCAATTTCATAAAGCAAGACAGAGATCTTAGCCGAATTACTGTGGATGCACAAGATGTTTTGGCACACTTGGTTCAAATGGCATTCAAGTAAGGCTATCAAACTTCTGTTTCAATTACCATTTTCTTTTCATTTCTGGGATTTATAGAACAACTTCACATTTCTGCCAAATTTTAGATATTGCAATAATATCTTTCGAGTATTGTTAAATACCTGAGAGGAAAACTTATAAGAATGGCCTAGACTTACTTCTTTAGATAGATGCCCTGTGTTGTGAATATGGATCACTGAGTTGTGCATGAGTTTCGTCTGTTAGATGATCTTGTGATTGTTAATGCTACCAATGATAACTTTAGGGAAATTCAGTTTGTGTTGATTACTTTCTCTTAATTTAATGTGAAATTGTGAGGAAAGTTTAGTTTTGCTGTTAGGATGTAAATACATAGGCTTAAATATTCCTGGGTCTTTAAAGTAATGAATCTTATGCTCTTTAAGGCCTTCTGAATATAATCTACTTTCATAATTCTCATAAATAGCAATTTTCACAGTGGTTTCTTTGCACAGATTTTTCTTAAAAAAGGACGGACAGGTTTTGGTTTGCAGTAAAAATGAAGCTATACTTGCCAGCTCAGGCAATTACAATACTGATTAAAGGAAAAATTGAATGAAATAACCAAATGGGAAGGGAAACCTTCAGAGGAAAATGTCCTTAAATAAAAATAACAATATTGGCTGAGCACAGCATTAGTCTAAAAGAAAGGCTTCATTTTTGTTCACATGCAGATTTTTTCCTTCTCCCCAAGCCACTACTGAACAAGTATTTCACAGCAAATTTGCCAATCAGAAACTGATGTTTAGAGACATCCCAGTGCACCTTGGGTGACTTAAACCCAGCCTACTCCCACTTGTAAGATGACTGTTTTAAATACAGTATTTTCATTTTTCTGTAATATGAAATATGGTATTGTGTGCTCTTTTTATGCTGTGATGAGACTGGGAGAGCTAGCCATGGCTGAACAGTTTAGCTTTGAAGGGGCTGTGTTTCTCAGAAGAACAATATGTGTAGTTTGTGAAACCTTGTCATTGCTTTCTCAGCTTTCAAAAGGTTTCAGGGGAGCACCAGACCCCTTTGTACGGGTTCCCGCAAATTCCTTTTTTTTTCTGGTCAGTAAATTTTGGGCAGGTACGGTATAGCAAGTAGCTATTTTGACAAAGTCTTTCAATTTTTATAGCATCTGTAAATCACCAGTTGTAAATGAAGCTGTACCTTTTCCCACATTCAGTGTCTTGAATTACAGTCTTAAAATAATTTCCTGCTACTTTAATTGGCCAGGTAGTCATCAAAGACAGAATATTGCTGCGTCCAGGAAGGAATGGTGCAGTATTTATCTCTCCACATTATGAGCTGTCTATATGCAAACATATTATTGAATTTTAGTTGTGTGGATTTTCCCTAAGTATAGTGTAACATGGCACATTGCAAATGCATGTATTAAACTTCTGGAAACCCCTGGAATATGGACTTAGAATGTAAATAAAAAAAGCACAACTGAAGCATGAACAGAAAGAAGTGCTGTGAAAATGTCACTTGATGGTAATGAGTTACTCCAGGACTGGTTGAAATTGCCATGGATTTAATTTCTAGCAATTGTATTTCATTAAAAATGTTTTCAGTGAAATGAAGGGGGAGTTTTAGAAAGCCATGAAATATTTTCTTGTATACATATGTTTACAATCTGATTTATTTTAGTTCAGTTCTTAACAGAAAATATAAATTAGCAAAAACAGAGTTAAAGAGAATGTTTAATTACTTGAAGAGAAAGGATACTAAAACAGATTTTTATTTTGGGGTAGTTAAAGGTAGTTAAAGAGAACTAAAAGAATCAAAAAATTTCTCACACAAAGCCTTAGGGTCATTTCAGGATTTTGTGTATTGGGTCACAACATGAAATTTTTTTTAAGTACTACTCTTGCTAGATTTTAAAAGAAAGAAAAAATCTATTTCTGTTTAGAAGAAATTATTTCAAACTTTAGAAGAAATTTTTTCAAACTTACGAAACCCAAGACTGGCCTGTCAGCATCTCTTCGTGTAGCATACAACTGTCTCTCACCAGTGTAGTAGCAATACTGCATGTAAATATTGCTTGTTCCTGGACAACCTAATTGTTTGTGCAGTGTTTCTAGGAAATTTATGGGAAAATTGGTCTCTCAGGCCTTTTAAAAAGTATTATTGGGTTTTCTATAATCACATTCATAGCACAGAAATTTCAGGAGTCTTATAATTTGACAGAACTCTTCTCTTTAGAACCTTTGTAATGAACACATAGAGGATTTAAAATTCACTTTTTTCATTATTCCCTTCCAGGTACCTGGTTCATTGTCTGCAGTCAGAGCTTAATAACTACATGCCAGCATTCCTTGATGATCCAGAGGAAAATAATCCTCAGAGACCTAAAATAGGTTAGACTACTTGATCTCTGCTGAATTTTGGTCCCTTAAACCTGTATCCTCCTTGTACCAGGGATTCTGAAACTGGATGCTGTGCTCCAGATGCAGTCTCACAATGCTGAATGCATAGGAAGGATTGCTTCCCTCTCTCCTTTCTGCTACCTGCACTGCTGCTGACTCAAGAGCTAAGTGTGCAACTGGATACCTTTCAAGCAATGACATGCTGTTCAATCACATTCAACTTGATGCATGCTAGGATCTCTCCATAATTTTCATCAGGGTTGTTTTCTGTTCAGGTGGCACCTGCCTTGTGCTGTTGCACAGATTTACTCTGTCCCACATGCAGTTTACTTAGACCTTCATGAAATCCCTGTCAGGCCATTTCTCCAGCCTAATGAGGCCCTTCTGAAAAATGCTGCTGCTCTTTAGCATATCAGTATTTTGCCTCCTCTTGGTATAATCTGTGAACTTGCTGAGAATATGCTCCATCACATTGCTCAGATAATGAGATAAGCCACTAATCTGTGATTGCCAACTGGACATTGTATCCACAAATCCACCAAGTCCTATTGTCCAACCATGTGTTGCCACCAGTTTATCTAGTCCTCACATTGGCAGTTTCCTCCCATTACTGTAGAGATGTTATGGGAGAAGCTAATCAAGAGCCTCCCAGCTCTTGGGGGTGACATTGGGGTGTCCCAGCCCCACCTAAGGTCAGGCTGACTGGTCATGTAGATTCCTGCCAGGGTTCCCTGCTGCTGTGATACTTAAAACATGATGCTTGCCACCAGAGCACCCTGCTCAATGTGTATCACCCTGTGTCTGTAATCCTGGCTCGGTGACTGTGCTCAGACTTCTAATGCCTCGATAATTGAAGGAAAAGTGATCTGCAGAACAATTAAACAGAGCATTCTGTTGAACTAGGAAAATTTCATAGATACTATCTGGTACTTTAGGTATTAAGCTTTCTGTTCTTGCTTTTTCTCCTGCATTGAGCCTTTAAGGAAGACTGGCTAGGCACTGTTATGTTTGTAGTGCCTTGTACTGTGAGAGTATTTCTGGGGACACCAACCCAGAAAATGTAGCAAACTGATACTGGAATAAAAGCAGATGCTGTTCTTATTTCAGTTGTTTTTGAGCCGCATTATAGATTTCTTATACAGGTATTTTTTTCAGACACAATCCTGAGTTTCAATTCTAAAAAATACTAATGGTTTCTTCAAAAGAGATTTCCAATTAAAAGTATTGCTTTAAAGAAGACCTGGAGATAAATGTGTTGCTTCCACTGGGAAGCATATGAGGATGTTTGCTCCTGGTGATGCTAATAGAAGTCCCTGTTGCTTGTTAGATAATATTGCAATGGAGTAATTGGAAAATGGGATTTTGAAGTGTTTTAAAAATCTGTTGTATGAAAAGAAGGTGCATTCTATAGTTTTACTGCATCATACAATGCAAATAACTTCAGCTGAAATTTCTGAGTACAATTTGATACTTAGAAGAAGCTATGGAATAATTGAAATATGCATTTGAAACAGTAGAATATAAAGGTTGCATAGAAGAACAGAATATGAACTTGTTATAAAAACTAATAGAAAGATCAGTTTACTGAAGTGAGAATGTGATTTAAAAGTTGAGTATAGCCAGTTATTTACTTATATGATAAATATTTTCCCCAAGAATTTATTTTCATTTCAGGGGTTACATTCCACTTAGCATTTTAATGTTCCTCTATCTTTAAAATGATGGACCAGTAAGTGTATTTCTGAAAGACTATGTAATTAAATACATGTAGGTTCTTCATAGCATTCACCAGCCTGACTTGAGTGTCTTTGTGTTACTGCCTAAACCAGGTGTCCTCTGCAATTTGTGAATATGGGTGACTTTTTCTTTTATCTCTGTAGATGATGTGCTGCACACCTTGACTGGAGCCATGTCCCTGTTGCGACGATGTAGAGTAAATGCTGCTCTGACCATACAGCTCTTCTCCCAGCTCTTTCATTTTATCAACATGTGGCTTTTTAACAGATTAGTTACAGCCCCAGATTCAGGGTTATGTTCGCATTACTGGGGAGCTATCATGCGCCAGCAGCTTGGCCACATTGAAGCCTGGGCAGAAAAACAAGGTTTAGAATTGGCTGCTGATTGCCACCTGAGCAGAATAGTACAGGTGAGTATATTTGTGATTAACACTTTTTACATATTTGTATATTCAAAGACACTATTTCTTGTGCTGTGTTCCTAGAAAATAGCATGTGGACAAGTATAGCTTGAGTGAGTAAGTCCTGGAATGCTGAGGTAGCATTGAGGTAAAGACACAAAACATGTTTTCAGTATTGTAAATGTTTAAGTTACAAGTGAAATTAATAGTGAACATGGCTGTTAAATCTCCATTTATAAGACTGAACTGTAACTATACTGAACAGAGACGGGAAGAGCAACTGAAAATTGATATGCTTAATTTATGACAGATTTAGTATTAATTCATCTTTATTTAGTGTTTGTTTGGGAGGGGTCTATTGATGTTGCTTCTGTTACAAATCTGTCTTGCTTTCTCTTTTCCCGGATCTAAAGAACATTTAGACACAAAGCTTAAAGTTTTATTCTGGTTTGAATTTGTCATCTGGGACTTTTTTCTCCCCTGTAGGCAACCACATTGCTTACCATGGACAAATACTCACATGCAGATGTTCCAAATATTAACAGTACTTGCTTTAAGCTGAATTCTCTGCAGCTGCAAGCCTTGTTGCAGAATTATCACTGTGCTCCAGATGAACCACTCATCCCAACAGTAAGTCTCTTCTATCACTCATTGTCCAGTTTTAACATACTGGAGATAAAAAAACATTGGCTGTGAGTAGCTATCTTACCTTTGGTGGATGTACTTCACTGACTCAAGCAGGGTGTTAACAAGAATCTCTTACGCTGAGTTGGAAAGGACGGTACCATTCCATGTTGAACATATTCAGAGAGGTGTCACTGCATCTTACACCATTTGTAATGAAATACAGAAAGGTGCCATAAGAGAGAACTGAGCGCCCCTAAAATCTGGTTCTGCATAACCAGAAGGTACAAAGTGTGCTACTTTGTGGAAATCAAAGGAAAGCATCAGAAACACTACGCTTTCTGACATGTAGGATCTTAAATTGAGGGATCTTAAATTCCTTCATACAAGCAGCAGACAGGTTGTCCTTTGATTAACATATTTGTACCTGGAATTTATATGTGTATATATGTATATGTCTTTTTTTCTTGATATTTAAGATGACTGACTACTCTAAATTTTATTCATGGCGAAATTCAAAAGACAGCTGTGTTATTGCAGAATTGTAAAAAACACTCTTTGGTAAACTCTGATAGTTCACTGATCTCAAAGAAAAAAGGCAGAGGTAGTCTAATATTTATATAGCTGAGTGCATTGTCTACAGAGTCCATCTTTTATTAACTTTGGATACATTTGTTTATTAAGTCAGAAGCACAAATACAACAGCTCGCGTGGTGTTGGGAAAATAGGAGGAAGGACATGTAGCTTGGAGATGTTTTTATGTATTGGCTGCCAAACTAAAAAGTCTTTTGCTGAAGAATATAACCTATTTAACCTGTTTACACATAGGTAGAATTCCATAGTTGCTTGGGTTTTTATTATTATCATCATCATTACTACTACTACTAATAATAATAGTAATTAAAAACATGCACTGCAGGTTTGGAAAATATTGAAGTAAAAATAAGAGCTTCTTTCTCATTTGCTAATACAATTATCTGTGGGATTTCATAAAATAAAGCACTGCCATGTACTGACTGTAAATAGCAGAGCTGAAGAAGTTGATTTTTCTTGCAATCTTAGCATCTTCTTAATGTAAGGCTTTTTAACTTAATAAAATTATCATTTTGTAGTAACAATGTTTTTCTGCCTTCTGTCCAGGAATTGATAGAGAATGTAGTAACTGTTGCAGAAAATACTGCAGATGAACTTGCTCGCAGCGATGGCCGAGAAGTTCAGCTGGAAGAGGATCCTGACTTACAGCTACCTTTTCTCTTACCAGAAGATGGTTATTCCTGTGATGTTGTCAGAAATGTTCCAAGTGGTTTGCAAGAATTTTTAGATCCACTCTGTCAAAGAGGTTAGTTCTTTTGTTAGTTCTGAATCTGGTGCGTAAAAGCAATATTTTGCGGCCCCGGAGTTTTCTATTAGTTTGCAGTGTTTTTAAATTATGCTTCTGAGAAGCAGCAACTATAGAACTATAGGATTTTGTAGGTAGTAGCAAAGCCTATAATGGCATCTGAGATATGAGATTTGACATGCTAATGAACATAAAAAGATGAATACTATTTTATTTTAATTAATCCCTTGAGAAAATACCATGACTATATTGATGTTACTTTTTCTTTTAGGTTTTTGTAGACTAACACCTCATCCACGGTCACCAGGCACATGGACAATATATTTTGAAGGTGCAGATTATGAAAGTCACCTGTCCCACGAGAATGCTGAGCTGGTAAGTATTGATTCAGTGAATGATGACTGATTGCAGTCTTGGCAAGGCATTGAGTTTTATGTGATCAGTTTTAGTCCTTATTAGGAAGAATAGCCTTCATTTTTAAACATATAGTTAATTAGTGAAGTATTGCATTTAAGGAGCTGTTTGGAGATTTTTTTGAAGTCACTTTTTCTAGGCTGTAGCATGATTATAATTTTCACATAAGTAAACTTTATCATATTCCCCCAGTTTGAGAATAAACAGTGAAGAAATTTCTTCTAAAGACGAGCAATAATATATATGGATGTGGATCTATAACTTACGGAACTGCAAGCTGCTTTTATTTACAAATTGGCAGTTACCAACCAAATATTTAATATTAAGTTCTAGTCTGGTGCTTTTTCCTGAAAAAAAACCAAAACATCTTTAATTTTCCTTATATCATACTTACTAAAAAGGGTCTTACTTCAGTGCAAGGTAAGGGTTTTTTCTTTTCTGTTGTAAGGGTTTGTTTTGTGGTGGCTTTTTTCTGCTTGTCTGTTTGATTATCAAAGTTACAGAACAGCTTGGTTTTGGAAAGATGGTGGCTTTATGTGAAATATTTTTTAGAGCAACTAAACAGAAATAGCATCATATTTCAATTAGTGTTTTCAGCTTAAAAACCACTTGCATTTCTAATACTTGAACTCAATCAGAAAGTACTATTTTTTTTAAATTAGTCTTCTTGGCTTATATTTTTGCTTGTAATGGGTCTTGTGGAACTTACAGTTCTGTTTCAGTGTGAATACAAGCTAATGTGCTCCAACTGACATTCTTCAGCTAATGAAGATTGTGATGACAACTTTTTGAGTTGAGGAACTGGCGATGTTGAAAGATACATTAAAAAAAAAAAGAGACTGAGCATGTTTGTGGACTCCGGCTGTATTCAAGAGTATTCAGAAGTGAAATTTTTTGGACCTTGATTTCAAAGGTTTAATTCTGCCTTTGAAATTAATTGGCTTCTTAATAATTCTGTGAAGATAGTATCATCTTCTAGACGCAGCACTACAAATTGATCTCTCTGTAGATTACCCTCACCTTTGTAATAGGGGCCTATGGAGTCTGAACTTCAGTTTTCATTAAAAGTTACTACAATTTTATAGACTGGTTGCATTTTGATTTGTAATTCATTAATAATTATTTTACTGAATTAAAGAAGGAGGAACAATGAGTAGACCTCAAGTTTCAGTGGTGTAGTATAACACAGGTGTAGTACTTAATATGAATCCATGTTAATTAAATGTTAGCTATTCTACCTGTAAAATAGATACCATGTATATTATTTAGAATGTGAGACCTGCTGCTCTAACAAAGTAGTTTTGTTTGTAATGAACTATTTTGCTTAGTTACTTTCCTAGCCTGGCAGTGGATATGAACTTGGGAATTTTTTCTTCTTTTCCCTTTGCTATTTGATAGGCTCAGCCTCTGAGAAAAGAACCTGAGATTATCACTGTAACACTAAAAAAACAAAATGGAATGGGACTGAGCATCGTTGCTGCCAAGGTATGGAAGTCAGTTTATTTAAGTCTTACTGAAAAAAGCCTGGTGTGGCAAATGTTAATGGAAAAAGTCTGTTTCCCTTAAGTTGTTTGTAACATCGTGTTGATCATGCTTTTATTCTGATTGGGAAATGTTTCTATAAAATATACAGATGGACAATACAAGGGAAAACATAATATGGATGTAGTTATTACAACACTTCAATTCGAACCTCTGCTACAGGTTTATTCAGTTTTTTCAGAGCCAAAAGTTAGCAGTTATTAAATGGAATTAATAAACAGGTGTATTTAGCACTTCTGGAAGTAAAGAAGTAGACACAAAGAATGTGTGTTAATTGATGAATAAGTAAAACAATTCAAAATGTATACATTAAAGTTGGAGTACTTTCTGCCATGAAGACAACACCTTTTCTTTTGCACAGAGGTGCAAGAATGGATTCAGTTTTGTTTCTTTACAGTGGAGACCTACAGTGTAATAGCCAAAATTGTGGGTGTATGCTGTAGCTAGTAGCTAGGGTGGTGTGTAGCTAGTAGCACTACGTAGTCATGTATAAAATGCACATTCAGCTCCAGCCACCAGATGGAAGACTCCACTAGTTGGTTGGTTTTGCTTTATTAACTAAATGAAATATGAAAAGACTTAATCTTTTGAGTTTAAAATTTGTCATAAATTATGCAACAGTGATACTGAAAAGTCTGTGTTGTGATTAGGTGGTATACAATAGATGGAGCAAGTCTTTCCTCATGTTTCTTCACTGTGTAGTATGTCAAACTTCAGAATACTGTGGTACTCCTTGGCACCCAGTGCATGAGCTGAAAACATGATTGTTTTAAGTGACCTCACACAGTCAGTTGTTTCTAAACAGCACTGTTTGGTTTTTTGGTTTTTTTTTACAACCTTCACTCATTTCATAGTCTGTTCTTGAAATGGTAATCTTGCATGGTATCAGCTTTTAAGAATTATTTCTGACATCTGTAAAGGAGTACCTGGTGTCAGGTGTATAGTTCTAAACAATCAGCAATTATTGAGGAAGCAGTTCAGGATCTGGGAAATGTAAGTCAATTTTCTGCTCTGATTGTAGTGGAATGTGTTAATAATTTGAGAATACTTGTTCTTGACACTGGATTAAATATGTATCTGACTTCTTACTGCCATCTGCATTTCTGTTGAATGGTTCAAAATGTGCCATGGAAGTAATTTTTTTTCACTTTACTCTTAAACCTAATTTCTCATCTAGAGAGAAGCAGCATATTACAGAGGGAAAAGTTTCCTGTTTCATCAAACTGGTTGGCTTCTAGATGTTGATTTAACAACTGACATGTAGCTTCCATTAGCAGTATGTAAGAGTGCTACTGGTCAGTGCATAAGCTTGATCTGAAAGTTTTTTACAAGTTATTTAAAACATTTCGTGATTTCTGACATCAGTAAAGTAATACCTGATCAGTCACAGAAGGAAGAGTTTTCATCTGCACAGTTGCAGAAACATTGGTTCAGGCAGTCATATTTTATCTTACTGCTGTGTGCTGTCCTAATATTGGAATTCTGATATAAAAACAGTCATGTTTTAAATCTTGCTCTGAAATAAGCAAGAAACAGATTGTTTTTGTTTTGGTGTTTGTACAATAGAAACTTCTGCTTAATATGAAGTAATCAGAATGGTCATTGTATAGAAATGATCGTATGCATTGTTTGAAACAAGTTGCTGTAGTAGTTAAGTAGGATTATTTTCAAGAGGTTCAAAGTTGCTTACTGTGAGTAATTATCAGTGTGTTTTTCCTGTAATAGGCTTCATTAAAAAAAAGAGTAAAGAAGAATACAAAGAATACACAAGCATTAATTTTCTCAATCTGGTCAGAGCAGAACAGCTTAGAGAATTGAGTGAGTGTGACTGAGAAGCTAGCAAGGGTTGGTGCATTTTTTTCTTTCTATTCCTTAGATTGCTGATATTTACTAGCATATTTTTCTACATGTCTCAAATAGTATATCTTTTAGCAGCGTAAAAGTTAAAATTTTCATTTTTAACTTCAAAAATGCAGGAGGAAGTCTGATAGACTATTTGTAAAATTTTCTAAACATTAACTGGATGGAATGCCTGAAATGAGAGGGAGAGGCAATTATGAGAGTAGATTCGGATTTTTCTAAACTTTCTAATAGTAAGAGATTGGCTATTAGGTGCTCTTAAAGTTGTAGAAATGAAAGCTCATACTTTCAGAAATACCTAGTTGCTGCTGCTCTGCACAGGAGCCCAGTTTGATTGCTGACCCAGTTGTGTTTAATGAACTGTTGGTTTCTACAGTGCTTCGAAAGACCTGTAGCAGTAGAAAATGCAGCTGGTCAACAGGCCCTGCTCCAACCAGTGTAGGACAACCCTGAATCTGTTTAGTTTTTGTTAGGAAAACAGTTCTTTTCCTGTGATGTGACAAAATATTTGCTTTCAGTAACATGCGTGAATACCTTTGCATGTCAGTGCTGACCTGCCTTTCTTGTTACGGGGCTTCTCATACTTGTCACGGGCTTTGGATTGAGTTTGTTAACATGCAGCTTGATGATATTATAGAGGTGGACAAAGTGAGCAGATTCTCAAGAGATCATAAAGAAAAATAATATCAATGGACTGTTTATTTTCCTTCTACCCACTGCAAAAAAAATGTGTGCTTTCCTAGTAAATCTCTGTTCATATCTGAGGAAACATCTGAAATTTTTGTAATCTAATGATTGAATTTTTATTAGTTTTGAGGTTTTATTGGCTTAAAGCCTGTACCAATTAAGAGTTTCTAATGACAAAATTAGAAATCATACCTTATGTAATACCATTACACCAAATTATCAAGTGATACACCTTCTCTTCTGCAATCAAAAAACAAGGATTGAAGTTGAAGCAAAGGTTGTACAAGCAGAGAAGGAATGCAACTTGCATTGAAATGCTGTGCACCTGCTTATTCTTATGATAGAAGTATTACCTTGGGATACTAAGTGATTGCAAACATGTATACATTAATGTAATTAAAACCAAAACAAAACCTAAAGAGGTGAGTCAAGGAGTATATGAAAGTGTCAGGTCCCTGGGGAACCCTGTCTTCCATCCTCTTCCCTCCTAGAGACAGGTAAAATGTTTGAGTGCATTACTTCTTTCACTTCCTAATCACAACTGCTCATATTTTATTTAATTAGAATTTTTAAAGGCCTGACAGGAGTGCTAGAGAGAGCAGAAATTCAGTGCATCACCTAATTCACCTCACTTTGGTGTTGTCTGAGGCAGGACAGCCCCTCTGAGCAAACATGTAGTAAGTGCATATGCTATATGCAAACATAGGAGAGAAAACAAGCTTACTTATGAAACAGATGTTATCTTCCAGAGCATTGTAAACAGTGTTGTGCTTGTTTGGGTTTTGTTTTATTTTTTTATAAATTTGGAAAATACCTAAGAGCAATTCTCAAACTGAATGCTTTAAACCAATTTTTATTTTTATTTAAAATTAAGGTGTATAGCTTCATATGTGATTCAAAAGAATAACTTCTTGTTCTGCCCTTTGGTAGATATTGCATGTTTTCTTACAGTAGTACTCTGTAACTTTATTAGCAATAGCTTTTGTAATGGAATATGGAAATGTAGTTGGTAGGAGTGGTCGGGCATAGGGAACAGTGTTGCTTTTTGAGGTTGTGTGCAGACTTTAGTTGCTGTAACTCTGAAAGATGTTTTGATGTTAAAAGCTGCCAGACTCCCAACCACATTGTGGTTAAGTTTTTATGAAATCCAGATGATTTGGAAGCTGCGTGTGCATGCAGTTTACTTTAAAAATATATCACTTTTTTGGGGGCTTTCACATGTGACTTCTTAGCCATCTGTTGGCCAGCACACTACTTCCTGTTTAATTTGGAGATTTTTTTGTCTTTAGTACAAAAGGGCTTCCTTTTTGTTTTTTCTAGCCGTTTTCAGGGTTTAATAAAGCCTCTAAAGTAAATGGAAGTCAGAACAGCATAACTGATTATGTAAGAGTCTGAACATTGTATTGGTTATAGTTGGTGTTGATAAATGCTACACTGTGTCATAGCATCGAGCTCTGAGTTATCTTGATGGGTATCTTGGAAAATCCAGCAGACTAGAGCTGGTGGTTGCTGTTGAGGGCTGGAAGAGAAGTGGAGAATTGTTTTTTTTCTTTCAAGGATCTGTAGTCCCGGAGATCAAAATGTGGTTTTCTGTTGTTGGAAGAACAGAATCCATGGTAAGTCCGTTCAGGTTTCTGTTGGGACTGTTTTTCTCTGAAGTTTTACTATCCCTGTACTTTTTCCTGCTCTCTTGCCTGTTTAAACCTGCCAGTAGTTATTTGTTCATGTAGCAACTATGTAATACAGCATGCAGTTAAATATAGTCAGATGTTAGTAGCTAACTTTCTAAAATCTAGAAAGAAAAAACTAATTTTTTACCTTCTACTTCATATGTACTTCTGAAATTTGTGGAAGTGACTATTAATATTTAAAGTTTCAGGTGTGATAACTACTGTTTTACTGTGCCAGAGCATGAATAGCATGACCTGTGATCTGTTTACTTGTCATATTAGTTGGCTTTAATCCAGGTTCCTCTAAAAGTCTGTTTTCCTCTTATAAAATCTTAGTAGAATAATTAAAATCAGTGTCCCAAGCAGTGTAAGATTTTTAATACTCTCTAGATCCTTCTGAAAAGATCAGAACATTCAAATTCGTTGCAGTTAGGGTGTCTTATTGAACACGTTCCCAGAGGAGAGGCATTTAAATTCTGTTTAAGATTCCTACTGTACAAAAGAAAGGATTCCCATGTCCCACAGGAATGATAGAGCAAGCTTTGTTGATCAATCTTTGCATGCTGGTTATCTTCATTAGTTTCTTGTGATTTAGTTCTTTAAAGTATGGCACACTTCTGCTTCTTGTTCAGTCATCTTTTAGTCGTATCAACAGAAAATGTTACCCTAAAATATATACAAGGACCTTAAAATACATATGTATATGGCCCCACTGGCACATAAATTAGAGTGTATATTCTAGGATTTTTTCTAGGATTTTTTTTCTAGGTAGTCAGACTAAGTAGTGCTTACCGAAATAGTATGAGAGGTGATAAGGTGTTTCTTTTTTAATAGAAGCATTTAAAACATGAGTATGACAGTTCAGCAGTCAATAAAAATCTTACTGTTCTAAAAACAATTTGAAACATCTTACCCATAAATAATTTGCATTATTTGGCAACCTTGTTTGTTCTTAAGGATAAGTTAAATAATTCTAATTTGCTTTAATTTCTAAACCACTGTTTGTCATTTTGTATTTAGCAGTCAGTTCAAGGTGTTGAGGAGGGTTTGAGACTACAGGAATATCAATTTCAGAGTAAAATTTTTATGAAGGTTTTTTTCTACAAATATCTTGTAGGAGATCCATGTAGAAGGAATAGGTCTAAACGTTCATTTATTATTTTTTCCCCAAAATTGAAAATTATGCTTATAGTTAATTGTACTGGTAACAATATACAAATGTGGATCTAACCTGTGTTTGCAAATATAGACAGTTGATAGGATTTTTTTTTACTTTGTTAGCTTTTTACATGTGTTCTAGGTCTTAAGATTTCAAATACCTCAGCATTTAAAGCCTTCCTGTAACTGTGTTTTCTAAATATTTAAGGAAATTTTCTGGTCTTTTCTTCCAGCATGACTTAATTGAAATGTTTCAGTAATAAGATTTAAAATTTTGAGGAGGTGGTTTTTTGTTGGCTTTTTTTTTTTTCTTTTTTTTTTTTTTCTTTTTTTGTTGTTGGTTTTTTTTTTATGTTCATCACTAAACTACTAAACTAAACTACTGGTGTTGCCAAACAGGCTTCTTAGGAGGACCTGAGGGAAAATGTAGTGTATAATTCTCATTTACAGAACAGATTTCTCAGTCTGACAGAAATAAAATTGTGTGTAGGTTGCCAGTTTAGTTTTTATCATGAATGAATAAGTAGCTGTTGTGTTAGCAATTTGCCTGGTTTTTGTTGATTCCGAACTTCCAGCAGAGTTTTTGCTTAAATTTTGGTGCCCTGTAGATGTTGTACAAATTTTTTTTTAATGGTTTTATGTGCTGTGTAAAATCTGAATGTTACACCATCCCAGTGTGACTGTTCTTCTCAGTAGCCAGTGAGACCTCAGCTCTGCTCAGGTGGAGTGGGTTTTGTCTTATTTATTCACTTGTACTTAGATTGATACTGCAAATAGGTGGCCCAGACATGTATTTTAGGCCTTCGGAAAGAAAGAGAGTTTTAAAATTCATGTGTCATTTCCTCATTGCACTAACACCCTGTGTATGCAGGCACTTTTTAGCATGCCTGCTGAAATTGCAGTGCACGTATATTGTAGCTAAAATTCCTCTACCAGGCTTCTTGAAATTCTGGCATTCTAACAATTTTGAAAATTCTGTTTAGATACATGTTAATACAGTCGTCCCTAACCACCCCCCCACCCTGCCCCCCGCCCCCGTATTAATGGAAAAGACTTTTGGAACTTAGTAAGTTTTGTATTGACTTTTTACTGTATGAGTAATAATCTCAGTTGGAGTAGGAATTTAGGTGCTTAATAGTATGTGTTAGTGTACACACTGATCCAGGATTATGCTGTATCCATCTGAAACTGCAGAGCCTGCCTTATGTGGAAGTTAATGTTCTGGGTTTTTTGAGTTGTAATTTATCCTTACTATAAAGGCAAGTGCCATTTCTTTGAAAAAGTGCAGACGTACAGGGTGGGTTTTTTTCCAAAATATATTGCCCATTATATCTTGCCTGTGAAGCTTAATGCAGACATAATTAAGCTGCAATTAAGAATTGACTTACCAAGGAAGAGCATCACAGGACCTGCAGTACAACTTGTAGATTTGTACATAACTCTGAGTATTATTAGTGTGTCAGTGCTCATGGAGTACTTATAGCAGGTGTACATTAAAAAGTTAACCCTTGTTGGGTGAAATAGAGCTTAAGCAATATATTTTCCTTGAGCTCAGTGAAAGGTTTTTCCTTTGAAACAAAAGAGAAGTGCGATCAAACAGGCTTATGTATTTAATTTATTTGTTTGAAAATGAAGAGTACCTTTAATGCATTTGTAGTATATCGTATTAAGTTGCAGCATTTATAATAATAAAGAAGATTTCTTTTTTTCAGAAAGGTTAAGAAATCTAATGAACAAAATTTGCTTAGTCTTTTACAAATATTGTATATGAAACCTTTTGCATTTACTTACCACTTTTCCCATTTAGTGATAGGAAGAGTAAAGTAAAGTAAGTTAGGAACTGTTGAATACTTGATTCCAATCTTAGAATTAAATGTTAGGCCAGTTGCATTCCTGGAGTGAGAGAAATTATGCTGTTGTAAATTTATATATTTCTGTTCAGAAGATGCTCTAGAGCTCTTTGTGTCATTGTACCTGCTTTCCATGCTGAACACTGTTAAAATCCCCATACAACTACATATGCACAAGAGTACACTGCAGTATAATTTATTAAAGCCATTTCAGGATGTCCACTTCAGAACATTCTGGGTTGTCCTGTGAGAAGCACATTTAGAAGATGAGAGTATAGTCACTTGCTTGCTTTGTGTGCAAGTTAATCTTGATTGCAAACATTATTTTATTAAAAAGTAACAAGTAACCCTTATTCCATTAAAAATAACAACAAAACTCTTCAGTGTTTTCTCTTTACTCCCTTAAGGGGTTTCTTGTAAGCAGAGCATCCTTATATACTAGACATAAAGTTTCTAGGTCATTGGAAGTTTGAGATGTTGGATGTATGGCTGCCAATCTATCTTTTTTTTTCTCTGTGTAGTAAGACACTTCTCATCTGTTTTTCCCACTCAGTGCAATTTAAAGCTACCGTGGAATTGGTCATAGCAGCTAAATGCTTAGTTTTCTTTACCTGTTGAATAATGTTGATTATCACCAAAGTTTGAATTTATGGTGCTTGTTTTGTTTAACTGGAAATATTTTGCCCACTTACAACTGTACTTTGTCTAGCTCCAGAAACATTCGGGTTTTGGCCCCTGATGTGGAGGAGTATGTGAGAGGGGAAAGCAAAAGTATGTTGTATGTGGAGTATGGGTCAGTTTTAAAATTCTTTTAAAGTCAGGGTACGCCATGACTCAGTGCAGCTGTAACCACAGCTAACGGATCAGTTTTAGATACAGTAGGCTGGTTCACCTCATTTATACTTGAAAAGTATTTTCTCTAATGATGACAGATTTCCGACGTGTCTGCATTGGTCTTGAGGCAACACAGGCCTTAGCTTTCTCTGACAAAGTGGGTTTTTTCTTATTTTCAAGTCCAGAAAAGTTTGCATATACTATAGGTGGGACCAGTAGCTACAAAGCTGGCCTTTCTCCTCTTTGGGCCCACAGCAAGTAATTCAGTGTGTCATAGACTTAGTATGTTTAGTACCTAAAGAAGATAAAATACATACTCATCCAGATACAACCTAAAGAGCGCATGGAGCTTTATGGAATGTGAGTGTTTGGGTGGTCAAAAACCTTCACTTTTTCCTCCTAGAGGGTGAATTTGTAAATTTGCTGCATAGTTTAGTAAATTGTTATTTTTTAAAATGCTTACAAGCTTGGATTATTTAATTGCTTCTAGACTAATTCCTTACCATGGCTGAGTGAGACTGGATTCTGTTCCATAAACTTGCTTTTAAGAATGTTTATTACAACTTGCAGAGAGCTTTTGTGGAAGCTTAAGAATCTGGAATCAGGAATTAGCCTTGATAAAAATCAGTGAAATCTTCTCTGGGTGTAGGCAGATAAAAGGCCAGATGGCAGGTTATCAGCTTGATAAGCTACATTTCTATGCTATTTTCTTTAAACACATTTTTTTTTGCAGTTGCTTCGTACTGTATTAAACGGTTTAATTTTTATAAAATACCACAGAAGCTTAAGTGACTTGGAAAAACTGACAGCCCTAAATCATTGAGACATCCCAGATACCTTTAGTAAGGTATATTTGTATATGTGTGCACACATATATGTGATACCTACATTATTAAAATTAAATCTTATTTCATGTTTGCATAAATATGAAGAATTTAGGAAAATCTTGAAAATTACTTATTTTAAAAGATGTATGCTTATGTGACCTATTGAAATATTTTGACATATAGTCTTCATATCTGAAGCCACTTGAATTGGAGTATTACTTTAAAAGGTTGGTGACTGTATGACACTTTTGTGGATTCAAAGTATAATTGGAGAGTGAAGATACTTTCAGTTCAGGACCACTTTTTCATTTTACTCTTTATGTGAAATGTGATACCATTTACATATATATGTACTTAAGACAGAAATGTACATTTCTGTATTGAAAGATCATTAGGAAGACACTGACATTTTATGGAAATTAAAGTTGTCTTTTATATTAAAACTTTTTTAATATTAGAACATCTAACTTTTTAAATTTGTTATTGAAGGGTATTTTTTTAATCAGGTGTGATTTTGCCAGTCTTCATTGGAAGCTGTTCATTGCTTTAGTTTGATCAGGGTGATAAAAAAAGTATATAAGCTCAACAGGTGTGGGCAAAAGAGGCTTCAGAACAAGTAATGACAAGACCTTTCTGTTAATTGTCTGGAGCAGCACCGGTTTGGTTAGGTGCTGTATTGCAGGTCTGCTCTGCAGATGCATAGTTTCTCCTTAATTCCTCCTGCAATTGCTTAATACAATTCTGTTATTTTTAACGACTGTAAAAGTGTTTTTATAACAGTTTTTGTAGTTCTAGTTCTTACTATAGGTATTAAAATAACCAGGTTGTTTTACAGGTCTCCTAAAACTGCATGAATATTGCTAAATTCACAGAAAGTACAGCTGTTTTGTGATCCACCTGTGTTGGGTAGGGGCATGGGACTAGTTCAGCTGTTAAGAGGTTAGCACCTGGTCAACAGATGGGCCTTCACTCCCTCTCATTCTTCAGACTGGGATACTGGTGGGACTGTGTGGTGTCTCAGCACCTCTAAGCCATCATTCTGCAGGTGGCAGATCCCCATGAGCATGTTACAGCATGAGTGGCTCACCTGGGAATGAAGCTGCATGTTGATTCTCACTAGAAGGAGCTGGCTGTTGTTTTCACCATGCCTTTATGGCTGCTTGTCCTGGCAAATACCAGATGGATAGGAGGAGCAAGCAGAATTTCTTTTGCTTGCTTTTGATTCTTCTGTGGTGACTCACCAGCTCATGGATAGCTGTGGTGCTCCCATTAAGAAGTCTGTCGGATATTCCTGTTGTTCAAACTGTGACTTTTCTATACAGTTGCACTGTATGGTGTGTTCTGATTTTATGGCCAATGGAATGTATGTGAGCCAAAGTTTCCTGTGTCTGTTACTGACAAGGAAGTTTTATAAAACTCAGCTTGTGACGCAGCAACACTAGTTCCTTAACTACTCTGAATAAATCTATCATGTTTGTTAATTTGTGACTGTGGTACTTTTGTACATCCTCAATTTTACATCCTCCTGATGTAGGAGTAGCAATTTCTTTTTTACGTCACTGTAGTTTGTTTTTTCTTCATTGGTCTGAATACTCTATAGAAGTAGCTGTGATGGTTTGTTTTGGTCAGGTATTCTTTAATGCTGCCTCTTTTATTTTTAGTTTTTGTAGTGACATTTTTAAGCAAATGCAATATTTTGGGCACAATCCTTTCAGAGCAAGGAGGGGCTTGCAAAATAATCCTAATTGTGCAAACAATTATGGGCTACTGTGTACTGATATATTATAAATGGATGTGATGGAAAAGGACTTGTTTCTTGTTAGGCTGTCTCAAAAACTGAGGTTAGATTACATTATCCAGCTTGCTCCTTTGGCTTCTTTAACATGACAGAATTTTTGTAGTTAAGCAGAAAATTGCACCAGGCTTAAAAGGGGCAAAAACCATTTTGGACAACAGGTATGAAATTTTTATTGTAGCATTGTCTCAGCTGAGCTTTTTTTTTATGCATTAAATTGACTTGGCTCTTGTATAAAATTAGTTTTCCTTCTATACTCCTGCTGTTCCCAGTGAATTTGTAGGGTTGTTGGTTTTTTGGGGTTTTTTTGTTTGTTTTTTTGAGATTGAGGTCTGTGTGACTTTGAGAATGTAAATCCTCTAAACAAACATAACACTGGGGAGAGGTTGTATATTTTCTTCACCTTTCAGATTCTGTTTTACTGAAGTACTGTAGTGGTTAGTTGTTTGCTCCCCTGCCCTGTGTCAGTGCCATATTAAATGTAATGTATCAGCATTATAGAGGCTGAAGTTGTGCTGACCAGAGTTGCCAAAATTGCCTCTTGAACTGCTATGTATTTCCATAGGTGCATGAGTTCTCAGAACTCTTCCAATCTTTTCAGGCCCTACAGGAAAGCAATTCACTTAATTTATTTATTTGTTTATTCAATAAATTCTTTACTGAATTCCTTTATGAAAGGTGATGTGTCCTGAGATCTAGTTCAGCTTTTCCCGTTATCCTATTGCTATTTAGAAGACAATTATAAGTGAAAGTTTACAGTCTTCATTACGTCTTAATATTCCAAATATGAATACTTAGCAAGCACTTTTCCTGAATTAGTTGAGAAGAATATATATGTATCCATGTATAAGAGCACATTTGTTAGAATATACTAATGTTATTTATGTATGTTTAAAAAAAGTTATCTCTCAGGTGAGATTTTAATGTCACCTTTAATTGTTAGATTTTAATGGGTTTTTTGTTGGCTCCAGTCTGTCTGAATTCATTCATCTCCAAGATAAATAGTGGGGTTTTTTTTAGAAACAACTGGAAGCTCTTGCTGCAGTTCCAGCTGGTTAGCTGTTCTCTGCTCCAGTCTCTGGTGATATTTTCAGGTGAAGTTAGATTTGCGTGGACGCTGCAACTCATGGCCTTGGGACAGTACTGATGGGAAGCTCAACAATCATCATCAGCCAAATGCCTAATAAACTCTCTCTGTGTTTTATGTCCTTGGTTTTTTGTTGTTTTTTTTTTTTTTTTTTTTTTTTTTTGTTTGGTTTGGTTTGGTTTTTCAAGGCCATTTTTAAAAATTTTTATTTATAGCCTTAGGTTGTAATTTTATACTCCATCTTGTAAGATTTTTCTGTTCTGTGGTAAGAACTATTTTGTAGTTTATACAGGTATTGCATCTCATGCAAATGTGTGGCTTCATCTTGGCTACTGGATTTAATAGCTTGCCTCAGTTTTCCTCATGTGTTGGCTTTCTGCATCTTAAAGATGAATAAGCCCAAGCATGGAGAAGATTATTTTCAAGAATCATTTCATACTTTGCCTCAGAAACTTAGTAAACCTTTCTGGGAAAAAAAGGGGGGCAGGAACACAACATTTTTATCCCATTGTTCAATTACAGGAGTAAAAGTGTGCTATGTTTTTTAGCCATGCATTTTCATCAATTCTGCATGTGTCATTCATCTCTATCCCTTGCTAAAGTTAGGATTTTTTTTTACATTTAGAAGGGGAATGTGTGGGACTTGGCAAAATTGGGAAGTGTCTTTTCAGTGCGTTTGCCATGCAGCCATTCAGAAGCTTAAAATGAAGATATTTTCCACTGTGTAGTTTACTTCTCTGTGTGGGAGTCTGCATGTATGTGAGTGTTTGTTTTGTAGTTGCTTTGGAGCTCAGCTCCCACTATAATACAGTTGTTTTGTATACACTACATAGAGCTGTTTGAAAAGTCAATAAGTGAGCTGTAGTAGGATTTAAGAATTTCAAATGGTTTAAGTTGTTGGGTTGAAAATAACATTCACCTAGCAACCTCCTTTCCTGCACTGTTATGAACAGTCGTGCTGTGCTGTAAACAATTTAGGGAAGCTGATTAAGTGGAAAACAAAGCTCGTATTTGGGAGGAGGGGAACTGGAGACGGGGATCAGCTGAGTCTCCAGCCAGGTCTGTCATGGGACCTGCCACAACACAGTAGTGCCTGCACAGCTCCAAGTGTGAGACAACATGGGAGCAGACAGGTGGGTTTCTTCCTGACACTCTGTATAAGTACACTGTTACTGTCACTGTAATTATCATTATAGGATTTTTTAAAATCCTAAAATGTGTGGATAGTGCTTCACTTCTGGCCTCCAAACTAGTTCTCTCCGCTTCATGCACTTTGTGTATAAAGGGTTTTGTGTATTGATTATTTAACTGGATTGTAAAAGCACAGAATGGAGGTGTTTCTCATATTGCAGCTTAGGTCTGATGTACTTCAGGTATTAGCATTTTTAAATTCCTTTCTCCAGTCCCCAGTTCACTATTTGTTGAATTCTGTTCAGCTAATATCTTCCTTTATAGAACTTTTTTCCCCCTAGGTTTCTGTTTTGGCTATGCATTGTAAAAGTAGATAAGTCTTCAGAGTAGTGTTATAGTCAGTTCAGTTCAGGAATATTGTCACCCAGGTGAACTGAAGCAGCAGTAGCAGTTTAGTGGGTTTTTTCCTTAAATTATTACTTATAGGGGAGGCTTTCCCAAATTTTTACTCCCAAGGGTATCTTTTACTTTCTGCAAGGATTGCAGGAAAAAGTTGCACCAAGTGTGAAACAAAATGGGTAGATTGGTAGCACTAGAAAGTGTGGTACAGTGAATGAGGCTTACTTAAATATAGAATATCTTATTTTTTGAAAAATAAAGATTTTTTTGATTTTGTATTTGGTTATGTGTATTTGAGAAAATATGCTGTAGGTTTCAGTATTTTAATCTCAGGGAAATGGAATAAGCCATCTCTTTATGCTTACTGTATTCTTGCTTTCCACAGTCATCTGACTCCTTTAGAGTTGTGTTCTTCTGCTTGGACTAAAAGCCAAATAGATACACATGCTTCTGGTATTAATGACTGCAGAAAATAAAATTAAGTGAAAAGAAGGTTTAGCATACTTTTGTTACTAATACACCCATGTTATTGCTCTGTTTGTGGGGGAATAATTTTAATTATGTTGACCTTCACATTCCTTTGAAAGAAAAGCAGTTTAATTAGTAGTTCACAAAGAAATCTGTTTTATTGTAAAGCCAGTAAATGCAAACAGGAAAACCCATGTGTTGTGTATGAGAATTTTATTCACGTTGGAGTTTAGTATGGGTGACTACACGTATATTTCTTTCTGATGCTGCCTTCTGGAAGGTAGAAGCAAAGCAGAATCAAGTCTATTTCAATAGAAATTAGGAATTTGGACTCAAGTTACCGTAAAGCTTAGGGTAAAAGTTGAAGGGAAGGTGATGACTTGATTTTAAGGTATTTAGTGAGAAGTCTTCCCAAGCTTGTACATGTTTATCATTAGAAACATGTTAAATGACATGTGTATTAGAGAAGCTCACTGGTCCTAATAAGACATGAGTAGATGTGGTAACTGATAAAGATTTTTTTTTAATGTAATCTGAACAGAGATTTATTTTAAAATAATAGTTATGCTTTCAAAATGCATTAGTTTTGTATTTAAGTGAGATGACTTGGAGCTAACACATCTGGTCATAACTACCTTTAAAATAACCAGAAAGAGACTGACAAACTAAAAACATTGGAAAAGAAAAAATGAAGAGTAAAATGCCAGCTCCTTTTAATCATAATGAAGAATTACTGCCAGGGTTAGAGTACAGGCGCAGTTAGAGCAAAAATCCAACTGATACGGTATCTTCCAGCTGTGGTGCCTTTAGCCAAATAACATACCAAAAGTGTAAGATCTTTCTCTCCTGTGAGCAAAGGCCAGGCAAATTGGGATTGTTCAGCCAGAAGTAAAAGTCCCAGAGTAGCCTAATTGTGGCCTTCCAATACCTAAAGGGGGCCAGCTAGCCAGCTGCAGAGGGACTTGATAGAAGGGCAAGACAAAGGGAAATGGCTTTAAACTGAAAAATAGTGAATTTAGATTAGATGGTCAAAAGAAATTATTTACTGTGAGGGTGGTGATGGATTGGAACTGGTTACTCAGCTAAGTGGTGGATGCCCCATCCCTGGAAGTGTTCAAGGCCAAGCTGAATGGGGCTCTTGAGCAACCCAGTCTAGTGGAAGGTGTCCCTGTCTGTGCAAAGGGGGTTGGAGCTAGAGTTGCAGGGTGGAGGTTGGTTGCATTTTGATTATGTTTTACAATTTGAAGCATGCTAGATGTGATAGGAGAAGTAAGAAAGTGTTTTCTACTGGCTGATCAAAGAGATGATAAATAATTCTATCAGTGCAACTCGTTGGCTTTCCGTTCCTTGATCGTTGCTGAGCTGAGGTGCCCATGTGTTCTCTCAAGAAAGGTATGTTTCTGATGATTCTTGTTATCACCTGAACCTTATGGTTCTGTTAGTGTCATTTTGTAAGGGAGTAATTAGAATTCTAAGCAGTTTTCTAAATGTGACCCTTTTAGATTTTTAGTGACCATGGTGATTTTTGCTTTGTTCTTTTCTGTTCTGCTGGCTTCCAGATTTCTCAGCTATTATAAGATAGCTCTGAAAACAGTGACTAAAACTTAGGAGTTAAAGTCGGTTTAGAAACCACTCTGATGGGTGTTTGTGCAATTGAAAATGTTTATTTCGTCATTATCTGCGAAGCAATATAAGCCACGTATCATGGGCTTATACAGAAGGTTTCAACTTTGTTTAATGTGCCTAAGAGTCATAATCAAGCATGAGAAGGGTGATTTATATGGATGAATATAGTGTCTGATGCAAGAAATTAGTACCAAAGTTGCATAATTAATATGTGCACTGTTTTAAGTGGCAGTGCTCTTCCAAAGGTTTCCTTGTTTTTACCTAATCATTGTATGAGACAGATCCTTGTCTGAATTTCTGGACCGAAGAGGAAGAGATTCCTGTTAGCATCCTTTGAAGTTAGGACTGAATAAAAATGCTGTCAGTTCCAGGTGACTTCAGAGGAATCTGGTTATCCTTGTCAGTGGCCACCAAGAAAAGCTTGTGTTTGTTTCCTGCAATGACAGATGTGATACATGAGGTTATAACTGCAAGGGTGGGTGGGTAAGTTGCTGTTGATTCTTTTGCCCTTTGGAATTCAAGGTGCTTGTCTTAGTGGCTGGAAGCAGAGGAAGGGACGTATAAACACTGTCATTTAATTTTCAGTTCCCAGCCAGGAAAGGTGGTAACTGGTTCTGCCAACAGTGCCCTGATAGGAACCAGCACCTTAGAAGGTTGAAACATTACTTCACATTTGAATTTGAACCAGGGAAGTGCATCTTCACCCCATTATTGCTCCAGTGTTCAGCATCGTGTGATCTGCAACTCTTGGTTTTGACTTATTTGATGAATCTTCTATTTGGTACATTTAGTTACATTATTGTTATTTGCACTTTTTTTTTGGAACATGTAGGAGCAGGGTAAACAGCACATACATTTAGGGCTCCTCTGCAAACTTCTGTTCCTTGTGAAAACTAACAACTTTCGATTTATTATTGAACCTGTTTTTAATACACAAGGACAAGCTCTTTCTTATTGAAAGTCTTGAACAGCTCCTGCTAAAAGATCTTGTGATGTCCATCTTGGAAGTCTAGGTGTTCAGCTAGAACATCCTTCCTCATATACATCTTGGTTACTTGAGGGAACAACAAAGAGATTTGTGAAGCGTGATTTCAAATTCCATTACACTTATCTAGCTGTCTTCTGATTTGTATTTCTCATAACTTTAGCGAATTTTTCTGGTATAAAGTTAAAATTATTCTGCAGTTATGGCAATGTTTCTTTAGAGCTTAAAAAAACCCAAAAAAGAACTAAACTCTCTTAATTTCTTTGTATTCTTTCTAGACAAAGAAAGTATCCATATTTCAGTTATTTTTTGCATTTTTCCTTTTTATCCATAAGTATGGCTTAAGTAATTATTATGAAAAATTTGGACACGTAGAATGTTCATCTGGAATCATAAGTCTTGAAGGAATTCTTTTGTGTAAACATTTGGGATTAACCTAAGACTTAGTGAAAGTAGGTCTTTCACTTGTGTAGAGAACCGTCTGTGTAACACTAGCTTTGGAATAATCTTCACCTTGGTTCTTATAACAATGGGAGCGATGCATGCTTTTGCTGCCAAAACAAAGGAGTTGAAAAGGAGAAGGGGAAAAAAGGAGGAAGCTGTATGTTCAATATCAAAGCAGCTTGGGGGGTTGTATTTGAAAAATGATGTTACAATTAAGTTGGTGCTCTGTTTAAAACATACTTAGCACTCTCCTAAGTGACTTGCAGAGTAAAACGGCACTGTTTGCTGTAGTGGATAAATGAGAAGTAATAGTCTTATGTTATAAGAGACAATTTAAAGGTTTGTGATACTAACATTTGGACTGATTTGTGTGGTGTCTTGTACATTGGAGCATGTGGATGACCCAACAGCATGGCTTGAATAGATGCTTCCATTTTTGTATCTTGGTATCTGTTGGTATCTGTCTTGGAATAAGTTCATTGTTAACAGTCCTTTCAAAATATAGCAGAACACTTTTAAGAAAGGTGTTTTATGAGCAAAATTGCATGGTTTTGCATTAGACTTGAGTATTGGCTCTGTCAATTCTAAAATACTTATGTCTGCTTTACTTGTTTATGTAATGGTAAAGGCACTCTCCGTTCCTTTACACTGGCTCCTTTACAGTCCTAATGAATGTAAAAAAAATTTCTATTCCTTTTTCATGTAGTCTGCAATTTACCTTGTTTCACTGGGGTACAGTGTTCTCTTTAAAAACATAATACAAAGAGGCATCATTAACGTGTGTAGAAGTGTGAATAAGTATTTCTTATTAGAAGGAGACTAGAGCAAATTCTAAAATATAAATTTTAGTTAATGTATGTTTTTTATTTCAAACTTGCATTAAGACCAAATATTCTTTGCTTCTAACAAAGCTTGCAGTTTTAATAGGCCTACTATTAAATTTTTAATATTAATTTAATTGAATGTGACTCTTCTCTGCGTAGTTGGTTTTTCTCCAGTTTGAAAATATATGAAAGTAATGAGAAAATAGAGGTTTACTTGGCCATGTAAAATTTTGATTAAAGTTCGTGGAGTGCTTAAGAGATCAAATATAAATTAACTAAATTAATGTGTCTTTCTCTGTAGGGTGCTGGTCAAGACAAACTTGGAATATATGTCAAGTCTGTTGTGAAAGGAGGTGCTGCAGATGTGGTTAGTAATATTCTTAATCATCAATTTCAAAAGTAGTAAGAGCCTTCGTAAATGCTTGAAAATCCTTTGTTTACTAGTTTGTGTGAATGATTGATTGTTTTAATGGAGATCATGTTAGCAGTGGTGTATGAATTTTCTTCTCTTGAATACCTATTTAGGATGGTCGTCTGGCCGCAGGGGATCAGTTGCTTAGTGTGGATGGTCGAAGTTTGGTGGGCCTGTCCCAGGAGAGGTACGGAATGCTTTCCTTGGTTGTTTTTATATGAAGAAAGTGTTAGCTTAATAATGTACCAAAATGGGCAGAAGCTCATGTTTTTTACACTTTAGGCTTTGTCTTGGCGTTTGATAACTGCCTATGGATAACATTAGCAACAAATTCAACTGTTTGTGTACTATTTTTCTCTTCTTTTCATGTGATATGGGTTATCTATATAGACGAGATGGTGTTATAAATTTGGATTTTGGTTTTGAACAATCTTTATTTAACTCTAATTTTAAATACTTTGGCTTCTGACCTTTGAAGCAGAAACTGGGACTAAATATTGTACTTGCTCATAGGTATTGTATTGTCTGTGTGCATAAGCCTGTCTTCTTGTCATTATCTTGTAATTTTTTTCAAAGTGATTTTAAGTATTAATCTGAAAAAGAGTGCTTTGTCAGGCAACAGATTACTGATCATAAGGGTAACTAAGTAAACAGTGCCTAACTGAATTTTGTTTTATTTGCTCTACCTTTTTTTGTAGGGCAGCAGAACTTATGACTAGGACAGGTTCGGTAGTAACACTAGAAGTAGCAAAACAAGGTGCAATTTACCATGGTCTGGCAACCCTGCTTAATCAGCCATCCCCAATGATGCAACGAGGTAAAGATACTAATATTGATGTTAATATAACAGCTTTTTAAGTATGCCTCCTGCATTCATAAGAATGCAGAAAATACAAAAATTTACTGTATCTTACCAAGTATTACTATAGCACTAAATCAAAAAAGAAATGTAATTGCACAGAAAAAAGGAAATTTTTTTCCTTGTCAGAAATTCATCTGGTTTTAAATACTGCTTGAAATTTTCCTAGTCTAGTAATTAATAAATCCTTTGCACATGTACCTTTCAAAATTAATTATGCATTTAAACACAAATCTGATTTGAATTATTTTTTGTTTTAACAAATGAAATATAATTAATATAAAGGGCATTAAACTTAATGGCATTTTCTGTCCCTTTTATAAGAGCTTCTCTCCTCTCAGAATGTCTTCCTTGTAACCACAGAGTGCAGTGTAACTAGCAGGAGAGAAATAAATGTAAACAGAAATCCTGGAATGTATTTTGCCATTGAATTTCAATTTATTTTTTTTTTTAAACTAGAAATGTTGAAACTTATCTCCTTAAGTTTCAGTGTCTGATCATAAGATGGTTGGTTGGTTCTCCAATGTTCTATTTTATCATCCTACTTCAGGCTACTAACAAAAGACACATTGAAGTCCAATTAAAAATATTATTGTAAAGGAAATAATTTTGTTAATGAAGACATTTTCTACATACAGGGTAGTACCAATATAGGAAAGAATGGGTTAAAAGAACAAATCCTTTTTATCACAGTTAACAACACCATCCCAGATGCCATATGTCTCAGTCATCCAGAGACCTTTCAGTATAACATATTTAGTTTTACCAGTTGTGGTACCTTGTCAGAAGTTCTTTTGAAGAATACAGATGAGGGAATTCTGTATATTTGATAGAAGATTGGGATTGCATAATTGAAGAAAGAAAGATTTTTAAATGTAGCATTTGCTTTACTGGGAACTTAAATTTTAAATACAAGCTCAAGGTAGCTCTGGTTTCAAAAAAAGTATGCTAGGCAGTAGTTAAGTGAAAAGGAGAAACTACATATCCAACTGTTACAGTTTCTGACCACCATGGCACAGGTAAACCTCGACCAAAGAGTGAAGGTTTTGAGCTGTATAACAATTCCACACAAAATGGATCACCTGAGAGTCCTCAGCTGCCGTGGACAGAGTACAGTGAACCAAAGAAGCTGCCAGGGGATGACAGATTGATGAAGAACAGGGCTGATCATCGTTCCAGTCCCAATGTAGCAAGTAAGAAAGGTTATCCTTCTTCTGGGAATAGATTCCTCCTTCAGTAGTTTCAGAGGCTGTTGTATTCAAAAGTGGGTGACTGTTTTTAAAAATGGATTGCGTTTAAAATACCAGTGTAGTGGTAACATTTGGAGCAAGCTTCCTGCTAGAACTACTCAGAGAAAAAATAGTAGTTACTTTATGAGTACTGTTACTTTATTAAGTCTTTATTAAGGTCTGTAAATTATTATTAACAGTCATATAAATGCTTCCTTTAACTTTCCAACAGATCAACCTCCAAGCCCTGGGGGAAAGAATGCTTATGCATCTGGAACTACCACCAAAATAACCTCAGTCTCTACTGGAAATCTTTGTACAGAGGTCAGAAATGGCAAGCAAAATGCTGGCTATTAAACTTTATCTATTAGTAGTGTCAAGGTGCTTGAGTCAAACCAGTGTCTTACTGAACTATTTGACCATAGTGCTGGTGCTTGTGACTGGGTGGGGTTTTTCTTATTACAGCTAATGAAAGGTTTAGAAAGCTTTCACTGATTTCATTAAATTTTCTTCATGATTGTCCTCGTGATTTCTTAGGTTAGTACAATGCTGCATACTCGCTTTGAGACCATAAAAACATGAGTCATAGCCTCACAGTTATATTTGATACTAGGCAACCTCTTCATCTCCTGTCCCAGATGAGTAATGCTCTTAGGAGCCAAAATAAAATAATTGGAAAATGCATGTTTAGAACAATCTTCCATACAGATCTATGTGATTAGAGAATCCTACCTTATTTTTTTTCTCCCTTGTTCAGGAGCAGGTTCTGCCACCACGACCTGAAGCTTATCCCATCCCAACACAGACCTATACTAGAGAATATTTCACATTCCCAGCTTCAAAGTCACAGGATCGAATGGGTCCAGCTCAGAGTCAGTGGCCAAATTATGATGAAAAACCACAGCTTCAGGCAGAAAGTAATCATTCTATCAATACTACCATGCAGGTGAGAAGTAATTTTTTTCAGTATGAGGAAACAAAACAGAAAGAAACTGCTTGCTTTCCATTCCTGGACTGCTAGAGACTTCTGTCAGAATAGGAATTCTCTATAACTATACCATAAGATAGGAACAACTCTACTTTTGCCAAGATGGGCTTGGGTTCAGGACCCCTATGGTTTGGGGGTTTTTTTTCTCATTTTGTCTTTCCCCCCCCTTCCTTTCACAGAATTTGTTACCTGCAGACCAGTTATCTGGGATATTTTAATCTTCCTGTTAGAGACAATGGGGTGTAAGTGGTAGTAGGGTTCATCTTGTAAAATGTTTTGTGGCTTTCTGAAAAGCAAACTAAATCTCCATTCTTCCAAGAAAGTTTATGTGGAAAAATGTTTGCCTGAAGGGTGTGTTGTTTAAGTGATAAAGTATTAAAATTGAAATAAAACAGTTCTTTGAGATCTATCCAAGGTGTTCATTAAAACACATTCCCTGCTTCTAGTTAAAAAAAGAAAGATAAAATTTCAAATAGTATCTATTATCAAAGTGTAGATGCATCTTGACATGGAATAAATTTACACCCATTGTACTTTTAGAAATTCAAATACAGTGTTGTTCTGCTCCTGTTAGTGAGAACTTCACTCAAATCCATACAGGAAATTAAACCTAGATCTACTAAATCTACTTACTGGATGATCTTCTTTCTCTAATCCACCAGACTTAATAATATAGAGCGCTTTTTTTTTTCCTTTCTTTCTTTTTTTGGTGCTGTTTCTTAGTGATAAGAGCACAGGTTTACACCAGGCTTATCTTTTACTTTTGAAAAGGTGTTGTGTAAATTATCTTGAAATTCTGTATAAGTAAGCAAAGAAATAATTGTTTATAGGTTGCTTACACATGTATGGGCAAGTGAATTCAGTAAAAAAGTCACTTTTATTTTAGTGGTTTTTTAGTATTATAGAAATTAAGTTCTTGTTATTTGGGCTATAAAAAAAATAGATGCTTTGCTCAAAGTAGGACGGTATTTTGAAAGGGAATGCTGCAAGTTGAAAGACTTTGGCAAAAGATACAGAAATATTTAACTGAATTTCCATGCTTAACTCTTCCACATTTCATGATTTCATCTCACTTAATCTTAGCTGCATAGTTAACATCTACGTGCTTTCTGTCAGTGATGGCAGAAGGGGAGGCAGGTGTCTCCAGAGAAAGGTTCCTACCCATTTGTCTTAACTGAATTCTCTGATAATTGTTGCCTGGATATGAATCTCTCCCCTACTTAAAACAAGCTTAAGTGAGTAGCTTAGATGAGGTGGTTAAATTGGAAAAGATGAAGCCCATCTATTAAAGTCGTTGACAGACAATGAATTTGAGATACAGCCTTAAGGCTGAAGGCAGGGCAGAAAAGGATTTTGCTAAAGCATAATAGAATGTTTAACTCCTTACTAGCACTGAAAGTGTTAATAGTTTTTCCCTGACAGACAATAGTTCTTTAAAGTTGAAAATTAGAAGAAAACAGAAGAAAAACTTTTACAAAAATAAAAAAAAATCACTTTAATCTTTGCAGAGAGAACTGGCCTTGTAAAAAAAGCTGCTAAATGTCTGCTTTCTATTCTGAAGGCATTAGCAAACTTTGGCTAGGTGCATCTTTACAGCAAGTCTACCACAAATAACTGTGTTCAGCTCTGTTGGACTAATAGAGCATAAAAAATACACTTGTTCCTCTCAAAGAAGTTATTCTTTAGAGGTCATGGTTAAGGTCATTGACGGAGGAAAATAAAAGGAGTTTGCTTTGTTAGTCTTCTCAGTTGTTGATAATTGGTGCATTGTGTGTTCAGTACTTAGCAGTTCCTAACATTCAAAGTATGAATACTTGCTTCAAGAAAATCATTAACAGATTTAATAATCCTGGTTTATGGTCCAGTGTTCCAGTGTCCAGTGTTCCTTTTCAGGTGGTTGTTCAGCGCAATGGTACCCAGAGGTTCTACAGAAAAAGACTTGGTGTTGCACTAAAGTGACAAAAATCTCAGTTCATTATACTCATGTTCCAGGAACAGGTAGAACTAGACTGTCTGCCTGGATTCTGTACCCTGAATTGTGTTAGTAATGGGAACTTCCTGCAGGGCATCTCTCCTGTTAATGGAGGGTAGACAGAGGCACTCTTCTCTCTCTCTCTCGCTCTCTCTTGCTCTCTTTCTCTCTCTGCAGCCTTTGTGTTTGCTTTCCCAATAGGAAAGATCTTCAGTGAAACCAGTTGAAGTCTGAATGGCAGAGCTGGTATGACTGAGCCACTGCTGAGAGCTACCAGGACTTTTGTATTCACACGTGGGGGAGGGGGTGTCAGGGATAGTCCTGAGAAACTGCAAGCTGGGGAAGTTTTCCGCTTACACTCCAGCTTAAATTCATCATTCCTCCCAGTCCAGTTACCAGGCAGTTCCCAGGAGCTTGCTAAGTCTTCCATCGCTTGAATGAGTTAAGAAGACAGAGAAGAATATTTTATTGTTGGTTTTGGGAAACCTACTGGGTATGGAAATGGTGAAATTCAGTAAAAGTAATTATCTTCAGTAATAAGAACGTGTTTTGTAAGCCATTTTCAAATATGTTTTAATGTGGATGGACTGTGATACACATGCCTTGTTTAATATTTTTCAGCGTGTAGCTCGTTCCCAGGAAGAGCTGAGAGACAAAGTTTTCCAGCCAGAGAGGAATCGTTTGGAAGTTGTTATACGAAAGGATGTTGAGTACATTGATCGGAAGTCAGACAGCGATCAGTGGATGAATTCATCTGTGGATTCTAGCACATCTAGCCAGGAACACCTGAACCATTCCTCCAAACCAGTGTCGCCTGGTTCTTGTTTAACTAAAAGTGGGCCTGGCCGTTGGAAAACTCCAGCCACTAGCCAGCCAACTCCAGTGGCCATTTCCCAGCCTATCAGAACAGATCTTCCCCCTCCGCCACCACCTCCTCCAGTGCATTATGCTGCTGAATTTGATGAACTACAAATGGATTTGCCTCTGCCTCCACCTCCTCCTCCAAATCAGATAGGAGCACAAGCATCCTCCCAGGTAGCTGCTGCTGAGCGTAAAAAAAGAGAAGAACATCAGAGGTGGTATGAAAAGGAAAAGGCACGTTTGGAAGAAGAACGAGAAAGGAAACGTCGTGAGCAGGAGAGAAAACTGGGCCAAATGCGTTCTCAGCCACTAATTTCTGCTCAGCCTGTGGCTCCTCCCGTCTCCCTTCAACAAGTGAAATCAGAAAAGCCCTCAACTTTGCAGAGGTCTCAAGAAACAGTTATTCGAGAGCTGCAGCCCCAACAGCAGCCGCGGACTATTGAGCGGAGAGATCTGCAGTACATTACTATCAGCAAGGAAGAACTATCCTCTGGTGATAGCCTCTCTCCAGATCCGTGGAAACGGGATGCGAAGGAGAAGCTGGAGAAGCAGCAACAGATGCACATCGTGGACATGCTGAGTAAAGAGATTCAGGAACTTCAGAACAAACCTGATCGAACAGCGGAAGAAAATGACCGCCTCCGCAAACTCATGCTTGAGTGGCAGTTCCAAAAGCGACTGCAAGAATCAAAGCAAAAAGATGAAGATGATGATGAAGAGGAGGATGATGAGGTGGATACTATGCTCATCATGCAGCGACTGGAGGCAGAAAGAAGAGCAAGGGTAAAATCCTTTCTAGAAAAAAATACTGTAAATTTCTAGCTTGATGGATTTTCATGCTTTGAGTATTTTGATGTTCTTAGAGAGTAAAAGAGGATGACACTTTCGTAAATGGCTTTATTTTAAAATTAATGACTTAGAGTGGTTTCATCAGTTAAGTAATGTATTGCAAAAGTACAAAGCTACCTTTTATAGAATACAATTTAGCAATTGGATTTACTTTTCTGGTTTTGGGGAGAGAGAAGTTCCCTTTGGATAAAGGTTTTTTGCCATGTACCTAGAGTATGGTTAGAAGGTAAAATATAGCAGAAATTTGCTTGCAGAAAGGTAAGCAAAAACATTTGAAATTACGTAAGTTTGTAGGAGAATCGGGAATAAAAATAGTGTAATTTCTCCCTTTCCTCCCCAGTGTATTTACCTCTAAAAGTTTTTATTTATAGTTTTGGGTCATGAACACAGACACTGAATGCATACGGTTTCCAGGGAGTAGTGAGCTAAACAGACATTCCAACTTGCTGGTCTGATACAGCTGCTACCTCTACCTTTACCACCCCTCAGTGCTGACCTCAGCAGTGGAGGGACCATTGCTTGAGCTGTGTGGTTTTGGGTGGTGTACCCCCTGTCTAGAGCTCTGACTCCTACAGGCCTGGATTTTTCATGGTGTCCAGATTAATCAGCATCTGAGGTTTGCTTACCTTAGCTTCAGTTCTGTGAAAGCTCATAATACATGTAATAAGATAATACAACTCGATAGTATGGTGAAATTTTTAACAACTGTTGCTGGTGGCTGTTGTCTCCCAAGACTCTGCTAAATCTCCTGTTACTGAGAAAAAGTGTCTATAGGAAAATTTGTTTTTTCCTGAATAACTGCATGGATTCCAAAATTACGTACCAATAGCTACGCTTTTCCAGGCTTAAAAGCTAGCTCTGTAATATGTTCAGTGTCTTCTGTGTGTTTGTCTAGAAAAGTTGACCTAATTCTGTGATAAGCAGTGTTTAATTCCTGAGAAATGTTTGGACATGCTTGTTTTGACATACAGAAATAGCTAGTGGCTTGAGTAGGATTTGAGTTCACGATTGTTTTGGCAGCTTCATTTCCTAAACTTACTCTTCTCATGTTCGCTGCAGTCTGCATTGCTTTCCTTTTTTTTTCCCTTATGCCTAACTTATTGCTGTGCAAAACAATAGACACCTCAAACTTGGAAACTGAAAAAAGAAAAAACTAAGTATGTATTCGGCAAACAAGTTTCCCTAAAGTCCAGCATTGCTAACAGGACATTTGTGGCACATAGACAGTTACGTGGGCATAAAAATTCATGTAGAACTGCCATTTTAACAAACAGTGTCTTAAAAATTTTGCTGTGGCAAGGCTAAGAAACCGATATGTTAATTAAAAAAAAAAACCAGTTGTATTGCATAACAATATTAGTCTTCTCTGCAAGTGCTGGCTTTAAAACACTGTGCATTAAGTTCTTACAGCTTTTTGGAACATTTTGAAATGAAAAAATAACAGTTGTCTTGAACTGAATTAACGTTTTAATTTTGATTACGTTTTGCTTTTAGAGATGCAGTTAAGTAGCATCTTTGTGGATCTACTGAGGTAGATCCATGATGAGTCAATACTGATAAACATTTTGGATTATTTGTTTTAATTTCTGTATTTCACATTTATGTCCATTCAGTTCCTCATTCTAAAGCAGCCAACTAAACAAATAAAAGAAAATGCTTTTGAAGTATCACATATCTAACCTGTCTTTATTTACAGTGTGCATCTTTCTTTTTTTCCCTTTTCTTACTACCTGCAGCAGACTGCTGTGCCAGCAATCTCTGTTCTAGATTTGGTATGTTTGTTTCTTTCTCTTCAATATCTCTTTCCCATTTCAGTTCCTTATTATTATTAACAGCCCTATGTGCTTTGGATGATGATTTGGCTTCTTTGGGTGTTCAGAGATCATTATGAATACTGTAAGCAGTAAGTTACTGCCAGCATGCATTTGAATGTTTTCAGATATGGTGATTCCTTTCCCTGTGTTTCCTTCCTCTTAGATGTTGTGTTCTGCTTGCAGACTTGATTTCTTGCAGCAGTGGTCTAACATAAAACTGTATCTGCTGATATGTGCAATTTTGTTTACAAAATCTTACTAATAACTTTGAATGAACAGGCTGTGAAGTAAGATTGCTTCCTTTCCCTTTTGCACCATGCAGGTTTTAGAAGAGCTCTAAGAACACTTCCTTTACAGTTTGAAGGGAAATTGTACTGAGAGCCTAGTAATACAGCATACTTCTTCAGCACATGTGGACACCCTGTTGTTTGCAGGTGTTACAGATGTCTGGTTTTGACATCAACACAAAAATGTATTGTAAACTCAGAAATCACTTCCAAACTGATATTTCCAAGTTGGTTGCATAAGCATGCAATCATTAAGTTACAATATCATTTCAGTTTCAATTGGTTAATACTATTCTCTTGCATCTAAAACATGACAGGCTTTCAAACTGGAGCAGTAATTGCTATGACTCCAGCTAATTTTGTATTTTATTACACTTATTGGACATGGAGAAGGAGTTTTGTAGTCTTCCAGAGCAGAAATACATCCCCTTCAAAGTCAATTTCTGTGTAATTAGTCTACCAGTTTTAAAGGAAAGGGGATGTTAGTAAAATTTCATTTGTGCTGCTTGGAAAAACTGTCAATGTGTCGGTTCAAATGATGGATTTGGATATTCAGCACTGCCTTATGAAAAAGAAAATCACCTTTTAAAATGCATACTTCTGGTAACCTATAAAATATGAGGTGCTCAGTTTTGTTATCTGTGTGTTTCGTGAGTGTTAAACAGTTTACAGCAGTGGAACAGGTGAAGCATTTCACCTTTTTGAATTTAAGGGCAAGCCAGAAGTCATGGATCCTTCAGACTTAGAATCTTATCAATATTTTCTAATTATTACCTGTATTTTTTTGCTCAAACCTTGATTCCTGGAGCTGTGGCTAGATAGATAAAGTGCTTTTCCAAGCAGACAGCAAACATTTGGATCTTTCAGCAACAGGAGGTTGGTGAAGGCAGACAGTATCACCAGCTTGAAAAATGGATTAGACAGATGCATAGATACCACGCTGGCAAACAGCTGCTCAGAGGATTAGACAAGACTGTACCAGCTGACATCTTTAACTATGTGCTAAGTGCTGGGGGAATGCTAGCATCAAAGGGCAGGCTCATGTGCAGCTCTTCTTGCCATGGTCAGAGACAGCAGAGTACTGGCCTAGATGGATGCATGGCCTGAATCAGTTGATGATTTATGATGTTCATAAATTTAGCTTTAAAAAAAGGCAGCAGCAAGATACTTCTAAAATAGTTGAACACTACACCCAGCGATTATTCATAATTTCGTTATTTTTATCCTATTCACGTGACTTTCGAGACATAAATGCATCTAAACAATGCCACTTCATATACCCAAGTAATTCCTACTTTGTTTCTAAAAAAACCCCAAAACCAACAACAACGAAACGTTGTCATGTTTTATGCTTTTTTTGTATGTCTAGGGGTGAGCATTGTTGATAGCTGTTCTGCTAATTACAAGACTGAAGGAAGGTGATGAACAGTTAATACAAGAATTGTCAGCTTAGATAGTGTTTGTTTTTTAAATTCCCCAGGCCCTATGAGATCTGACACACCTTTTTAGCTGTCATTAAATAAATAGGTATAAATTTAAAGTTCTCCTGGAATATCTTTTAGAGTGTTATAAGCAGTGGTTGGAGAAATGAACATTTTCTGAAATTTGAGATGTCCTGGATTTGAGAATGGCCTGCTAGTCCTGTGAATATCTTAACACTCCTGATAGGATCAACCCACTGACCCCTTTACCAGGAGCAATAGCTTGGAGGAAAGGTGGACTTCTCTGCCCTTCTAGGTGTAGAAGCAGCACTGTGAGTATATGTTGGCAATAAGGAGACAAAGTTGTGTGACTGAGCAAACGGTTGGCACTTTGCAGTAGAGCTGGGTCAAAGCAGGGGAAAAGAATTGGTGCTTTGTGCTCAGATGCTTTGCTTGGTTACAGCTGAGAGAATGCTCTTCTCCATCACTGTGGCTGTACAAATTAGTTGCTCTTTCCTCTTAAAATATAAACACGTGGCTTTGGAGGAGATAGTGGAAATACAGTAAATCTGGTGAAAACATGACTTGTAAACAAAAGTAAAACTGATTGGGATAGAGAAGCAACCAATCAAAATATGCAACCTGGGAATCCTACAGCCCTCTCACTGGAAGTGGGATGCAAAGCTGATTATCCTTTGCATCTTGAAAATTTGGGGTGAAGTTAGAACTGGATACTGTTGTACACACAGAGTTACAAACACCTGCAAGTGCTCTGGCATACCTCATCAACCTACTGCTCCCTGCCTTGGTCTGGGAATGCTCCAAAGTAGAAACTAGTTAGTAATCATCAAGAAATGAAATGTCATCTCTTAATAGTTGCTGTATTCTCACTTCTGCCTTCCATACAATTTTTAGCCATTTTCCTATAAGTATTATGTTTAGAGTAGCTTCTGACCTGGATACAGTTGTCTTCACAATTCTTACGATTTAGATGATAACAACAGTTCCCAGGTGGGCAGCTTGGTCACTTCTGCCTTCTTCTTTCTTTAGTTATGGTCAGAAGACAATTAGATAAACTAGTCCTACTTTCTCTATTATTTAGTTGGAAATTCTTTCCCATTTAAGTGCTTTTGAATAGGAATATTTGCTGCTAAGCAATAAGGCATCCATGCCATAACCTGGGAGCAGTAACTGCCATGTTCAGGGTGTTTCTGTAATGCACCTGGGACAGGAATTTTCCTGTATTTTCTCACCATGCAGTTTTTGCTTGCCTGTTTTTTTTCTTCTTCTTTTTTATTATTAAGAGGAAATTACTTCTCTTGTATAAACACTTGTGAATTTCAAGCTATCTTTCCTTTTGACAGCAATATTATGTCCTTTGCTAAAATAATGTCTTTCTAATAACTAAGACAAGAAGTCTTAATCCAAGCAGGGAGTTGGTTAACTACTCTGTTCCCTGCTCTGCAGTGCAAACTGAGCTTGATCTTTGTTTTTTCAGTTAGGAATGACAAAGTTTTAGCCCTAAATAAGGGGAATTTACTTGGACGTAGCATCCTCTAAAATATATTCACCAAATTAATTTTGTTCTTTAGCTTTCATACTCAAAAATGAACAACGGGGGGAAATAATTGTAAGAAAATTAGCCGAACTGTTTATACTTTTTTTATTAATTAATTGGCGAGGAAGATACTTGCATGAAGGTTGTCCTTACAAAGTCTATTAATATTTAATTTCTCTTTCTCTCTTGTACTGTTTTGTGTCTTAAGGGTCTTTTTCTGTAAGTGAATTTGGATTGTAAAATAAAATAAAATAAAAAAAAGGAGTAGAAAAGTATCCCTGTTACATGCAGTTTATAGCAAGATCAAATCACTTGTTGATTTATAGTAATAAGGATTTTAAAAAAAAGTGAGGAAAAAAAATTACTTTAAAACATATGCAACAGTAAGAAATAACACAGCATGTAGTCCAGTTATTTTCTACTTGTTTTTGGGCCAGTGAATATTCTTGTCCATCAAGGGCTTATATACTGTTAGCTTTAAAAAAAAATGCAAAGTTTGGATTGTGCTCAGTTTTTCTGTCTGTGCAGCATCATACATGTATATAAACCAGTATTGTCTGTTGGACATGAGTTGTTCTTGTGAGCTGTTTCATCCCAGTAGTCAAAAGTTTTCTTTCCTTTACTCTCTGTTTTTCCAAAACCCATGTGCTGCAGATACAGTGGGAGATTTTATTTCCCAAGACTATTTGTAGACTTGCTGAATGAGCCTTTTACTTTAAATGGATTGACCCTTTGACTGAGTAATGATTTTCCAGTGCTTAAATTCTAATCCAGAATAAAAAAAAAAAAAAAAATTGACTGCTGGAGATGTGGGCTGTTGGTTCCAAGTATTTAATTTCATTTTACTGTACCTATGAGACTATGGTTATTGAAGCTCTTTGGGACATGAGACACCTCAGTTTTCTACTGGGAGTTCATACATGACTGCTAAAAATGTCTCCCTGTGTAATTTGTGCTTTTATGTATGTAGTTCTGTGCGCCTGTATTTTGGGTTTTTTTCCCCTTAGCAATTTTAGGCAAGCCAGTATAACAAAGCATACTCATAATGACTGGAAATTGTATTAATGAATCTGTAGCATGGCATTTTCTCCTGAATGAGTTATTTTTAGATGCCAGTATTTAGTTACATTTTTTGGTACATTTTTGACCCATCTTGCCCATGTGAGTGACCAGTTAAAATTGTGTCTCTGTTAGTTACAGGATGAAGAACGCAGACGGCAGCAACAATTGGAAGAAATGCGGAAACGAGAAGCAGAGGACAGGGCCAGGCAGGAAGAAGAGCGCAGACAGCAAGAGGAGGAGCGGACCAGGAGAGAGGCTGAAGAAAAGGTTGTGGTTTTCTGAGTGCCACAGGGGTTCTTGCAGGCCTTTCCCCTTCAGCCTGGCCAGTACCAGCTCAATGTTGGGTCAGCAGGGTTTAAACACAGTGGTGATAAGGGTCATGGCCCAAGGCTTCAGTTTGTTCTATCCAAACCATAAAGGAATTAAACAGCCCATTCCTGCTGGCTGGAGTTGACTGGTATTGCTGAAGTAGTACTGCGGGCTTAGTGCCTGAAGGTTTTTGGCAGTGGCAAGGCTCTTACCTTCAGGGCCTTTCTGAAAATTATGGAAGAAATTAGGTATTTCTGTTTCCCTTCAGTTCCCATCATAAATTGCATACCTTTTTTATTATCATGGCTCAGTTAGTGCTGTTGGGTTTTCCTGTGTCCCAGTAGATGGCACTTAGATATTCTCTAATATTTTTTAATATAGATACAGAGAGAAGTATGAAATATGATGGAGCAGTGATGAATATTCCATATTGGTTTTTGTTTGGAATGTAGGAGGAAAGTGGTTTCTAGAAAGCAAGTAAATAATTTCAGCAGATAAGTGTGCAGTCAAATTATAAAAATTCAGAATTGTTGGTTCCATTGAAACATTATACATTAATATGACAAGCTTTACTGATAAAACTAGAAGACAAAGCAACTTATTTGACTCAGCATGTTTCTTAAGACCCTTTTGTTCTTTGAGAAAGCAGTTACTTTTGTTCAGTTTGCCTTTTAGGAACACTGACTTCAGAGAGAAGGCTAGCTTTTAAAGTTGTTCATCTTGGAAGATTGAGCAAATACATTTTAAAAGCCCCCAAACTTTAAATACTTTAACTATGTTCATTTATTTTTCAAGCTTTGTTAAATTGTTGCCCATAAACAGTACGGTTTGGTGAGTGGAAGAGGTGGTAATAAGAGAGAAGTGAGGAAGGTGTATCTGCAGTGAGGAAATTTTTTAAAAATAGACTCTAGGGACCTTAAAAAATGCAACCAAGAGAAAACAACTATGGCTTTCTTAACTTCTGACAATGATGCAGCCAAATGACATTTGGATCACACTTGAAAGAGTTTTCACTGACAGATGTTGACTGAGATACTTCTACCAATTCTGAACTCAGTACTATCAGTAAAATGGTTTTAGAGAGTAGTACGAGTTTCACATCTTTGCTGCAGATGAACAAGATCAGATCTATTTATTATTTTTTCAGGATAACTGACTCAGTGTTGGACAGATAAGCATTTAAGGTGGATTTTTTAAAAACATGTGGATTAAAACCAGAAATGATGTTTATTTCAAATGTCATATATTCCTAGCAGAAATTACACTAAACTTATACCCAAAGGGTTTTGTAATGTACATATAGTTCCCAAATACACCTCATTTGTTATCAAATTACTGAATAAACCCTTATATTAATTTACAATGTGTCTGAGACAACAGCTGAACAGAATTAAATGTTATTTAGTTTAAAAACAGAACAGTCTTGTAAAGAGGAAGAATACATAGAAGACAGCAACCTCATATAAATATCATTAGCATAGTTTCTGTTTTAACAGTATTTGTTTGATGCCTGTTTTGGAAAATTTATTTGTAATAATTTTTTTGTGTGAAAGTAGTTTTCCTGATGTTTATACTAGAAACTTTTTTAGAAGTCATCTATTCCAAGGCTCTGTTGACTCATTTACATTGTGTAAGCATGAAAAATAACAAAGTTCCTTTTTAAGGTTGTAGTTAATTTTAGTTGTATTCCTCTCCCACAGATTCTCTACAGCTTTTGTAAATTGGCACCGTATTAACTGTAGTTACAGTTTGAGTAATAAATGTTTGAATGCCCTTAGTTTACACAGGCAGTTGCTTTAGTGACCACAGGCAGTGGTAAACTTGCAGCCATCCAGTAACACAGGGTGTTACTGGATGGCTGCTGGTTTTTTGCAAATATGACGGTTTGACCACTGGCCAATCACCAGTGCACCCACAAATACCATTCACTCTTAGTAGTAAATATTCTTTGTACAAGTCCAATATAGATGCCCTGCTTATTGCCAGAAAAGGAGACAAAAAAGATTGACAGAAGATGATTGTAGCTTAGTGATGAAAAGCTTAAATCTCATGGATTAAAATGTCTGACCACTGTGTTTCTGTTTCCTCTGGGCTTTCAGAGGCGCCAGGAAGAGGAGTATTACAGTCGCTTAGAGGCTGAAAGGCGCAGGCAGCACGATGAAGCTGAACGAAGATTGCTGGAACCTGACGAGCCTGGTCTGTACAGACCTCCACTTCCACGGGAATATGAACTCCCATCCCCAACCCCTTCATCTAACGCTCCTCCTCCCCCACCTCAGCGAAACACCTCTTACCTCAAAACACAGGTCCTCTCCCCTGACACGATTTATACTGCCAAGTTTGTTGCATACAATGATGATGATGATGAGGAGGAGGAGGATTCCAATCTAGCAGGTCAGGATAAGTACTCCAGCACAAGAAAATCTTATGGTGACTTTCCTCCTGCCACCCTTAAGCCACAGCAGCCCTCCCGCCAGCCTCGCCCAGTTTCAGATGGCATCTTTCTTTCCAACTCATTCCAGTCATCTCCCGTCAATGCCAACAGTACTACTGTCAAAAAAAGCCAGCCCCCGCTCCCATCAAACAAACCAAGTTTCATCCATGCCAGCAGCTCTAAAGGTAGAAACAATGAAATAAGTCATGTCTACAAAACTGTCCTCATATTTTCAACTCCAGGGCTCTAGACTGAATCACTTATTTTGTGATTTTCCCCCTTCATTAATCACTATTTTCACTCTGGTGATCTAACTTAAATCCTGATATTAATATGAATTCTTCAATTTTTAATTATTTTGATCTCTCAAATTTTCTTGCTCTTTACCCAAACTTTTCAAAAGCAAAAATTCCATCTTTCATGTATGAATCAGAAATTATTTTAACTCAATCAGTTTGAAGTACTGTTGGTTTTGGCTTTCACTCTGTATCTTTGAAGTGATTTGTTTTGTATGACTGACTACTGTTTACTCAGGGCATCTGGAAGTGCACCTTTCTTGAACACAGGAAACCTCTCCTGATGGACAGAACTTATCTTCTGCTTTGTTATTGGTACCAGGGTTCTCTCTCTTTTAATAGTGTGTGCAAATGGCTTTAAAAATTACATTTGTAGATATAAATACACAAGCACCAAGAGAAGTACAGGTCTTGCAGTTAATTTCACGTATTAAGCGCCATTCCTAAATTTCTGGTTTGTACAGTGCAGTTTCCGTGCAGAGAGACAAAAAAATGTAAACTTCATCTTAGTACTGTTTGCTTTACTCCTTCCCTTCCTTTCTACACCTCTGTGTTTCTTTGACTCCTCATCTTGTTGTTGTATAACTCCAAGCCAACCATAATGAAGTTTAATTTCAGTTAGAGTTCTAGCTGCCAGTAACTTTAGCACTGTATTTTACCTGCAGAGAACTACTTGAACTATACTCTTGAATTCAAAGCTAATTCAGTCCAAAGTCTGGGGATTTTTTTTTTTTTAAACTGCTGCTGTGGAGGAGAAATCTTGTGTACTTGACACTTTCAGTAGGTCTCACTCTGATAAGATTGCACTTTCTTGATATAATACTTTGTCTTTAAACAGCAGCATCTGCTGGTACTTCTGCATTTGTTTTCTTCTATGTTCTTTTGAAGATGGTGGCCAGGACATTGTCCTAGTTTATTCTTTTTACTTACACTGGAGATTAACAAGTGCCTGACAACCAACTCTATGCAATCAATTCATCCTTCTAAAATGAACAAGGTAGAAGTCACCTGATATCCCAAGGGAAGGTGTTTATGCTGGCTTCTAGCTGAATGGTCAACTTCTTTGCTGGATTCAAGTCTTAGTGGCACAGGTGGAATCCTATAGTATGTTATAACCCTCATCACTTTTTTGACCACCTAACAAATTAGGAAAATCGCTCACTTGCTTTATTCAGCATTGTGCCCTGGGCATAGGGAGGATATGAGCTTCCAAATAGGTTCCATCTATTAGAAGCACTTCTAATCCAGCTGCAATAGCATGAGAATCTAATTCAAGATATATATATATAAGGCCACTGAACTGCTTGTCCACATCCTGTTCAATTGAGGCTCAAGTCATAATTTTCCAGCAAGGAAAATTAACATCCTTTCTTTTGCAGGACAGATTAGCTTCTGTTACTGTTGAACTGCTTCCTGTGCTGAAGAGAAGCTCTGCACAGTATTGTGTAGTTTTTAATATTGCTGAAGGGACAGTTTAGCTCAGTTATAATTACTGTCCCACTGGTGTTGGATGGTCAGTAGTTCCACTGTTTGTGATCAGCACAACACCCAAGTTGCATAAAAAAAGTATCCACTGTGATTCTCCTGTAAAGATGGGGGAAGCCTGGTAATTTACACTGGTGTTGCCTGTGAGATATCAGGATGTAGTAGTCTCTGTGGTAATGGCCTCTCTTCTGTAAACCCACTGTCACTCCTGCCTGGCTCTGTAATAGGCTCTGAATCTTAAAGGAAGGTGAGGGAAGGTTTTAGTTTTTCAATGTGTTTTCATTAGACTGGAGTATAATTCTGGACTCTACCTGCTGTGTACTACCATAATACCTACTACAGTGCACATGAAATCACTGATAAACCTACAGCCAATTTTGTACCAGAAGGACTTTAGCTTTTGAACACAAGGTATTACAAAGAATTAAGAAAGTTCTGAAATGGCATGGTTTTGACTTGAAACATTGGTACTGTATGTCTGTACTTAATTTCTTTTCTTTCAAAGGACTTTCTTTTTCTAGGAATTCTTCTTTGAAACTGACTGTAATAAAAAGTAAAATGTGCCTTCCATCACAGCACGTAGGCTTGCAAAAGCGATTGCTTCCCTTCCCTATTTGGCACTTTAAAGGCTGTGTATGTAATGAATTAGGCAACCCTAGAGCCATTAGTCACTAGTTGTCACCACCACTCTCCCTGCCTCCCATCATCCACAACTCAGAATGCCATTTAGTATATAATTGCATTTCTAATCCTGCTCTGTTAATATTAATTGAAAAATGAATCTCAGGAAAGTGAAATGTTCAGTGATATTGTTTGTGCACATTTGTTTGTCCTGGAAAAAAATTGAAAGGACAATATACAAAGATTTGGTTAGGGTTTTGGTAACAATTAAGGAATATTGTAGTATGATGCTTCGCCTTTAATAGCCTAATTCATAAACCATACAACTAATTCTGAATACTCTTATTTCATAATTTTTAAAATAGCCTTGAGAACAGGTTAACTTCACTTGATTGCTCAAGCTTCTATGAAGACTGCCTGCGTAATGTACAAAGCCGTTTGCACAAAATGCAGAATTCACTGTGCAGTTTGACCATCTCCCATCTTGCTGACTCTGTTACATTCCTGTCCTTTACAGCTCTTTCCTGTTCTGAGTGTTAACTCTAGTAAATCATGCTTCTGCAAATTTTGCTCTTGTGCTTTCTTCCACTGGGTCTTTAAAGACCATTTGGTCTGTCAGCTCACCAAGAAAAAAGTCAACACCCAAATGAAAACCACTATCCAAATGCAAATGAAACCACGACCCACAGCTTGTGGATCCAGACACAAGCTTTTCAAAGTGGGGGAGGCAGTACTTACAGGAATGTAAGACTCACAACTGATAGGAAAAAAATCTTTATATGCCTGGCATACCTAGTATGATGTGGTTTGCTGCAAATTTTTGGTGGAAAAAATTTGGCCTACAGCACATTAGCTAAATTGGCTTATGTGTTCTAGCCTCACTCAGAATTACTAAACATTTCTGAGAAGTTAGATGTACCAGTGGAAGAAGCAAACATCTCCTTTTGTACCAAAGAAGGTTCACAAGACATAACATGTACAATACTGAGACTAGAACTGTCTGAAGACAAATCTGAGTAGTGTGCTACACTTTTTTTTACTATTTTCCTGATAGTTATTAAGATAATATGGTCTTAAATACAAATTAAATTTTTAAACTTCTAATTGGAAATAAAAGGTTTTGTCTTGTGCCCTTTACAAGGAATTAATATCATGTGTAAAACCTGTGTGTTACATCAGCTTAAAGGTGCAGTGCTGCAAGACTTGAAATTTAAATTCAGGAGAGGGAGGAAGGGGCTATTTTCTGAGTGGTACAGTTTGTGTATCAGACTTAACAGAGACTGAAATTTTGATTCTGCTGAATTGCAAAGATGGTATCTACTAATCTTTGCTTACTTTTAGCCTCAGAAAGAGAGGAGCTACAGCTAACTTACTTCCTGTGAAGTTTGTCACAGGCTAATGAGAGTGTTGCACTGTGTTACTCCTTGAACTGCTTCTTGTATCTGTGTAACAATAAGGCATAATAAGATAAAGACCATGATTTGGCATGTGCTGGATAATCTAAACAGAATGGGGTTTGACTCAAAATTAGGAATTGAAAAAATAAGCCATTTTAAGAAGGTTTGAATTTAATAGTACTGGAATTAAATATTCTAGAGGTCAGATGACCTCTGATTGATTATGATTCTCATTTGAGATTGTTTCTTGAAAGAAGCACTGCACCTTTTTGAAGGGATACAGTATAAAACTTCTGTGTTGTAGCTGCTGTCCTTAAACTTACTTCTTTTTTTTTTTTTTTTTTTGCATAAGGAATAAATTCATACACTGGATCTACTGGAGCAGCTGCTGGGGAAGTTTATCGGGATCCAAGAGACAAAAGATCTAAAAGGTGATATACAGGAGTCCATTAACTTTTATACAACTAACTTGGCTAGCTTTTGCAGTATTTCTTGTTGTCATCGTTCTGTCTCTGGGGGCTACTCCAGAGTTCTGCTGTTGGCTCTGTTATGGGTTACTATAAAACACAACTAAGTTCTCTCCACAAGTCCTTAGATGATCTGAAGCACTACTGAACAGCAACATGTTTTGGCAATACAATTAAGTAAACAAAATTATCACTGTAAATTAGCAACTTCAGCTTGTTTAGGTGTATTTATAAATCTGAACAGTACCTCTCCAGTGGCATTCTTAGAAAACCTGTAATAAGCATAAAAGATCTAAGCTCATACACGCTTTACCATGTAGCATACTGATGATGGGACAAGAAAAGGTTTGTCTTCCAGTGCTTTTTCTTAGAAATGTGCCACCACAGAAAAGCTTGCTAGTTTAGTGAGAGCAGTAATGCTGTGCTAACACAAGCAGAGCCTTAGTTTATAACCTGCCATTCATGTTGGAAATTGGCAAGCATTTCCATTTATTTTGACATGCAATAAATGGTCAAGTCATTAATTTCTCTTAAGTGATAGCACAATGTCAGAGTTGTGTGTATGTGTGAGGAACAAAACCTTTCAGAACACAGAATGAAGACTGCTTTGCTGTAGTCAAAGCAGCTGTCATTACATGTCATCAAGAATGATTATGTTTAAGGACCTTGTAGGTGAGAATTATAAAAAATATTTTTGTTTCCTTTCCAGTCAAGATGCAGATTTACCTGGAGCACCAGAAAACCTGACGTTCAGGGAACGCCAGCGACTTTTTTCACAGGGTCAGGATGTATCCAATAAAGTAAAAGCTTCTAGGAAACTAATGGAACTGGAAAATGAGTTGAACACAAAATAAGATGAAAGCACCTTATCAGATGTAATGGATGATCTCCAAATTGAGGGATTGAGATTGGGAGCACACTACTAAGTATGGACAGAAAATGAATGTTTTCTGAAAGGAGTGACTTTGATTCCTTTATATCTACTAAGACTGTTAATTAAGACTTAGAGATGTTGCAATAGCAAGAAAACTCTGATTACTTTGCCAGAAACTTGTGGTTTATACAGTGAAAGCACTGTAAATTTTTAAAGATATGAATCACGTGAAGGTAACTTTTTTTCTGTTTTGGGGGTAAAGTTCTTTTGCACCAGACCAAGTAGCATTTGTCAAAGATAAGTTGTTTCCTGGTGTTTTACAGACACACTTTTGTTTCAGCTGCTGAGCAGAGAAAGTGAGAATAGCTTGAACTGCCTAAAGTAAACTGGCACTAGAAATTGGTATTTTAGGTTGTTCGACAAGAAGCCAATGTCTGGGCCACCTTAAATAAGGTTTCATATGCAAGTGTGACATACTGTATGGTGTTCATAGAAGGATCAGCATATCAATACAGATCTTACCATTACTTAGTACTGGCATAACACACATTCTCTAGATAGAATCTTGGAATGAGAATATCTCTATTCCTATGTATTTGTTGGGTCTAAAATGGATGCCTAAGATTTTATCTGTAGTTATGGAAAAGTCTGCATTGTTGTATCCCCACTATATGTGCTTCAGACTTTAAAAAAATGTGAAGATAACAACCTTTGGATAACTGTTTCATTAAAAATTACATAAGCAATAGATAGTAGGCTACACTTAGTGGCCCTCCATCAGCTAGGACCAAAATATTAGTAATGTCTTAAAGGCAAGGATTACAGTTAGAAGGTAAGCAGAACACGTGGGTATGTTTTCTGAGAAACTCAGATTAGAAGTTATTGGGCAATTAGGCCTGGAACAATATTGATAAGTCTGTTATTATCAGTTCAGCAATATATTTTTTTTCTATGGAGATATCAATTGGCATATTAGAGAAGAAGACTGAAGTATAAAGCATCAAATACAGTCCTGCAGTCTGGAAGTGGGAACATTCATAAGGTCATTAACACGGCTGGTGTACTAGCAAGGAACCATCCCTGCTCATGCTGAGGAAGCAGTGCTAGTGAGCTCCCATTCCGTCTAGCTGGCTTTACTGACATCCTATTATGGTTGTACTGAAAGCCTTTTTGGCAGTTCAAGCTATTTTTTCACACTGTTATAGCCTTATTTAATTTTTAATTGTTAATCTTTTTCCTCCCACTATTTCCTCAGCTATGCCTATGTGGCTGATGATGTTGGGAATAAGGACCTCATCAGAGTCTTTCTCATTGTGTGATGTTAAGACAATATATATTGTGATTCCAAACAAATTTTCTATTTGACAGAGCCCTTTACTGGCTTTAGATGATTTTTTTTTCCTGTATCATATTGTTCTCTTATAAATATATATTTAGGGATTTGTGCACACTTCCAAATACAAAGGGGTAGATTTTCACTGCCTTAGGAAAGAAATCACTTTTAATAAGAGCTGTATGATAAATAAATGCAAGTTAATGAAAATTGGAGTGTAAATATTTTTTACGTATTTCAGGTTTCTTATTTGAAAGTGTGCTTTTACCGTTTCACCTGTTAAATATGAAGTAGAAGATTAAACTGGTTGAAAGTGTTAATGAAGGATCTGCATGCTTGCTTTGTCTGTTCATCAGCAAAAGCAAGCCTCTCCCAATTTATCTTGAGAACACTAGCAGCCTTACAGTGAGAGGAAAAAACTTACGCTGTGGCTGAATTACTGTTGCTGCTAGACTCTGAAAAAGGCTTAGCAAAAAAATAACCTATAACCTTCAGCTGAGTGGATTTGGCCGCTATTGGGCATTTGGGTCAAGTGTGAATATGTGTAAAAGTGCTTTTCATATTTGTCTGTGCATTATTTGAAAAAAAACCCATCAAAACTGCTGTAGTTTCCCATTTCTACTGTATTTCACTTGCAACCTATTTTTAATAAAGTTTGTATTGTATTTAACTTTGCATTCAATGTTTTTTGTATTCTTATTTAATTCTGCATTCCCAACAACATTATCATAAACCAGAGGGACTTTTAATATATTTTGACTTGCCTGTCCTCTTAAAATGTGTTTATGAGCAAAGTCACAGCAAATGTGTTTATGAGCAAAGTATCTGATATGAAAACTTCAAATTAATTTGATATGGAGAATCAACAGAGGCTGATCTTCGCTAATCAGAGAGGAGAAGTTCTTAACTCATTTGATACCTATAGTGCTGACTTGAAGGAAGTGATTTTTACAGCTTAATCAGCAGTTTACAAAGTAGTAAAGACCAGTGGTGTTGATTATATAGACTAGTCATACTGTATTTGTATCTTCCTTAAGTGCAAAGTTGCTTTTGTAACAGCAAAGAGGAATCTAGAACGTGGCATCTTTTGGAAAAGTAAATAGTGTATGCAATCTCCACAGGGATTGCTGTGGTTAATGGGAGTCAGCAGTTCGAACACTGCTTGGGAGGGAGCCCAGCCCCAGTCAAGTGCTGTAGATGCCTTCTGCTGTAGCTGTATCCATCTGCTGAAGATGGGATTGAGATCCTCCTATAACCTCAAAAAGTAACTCAACTTTTAAACAATCCATTGCTCTTCTATGTATGAGTCCCTCAGTCTAAACAAAAGAGCCAGTACAAACAAAACGTGGTGTATTTGAGTCAGTAGTTATTGCAGCTGTGAACTTTGTCATAGAAACTTTTATTTCTAGACCAAACTATTCCAAGGATTATGAGAGGAACTGTGTGTGATGTACAGCAGTAGTGATGCATTTTCTGTCGGAACCCAGGATATTCCACTCTCTGCTCTGGATGACTCGAGACCCTGGCAGGGGGCTCAGAGACCTAGGCACGGAGTCAAAAACATTTGTGCCTTCGGTTTTAGCCCATGGAACAAACTACCAACTTTGTATGAAGATTTACAAGCCACAAGAGTTTGAGTAGAATGATAGCTGATTTGTCACAGGGTGAAAAAGTAGGATTTTGGAGTTTTAGAATGGGAGTTCAGGAGGCAAGATGGAGGAATTTGGACGTGTCCTGTCCTTCTCCTTCTTGTGCTCCATCTTCTGCTGTGATGGTGACACTTCTTGACTGGTTTAGAGTAGAGACAGACTGTCTACCATAGGTGATAGGTATTGGAAAATTATTGTAAATAAAGTACACCTTGTTCTTAGTATACAATGTTAATACCACTGTTGCAGTTCATTGGTGGGGGCACCCCGGGGAGTCCCTGGAGGGCACCCTAGGCTGTGAGTTGGCTGGCAGCAGCAGGCAGGAAAGGAGACTCCACATGGCTTCTGAGGGTGCTGATTAGATGGGGGTTTATTGGGGGTCCATCCCCGGGAGCAGCATGGTTACTGAGGGGGAAGGGGAAAGGGGGAGGGAGGGGGAGAGGGAAAGCCTAGGGGAGGGAGGGAGCAAGAGGGGAGATGGGCTAAGAGAGGAGAAAGGCTAAGAGAGCATTGATTTCGCTAGCACAGCTTAAGAGGGGAATTCAAAGTGGGTGCGGAATAACACTTGGGCCAATGGGGTTACAGATACAGGATGGTTCAGGGCAGGACCACAGGCTTAGAATATACTGTACATTTTGGAGGGGTGAGACAGAGTACCACCCCAAGGGCAGACAGGGTGCCGCAACCCAGCCTGCTGGACCGATCTCAGCTGGTCAGGGAAAGAATGTTATAGATAAGGAAAAATAACCTTGAAAAGCAGAAGTGACGAATCTCTACTTCTTTGGTTGTGGGGCTGGGAGCAAAAAGACTTTCTACTATCTCGGGGTCATCCCACCCCCAGAACCCCGACAATTTCCAATGGGAAAAATGTTTTGGGCTTGCTCAGTGAGCACACTAGTGTGATGCTGTTGGGCAGTGCAGCATCTGCTTCTCTTGAGGTACATGAGATGTCAGGTTGGCAGCACAGCTCTTGGTGTTTTTACTGATGATGGTCCTTACAGTGATAACTGTGTGAAGTTATATTTGCATATGCAGTCAGCTCTCTACAAAACAAATAATTTTGAATCTGTGTTAAATTCTGCCTTCTGCACCTATCATTCCATATACACTGTTGTTCCACTCCTTTAGGTAGTCTGTACTACAGTCTTGCTGGCGTTTGAAGAAAAGGCAGTGAAATGAAGATGTTGACCAAGTCCATAGTATGCATCCTGTTCCCTGAAATAATAAGCAATATACTTGATCATACAGATTAATGTTTGTATGTCAAGCAATGAGTACATAAGTAGTAGAATAAACAAGACTGTTCTTTACCTCCTTATTCAATGAGACAACACAAAACATAGTGCTGGTAAAAAGTGAGCTTCAGTAATAACAGTCTTAAAACACATGCAGTGACTCATGTATGTGAAAAGAATTGGCTCTTCCTCCTGTTTTGTCAAATGATACTGCTGTCTCAGGGTCAGTTACTGGTTGTGTGTTCCAGAAGGCAAAGCCTCACAGGCTAAAATTTTGGAGCTAGCTCACTTCTTTCCCAGTTGTAATGGCAGGTAAACTTAATAAGACCACAGTGCAATACACCTGCCCAGAGAATCTCAGTTTATTGTTACTGACAGGTGCTCAGAACTCAACTACAGTTACTAAAGAATGTGCAATGAGATATTTACAGCTTCACCAAATAATGTTTACAGGTTGTGTGCAGTACAGCAGTCTCAAGTTACCATCTGCTCAGTGTGGAAAATGTCACCTACCTCACAGAGGCAGTAGAAAATGCGGGGATGTACAGCAGAATCTCTCTGTGTTTGGCAGAAGAGAGATAATGGCCTTCTCTCCTGGACTTTTTCCCCAAATGCTTTTTGACCCATTCTGCATTTAGGAATGTTTGAATGGACAACTCATCAAAAGTTTGTGGAGCTGGGACCTCTTAGGTCTTGTTGGTTCCACCGCTGGGGTTAAAGTGAAATGCATCAGAAGTATTCAAGAGAATGCTTACCTAATAGTATCCTAAGATTTATAATACACTGACAGATTTTATAATCCATGTATGGTATTTCACTGATGCTAAAATTAATAGACTTAAATGTTGATTTAGACAGTTCCGTGAAATTTCTGGCCTTGAAGTTCCACAGCAGGATCTGTAATATGGCAGGGCCTTGCATTTGCAGGGGGAATAGGGGATCAAGTTGGTGAAAGCTGGGGGAAAAAGATTCTTCAAAGCAGTGAACCAGTGTAGAAGGGTGTGCTGCCACACAGCCTGGCAGCATTGCTAGAAGAGAGCTGGATTTTATAGTTGTTTCTTTCCCAGGTCTCACCAACAGGCAGTTTTGTTCATCAAGCAACCTCTCCTAAGCTTTGGAAACAGATGGAAGATCCCTAAGGAGATTTGCTGCTGTTATGAAGAGTCACGTGTCATACTAAGATTTGTTTTTCTATGGATGGGACAATTTTCAGTACTATTTGACCTTCAGAGGAGCATACAGAAATGACAGGAGTAGTGGATACTCTGTTTTAGGTTACTACTTCAAAGGGTGCTAATAAATTAAGTCTTGTCTGTTAAAGCCTACAGAAACAAGATCCTTAATCTCATTAATAGTGGGAAAAATTCACAGTAAGGGAGAGATTAACTGTTACACTTCAGAAGTGATCCTTCTGGGATGAAGCTGAGTTTCACTGGTAAATAACATTGTTCTGACTTGACTGCTGCTGCAGGATAAGAATTACATATAAAATCACAGCTCATTGTCAAGAAATGTGAGTCACACCCTGCAAGCAACTAAATCATCCTCCCCAAAATAGCTGATGTTGATTAAAATCCTGTCTGCCGTACTTAGTGCCAACATCCCGTAACATCCACACCATTACAACACTTTTGGAACTGTTTTTTTTCCTTGTATTCATTTGTCAGTTCTCATTTTTCCATCAAAGCAGAACTAGTTGCAAGGAGGAACTGCCGAGTTACACTTTTATGTGTCAAACCTAACTACAACCAGCCAGATGGGTCTTTTTTTTTTTTTAATTTTTTAAACAGAGGCTATAAATTGTAGCAGCTTGTTGAAGATGCAGGATCTCAGAAGATGGTGGATAGAGCTGCACAGGGTGTTTGGTTTGGTCTGTGATAGCTGGGCTGTATCTGGGTTCCTTAGGAAAGGAACACTATCCCTTTAGTGCCAAACATGGAGGGATTCACTGCTCTGTGTCTTTGGATTTTGTACTGTCCATACAAGAGCACATTTACCATGTTCAGCAGAGAGTAACTTAACACTGCTATTTTGCAGAATTGGATTCCTCTGTAATTATCATGTTGGTTTTGGTTTTTAAAAAAAGAAACCCAAACAACTATAGTGCAAAAATAGTGCTATTTCCCACTTCCAAGAAGCTGACATGTCTGCATCTGGCATACTTACATATTTTATAACCAAATAGTATAATGACTTTCAAGACCATATAAATCTTTCAGTGCAATACAGTAGAGTACCAAGTAATATTGCTAATGCATGTCACATTTTCACCTTGGAAACCTCAGTGTGAGACCCCCAGCCACAGCCTGGATGAATAGCTCCTGCTCAGGGCAGCTCCTCAGGAGTCCCACACAACCTGAACCCACAAGCTTTGTCCTTGTGCTAAGACCAGCCCTAATGCTGGCCATGTTTGCAGTTACTAAACAGCCTCTGTGGTGAATCAACCAGCTCTGCATCAAAGCAAGGTCAGCTACAGCTGCTTGCCCAGGGCTGGGTCTAATTGGGGTTTGAGTAGCTCCAAGGATGGACACTCCATCATCTCTCTGAACAGCCTGTGCCAATATCCTCACACTGTCCTTAGATATCTTGTCCTGGCCCCGGGCACCACAGAGCACAGTCTATGGTGTTCATACTCTCCCATCAGGTACTTGCACGTACTGTCTGGATCCACCTCAGCCTTCCCTTCCTCCAGGCTACGCTTCCCCCAGCACGCTCCGTGTAACAGATGTTTCTGTCCCTTAATCTTCTTTGTGTCCCTTACAGTCTTAGCCCAAAGCACGCATCACCAACTGCTTAGGGGGGAAGTCGTGTAGCCAATAGCAGAGCTCTTAACTCTGTCCTTCTCCTCCTCATCCTCTGCGCTGATGTGAGGTTTGTGCCCCTGAGCCCAGGAACCGGGTAGCCTTACACCAGCCTTGGGACGTCCAGGCTTTCCTTCTATTCCTGCACTCCCTCCCCGAATCCTTGGCCATGGTCTCTGAGATCGGGACGCTGCAGGCGGAGGGACCACCTCCACCTCCACCTCCACCTCCACCTCCACTTCCATGCACACCACACCCGTTCCCTGCTCAGTCTCCCTGCAGGGGGCGCTCTCCATCATAGGCAACCCGTGGCTCCGCCCCGTTCTCGCTTCCTGCTCGCGGATTGGTTGGCTGCCCTGCCACTCAGAGCCGGAGCGCGGCTGGCAGGTGGTGGCTCTCGCTCAGCCAATCGCAGCGCAGGCCGCTGGGCGGGGAAAGGGCGGGCCCGTCGCCATGGCAGCTGCGCTACCGCCCCAGACGCGTCCCGGGTTAAATCCCCGCCGGCGCCGGAGCCGGAGGAGTTCTTGCTCCGCCTGGGCGCGGAACCAGGCGGGATGATGCGGCCGCGCCGCGAGTTCGACCCGAGCTCCGTGTGGGCGCAGCGCCTGCGGCAGCTGGAGCAGCGGTTGCGCGTGAGGGGGCGCGGGGCGGGGCCGTGGCGGGGCCTGCGGGCGGGCACGCGCTGCGGGGCGGCGCCTCGGCCCCGGGCTGGAGGGCGGGGAGGGCGCGGCCGGGCCCGGCCGATTCCTAGGCGGGCATCCCGAGTGCGGCAGTGCGGAGCGGCTTGTTAGGCGCCCGTGTGTCGGAGCAGCCTGCTCCAGCTGGCGCTGGGATAGAAGTGGAGTGTCAGAGTAGTGAGCAGCTGTCCGCCGAGTAGGGCGGGCGCTCGGTGCTCTCGGGAGGCCCCCCCTGTGCTGAGGGAGCGCCTGGCGTTGAACGCCTCTAACAATGCTGCTGCCTTGGAAATGGAAACTTACGTGCTTATGGATAAATAAATAAATAAAATAGTGCTTTTCTAAGGAGCACGGTCCTGGAAAATGCCAGAAGGAGGTGGTTTCGCAAAGCAAAAGCGCTTGAAATTGTGTACCTATGCGTTGCCACACAAGCAAGCAACCTAACAGAAAAGATAGAAATAAAGGAATAATAACAGTTTATCCTAATTTTTGCATGCTCTTATACAAATACTGTTGTGATTACGAGATGGGGGTAGGTAGTCTATTGATCTCAGGAGTTTGAGAAACAGTGGAATATGGTAACGAAGGCTATCACAATGAAACTATATTAATCAGGCTTGTGTTTTTTAAATTTTCATTTTTGTGTATTTGGGTGGATTTTGTTCCTTAGACCAAAGAAGAAAGAATAGTTGTCCTGGAAACTGAAAATGCTGTTCTTCATCTAAAACTTGCAGAGGTGACTGGTTTTTTGTTTGTTTTTTTTTTTTTGTTTGTTTGTTTTTTTGTTTGTTTTTTTTTCCCCATAAAGAATTCTTGTGTAAATAGGAAAAAAAAAAACAAAAAAGCACAGAAATATCTGCCTTCCTCTATTCAGGTTTTGCCCTCTTTACCAGTTGGGAAAAGTCTCTGAACATCTAAGGCTCAGCATCTCTTTCTTTTCAAAATCATGAATGGTAGCAATAATAATAGGCTGATTAAGTAAATAGAAGTCAGCTTGAATTTCAGTATTTGCTATTGTTTTAAATCTAGAAAGCTGAACTGAGATAATGACTCTGGAAGCATTAAATGTGGAATATTTCTTTCTCCTTACAGGAAATATGTTTGTCTAAAAGACAATGGCAGACTTTTCAGGAATGCTTTTTAGGCACAATTGGGATGATGCTTTGAAAGGAACTGTTCGCAGAGTGCAGGAGAGACATTTCTTTAGGAGTAGACTTACCAGGGATGCCCTGCTGTGTGTGTTTTAGTACTGGTATTGTTGCACATTTGCCTTGTCACACAGCAATAACTGGATGCCCTCATTGCCTTGTATCCCTCTACAGAAGCATAGGTTATTCCTAGATCCTCACTGAAATAAGGAGAAGCCTGTGATAATGTTTGGGGCCTTCAAAGGTGGGGGGGGGTGGATTTCAGAGATCTAAAGAATTTTGAATATAGATGTAGGCTGCTAGAGCAGAGCCAGCTGTCAGTATTAGTGGTGGTGGAAACTGTTGGCCAAGAGTTTCTAATCTGGGCTGAAACATTAACTGCTTGGGTGACCTCAGGGAAGCCATTTGCCCTCCCTGTGGGTTTGCTAACTCCCGTGGATAAAAGTGGGTTTAACATTTTTCAAAGTCTAACTGGAAACAGGCGGTATATCTGAAATGAGTTTTGCTAGGTATACAGAAGAACACTAATTTATTCTGAGGAAATATTTTTATTATCTTTGTTCCTCTTTACCATATTCATTGAAAGCCTTAAGTATTTCAGCTGATTATTTTTTATCCTCACAAGCACAAGAAATCAATTTTTCTAGTCAGTAAGGTATATCAGATATAGGAGGGAGTTGTCTGTGTATCGGACAATGAAGTCTTGTTTTTCAAATAGAGCACTGCTTCATTTTATTGAAAAATCTGCTGAAAGAAATGGTCACCTACACAAACACAAAGAGTTTGGGCAGTGTTACCACCATCGGTCAGGAACAACGTCAAATTAAATCCTTTGCATTAACCTTGCACTAATGGTTCTTGCACTGATTCAGGCAGTTATTTAAATACACTTTAAAAATTTGCCTCTTCTTGGTTAATGTGCCCCAGCAATCTGAAAATGCGAGCTGAACTGACATCTGCGAAATAGTTTTACCTTAACTGAAGACTCTCTATTAAAAAAAAATACTAATTGAAATTAGTATTATTTAAGGTTGTGCAGTATTCCACCATATGTCCTAATATTCTACAAGCTCTGCTGGTGAGAAAAGCTACCGCCCTTGACTGTCTATCCCTGATCCTTCAGATCTGCCAGTGGAGCTGCCTGAGTGATTGAGCTGTAACAAGTTCAGTCACTGGAGCCAGGGTTAAGAGAGGCCTTATTCTTAACTTGCTAATTGGATTCATTTTGTTTGGAGTGAGTTGGGAGGCTTTAGAGACAAATTTATGAGGATTGCCGTAAATTAGGATTTGCAGTGTAAATGTTTGTCCATAGGTTGCATCAGTCTTATTAAAATGTTATCTCCTGCTACAGATCTTCCCTTAGTTCCTTGAGACAGTGATGAATTTCAGCACTTCTCCTGTGTTCTGCAGCCTGGTGTATTGTTATCCCAGCAGCATGCTGGAGGGGTTGTTACTGCACATAGGCACTCAGATTTCTAGGTAGTTCTCCTTTTTGCCTTGCTTTTTCTGTTTGGAAGTCTGTTTATGTACCTGCATAGCCCTTGCTTTTACTAGCAGTCATTGAGGTCCTGGTCCTGCAGCCTTCTTTAGGTAAAGCCAAGTCTGCCAGAATGGATCTGATTGCAAAACTGAGAATTCACTTTGGCGAACACTATTAAATAGTTCTGTTTCACTTCTGCTTATAATAAAGCTGACTATAAAAATGTTTTAGTCCATTTTTTGCTTTTATGCTCAAACACAGGTTTGCAAGTGCTGACCTATGAATAACTCTGGTGAATGTTAAAACTATATTAGTGGAGAAAACCCCAAAATCAAGGCAACATTTGCAATAAAGATGAACTTAATAGATGAAGTGATGCAATGACAGTAGCATGAACTTTCTGCTCTTATCTTAGTGTTTAGAAATGTGGAGGGTCATGGGGAATCTGTGCAGATGGTGCAGATTAGGTGCTAAAAGGAGGTTTTAACTACCCTAAGCTTACTTAACAAGGCTTGAGTACTGCAATTGCTTATATACATAAGCTTATTTTCAGGAGACACTAATTCTGGTGCACTACTAGTGTGCATTTTTGTGAAGCTGTTTGTGAATATTGCATCTGAGTTACATGAGTCTTGAAAATCTTTAGATTTTCAGAGTGTCTAAACACTGTATAGAATCAATCTCAACATCTGGGACGTTAAAGCCTGTAACAATTAAAAAAAAAAACCAACCAAATCTCTTCCTGCTATTTCTTCTAAGAACTTTTTGTAATAGTGCTAAGGTGGTGCATTGTTGTACAGAGCTTCCACTTGCTCCAGGATGTTGTATTGTTTTTGCCAGTATCTCCTGTAGTTAAACTGCAATTAAATGTTTGCTTTTTACCTATTATCAGATGATTAGAATTGAATCAAATCCATTGTGAGTAGATTTAGTTCTTTCATGTCTTTTATTGTACTCCTCTATGCTTTGCTAATTTAAATAACAGGGAATTACAATCACAGTGTGAATAAAATGTGGTGTGAGTAAAGTAGGATATAAGTCAGTGCAAGAGACAAGTGCATTTCAATAATAAAGAGGTAATTGATACTGGTTAATGAATGATAAATGTGAACAGGTGGCAGGGGAAAATAGCTGAATTTGCAGTTCATTTTAAGCACCAGGACTGTCAGAAAATTACAAAAATGCATTTTTAAGCGTTATGCAGATTCTTCTATATTGCAGAATTTCACAACAAGTCTCTACCGAGATGAGTCTTCTTGCATTCAAGCCTGTAAATATTTAATGTTGCATCATTTCTATTTTCCTTTTGATTTCAACATCTCAAAAAATTCTCAAGTGGCCGTAAAAATTGCTTTTGCATAATAGGTAATTTTAGACTGTTAGAAAGCATTCTTCTCCACAAACTTGAAAAATTGCTTTGGTTGCTGTAATCTCTGAAGGGCCAGAGTAGGGTTTTGCTGGCTCAGTTTGGCACCGTGGCAACCCCACTGATTGTAGTGGAGTTGGTGTTGTCAGGGGGCACAAAGCTGGGGGCTGTGTGTTACCCATTACTTCAGAACTTCAGCAGTTAACATGTATATGTTTGTCTTTGTTCTGCTTCACATCCTTCCACGGTGCTTTCTGCATTAAATCTTGTTTCCAGAGACTCTTAATGGACTGTGTATCTAGCCCTTTTCCCTAAGTGAAGGCACAGTTTTAACCTTTTAGATCCACATAAATAAGAGAGTTTAGGTACTGCAGAAGCATTTTAGTAATGTGATGCTCAGGTTTATGACCGAAGAAAGTAGAATTTTGTGATGTTGGTCTGTTACCATGAGGTGATTCTTCACATAACTCAGAAAAAGGTAAAAGCAAAGAAATTAAGTATTGGCAACATCCTATGTAATCAGATAGATGAATTACAAATATTTACAGAGAAAAAGGGGACAGGATGCAATAGGAAACATGAGTGCTTTAAGTGATTTTTTTGTGATCTTTTTTGAATAGTATCAAGGGTTGGCTGGAAGAAGCACTAATGAAGTATTGCAGCTCTATGCTGCTCATGGCCAACAGATGGAATTTCAGAAGAGTTCTGTTTTAACCCAGCTGCATGGAGCAATAAAGGTAAAGGCATTTAGTAATAATGTAGATATAATCAATGCCCTAAATATTTACATACTTATCAAATATAGTAAACCCCAGAAAATGGTGTGATATGGACCTGATCTGTGGCTTTATTGTATTCACAACAGGGCTTACAGTGGGGTGTGACAATGATTTCATAGTGGTTTTGCTGTAATAGGCTACAAAGTCACCTGAGAGGCTGGTAGAAATGGATGGTCCCAAACTCCAGGATCTTACATATAGGGTGCTGTTAATACTCGAGATAGATATTTTTGTAGACAAAACTTTACAATTCCCCATCTGACTATCATACAGACATCCCTGGAAACGGTAATTGTGATATACTTTAGCCAGGTAGGCAAATCCTTTGAAAAAGGCATTTGAGAACTCCACTGATTACTAAGAGTTCTCTGGCAGATCTCACAAGAACAGCAGTTTGCTGTATGCTCACTCAGGTTTTAATTTTGCATCAGAGAGACTGAAACTGTTCTCCTAGTGCCAGTACCATAATATCTGCCTTTGTCAATGTACTTTGTGAAGCTACAAATATCAGCTTTTCTCAGGGCAGCAATGAATGCCTGCATAAAATGACCAAAAAGTATCTCAGGAAAAAAATCTGATTCTTAACAGACAAAGGATACAGCTGAACTGGAGCATTGTTGGACTAGATGATTGTTGTATGGACCTATACTGTTTTATTCTAATTATAGCAGTTGTGCTTTGTAAATTTTTTAGTAGTATTTTACATTTTTGATTAGCTAGAATGGCAGAACTGCTTGTGATGCAATACCAGTGGATCGAGGTAGTAAACTATGAGATGTCAATGAATATTAGGAGGGAGCAAAGCTCTCTAAATGAAAGTCTAGATGAACAGTCATACTATACCCATAATAACAAAAAGATACTCCTTCCCATTTACATTGTATGGCTTTTGAGAGTGAGAAATGCAATGATTTTGTCCCTTTAGTTTAGATTGCCTTTTTATCATTGAAACAAATTAATTAATTCAAGGTCAGTACCACAGTTAGAAAAATAAAATGTCACAGAACATGTAACACTTTGTAACATAGACTGACAATAAAATATCAGTGTTTCTGTGGCATAAGGTATTGTTAAGTTCACCTTAGAGATGGTTTTATGTGTCCATTTCAGGACTTGGATGTCAAGAACTTTACTAATCCTAAAATCAGGTCAATTTGTTTTTATTTAAGTGGACTTGTAAGTGAATATAGGCTGATCTTACAAACATTTAAAAGACTCATCATGTATATTACGCTGAATTACATATGTAATACAAATACTTTTCTGAACAACATCAGTTTCTGGGTTTTTTTCAGAATACATCTGTTGTCATAGAACATGCCTCAACTGAATCCTAGCAAATACCTTCTGATCCAAGTGTGGAAAATGAAAGTAAGGGATATATGGATCACAATTTTTCATTGCTAATTCTGGGTATGACTTAAAAGTCGACAGAGCCCACACATACTTATTTTTGTCTGATGAAATAACAAAGAGACTTGGTTATACTTGAAGCTGTGTTACAGTCAAAATAGGTATGATAAAGTGATAAGGATCCATAAAATCTTGCTGAAAATTTTAGGAAATTACATTGCTAAATGTTTTGCAGGATTCTTCTCTAAACATACTGAAAGGTATTCTCTTGAAGGCTTCCTTTCATCAAATAGAGGGTTCTTCTTGCCTGTGATGTCTCACCGTAATAATTTTGGTTGTTATATTGATTCTTCTTAACTGCTGGTTCTGTGTCTTTATAACATATTTTTCTTCTTGCTGAGAAGAGACTTAAGCAAGACCTGAAGAGCCTTCATTCATTTGCTCTTGAGCTTTCAAAAGGCTTTCAACTTGAAAGCAAGACTTGTCTTTACCAAGTTCTGGCAGCAGTCCAGGGGATACAGCTGCAGAATGAAGCAATGCAAAGTAAGACTCATTGCACTTAGATTTCAAACATGTAACATCAACAATGTAATTGTTTAATGTTACTAATGTTAAAAGGTTGAGTTTGATTTTTGAGAAATGTGTCACTAAAATTGTAGCATTTGTTTTTTGTTTGACATTAAATCATGAAGGAATTCTGAAGCATTAGAAGTACTGCAGAGGTTATGACTGATAATTTGAATTTGTCTTTTGTGTGGATTACAGGTGCTATTAGACTGCTGCTGAGTTGGCTCAGCTGTAAAATTTTAAAACTGAAGTTCTCAGGCTTGTTATCTTGGCTATTTTAGAAGAGCCAAATAAAGAATGCATTGCTTTATAAAGCTGAAATTTGTCTGCTTTTGACTGTACCAAGAAAGGGCTTGGATTATTTCAGAGGTTCCTGAAAATGCTGCCTGAAATTAGGATAGACTTGATTTTTAATATTTCTGTGTATTTATTGAGAAAAAAAAACACAAAAAAACCTTCAAAATCAAAAACCAGTTGCATCTGCTGGACTCTAGATACTAACAGCACATGGATTGCTGTTTTGGAATTCAGACACTTCCTTGTTCACGTATACATAGGAAAGAGAACCAGTGCACTGGTACACTCTGCCCTCATCCCTGAGGATTAAGTGTATTGGTCCTACACCTGAATCCCATGGTGTGGAACTCTGCAGTTGCTTTCAATATCCTTGATTCTGGTGAAGCTCCTACCAGGCCTGAGAATCACATGACACATGCAATGCTTAAATTGTCTGATGTGTAGCAGCCTGGTGAACTACAACAGATACACATATTTACAATCAGAGGCCCTTTGTGATGCTCTGAAATCCATGTGCCACCATTTAAAAGATATGGCTTTTTTCCTTGAATTATTTCATTTTGGGACTGATTTGGTTCTGATGGGACTCCTCATGTCAATAGCAACAAACAGCACTCTTGGTGATGGGTGTTTACAGAACTGATTTCTGTATGTTAAGTACTAAATTATAAATAAAATTTATTTGATTACTGTATTATTCTTGTAGAGAAAATGCTCCTTCAAGGAAAAAATTCCAAAGTTGAAAATTAACTTTATCTGAAAAGTGAAGTTTTCTCTTATTGGAGCAGGGGTCTAAATGCACAGATATAAGATTGAGTTTGGCACTTGAGCTACTGTGGTGTAAATAATAAGTAGTCTTCAGAGACCTGGCAGAATTCCGTTGACTGTTCTCAATTTGTATTTCCTGGTGCATTGTTCTTTGAAATCATAAGTAGGAGAAACTTCCCTAACTATAACAAAATTACCATCCACTTTGGTGGATGACTTTTGTTTTGAATTTGGCTGGTTTTCAGTTCTCTGTCAGGTGTTTTAGATGGAGATTCTATTGTTAAGGTTAAATATGACCATTGGAATTGCCATCCTTAAATTACATGCAATCTTTTGTAGACAGAAAGCCCTAAGTATATATTACCAGTTTAATCTTAAAATAGACATTGAAAACAAGGGAGAAAATTACAGAAGAAGCATTTGAGTAGATAAATTTCAACGTTGTAGTTGACTGGCAAGAAGCATTAAGAACCCCCAGGAACTATGGGGACTGCTACACATCCATATCTCAGACGTGCTGTGGCTGTGCTAGATTACGCTACTCCTATTTTTCATGTTCCTGTTATGGAACTTTGTGTTATGTGTGTATATCTCTTTGTGAAACCACACACAGAACAGATCAGGGATTACTTTTAGACCTTTGTTTGACTGAAGAAAAAGTTGTGTGAGCACATCAGAATGTCTGGTGCAGCACTGAAGGGGAGGGAATAAAAAGCTCTGGGACTGTCGATTGAAGGAAGGACACTGTAAAGGTTACAGTCCTGAATATGCTTGCAAGACATCACAACTGTTAGACTGATGTTACTGTGATCAGTAACATTTAAACAGAGAAATTGCTGGCATTCCCAGCTCCCAGGAAATTTCCATATCAATCAATGAAATGGGCGAAGGATGGGGGAAAGGGATGTTTGTAATGGCTGCATTCATGTGGTGACTACTTCTCTTGCCTAATGAAGAGTGTGTCACTAGTATTTTAAAACAGATGTACCCAATGTCTATCCCGAGGTTAAGGATAAAAATGTAACGCCTGTATAGCTTGCATTTGATGCCAAGCAGAAAAGTAGGAAAATGTTAAATCAGTGTTTGTATTTGTAACTGCATAACTACTTTCAGAAAAAAAAAAAAAAAGTTTAGAAATACTTTATGCATCAGGAAACTTTTTTTCTTTCAGGACTGGAATGACGGAAGAGTACCCTCAGCTTTACCTTACTGCTTGTTTCAGAGACTTAGGGAACTCAAAGTGTGTGTACACAAATATGTAAATGGAGATACTTATTGTGAAGTTACTTAAATAATAAATGAAATATTACTTATGTAATCAATGGACTCTAACCTTGTGTTTTAAAAATTACAGTATAATTAGGGGCCAGTGACGGTAAGTGGCCCTTCTGAAAATTTATGGTAACATATTTACATGGGATGCTCCAAACCAAAGCATGCTCATGTTACTCCATTGGATACTCTCTTGCTGGATACAGAAGAAGGATTTTTCATAGTGAAACTCCTAGACATTGATTCCCCAGCTATTAACATTATGCTTCCCCTGCATGCATGCACTTGTTGACGAACACTGTGAGCTGGAGATGAGCAGCATGGGTATTAGAAAAAAGAGATCTTAGGAATCTCTAGTGTACACATGTCCCTTGAAATAATCTGTTTTTTAGTCTATACCAGAGAGATTAAATTGTATGTGTGACCATGCTGAGATACTAAGTCTGTTCCTTGCTCTGCAAGGTAGCACATACTGAGGCTGGTGGCCATATGGCTAATTCAGCTCTCAGACCCTGGTTTTGACTTCTTGATACAATATTGATTTCCCACTGGGATTCCTAAAAACTTGCTTTTTACACAAGCTTATAGTCGCATAATGTGTCTTCTGGGCTGTATGTTTGTTTTAGGCCTGCTCAGTGTTAATACAATTGGGTGAAATAAAACGATTTGTCAAGTTAGAAGGCTTTTATAATGATCCATAAAAGTCTTTTCAGTTTGGTGAAAGACTCCCTAAGGTTCAAATGGTCCATCTTTTCTATGAATTCCTCATGGAATGATGGACCTATCTTAAAGGGGAACCTTACAACTGTTGTAAAGGATTAGTAGCACTGTAAGTGAGGCTGAGGGTAGATGACAGGGTAACTTCTTGTCAAGTAAGCCCACATGAGTCTAATAAATGCAGATGTGGTATGAGCTTTGCAAGTGACAGCCCCATCTAGCAGCAGGCTGCTTCAAATGTACGTTTCAGGCTTTGCTGGCAGATAACATCACTCTGATTAAAATGACACATATGGGCTGCCTTTAAATATCTTACATTATTGATTGCTTTTCAAGACTTCACATGTATAGTTGTGGTAATAATTTGTAGCTTCACATAGCAAGAACTATGATCAGATTTTTCATAGATGTCTAGTAAATCAGAAACCAAGCCTCCTAACTGAAATTTGGTAGAAGTTGAGAAGGTTTGTGCTTATATTTCATGAGGTGCTACTGGACAACTCCTTTTGTAAAGTCATGGAGTTTATATCTCTGAAACTGCTTTCTTCTAGTGTTTCAGATAAAAGCTTTTGATCTTGAGCAGTCGCTACAAGAGGTGACAGAGAAATATGAGAATGAAAAGCAGAAGAGGAAGGTTCTACATAACAGCTTAATTGTAAGTATGTTTAATAACAGAACATTGACTTATTTTGTTGGAATTATTCCCATAATTTCCTCACCAATATAAATAGAGAATATAATTCACATGGATATATCACTTGCCCCAGCTGTCTATATATGATGTGTTTATTTGCTGAGGCACATTTGTGTTTTAGTAAAGCCACTTCTTTCTTTTTACACACGATCTTCCAAATGCTCTCATGTGACCTGTTGCCATAAGGAATATCATCCATTTTGAATAGTGGACAAAAGTTGAGTTTCATTATCCTCTTCTCTAAATTTTCAGCTTCTGAAATGGTTTTGAAATTCTTAAAATTAAATAACTTGATACTGCAAAGTAGTCATTTTTTTTCCCCAAATACCTCAAGTTGTATCCTGCTCAGCCATTAGTGATGGGGTCATTTGAGATTAAATTTTTCCTGTTTGTGCTTTAAATTCACTCTTCCTCCCCTCCCCACAAATGACTAGTTTTGGGTGTCCTGAATCAGGACCTGATTTTTAGAAACACAAGCCTCCTTCAAACAAATTTTTAAAAAGTTTTTCTAGCTGGGACAATGAATCACTTTGTTAAAAAGTACTTACCTTCTAAATTTTGCCTTGTGTTGCAGTTTACTGAAAGGATATTCCCCAGAGCAATGGGGTATTAATACCAGTGGTCAATAGTCCTCACAGGCCGGCTGTGTTCAGTCATGTTATAGGTAAAAATAAAAATAGACCCAGTAGTAATAAAAATTAAAAAAAAAAAAAATTCGCGACCATATTACAGTCCCAACAGCCACCAATCAAAAATGACAGCGCAGACCCCGGGATACAGGCTGGGTGAACGCAGATTCGGCCTCCATCGTACTGAATCCCCCTCCGTCCACACTTGCTGCTCCACAGGGACAGTTCTTATACTCTTTTTCTTGCCTGCGGCAGAGTCCCTTTGTCTCCTTTCAAAGTTCATCATATTCATGTTGGTTTCTTTCTTCACTCGAAGCTGCACAAAACCTCATCTGGGAGGAGACTGATGTTCCTCCTCTGATTCCCGGAATCCTGTATTCAGGTGGAAGGTGTTGATGGCCCTGGCTATCTAAGATGTGTATCTTCATGGGCCATCACCACTGGGCATCCACCTGAACAACCATCTCCTGTGCAGCCGAGTTTTCCTTTGTATGTTAATGCCGTGTTCCACCCTTGTCAGCCAGCAGTGGTTTCGCCATCCTAGGATTAAACCATGGTCCTCCCTTAATAACATGTTTAATACATATTTCTGTATTTCATAGGCATGAATTTCTACCATATCCCTAAGAAGTCATACAGAATGAGAACTGATCACCAACAAAATGGAGGAGATAAACATGTCTAAAATGTCCTACAGTAAAAAATCAGCTACTGGCTTTTTAATCATGTAGGAATACAGTGGAGAGGAAAATATACAACATATTTTATATTCCACATCTTCCTCAGGACTGGTGGAAGAGAAATGGAGTGTGTAATGTCTGTTGAGTTAATGCAAGTATCTGAAAAAGTTCATGTAAGGAGGAAGGAGAAAAAGGAAGGGAAGGGGAAAATGGCTCAGAGGTTTTTATTTTTGTCCATGTGACCTAGAGAAGGCTATACAATTCCAATGCTCTAAAGAGCTCATACTTCCTCAAGTACTTTGTCCTACCTTACTATGACAAATTATATTGATTCTATTTTTTCCCCACAGAGTCTAGGTCTGTGATGTGGTAAACACTGGCTTTCTTACACATGCTCATATCTGTTCGACAAATTTCAGTGTATTTATCCTCTCCAGTAACTTGTGTTAAATACAGCTTAATATTCTTATCCCAGGAACTGAGAGGAAATATCAGAGTCCACTGCAGGATTCGACCATTGCTACCTTTTGATGATGGTGCTGGACCTTCACAAGACAGGTAAACTGTTTTGATTGTGTTAGAGCCTATCTGACTCAATAGTTATGTTTATATCAGAACAACTGTGTCCTTGATTTTTCTGGTTTTATGTGTGTGGGGAGACAATGATGGTGTCATAAAAACTAATTGTTGTTTTCTTTCTCCTGCTAAATTGGCTCTAGCCAATCTTATCCCCCTGCCTAAAAGTCCAACTTAATAGAAAACCATAGTTGTTCTGCCAAGGCAGGATTATCCTTGGCTTGGCAAAAGTAACACAGCTGCAATCAGTTTAGAGTGTATTCACTATCCTATACAAATTCTGGGATGCAGTAATGTGAGAGCTGCCAAAAGTCGTGGGTAGAGACACACACTCAGTGTTACAATTGTTTTGTAATGCTGTAGAATACATTGGCTGTCACCACAAACATTGGTAATTCTACTTCAGTCTAATTGGGCTCTGCATTCCTAATTTATAAAACATTTACTGTAACTGATGCGTCAAAACATTGCAAGATCCAAAAGGAAAAGAGGGACTAGATGCAAGTATCTGCTTAACAGGCTGAATTCTCCATAGATGACTAACATGAAAGAAAATAGGGATTGAAGTGTATTCAAAGAAAGAAAGCAAGAAGGGGAAAACTAGGTGGGTGGCTAGAAACCAGTAACATAATTTGCTTTATCAGTAAATAGCTGATTTGGGGCTTCTTTTACTTTCACTGCCTGGTATTTCTAAAAGAGTACATTCAATGTTTTAAAGTTTATTAATTTTTGACAAAGTTTAAAAAATATTGTTTTAATTAAAGCAAAGTCAAAAATAACAGGCAAGATATTTCAAGAAGCCTGAAGTTGAAACTTGCATTAGCCTATGCTTGGTACACCTGGGAAGGAACCCACTCACTTTTTTTTGGTGCAGTATGAAATAGTGCAATCAGGTGCTGACTTGCAGTGTAAAACAGGATGGACTGGGCCAAACAAATAACTTTCATGGGTAAATTTCTAAATGTATCAAAAAGTAATTTAAATAACACTTATCTGTAAAACTATGGACCGATTTTCCAAAACCTTGCACACATAAATAGACTTATACACCTTAGTAATCCCAGTCAGTGTTTGGACTAATCATGGATTCAAGATCAAGGACAAATACCTGAAAAGAGGGTGTTTTTCACTTTAATTTTCTAAAGTGAAAGCCTCTTGTTGCAAACTCATGAAACAATCACAAAATAATAGAATTGATTGCCATGTGCATTCATCTTAATTTGGTTTGTTCTAAATGTCTTTTCTAAAGCAGAAAATTTTGCTTGATTGCACTTAAATTTTGCTTGCCTTCACTTTAATTTGATCTTTACTCAAAATTAGCTGTGATGTTAGTATGTACATAGGGTGCAATAATACTGGCAATTCTGAAAGGTACTCTTCAGACAGTGTGTAGTTCACAGACACTTTAAACATCGTTTTTTCTCAGCTAAGTGGAACACTTATGGTTTGAAAGGTACCTGTTCTTCCCATTTTTTCTTCCTTTACAGGCAAATAAACTTTTCAGAAAAAGTGGCATATGCAGCTGATGATGTGAGTATTTTATTGTGGAATTCAACAGTACATTCACAGATACGACAAGAAACAAAAGGGGCATGAGAATCATGAGTTTCAAAAAAACCAAAACAACAAGGCCAGGTGGTGCTCAGATTTGATTACTCGTGGGTGCAATGGCAGGTGGTTTGTGCTATTTTCATCCTGACTCTTTGTAGTGATAATAGCTTGGAGCTTCTGCTGGGGCAGCCATCCTTTAACCGGAGGTTGAATGTTTGCAACAGTCAAACTGCTGCTAACTTCCTGTTGTCAGTCCCTTTGAGCCACTTGTATGTGCTGTAGCTGTTTCTAAAATTACGTCAGGTTTTTTCATATTTCACTATTGCAACACAGCTAATGCATTGGGACAGAAATCTGATACCTTGTGAACCACATCAGCCTATGTGGTGCTGCAGTCAAGCATGTTAAAGTATCCTGGCTTAGATTAATTAGAGGAAGAATGGTCATTGAGGTTGCAAATCCAAATGGCATTCCAGGATTAACTGAGGCCATTACCAAGATATAAAATTTAAAAAGGCATAGTAGTGTGAGCTAAGGTCAGTGTATTAACTTGGGTTTTAATTTTCATAACTGCCGTAGTTCTTTTGGCTACTTACATGGTGATGAGCCAAATTCTCTGTTATAGTGTAGTGCTTGATATATTGCTGAAGTGACCTACAGTATGTTATGCATTTAAATCTCCCAAATTATACTTTCATTAGGCAGATCTCACTTGTATAATACGGATAATTATATATATATATATATCTGTATCTATATCTATATGTCTGCAATTAGGTAACTAATGGAACTCATAAAGAGATGAAGAAAGTAAATATATCAGGAGATAAAAACCAGGGACCTGTAATGGTAGACATAGTATTCTGGATATCCTGACACATTTATTGTACTATAAAATACTGCAGCCATTTCTGACCTGTTAAATTTTATTGCATAAGGATGAAATTAGGCATATTTAGGAATATTTAGGTTTTGGATTATTTCATATAGATATATGATGTATTACAGTATTGATATGTTTACAGGCAAGGCAGTATTGGCTTACTTATGCCAATTTATGAGTTTTAGTTTGTATGAAAGAGTGACCTTCAGTATGATAATCTTATTAAATATTTCAGGAATATAAATATAAGCACGGGATTGAGAAATGAAATTTGTAAAATGCTAACTTCCTGGTTTTGAAAAACACAACATAGACTCCAAGTGTTTTATTGGTTTGCCTGGACATTCACTGAGTTAAAATACTTGCCAGTTTTAATCAAACACCTGAAGTCTTTGTTAGTTTCTTCATATGAATTTATCTTTCTTTAAGAAAAAAAAATGTTGCAAGAATCCTTCTTACAAAAAGCAGTCGATTTAGACTAATCTTACAAAAGTAAAGGAAAATAATGTTTGTTCCCTGTTTACTTTGTTAGCAACTGAAGATGTTATGCTAGTGGCTAAGATAAATGTGCAATTTTCAGATTAAAATATGGAGCTTGACTTGTATTGAGCTTTTAGTTGCAACACAGTAAATGATTGTATTTCTGGAAACAAGTTAACCATTTCCCAGATAATGATTTAAAGGAAATTTTAAATTAAGGTGAAGGAAGACTGTGTGTGGTAGATGAAATAAATGGGCAGGAGATCTTTCTCCTTTTTAATGCCTTTATTAAGAAGAATCAGCTCAGGTGGGGAGAAATCGACGGGTTGTGCCCACACCGCCGTTGCTCCCAGGCGTGGCACGAAGAAGGAGGATGATGCAGCTTTGTCCACTGGTCTGCAGACAGAGCTGGGGACTCTGTCCTCACGGGAGAGTCGTAGAGTCCTTAGCTTGTTTGTTTAACACTCCGGGATGTCTTCTTAATCAGTATCTTTTCAGGTTAAGGTGAGAAACAAAAAGGTTCAAGCAGGTACGGGACTATGCTCCTATCCTTAGACGTTACTTAAGTCACTTGTTGGCTCGTGATTTTAGGGGTTCTTCTTGTAAAAACTGTAAAACTGTAAAAAAACCCAGGGTGCAATGCATTTCTCATTTGCATGTTGGCTCTGGTGTCACTGCCCATTCTCTTTACCCTGGAGGGTTTCTCGTGGTGTCTTTTTGGCAAGCGGCCAGCATCAGGGGAACAATAGTTAATCACCGGCCATTAACGGGCGATTAGGGACTTTTTCTTTGGCAGCACACCCAAAGAAGTCTGACTGGTTTGACTTGTTGTTTTTTTTTTTAACTCTGAAACTTAAAAAAAAATACAACTTTCTATTCATAACAGTAGAGACGCTGAGTTTATTAGTTTTGCTTTTTAAATCATGACTGCCTCCCCAGAATTTTTTTTCCTGAAAATATTTTGTGTGTAGCATAATCAGGCAGTTATTTGCCATGATTATGTTAGAAAGCAGTGCCACATTTGAGAACCAGATTCATGGAGACTACATGACTTGCATTTAGTCTCTGAGTGGGTTTTTTTGTTTAGAAATTCATATAATTCTTAAGATGCATGGTCTTTTCTAACATATTGTTCATCTTGTGTAGAGAAACATGATTCTGATTTTAAGTCTAAAAAAGCTTAAGATTTTACTAAGTGTAGCAGAAGAGTATTGCATTTCAGTTTTTGAGTTACTTGAAGGTTTTTGAAGTTGTCTTTTTTGCTGTCCTGTGTATGCTCAGCTCCTCAACATAACAACTGTCTGAGCCTTTCTTCTGAAGCTTATTGTGCAATAACTGTGGAGAGTGAGTACATACCACACATCAGGTTGAACCACTCCACACAGATTAGGACACTGAGCAGTGCTGGTATTGTCAGTACCCGAAGAAGCTGTGAGGGTAGTCAAACATTGGCACAGGTTGCCCAGAGAGTGTTTGGATCTCCATCTTTAGAAACATTCAAAGCCTGACTGGACGTGGTCATTACAAATGCTCATATGAAACTTCTGCCTGTTAACAGTCAATTCTTTTGTTTCTATGTTATGCAAATAGTGTTTTTTTTCCTCTTATTTCTCACCTTAGAGCAAGCTTGTCTGCAAGTATATTAGATATCTGAATCAGAAATTTATTCTGTCATTCTATATATTTTGCATTTTTTTCCTTTTCCCTTCCCCCAGAGCCTGTTGGTTACTGATTCTATTAGAATTTTTGTGTCAGACCATTTAGTTGCAATGTTGTACTGACATCTGTACTCGGCTAAATTTGCCAGTACTGGGGTGGGTAACATAGCTCGTTCTGTAGAGTAAGTGTTTTGTCATCATTAGTTTGATAATTATACATTTCTATTCTCCAAAGAGGTAGTGTCCTGGATTAGGGCAAATCTGGGAGAAAACCTCCAAAAGGGGGCCCCCCCAGAAAACAAACCCACACTGCCCCTCCCCCCTACCGGTTCGGGAAGGATTCCTCGGAGAGAAGTGGAAAGAACCTGTTTATTTAACAGGCAAAACATCCCCAGCACACAAATGAACAATACTGAATGACAACACTCTTTCACTGATCTGAAAAGGATGATAAATTCAGAAAATCTCTCCCGGGAGTGGTTGCTCAGTTGTCAGTCCCTCTGGCACTGGGGATAGCTGCTGCAGCCACAAGATGCAAACTCTTGGTGTTTCCCAGGTCCCAGACTGGAGCAGGTTTGAGTGGTTCCAAAAAAAAAGAAAGGAAAAACTGTCCAGGGAAAGATTTGGACTGCTTAGCTAAACTAACAAGCAGAAGCAAAAAGCAAAAGCAAAGCAGGAGCACAGCAGAAGCAAGAGCAAGAGCAAAGCAAAAAAGCAAAAGCTGCACTATGTACTGCCCCATCTCTGTGTCCCGCCAGCCATGGGGGAGCAGACTGATAACAAATCAAAACAAAACATTCGCTCTTCAGAGCCAGTCTTGAAGGCACAGAACATAATATCCAGTATAAACAGAACAAACGATTGGGGATACAATCATCATAACATCATCCTAGGACAGGTAGAAATACTCATAAGCTCAAAGGAAGAAATTTGATGTTTATTAGCCTTCTGCACACTGGAAAAGGCTAATACTAACATATAAAAATAACAACATGTGATTGTTATTTGGTCAGCTCTTTATAATTTCAGTCTGTGGCAATACTTATTTGAAGGCCACTAGTTCAGCACTCCAACCCTCTTGTCTGAGGCACATTAGGCATTTCAGCACTCCCATCAAATGCAGTAATGTAACCACAGGTTAGTAAGCTAGAAAATCTCTGAATTGGATGAAGTGTGCTGGAGAGTTTCTACCCAATTTGTTGTAAACTCCCACATCTTTTTCTTTGCTTTTCTCAGCAATTAAGCAGCATTTGCTATGAGTAGCAGAAGAGCACATAATTTGCTAGCTAAGCTATGTCAGACTGCTGTAATTGTACTCTGGTAATAGTTTAAAGGGCTGTTTACATATTTGTCAGACTTACAAAGTTACTGTATAACTCATCTGGAAAGCGCATTCCACTAAAAATTCACTGAATTCTACAGATTGTTGTAGTGCAGCTCATTTTCTTAGTTGTGGACTACCATGTTATTTAATAAAATGTGCATCTTTTGCTTAGTTGTAGGCAGAGCTATCTATGAAATCAATCTGAAAAGGCACTGTCAAAATTTGCCCAACAATAAAAAAAACACTCTTTTTTGCAATGATTTTTTGCCTGTATTGGCAGTTGAGGAGCTTGCGTTTACTTGCCTGTGCCCTTTCTAGGTCCAATAAACAGTTCAGGTAAGGGTTTGGATCTTTCTCTTGAACTTAAGTGCATCTTTTGTGTTGGTTGTTATTTAATAACCTGAATGGCTTTTGTTATAAATGAAAAATTAAAAATAGCCAATTTCAATAAAAAAATTAAAAATAGAATTTATTTCGCGACCGTAATACAGTCCTGACAGCCACCAATCAGTCGGACAGCATACCACCCCCGGGAGGTGATGCGGGTGAACGTGAGATTGGTCTCTCTAGTACCAGTTCTTCCCCATCCACACTGGCTGCTCCGAGGCAGCAGTTCTTATACAGTTTATTTTGCCCGCGGCATAGTGTTTTGTTTCTTTCTAAGTTCTTCATATTCAAGTTGGTTTCTTTCTTTGGCTCGGGCTGCACAAAGCCTTCGTCCGGGAATGGAAGAATACACTTCCCCGATTCCCAGAATCTGGCATTCAGGTGGAAAGTGTTGATGGCTCTGGTCATCTCAGGTAGGTATCTCATCCAGGCCATCATTGCTTGGGCGTCACTGGGTGCATGTTTCTGTGAATGCCCATCTCCTGTGCAGCGAGGTTTTCTTCACATGTAAATGTGGTGATGCCTCTCATCTCATCAGTTGGGCATCTGCCAAGGTTTCGCCATCCTGGGGAAGAATCTCTCCCTCCCCCTCTGTGTACCAGCCATTTATTTTATACATATATATTTTATACATCTTTTATTTCCACGAATTACTAACCATATTTCTAACAATTTCCTCCCCTCTTTTATCAACACATTAATTCGTGGATTATTCTAAAAATTAACCCACGTGTTTTATTTTTATCTTTTTAGTGAATCTATATACATACATGTGACTTGCCTTTTAATTGTCCTGAGGTATTTCCTGGTATTCCCTGAGTTCTGACCTGTTGTGCTCAATTTGCTTCTCAAACTGAGCTAGGGCGTTAGCTGCCCATTTATGTGGAGTATCCTCCTCTAATTTCATAATTTTTGACACTGGGTTAGTTTTCCCTGTTGCAAGTTCTGAGTCCATTGGCATGGCTGTGATTTAGTCCCTTGTACTACTGAGTGTATCAGTCAGATAAAGCAAGGGATCAGACAGGGTAGGAAGATGACTCCTGCTATGGAACAGAGAATAAAGAAGATTAACTTCTTCCACCATGCCCCATTAAACAGGTTGTCCCACCAGGAAGCATTTAGGATCGAGTTCCACTTCTGGATGGGCACATGGACAAACTCTTTTTATTTCAGCTGCAGGTCCTTGGATAGTCTCCCCATAATCATCAATTTCAATGTAGCATTCAGACTCATTGAATTTGCCACATACTCCCCCTTCTTCCCCTAATAGGTAATCCAATGCTATTCTATTCTGGTAGACAAAAGCCCTCATCTGGGAATGCTGCCTTGATAGTAATGCCAGGGCATCTGCAGTGTGGTTGGATACGATTTCTACCACTGCCTGGAGTCTGATTAACCGGTTCAGGAGATATATTGGGATACGGTAACCCCAACTACCATCCTGAGCCCAGGTAGCAGGCCCATAATATTCGATAATACATTCCACGGGCCATTCCTCTTCCCCCCATTTCTGGCTACCTTCAAAAATTGGGAATTTTTTTCTTACATCTCTCTTTTGATGGTCCAGGGTCTCATATAGGGGAGCCCCTAGCGAGCTGCTTTCCAACCGAGGCAAGGTGAAAAAAGCTGGCCTGATCAACCCCAGGGTGCATGACCCCTTCCATTTCAAAGGCAACTCACTATATACTTTTTTCCCACAAATCCATTATATTCCGTTCAGTGCTTTCCAATTCTTTACCTCCCTTGGTCTATCCCAAAAGTCTCTTAACCCCCCTAGGGATTGGAAAGGGTTAGCCCCAGCCTTCTTGTTCCAGCAGAGTCCTATCCTTTCACTCCATTTGCATTGGTTATCTTTCTTCTGACTCCAATACCCTGAGGGAGGTTCTGGTTGCCACCTTTGGCTTTTGTTATCTGAGTTTACGACCAGCTTGGAAATGCAGGGAATGAAACCTATGATTTCCGTATATTCCCTTCCTTCCCTACTTATACAAATTGTCCCAGTTACTCGCTGACCCAAAATCCCTCCCTCGGGTCATTGAAATAATCTGGAAATTTTGGTATGATTCCACTTTAACAGCTGTTCTGGGGTTAACCCTTCTCCTTTCAATGGCCACTTTTCGGCCAATTTTAACCCCCCACATATCCAGCAATTTGTTATACCTAACTCTGTAGCGATTTCCTGCATGAGGTCTACGAATAAGTTTTTGTCTGATGCTGGCAGACCAAACTCACTATATTGTTTTTCCAGTTGTTCATAGTGTTCACTTAAAGTTTTTAATCTTTCCTGCTCGATCCTGCGTTTTCTCATTTCAGATTCCTGCCTTTTTAATTCTTGGGTGACCTGTTGAATTTTACTTTCAGGGTCCACCCCTTCTTTATTCCGGGAAAAACAAAAGGTTTTATCATATTGGAGGCAAGCTCGATCATCGTGATCTTCGAGTAAACCTATGATGATCAGTTCATTTCCCAAAGGAATCTTATTCTCGTATTTTAGATTCTCCCCCACCCAATATGTTTTTCCCCCCACTGTACATGTTCCCAGCTGTTCATTGTTATACCATAACTTATTCACCTGATAATAACCCACAAAATTGAGTCCATCCTTCCCCCAGACCATACAGTATGATTGCACTTATGGCATATTTGAATCTTAACAGGTTCAATACCACGCCTTTTTCTTATATGGATTGACTTACCCATTCTGGACGCTACCTCTTGCGAGATGCAGGCTTTTTCCCCCTCTTTCAGACAAGCTCCATATTGAGTGCTATTTAATCAACAGTACCTGCATGCTGTGCCTTTAGTGCAGTCTCTAGAGGTGAGGTTAGGTGAAGCCTCCGCTTCACCCTGACCATCCTCGGTGCAAATTTTACAAATCCGGCTGGGGTCCCACCAATTCAAATCGGTTTGGGTTTCGGCATATGCGCTAGTCCTGAGGCACATGACTAGACTCAGGCTCATGAGGGTTACTCTGACTGTCATTCCTCTGCCCCCACTCTTGCCCACTGGGTTGCCACCAGCGGTGGGGAGAACGATCTTCTTGGCAGCAGGAATTAATATGTTGGAGATCATAGCTGGCCCGAGCTGCGTACTTTCACTTAAAAACTCCCCACAGGTTGAGTCTTACTGGCTGGGCACTGCAGGGTACTTTGTTCCCTTTCTGGCACTTGATCGACAAAATTTGGGCCCGATATTGAAGTTTTCCCCCTAATCCGTTCTGAAAAAGCCTAAACCACGGTATAGAGTCTGCTTCAATCACTCGCAGTTCTGTGAGGAGTGTCAAGAATAGGTTAGTCACACGCACTTCTTGGTTAAAACAATCTTCCCACAGACCCCTGGGCCTCACCCCCCTTTCACAGTGAGCCACTCACGTTATTTTACAATAATAACACCTAAACGATACAAATGGGTGACAAGGGCAATCCAGCTCTTGGCATTCTATCTGGTCAATCTTGGTCATTAGCGTGGTCTGCACAGAGTTAGCTTCAGATTTCCAGGAGGAGAGATGGCCTCCCACTTGGGTGTGTTCTTTTGAGATTCCACTCATTTGACTCTTGATGCATGCATCCAACCCTTTTCAGCTGTATCTGTGGTCGAAATAACAAGAAAAGGTCCTTCCCAATGAGGGGATAACGGTACGTCCTTCCAGGTTTTTATAAGGACGTGGTCTCTGGGTCAGACGGAATGAATGGAAAAACCCATAGGGGTCCCCTGCATTACAATTCCTTGTTTTCTTAGTTCTTGTAGGTTCCTGTTAATAGCTACCAGATAAGGTCTTATTTGCCCGTCCTCAATTCTGGGGTGTCCTATTGGCATTCCGTGTTCATAGGGCATCCCATATAACATCTCAAAAGGTGATATCCCTGTTTCTGAATTTGGCAGAGTCCTGATATTTAGTAGAGCTAGCGGTAGGCATTTAATCCAGGACACCTTGGTTTCTAATATTAATTTTGTTAACTGTGCTTTAAGTGTTTGGTTCATCTGCTTGACTTGACCACAGCTTTGTGGGTGCCAAGGGGTGTGATATTCCCAGCAGATCCCCAAGGCTTCTGCCATTTGCCTTATTACCCTAGAGATAAAATGGGTGCCTTGATCTGAGTCGATATATTTTACCAGTCCGTATCTAGGCACAATCTCTTCTAACAATATTTTCGATACCACATGTGCGGTTGCCCGGGAGCTAGGAAATGCCTCTACCCACTGTGTTAGTTTGTCTACTATGACTAGTAGACATCGGTACCTTCCTACCTTTGGCAGATCAGTGAAGTCGATCTGGACCCTTTTAAAGGGTCGATATGCCACCGGTCAGCTTCCCATTGCTGTTTGTTTTGCTCGGTTCTGATTGATTCTCTGACATATCATGCACCCCTGTACCTCTTGCTTGGCTAATTCATATATTCCTTTACACCCAAGGAATCTTAGAACTGATCCACTAATGCCTGGGTTCCCCAATGGGTCTGTGCATGTAACCTTTTCAAAATTTTCTGTGTGTATTCCTTAGGTACTAATTCTCTCCCATTGGGTAATTTCCACTTGTTTCCATCTAACTTTCCCCCTATCTTTTTATATTCCTCAATTTCTTTTTCAGAGAGGTGGGGGGGAAATTCCCGTATTTCCTCCTCACAAATCTCTGGGGTACTTACCGGTAGGAGTGCTGCGTGTTTAGCCTCCTGGTCTGCCAGATTGTTACCTCTTGTTTTAAACTGAGTTCCCGTTTGATGCCCTTTCACATGTACTATAGCGATGGCTTCGGGTTCTCTTATAGCTGCCAATATTTGTTTTATCAATTCTTCATGCACTAGTCCCTTCCCCTTAGTGCTGATCAGCCCCCTTTCCTCCCCAATTTTTCCAAATGTGTGAACTACCCCAAAAGCGTTTTTTCAGTCTGTGTAAATGGTTCCGATCTTACCTTTTAGCCTCAGCAGGGCTCTTAGCACCGCGTACAGTTCACACGCCTGAGCCAACCATCCTGCATTTAGGGGACCTGATTCTACCGTCTCCCCGGTTACCCCATCTACGATAGCGTGTCCAGTTTTTCGTTTTCCCTCTACAATCCGGGCTGATCCATCCACGAACCATTTTTCCCCTGTTTCCAATTCTTCCTCCTCCAAATCAGGTCTGATTTTTGTTTGCAAGTGGACTATCTCAGCACAATCGTGGGTGGGTACATCCGAGGCTTCCCCGTATAAGAACTGAGCCGGGTTTTGGGCTGTTGTGGTCTTCAATTCCAAATCATGAGAGTGAATCAGAATAGCCTCGTATTTCAGAAGCCTTGCGTCTGTGAGCCACTTCTCTGCCTTCTGTTGTAAAATATTCCTGACACTATGTGGGGACTATACCTCTAAAGGAGCCCCAAAAGTTGCTTTCTTGGCTTCTTCTACTAACATCGCTGTGGCCACTATAGCCTGGAGGCAAGTGGGCCACGCAGGCTGACAGAGTCTAATAGCTTTGATGCATAACCCACCGGTTTCCTTGATCCTGCCCAGTTTTGTGTTAACACCCCATACACAGTGTGATTACTTACATCTACAAACAGTTGGAAAGGTCTTTCTACATCTGGCAGACTTAATACCGGAGCTACTATGAGAGATTCTTTTAGTCTTCTAAAACTCATCTCATCCTGTTCATTCCACTTAAGATTTTCTGTAGTTAACTTTTCATACAAAAATTTTACTTTTTCACTGTATCCCTCAATCCATTGCCAACAGAAGCCCAAAAGTCCCAAAATCTGCCTCACCTCCCACTTTGATTGAGGTGAGGGCAGGGAGATAATCCCTGCGATTCTCTCAGGATCTAGCTTTTTCTTCCCCTTTACGAGCCAGTAACCTAGATACTTTACCTCTGGTTCCGTAAATTGGAGTTTAGTTTTTGAAACCTTTAAACCTCTATTTCCCAGAAAATTTAACAGGGTTAAATAACAGGTGGTTATCCTTACCCCTTCTTCATTAGGTCCTGCAATCAGTAGGTCATCTACATATTGCAGCAGCTTGGTCCCTTTTATTGGGACAAATTCACTTAAAAGTTGTTCAAGGGCCTGACCAAACAGGCGAGGTTAGGTGAGTCTACAAATCCCTGGGGCAGGGAGGTGCACCGGAGTTGCTGTTTATGGTTTGTCTCCGGATCTTCCCATTGAAAAGCAAAATAATTTCGGCTTTTCTCTGCCAGAGGGCATGTCCAGAAAGCATCTTTCAAATCAATCACACTGTACCAAATATCCTCTGGTGAGACATTATTCAATAGGGTATATGGGTTGGGGACCATGGGGAACAAAGTTTTAGTCTTTTGGTTTACTGCCCTAAGATCTTGTACAAGGCGATAGCTCCCGTCCGGCTTCCGGACCACCAGAATGGGAGTGTTATGCCTCAACATACAAGGTTCCAAGGTCCCCTTCTGAATTAGATCGTTTATTATGGGTTTCAACCCTCACCGACCCTCAAGGGGTAATGGGTACTGTTTTACCCTAATAGGATCCTCCAGCTTTTCAATTTCTGTACGGATAGGTTCCATTTCCAATTTCCCTGCCTCCCCTCCTGTGTGCCATAATTTGAGATTGATTTTTCCCTCATCTTCTGAGGTCAGCTTATATAGACTTACCACAAGCTGTGATTCCTGCACTATCAAGCTTATGCCTAAACCTACCATTAAGTCTCTCCCTAACAAATTATAATCGGCCTCTTCTACCAGCAGCATATTCCCTAAGCACATTTTATTCTCAGATTCCACCTCTACATTTTTTATCACGCGTACCTTAAAGGGTTCCCCTTTTGCTGTGATTACCATAATGGAATCTTCACTCTTTGAACACCCTTGAGGTAAACGTTTTACAGTAGTTCTCTCTGCACCTGAGTCTACTAAAAACATTGTTTCTTATTTCTGAGGTCCAATCCTAAGTTTTATCAAGGGTTCTCTCGGTGTTACATACATCAAATTAAAAAGCCCTTGACACCTCTAGTCCTCCTGGAGCATCTTCTTGTCTTTCATTCTTTTCTTGCACTCTCTTTGGAAGTGTCCCTTCTGTCTGCCATAGTAGCACTCCGGTGCCTCCCTCTGCCGGGGTGCAGGTTTCTTCAGAGGATGCGTGGGTTTTCCCGAAGGTTTCCAAGTACGTGCCGCTCCTCTCACGGTGGGATCTTTTTCTTGTTTCTGGGCTTCTCGGACTGCTGCTACTAGGACCTTAGCCTGAACCTTTTGCTTCTCATCCTCCCTTCGCTTGTATACCTTTTGAGCCTCCCACAACAACTCTTGCAATGGCTTTTCCTGCCAGTCCTCTAATTTTTCTAACTTTCTCCGTATATCCTCTCATGATTTTGCCACAAATTGTGTTTTTAATAATATGGCTCCTACCGGGGAGGCAGGGTCAGTACCCGAACACATTTGGAGACCTCTCCTTAGCCTTTCTAGCTAAGGTAGGAGTCTCGTTCCTCCCCTGGCATTCCCCCAAGGCTTTCCCCAAATTCTGCCCCTTTGGTACCGCCCCTCAGATACCTTGGATAACCATATTCCTTAGTTCTATCATCTTTTGTCTATCTTCCTCTATTTGGGCATTCCAGGATGGCCTTTGGTTGGGCCACTTAACCTTCCCGGTCCCCCGTGCAGATTCCTGTGTTCCCAATCCTTTATTGCAGCCACTGGTATCATATCTCGCTCCTCAGCATTAAATAACAATCTCATAATAGCACACATATCATCATACAAATAAATGCTATTCCCCAAAAATTCATCTAGTCGCTCTGCCACCCCCACAGGATCATCCATGATTTTCCCCATCTCCTTTTTGAATGCCTGCACATGCCCTGAGTTTATTGGTACGTTTACATAACCAGTGACCCCTGGAGCAGCTGGGACCTCTCTGAGTGGAAAGAGTCCTGGCTGTCCCTCCTCGTCTTCGCTGTCGTCTGCGTGTACTTTCCGGGTCTTACATCTTGTGCAGCTGGCGGGTGCGGATTCCTTTCCTGTTGATGGATGTGTCCGTGCAGTGTTCTCCTCGGGTTGCGTGGGAGGAGGTAGAAAGGACAGGGTCCGTTCCGATGGGGAGGGGTTCGCTGGTGCTGGCTCCTGTGGGACTTCGGGCGGCGGTGCCTGCGGTGTTACCGGGCACTGTCCAGGGTTCTCGGGTTTGGGGAGAGGTCCGTACATCTGAGGTTTGGGTACGGGGGAGGTAGATTCTCCAAAGGTTCCCAAGTCTTTACCGACCCCGTTGGCTGTTTACACGCTCTAACGGGGAACAACTCGACATTAGCGTACTCCCATATCCGAGCATATTCCATTTCCTCCTCATTAGATCCTTCCTCAAACACAAACTCCCCTAATGCCCTACATATTTCCTTATTAAACGACCTGAAAATGGGCCAAAAATACGTTTTCTGATTTCTACATCAGCCCACTTCTCCATACAGTAGTAGACTGCCTTTTTCTTAGATTTTACCCTTCTAGTAGGGCAGTCTTCCCAGTGTTCTAACATCCATCCCAGAGGACTGTACCTTGAAATGTCAGGGAGATCAAACCTTCTCTTTCTCACTGGTTTATCAGGATTTTTTTCCTTGATTTTACTCCTTTTCAACCCCATGTTTTACTCCTTACTTACCTCCTTTAGGCCTATTTAATTGCAGAATTGCCTTTTTCCTTTTTAGTGGTATACCGAAAAAAAGCTTTTGCTGACCTACTAATCACGTAGCGAACCAAACTGCAGATGTTTAGTCAACAGACTAGTGAGCTCTCTTACCTGTTCCCTGGATCCAGCGAGGTCCCATCATTCCTCCCGATCCAGCCAGCGATCGATCAAACAACCCCCTTTTCCCTCCCTTTCAGCTTCCCGGGGCTTTTTGGGTTGGTGTGTGTGTTCCAAACGAGCTTTCCACTCGCTTCCCCCGCGACTGACCACTTTCCTCGCGGAAGAGTGGAACTGCGATCTTGGGGTCCGCACTCACTTCGTGATATTTATCACGTCTCATACAGACTGGGTCACTCCCCACTCAACCACGCAATACTTACGGTTCGTTTTCCTGCGTGGATTCTTCGTGCACGTTGGTTTTACGAGTAAAAATAGCCGTCTTCCGGAGAACTATCTCCGTCCTCGAGAGCTCTGGGCCTGTTCCCACCTTTTGATTGTGGCTTACTTTTTTGGCTACCAAAAAGTTCATTTTATCTGATTGGTTCTGATGAGCTATCCCAATCTTGTCTGGCCGCTGAATTCAGCGGGGCGCCGCCTGGACCTCGAGAGGGGACCCTGCAATCCTTACCAGATCACGTTGGGGTCACCAAATTGTTATAAATGAAAAATTAAAAATAGCCAATTTCAATAAAAAAATTAAAAATAGAATTTATTTCGTGACCGTAATATAGTCCCGACAGCCACCAATCAGTCGGACAGCATACCACCCCCGGGAGGTGATGCGGGTGAACGTGAGATTGGTCTCTCTAGTACCAGTTCTTCCCCATCCACACTGGCTGCTCCGAGGCAGCAGTTCTTATACAGTTTATTTTGCCCGCAGCAGAGTCCCTTTCTTTCTTTCCAAGTTCTTCATATTCAAGTTGGTTTCTCTCTTTGGCTCGGGCTGCACAAAGCCTTCGTCCGGGAATGGAAGAATACACTTCCCCGATTCCCAGAATCTGGCATTCAGGTGGAAAGTGTTGATGGCTCTGGTCATCTCAGGTAGGTATCTCATCCAGGCCATCATTGCTTGGGCGTCACTGGGTGCATGTTTCTGTGAATGCCCATCTCCTGTGCAGCGAGGTTTTCTTCACATGTAAATGTGGTGATGCCTCTCATCTCATCAGTTGGGCATCTGCCAAGGTTTCGCCATCCTGGGGAAGAATCTCTCCCTCCCCCTCTGTGTACCAGCCATTTATTTTATACATATATATTTTATACATATTTTATTTCCACGAATTACTAACCATGTTTGTAACAGCTTTTGAGAGCCTTTCTTATGGTTTTGCAAGTTCACTGCATTATACATGCTCTAAAGCCTCATGAATTGGTGACTGCTCGAGAAGGGCCTTGGACTTCTTGGTCCTTAAAGTTGTCACCTTGTCACTGTGGCCCTCCAAGTGTCCACTTGGAGTCACCCAGCTTGCTCCGGCACAGCGGACAGCGGGAGACACTCTCCCATTGCTCGGGAGGTTGGGAGGGCAGCTAAGACTTTTGCCTTACACGGGCAAGACACTGAGCAGCACAGGTAAAACGAAGGAGGGGGTTCAGTCCAGGTTTATTGAGGGAATATAGCAGAGGAAATCCACAATGCAGGGAGTCCAGCCAACAGAAATCCAGCCAACAGAATACACGAGGTGCCCTGTGCAACAGTTTATAAACTGGGGAGGATACAGGGGCGGGGCGTGCCCATACACCAGTGGGAGTATATGGGGATGTGGAGATTGGGAACACAGACAGTTGGGAGAATCATTAGGGGTAATTCAGGGGAGGGACCCCGGTGCCTAAACCTGTCACTTGACGCCCCTGGTAGAAGTTTCTAGAGAGAAGGGATGGGCTGCTGAGTGATGGACAGGACACTGGGGATGGGTTGAGAGAACGACAGAACACTTTTTCAGGGAGTAGCGGGTGTAGGCAGTGAGATTTACAAGGGGGAAGAGGGAGGAGCAACAGGGGAAGAACCATTAGTAACGGAGAAAGTGGAACAAATCCAGGTATAATTTATCACAACTAAATCCTACAAAAACACAATACAACATTATCTGATACATTAAGATTGAAGAATATTTGGTTTTGTGTGTGTGCCTGTGATATTAACTACAGGTAATCTACTTTTTTCTCTTAGGAAACTGTCCTTGTCAAGTGTAGTCGTCCTGGCCATGTCTCAGTAAACAAGACTTTTCAGTTTGAGAGGTGGGTAGTACTGTGTATCAATCTGGAAATCTGAATTGCTGGAAGATTTGTGTAGTGAAGACAAATATTTTTAGTAGACATTAGCTAGAGGGTAATGCTCTTTTTGGTTGCAATTTTTGAGTAGGGCAGGTGGGAGGAAAATTCCTGGGGTTTTTTAATGTGGTAATTATGTCCTCCTCCGGACAGAATAATGCATTTCAGGGAATAGATAACTCTCAGTTAACCCTGCTAATACAGCTGAGTTTGAAACCTTTATAGAGACTTGACTCTTTTCATAACATGAGTAGCTGTCCTGATTCCTGCAACGTGTTGCAATGTAGCAGAATGTCTTAAAGGTAAGGAAGCCTTGTTTGCCCTTCAGTACTTAGAGGGAGCTCATAAGAAAATGGGGCCAAACTTTGCATTGAAGGGCCTATTGCAATAGGAACAGGAGTAATGGTTTTAAACTAAAAGAGGGTAAATTGAGACTAGATATAAGGAAAAATATTTTCAGAATGAATGCGGTGAAACGCTGGAATAGGTTTCCCAAAGAGGGGCTAGATGTCAGATTCCTGGAAACATCTGAGGTCAGGTAATATGGGACTCTGAGCAACTTGATCTAGTTGATGTCCCTGCTCATTGCAGGGGGATTGGACTAGGTGACCTTTAAAGGTTCCTTAAAACCCATACAATTCAATGGTTCTATGAATTGAGGTGGATTGCAAGGTTTCAGCATTTGATATAGAATTTGGCAGAAACTGGACTGTGCACTTGTACGAGTTGATGTTCAAACAGCCTGACCAGAGGCAGGAAGGCAGAGCAGTGGCATGGGAATCAGTGCTTCCCAAGGGAAAGGCTACAGTGGACTACTTTCCATATTGAATGCTTGAAAATCCACACAGATGAATAGGATTTTGAATGCACCATTTGTGATAAGGGTTTTAATGGGACACTGGAGTCACTGCCAGTCTCTGTCAGTGAGACAGAAAACTGCTGGGAGTCAGACTGAGGAGTGTCTTCTATTCTGTTGAAATAGTGCTGACTTGGACCTCTGAAAACAGGAATGAAGAGTTAAATAATACAATGAGAACTCTGCAAATGACAAAATACAAAATTTTACTCCAATGCTTTTTTTTAATGCAAACTTTGAATCTGTATATTGCAATGACTCAGGAGGCTGTCTACCCTGAACCATGATGCAAAACCCTCTGGAAACAGAATACAGGAGGACAATTTCATGCTTCCTTGATTTAAAGTCAGATGTACCTAGCATGAATTATCTGTCCTGGTTTAAATTTAATATGTGAGCCTTTTCAGCTGAAATTCCTGTAGGTTTGCTAAACATTGTTAGATTTTTACCCTTTCCTCAAGGCGTTCTTGTAAAGAGCTGCAGTTTTCTACTCACAGGAGAATGGGGACTGCTGTCGTGCAAGCCACCAAGCACCTGAAAAATCCTGAGAAAATGCAGATCATGGGGAAGCTTTACTGATCCCACAGGTTATAGGACATCTTTGATTCAAGGCATAACAGATCTCTTAGGGTGTATGGCCCCCTCACATGTTGCTAAGCTACTCAAAGTAGTTCCTTTCACTCTTCAGCTACCTAACCCAGCCATATCAGTTGAAGTAAACACAGAATAATGCTGGAATTCAACTCTGTAGAGAAGCACAGTTAATGGTATTGACACACTACTCCAGAGGTGCTGTGATTCTGGAAATGTGGTGTAGCTCCTGGTAATCAGGAAAAGGGTTAAAAAAATGTAAATCCCCTAAAGAATGCAATTCTCCAGGAATGTTTTTTTAGTGTCCCAGTACAGCTATTTTTTTTATAAACAGAAAAGCATATGTTTCTTATGAACTCTAAAATGTTTATTTTTTTTAGCAATGTTTTATGGAACTAATAAATGTCAAAATATTTGATTTCAGCTCAGGAAGAAAATTCCAGCTTTCAACATGTTATGCTTTTATAATTTTATTGGCAAATCAGTTAGCAAAATAAAAAGGAAGCTCAGAATTTTCAATGTGAAATTCACATTAATCAGTGCACAGGGACAAATCTATCATTTGAGTAAAAATACATGGGGCTTTAGAAAGGGATTCTTTGGATTTGCACCATCTTGCATGGTTTCAGATAGCTAATGAAGTGGGTGTCCATGCTTCAGCCAAGATTGTGGTTACAGTGTAGCATAAACTAGTTCGAGACTACTTTAAACCACTTTATTTCAGTATGGATAGCATTTGAACCGCAGCAACCAATAGTGGCAGTAAAAACCGTTTAGGAAGTCGACTGAATATTTGAGTTGTTACTGTAACGTGGAATCACATGCCTTTCCTCAGGTCAGCTACCGAAGCCTGGTCCTGCCATAGCTGTACTGACCCCAGCTGTAGATGTGCTTGGAAGAAATGGCCTCAAGCTGAACTAGGGCTTAGGTGTGTGTCCAGCCTGTGCTCAGGTTGAACGTCAAGATTTTCTGCACAGAAAGGGTGCTTCAGCTCTGGAACAGGCTGTCCAGGGAGGTGGCGGAATCACCATCCGTTGAAGTGTTGGATGTGACACCTACTGTTATGGGTTAGTTGGCAAGGTGGCATACAATCAAAGGTTGGACTTGATGGCCTTGGAGGTCTTTTCCAAGCTAATTGATTCTGTGATTCTACTTTGCTGTGCAAATGAACTGCTAAGACTGATTGATTCTAGCCTGTGTTGTGGCCAGTAGCAATATGTTTGCTTTCTTAGGCAACAAAAGCCATCAGCAGTGAATGTTTTAATCATTAAAATGACTTTCTTAGCGTTTTCTCTTTCTTTTTCTTTTTTTTTAAATTTACATAGTAGCTCTGAGATGTTTTGATTTGCAAAGAAAAAAAATTTCAACACATACTGAGTTAGAGATCTAGTTGGTTAAGATGGAGAATTGCATGCTAATGAATATTTCATCAATTGCAGACAGATGAAGCAGAGAAAAGTGTTTGGAAGTGCTTATGCTGTTTTATATTGACCTTGCAGATTGGATGTGCACAGTTTACTGAAGAATATGCTCATGTGCATGCAAAGCAGGGACAGAGTATTCAGCGCCTGTGTCCTTCTGGTCTGAGCTGTGCCACATCCCTGCGTATTTGTTGGTTTCTCAGTGCACTGTGATGGCACATCAGTGCAATGGCAATACAAGCAGTATTTGTCTATCAAGCCAGACAAGTGCTCCTTTCCTGATTAAAGAGAGTACGTGTTCATGCAGCTTACAATTAGACTGTGGAACACGTTGCCACAGGATGTTGCTCCGGGACAAGAATTTAGCAAGATGCAGAAAGAAACTGAATGCTAATTCTAATAATATTTTTTCAAAACAGAGATTCAACTCATATTTCAGTTTTGAGGCCAGTATACAGCTTTTAAGGATTAGGATGATGCACAGAGATGAATTATTGTGTCGCTGGCCACCGTATTGTTTCTTGCTCCTTCTTCTCACTGTTGTCAGGAAAAATGCTGAGTTCAGTGCATTGGCTCCAATTCTGTATCTGTTTATCAGTGATCCTTCTGTATAATCTTATTTATGGAGATCATAAATACAAAAAATCTATTTGTGCAGTCTATAGACTGTACCAGACAGATCATGGTCAGATATACAAAGAGGCTTATGTAAATGCTGAAGAGCAATACTTTGTCTTTATTTGGTTAACCCTGTAATGTCCCATACAATCTGTGGGATACTGTTAAGTGAAGTGTACTGGTGTACTGTATACACAAAGAAGTGACTACACTTTGTAACGTTGGCTGCTACCAAAATTCCTGTTTCTAATTAGCCATTTTCTGTGAGCTATAAAGAGCATATATCACCTATTGGAAAACAGAGCTAGACAAAAAAAAAAATCACCACAAAAAGATAGCAGAAAAAGAAACTTTTTCAAAAGGTAAACATTCATACCTCAAATATTTAACTGTGGGTAAAGACATTCATGTTTTAGATTCTGTTCATCTTGTATAAACAATAGGTGCTGCAGGCTGTAATCTTGGTGAGGATACATTTTTGGTGTGCTACAGGAGAAATGAATGAGTTAGGATATCCATGTTTTATGATCAGAATTTCCTCTCTGATGATTTCCTATTTTCAGATTTTGATTTTATGTTGTACAAACCTGAAAGGGTTGGAGGAAAGATTTCTTTGAAGATAACTGTTGGTTTGGCTTTTTTTTCTTCTTGCATTCAAAAATTTTGTCACTTGTTTCAGACATTGTATTGCCCCAAGTATTGAAATGTTATTGTTCCTTTCTAAGAGGTAGAATAACTCATGCAATTTAATTGTCTTCCATTCTGTTTAAACAGGTCTTCATTCCACATCATTATGTAAAAAAAAGTCTTCTTTTGAGTGAGAAGTATTGATTTCAGAGTTGGTATTTCATCTAGGGATGGAAATACCTTAGGCTGATACTGCCCACAAAGATAGTACATCCTTAAATATGACCTTCAGAAGCATTCTGATTACTGCTGTGCCACTGAGTCTTCTGAGACAAGTCCTCAGCAATTTTGCAGTCTCTGTACCTCTTTTTTTTCCCCCCCCAAACTTTACCCACATCTAAAGGTTATTACAACCTAACCACTGTCTTCCATAAAGTGATATATACGAATCCCAGGCAGCAGGGATATTTCACATTCTAGTAGGTGTGAAAAAGTTACACTGATCCAGTACAGCCTAAAAGAAAGACTCTGTGGGCCAGAGGCGCAGGCAGGAGGTCTAGGATGAGCTCAGTCCACAAGGATACACCTATGTATTGTTCTCCCCAAAACACATCAGCTGCTCCCAAAATGTGAGTGAGGACTTTGGAGTTCAAATTTTCAGTTTTGTGTCACAGAAATGTCAGCAGGTCCCAGATTATATGTCACTGGCTTACCTTTTGTATGGTCTGTGTTCTTGTGACAACATTTATATTTTTCTTTGGTTAATCATTACACTTTGTTCCTCAGAGTTTACAATGAACTGGAGTCTCAAGATGCAGTATTTGCAGATGTGTCCCCTTTGCTAACATCTCTCCTGGATGGGTAAGTTAAAAAGGTTGCACTAAGAAAGCTAAAGCACAATAATCTGCTGAAATCTGTCAATTAAAAAAAATACTTAATAATGGTGATCTGGTCAAGTTTTATGTCTTTGCAGTTCCATTTTCCTGTTTTCTTTCTACTCAGCACCAAGCGAATGCTGTTTCTCTGTATAAACAGTGAAAATATGGTTTATAAAATTTAGCAAAGCAGACAAATCTGTAAAAATAAAAAAATCCCAGTTTTTTCTTCTGATCTGCTCCTGTCAAACCGATGCTTCTAACGGAAGATGTTGTCTTTTTTCTTTGTGTTCTTTAGGTTATGCTTTATAACTTTGCCAGTTGCAGGCATTGTATGATACATCTTTTCCAACAGTGTGTTCACTGTGAACATTGTGTGCAATGTGAAGGGCCTGCCAGGGCCACTCTCTGTTCTGGTTTTAGGTCCAGCAGAGGTGGTGCGATCGATTCCTAGTTGAACCAGAACTGGGCATTCTCAGTCATTCTACTGCTCCTTCAGGCACTGGGGTAAAACAGAATTTTGGTTATAATACAAAACTGATCAGTACCAAGCACTAACAAATACATGGAATTACTTCTAGCTACTGAAGCTCATAAAGTGTGATTTTTCATAACTACTGAGCCAACTTAAGCTACTGTTGAAAAGAGGCTTTGATGTACATATAGTTATAATCCTTGAGGCTTAAGCTGAGTTTTATACAGAACCTTTTTCCTGCTCCTTTTTCATCCCTGTTCCAATACCGCTTAATTATATGGTAGAGCTGTCATGGACCTTTTGCTCCCTGGAGGGGAAAAGACAGTCCCTTTCCATTCACAGTGGCATAGTTGAACAATGGGAATCCTTGTTCCCAGCAGCCTGCACACTGGAGTTTCCAAGGATCCTTTTGTTAAAAACATTCTAGAAGAGATATCTAAAGATACTGTGAATATTGGGAATTCCATATGCCACAGAGAGGCCCCCAAGGGCTCCCTGGCTGAGGGAAGTCATAGATTCCATTATTCTTGTTTACCAGTGATGAGTAACCTCAGTTTCTTTAGCTGACCAACCTAGGGACGACTATGTTGCAGGAGTTTAAAGAAGTCTTAAAAATACTGCTTTCTCTCCCTACTTTTCCTTTTGCAATGATCATAATTTTGCCTTGGTTGAACAGGTCCCTTAAGTGACATATCTGATCTGTACCTTGATCTGCTGTACTTCCCACTTCCTAATTTTTACGTGAGGAGAGTCCTGTCCTAAAAGCTAAGATTTTTGTATTCAGTTAGGAAAAGGTCTGTTATTGAAAACAAAAGACCTGTCTTGTTCTCCCAGAAGTGCTGTTTAAACAGAAGCAGATTCTCAGGAAAGGCAAGTCTGTGCATATGAGCACAGCAGCCTTCCCACTGTAAATGGGAAACAGACATACTTAGTCTGAACCTTGAACCTCTTTTCAGCTCCTGATTGTTTTAGTCTGGGTTCCAAAGTGGTCTGTAACAACTTTTAGCTTGAGTAGAAGGGAGTGTTCTCTCATTTTCCTTATTTTTTCTGTTTTTCTTTCTTAATGGATTGTTTGATTTTTCAGTACAAATATACAGGAAGAAAAGATTGTTCCATATGTAAACCAGACAAAGTATAGCAGGCTTCAAAGTTTACTGTGAGCCATACAGGGCCAACAGGGGAGTAAGATAACTTTTCTTTTCTTTACAGCATTGAAGAATCCAAATTATTTATTTTAAAGAATTAATTTCTCCTCCTTTCATTTCCTTTAACAGTTTTCTCTCCTAGGGTAACTTTGCTAGAGTGAACACCCACACTCTTTTCAGGAGAGAAGTGCTACAAAACTATTGGTATTTTAGCTTGACAATATTCTAGCTAAACAAGAATATAACAGTTATATATAATAATAAAGTGGAGAAGGAAAAATATCAGGGCACATAAGTGAATAATAGTGAAAAATCTTCAGGCTTCTCTATTTGAAAGCTTTGTGCTGGATCTAGAGCTAAAAAGTCTAGCTAAAAACAACAAAATTAGTGTAAGCTTTTCTACTGAGTTATGTCAGCAGTGAATACTTCAAGAAATCCCTCATTTCAGGTTTACAGCCCTGATTGCTATCACATTTAATTTTGCTGTAGTACTCATTGTTTTCAATTACAGTTATATCAACTCCTTTACTTCATCAAATCTATGACTAGACTATTTTATACTCTGCAGTGCATGCTAAAATCTGAAGGGACCTACTATAGATTCATTGACTGCAACTTTGACTTCACATTCCCAGAAACAGTACCCAGGTATTTTCCATGTGGCTTATCAGCTCACACTTTTTTCTAACAAGTGAAAGCTTTCAAAATAATACTCCTGAAATAATTGCTTCTAGGCATGTTTAATATGCATGTAAGTATCTCATGACTTGAAACCATACATTTAAAACAATTAGATGAGAGGCGGTCATTGAAATATGCTGGCATGTGCTTGAAACTATATTTTTGATGTGAGGTAAAGCATCAGATAATCAAAAGCAGCTGTTTCAGGTCTGCCCACAGAGGAGGTAGCTTAGGCAGTGAAATTTTATTCCCTGGCAGAAAACGAGCAAGCCCATTCTTGCAACTCTAGTATAGCAGAAGTTTTTGCAAGCTGTGAAGCACTTCTTGTGTAGTTTCTGCTAATGTTGTATCTCTGAACAAATGAGATATTCCAGGGAGAGAGCAGTCCTGTCAGCATAAATGCACGTCTTCCAAGGCTTGGCTGGGACAGTACTGTGGTCAACATCGAGTTGCTGGCAGGAGTAGCAGAACAGACACAGTCTAGGAGGGGCAAAGCTGCACAGCACAGTGTTGGTCCTCCATGTAAAGCAGTACTGTGGTTGGATGCATCTGTATCCACCCACTTATTTTGCTTAAGATGTTGACTTTGATCTCATTGTGTTAGTAACACACTTTCTAGATAGGATTCATACATTTCAGTTCAGATCCCTGTGGCACAGATATCCACAACAGTGCTCACAGCTGTGAACAATTCTTTTTGTATTATTTTCTGTGCAGCCAAGAGGCATTTTCAGAGTTCTGGTCATTAGACATATTTACTTGTCTGCTTCAAAAGATGATGTTTCACACATGCCTCTTCCTTTGCACTGATACTGTACATTTTCATTTTCTACTTGTCCTTATCAGAGCAGTTCCTGCCACCTTTGTTCCAGAGCAGTCATTGTGTGCATGCTCATTCTCAACTGCTGCTCTTGGTTTAAAATTTGTGCCTTCTATTCTTAGGGCTGTCTGATGAGCCTGCCTGAAAAAGGCTATGAGAGATGAAAAGTTCCCAGCTGTTAGGATGCAAGTGCAATGGTTTGCAACGCATCACTGTAACACAAATCAAGCCCAGAAATAGTTTACTTTAAAATGCTGTACTGTAAACTGCAGTGGTTCAGGATCTGATTAAAAAGCAGCTCTGTAGTGCAAAAGCTGAAAGTTGGGCAGGCAAGGAGGTCTAACAGCATCAGTCATTCCAAGCTAGGGATCCTTTAAACTTCTACTTAAAAGCATCCCTTTAACTCTGCTTAAAAAATAAAACCTGTTTAGGTGATGCTATGAACAGTAATTACTGTCAGACTTTGAGATCTGTAGAAAGAAATCAGGAGCAGTGCTTTTATTTTCTTGTTTAAGTTTGTGTTCCCATATTGTTTGAAGTTTGACTTGCCACCTAATAGAGACATTTGGTAATGGCAAAATAAATTACAGCACTTGTATTTTTCAGGTACAATGTGTGTATCATGGCTTATGGGCAAACTGGAAGTGGGAAGACATACACAATGCTGGGACCACAGTTAGAGGGGAACTTAGCATTCGCCATAGAAGAGGAATCAGAACTTGGAATTATTCCTCGAGCTACGCAAGAAGTGTTCAGGTAAAAACTAAGTAAAGGCTTTCTGTCAGTGACAGTCACTTTAAACTGTATAGAAAGGATGAAATAATGTTTGTAGTGTATTTATCATTACAGATTTCAGCTTCAAAATGGTTAATATTTGTAGCTTCTCTGACCATCATTTGATATTTGAAGTTTCATATAGATTTCTAGTCTCTCTCCTGCTTTATCTAATTTTCTAAGACAATAAGATTATGCAGTTTTACTGTGTATTATCTGTCCATCTGGCTTTCAGACTCTAATTAAACTTCTGAAAATGTTTCAACCATAGTTGTGGGAGTCCAGAAGATAATTAAGTTCTGAACGGTTCTGTGAAAATTTACAACTGGAATAGATGAAGAGAATTCAGTTTAGAACCCAGTCCCAAGGAAGAAGGATAATAGCATTTTTAACTACAATCTGTACTTGTTTTAAGGGGTCTTAGATTTTTTTCAGTTGAACCTAATACAGAATTGAACTGATATGCTGCTATGTTATAGTAGAAGAGCCATTAGAAGTTTTTCCGGCTAAGCCTGTTTGTTTTGGAGAAGGGTATAAGCTAAATCAAAGAACCAATTTTGGATGAGAATAACTGTCTAACTGTAAATACTCTCCTGAATAGAGAAGCCCTTAATTTATGGATTTTCTCAGGCTTTTATCAGTGAACAGATAACTTCTTCCAGATATAGTTTCCCATCTCTGTTCATTGCTTTCACTCTGCCAGATTTTATATTCTGAACTCTGAGTGCAATAACTGCCAGCAGAGAAATAGTATTTAAAAAATCCTGAGGTGGGAGGCTAGTGAAAAAAACAAGCTGGCACAGCTGTTTGGAAAATTAAATTCTATTTACTTCCTCAAGTATAAATAAACTGTATATTCTGAGTCTTCAAGGTAACATTAGCATATGGATAAGGCAATTCCATGGCTGCAGATACTTAGTAAATGCTTTTATCAGATTGTAATTATATTACAATTAAAGAATAGATCTCTATTTGCAGATTGTTAATTTGGGGTTTGACTTCAACTTTTTGGACTTTTGTCTTCAAATTTTTTTCTCTTTTTTTTATTTGCCAGGCTCATTTCAGAAAAGCCACCAGGAAGTTGCTGGGTTGAGGTTTCTGTTGTAGAAGTGTATAATAATGAAATTTTTGATCTTCTGGCCAAAGACAGTTGTGGAAAACTGTTTGGCGTCAAGCGTGATGTTGTCACAACCAGAGAAGGGAAGAGTGATGTGCCATTGCTGACACATGAGTGAGTACACGGCTTGCTCCTACAATCCAAACACTATCTGGTGTTAATGCTGTGTAGAGCTGTCACAAAATTGCATTACAGGCACCAGATTGCTTCTTAACAATGAGTCCTTACCATATGCAAAAGAACAGTTCTGTTTCTGTTAGCTTAGTCTATTACACTGCAGTTGACTTCAAATGTCAAAATACTTCCAGAAATAAATGTACAATTACTTTGAGTTATACTCCTGTGCTAAGTGCCTTCCATTCAGAATGCCTGGAGATTGCTGCATATATTGTTGTTGCTGGATCTATGGCATCTTGTCAGCTGTAGAAAAAGAAAGGATAATCTAGTCACAAATCGCTTTCTATTCAGTCTCATTGAATCATAAAATTTACAGATTATAATAGAAATTTATGTACCAGTTGTAAATAGTTAAGCAGCTGTAGGGTGTTAGCTTTTCCTTTATGCATTGGAGTTACAAAAAATTAGAATAAGATTTTAAGTGATATTTTAATACAAATACCCGTCTTAATATTACTTAAAGTTCTGTTTTCATAACTGGATGTGTTAAAACTGGAATTGTTATGTTGGCATTTGAACTGGTAGGTCTTGAAAATCAAGGTTCTTCAAACTGGAAGCTAAGTAGCAAAGCTTCTCACCATTCAGTTTTAAGATGTCCCTCTCCAGCATTGGTGTATGCCAGGTTTGATCCTTATTTACACAACTTGACAGTGTAGGGAAAGCTAGGGTATTTAAGGCTACAGCTATACTTAAAGGCCTTCTTTTACATGCTAAGCATTACAAAGATTTGTTTTAGTGCTCATGAGAATTATTCTTGACATTATGTAAGTGTGGCATACAAAGCAAACGTACAGCGCCTTCTTGTTATATATAAAAAACTTTCCTTGGGTACTTAGATGTTAAAAATCATATGTTCATAAAATTTCATCCATTAACAAGAGGGAATCTGTTTCAGATGCTTCATTTTGGTAATGGCTGTGTCGTTTATCATAGAATGTCTTGAGTGAGGAGGGGCCTACAAGATAACATTGAGTCCAACTCCTGGCCCTGCACAGGACAGCCCCAAGAATCCCATTCTAGTACCTAGCCACCCTCTGGGTGAAGAACCTTTTCCTAATATCCAGTGTAAACCTCCCCTGACACAACTTCTGGCTGCTCCCTCAGGTCACCAAGGAGAAGAGGTTGATTCCTGCCCCCCTGCTTCCCCTCACAACGAAATTGTGACTGCAATGAGGTCTCCCCTCAGTCTCCTCTCCTCCACGCTGAACAGACCAAGTCACCTCAGCTTCTGCTTATGTGGCTTCCTCTCTAGGCCCTTCTCCATTTTTGTGGCCTTTCTTTGGGCCTTACGCTAGTAGTATCAACATTAGCTAGAAAAAAAATAAAATTAGGACAAGCAGTTCTAGTGGCACCAGAGAGGTGATGGTATCCAGTGGAATTAAACTGGACATCTCTCTCTGAGCACCCAGCATGAAAACAGATTCCAGAAGGGAGCATGTGCATTATTGAGATGTCACATAAAGAAGTCCTGCTCCTTGAGTAAATAACATTTGGGAAAAGAAATATGTTGCTCTATTGAAATGTTTAGAAAAGCATTAGTGTTTTCTATGTTTCTGAGGAAATGCGATGTTTTTCTTTGCTTCTCTATAATAATTCTTGTCATGGTCTAATCTCTATTTTTCCAAGGGGAATTAGCAGTCAGATATGAAATGCATCCCATGCCAATTAAATAAAATGCACCACCATCAGTGGAGATAATTTTGTCCTGTGGGACTTAGTCACATAAGCAGACCAGTAGTTTGTTTGTGTGGATTTAATGCTATTCCTAGCAAGCTTTGATAAAAGTATAAGAATGTACTGGAGGATTGTACAAGTGTACTTTTATTCTACCTAGTGATTTTATTGATTTATTGATTTGTACTTTCTAGCAATTTAATTGCTCATAGAAAAGTAGGAGCCCAGAGAAATTGTCAAGTGGTTTTCTTCACTGTAGAAGCTGTAGGACTCTCCTTTCTTTCAATGAAGCAATAAGCACTGCAATATTTTCAGAAGTATTAACATTTGTATCTGGGGTTTGCCTGCTCTTTGGTCTTGAGGTTAAATACAATTTCCATAGAAATTCTGCAAGCTTGATTGCACTCTGCATGCACCAGAAGAACATGGAATGAATGAAAAGTGATTGGAGCTTAAAGTGATGAATCCTTTTGCCCTTTCTGTCTGTATTATGCTGACTAGTGGGTTTCTCTATGTCTCTATTCTTGTATTTCCCAACTGTGACTTTACTCCAACTTTTAGTGCCTAGTTAAGGCTCTGCTGTCAAAGAAATTAAAAACTCCAGAAGAGTCTGGGAGCAGAACTTAACCTGTGTGTGCTGAATCTTTCTTGGGGGAGCTAATCTTTTTCCTTTGACTATACAGGAAAGGAGCCATATTAGAAAGTGAAGATGGGTGCATGTAGTGTGGACATGCTGGGAGTTGAACTTTTCCTGTTTTCATCAAAATCTCCAAGCCATTTTTAATTACGGTATTTCAGTAACTAAGATGCTGGCCTGGCATAATTTTATTCCTGAAAAATGCCTGTTCGATTTCCCAAGGGAGCTTTGCATAGTTAGTGGGTGACCCATCTCTTTTCATAGGTTTTGGGAAAGGGAGAGGCGAGAAGCAACGGGACATGTGCCATAGAGACAAAAAAAGAGAAGATTCAATAAGGTTTCATTTGTCCCTCCAGTTAATAAAATGGCTGCTCTGTTTATTTCTGTAAATTTTAATTTATGGCAAAGGAACCTGGTGCCTTGAACTAAAACTCTTAAAAGCCACTTATCTCGATCAGTTAATACTAAATGCTAATGCAAACATAAATAAAAACATGGACTTGTATCTCAGTTACAATGCAAGCAGTGAAAAAAGTCCAATTCATAAACAGGCTATATTAATAATTACATAGAAAGGTTAATAAGAAAAAACAAACCCAAACAAGGTAAAGGAACCATTGAATGAGGCCACCCACCTGCCTGAAATCTAAAGTAAACAGCTGGTGCTTTGAATAAAAACACATCCTCATTTATGATAATATTTCATCTAGAATATATTGGCCTGCTGGGTCTCATTGGCTTCTCCATATATCCACTAAAGTACAGTAGTTTCTTTCCTGCTAACATGTTCATCTTACTGAATCATGAAAACCTCAGTCTCTTTCTTCTTTTATAGCTTGGTTGACTTTGGAGAACTTTCAGCATCAAATTTTTAATATAACTGCAACAGGGCTTCTCTTTGTAGAATCTGGTCCTAGAACGTGCGACACATGAAGCATGGTGAAGTAATAGACATTATACTACAATACTATTTCTGTCAGTCCTGTGGAGGAGCTACTGTGTCACATTTGCCACACTGGGCAGGGGATGTTGCTTGTCTTCAAAGCCAGCTGCAGCTTCCCAGCCATAGGTGACCAACACTGACAGCACATCCTGAACCCTGTTTTCCATGGCAAATGCAGGGATGGGGCAGCAGCTTGGAGCACTGACCCTTTGCCAGCTCACAGCAGCAGCTTGCAGAAGCCAACTTCCTGGTGCTGCATCCTAGCCAAGGCTGCTTCCCCCTCAGGCCTTTCAGTCCTGGCTGACTAGCCACTGCAAGATGCAGTTGATGGCTTGGGACGGCAGGAGGTGTGCCTCCTTGGATGTGTGGCATAGTTAGATCACCCCATTGTAGGAACTGGAGCCACTACCAGGTCAAACAAGCAGGAGACATCCCTGGTGGCTGCCCAGAGGTGGCTACTGTGGAGGCTGGCATGTGTGGCTCAGGATTGATAGGGGAAGTCTGTAGTGATTGTTTACCTCATGCAGCCCTGTATATACAGGGAACTGCAGTTAGATGGCTGCTTCTCCTAAGTATCGGTAGATATGGTGTAGCCAAATGCTTTTCTGTGCTTCAGATGCCCTTGCTTTGTTTTTTGAGGAAATTGTTTTAGTTGAGTTTGCTTTCTTTTGTTCTTCTGTCTCTAAACTCTTCAAGTATGGCTCTTAGCATAAAATAAGTTTGTGCCTGGTCTGACTTTTACTGAAATCAGCCAAATCTAAGTCTTAAAGTCATTGCTTTTTATCACATCCTAGCTGCTAGTGACTGCAGCATTGTGGAACCAAGCCTTTGGCCTGTCATAAGAATTATTAATGGTTGTGCTGTTACAGAGCATTCAGTGACCAGGCTATCATATACAGTCATAATTTATACCCCCACCTAAAAACAGCTGTTTAGGTGTTCTACCTTCAGTGATTATTGAAGAAGGCAACACAGTGAGGGTAAGCACTCTTATCTCATTTGTTTTCAACATTGCAAACATAGGGAAAATCATAGTGGGTTTTTTCTTTACCTAGCTAGTTTATTTCATTTTCTGTATTTATTCCACTGTGTGTGCTAGGTCTTTGCCCTTGCATTGATCATATTTGCAGTACTTCCTTTAACAGGGAAAGAAAACAGATAGTGTGAGATAAATGGTCTATATAAATTCACATCTATTTATTCTGACGTTGTGCTCATTGAACAGTGGAATTGGACTTTTTTCAGGGATTCTGGATTTAATTCCAAATGTGAAATATGACTTCCAGAGGCCCAGAGAAATTTTGGGGTCTTTTGCCTAATTCTGTACATAAGAAAATGAGCTACCTCAGCATAAATTGGAGAAATCTACTTCTGTAAGACCAGAGATTCCAGCAATGTCTAAACCTGTGTCTTTTCTTCCAAAGTGTGGAGATATAGAAATGTCTGTTGCTTCAAGAGCTCAGCTATAGTATCTATGGACCTGCAAGGCTGGCAGGGCAATTCTGCAGCACTTTCAGGACTGCATCACAGCTTTTGGCTTGAATTTTCATCTTTATCCCACCTGAAAAAGTCTGTTTGTGCCGCTCAAAATTGAGAGTAGTATAAGGAGAAGAGCAGGAAGTGGAAATGCTGAGGTTCTCATTCAAGTTGTCAGCTTTCTTGTGTGATTTTTCCTGTGAGTCAGTTAAATATCCTTTCTGTTTCTTTACTTCTTAGGACAGTTGAAAATGCATCTGAATTTTTGCATCTAGTCAACAAAGGCCTACAGCTGAGAGTCACACACCCAACACTGGTGCATGCTCATTCCTCTCGTTCTCATCTGGTAGTGACATTGACCATAACCACAGTTGTCTTTGGAGATAACTTTGGTAAGTAGGATGTTACTAAAATACATCTGGAGCCAGTCATTTGTAGAAAAACAGTCTGTGGACTGGGAGGTTTTCATATTCCTTTTCTTCCTTTTCCAGTGTTTGATACATTCCCTCAGTTCTTTTCCATTTTTTGAACTTCTACGTTCCTTCTTAAATAACGGACCATTTTCATGTTTGAATGCTACTCGAACTTTCAGTTTCACAAAATCTTAGCACTTTTCTTTACATGCCTTGACTTCCAGAGTTGTTGAAGTTGTGATGCATGAGGCAATTAATGAATAAGTGTTATCAGAAAGTCATAAGATAAGGTATAAGACAGTAAAGACCTTGATAAGGTCTCTTACAAATAAAGTAGTCAAATAAAGTAGGTAAATAACTTAGAATGAATAAGTACATGTCCTACAAAGTTTGTGGTTAAGCTAACCATAAATTTTAGGCATCATCACATGCTTTTGGTTGAGAAAGAATTAAATTTATTTACTTTCTGCCTTGCAAAAATGTCCTTTAAATTCAGAATCTTTTGAACTGTTAATAATAGGCCACTGTACAAAAAGACAAAATACTTGTCCTGTTTACTATGGCAACATTGATATTTTTCCTTTCCACTACCACATCAATACTTAGCAGTTTATTAGTTAAGGAACAACTTTCTTCTGGGGCTCTTGGGGGCAACTTTTGTTTTCTTTTGCTCATGTTATAATTAAGCTCTCTGCTTTCAGTGCTGTGGTCCATCTCCTTCATACTCTGCAACAACAATATGAAAGTGGGAAATGTTTTAGAAAGTGGGAAATATTTAACATTTTTTCCCTTAGACTGCTATCAGAAATTAAACCAACAGAATAGCAGAACAAACAGTGCCCACTGTTACCTATGGGCCTTGCCAAAAGACACAATTATTTTATAAGTTGCAGCTCCAGCATTCCTGATGTTAACTCTAGTCAGCTCCAGATTCTTGTCAGTTAGACTGATGTTACTTTTTTAAACTCAGTGCTTGCACCATTAGCACAGCAGCCATCTTGTCTGGTCCAGAATTCCTTTGTCACTTCTAATTGCAGCCACCCCACTGTGCCATGTTGCCTGGCAGCGAAACTCTGCAGAAATGTCTAATTGTTATTGAATGCAGACTCTGGCTTTTGACTCACAGCACGTAGGAGAAGATGTGCACTGTAATGAAACAGAGAGAGCAGCGCTGCAGCTGGGACCTCACTGCAGCAGTGTGTGACAGCACAAACTGGCTTGTTTAAAAGGAAAGGATCCCAATTTAAAAGCCAGGTGCCATTGTCAAATATCTCAATGTCAGATACCTTAGTCGCTAAAGAAAAAGTTGTAAAGTCTGAGTTCTGCACCTAAAACCATGGTTGACAAACCAGCACTTTTTCAGGTTTGATTAAGGCATTTTAGCATTTTGATCAGTATTATCTGTTGTTTGAGGAGAGCTGTTTCTTAATTTCATTGTCTAAAACTGAAGAGGAGTGGGAACACTTAGTTTGACACTGTATAGCCTGAAGCCATTTATTCTGTGTAAGCCAACACAGCTGCTCTGCCTACACTGTGAAGAGCTGGCTCAGGATTTAGCAGCAGCCTACTTGGAGAAGAGTAGAGCTCTGTAATGCAAGTCAGTCTGCTCCTTAGTCAAGTTTTGCAGTTGGAAACTTTCTACTATTCCAACTAGAACTCTGTAAGCACCCAAAGAGGTCTGTTGTCTCTATGACCTGTAGCAGAATATGTGCCTTTTATTCTTTTGCTCTTTCAGAGACAGAAAGAAAGAGATAGATGAAGACCAAAACACTAAGAGAAAAAAAAAACCCAAAAGAACTGCTTGGTGAAATCCATTTTGCATATATTCCTGCTAAGCTAATGTGAAAGCAGCTTTCCCAGACAGTATTTGTCTTCCTTCCCAGCAAAGAGAGAAAGCCAAATGCTTCTGCTGAGGAATGATACTAGTAGGTAACCTACCTGAACAAGTGGGAATAACACTATTGAGGCTAATAGCTCATCATGTGGAGATCTTGCAGTGGGATATGAGGGCTGGAAGAAGTCTAGGGGGAGCAGCAGCAAAGGACAAAATAGAAGAGGCACAATAAAGTTGGGTTGGTTTTTGTTTTGTTTTGGTTTTGGTGGGTTTTTTTTGTTTTGTTTTTTTTTTTTGGTTTTTTTTTGTTTTTGTTTTTGTTTTGTTTTGTTTTTGTTTTTGTTTTCGCCAGAGCACCAGCAGGTGATGTTTCAAATACATAGAATCTGTTTTCAGAGCCTCCTGCTCCCAAGCATCCAAAATTGCACTTTGGTGTCAATCAGTCTAAAACTTAAAAAAAAAAGCCTCTTTAAAGTCCTTACTGCACTCCCATTTCTTGTTTTCCACACAGATGTGTCAACAATGGGATTATTGGATACAACACAATCTACACCAAAGCTTGTTACCAGCTGGTACAATCAGTTTGATGAGTAAAACTTTAAATAACATAGAAAAAGTCATTCATCCTGCCTGTGCCATGGAGTCTTGCTTGTACATTGCTTCTGTTAGAATAGCCTGAAGCAGCAGATGCTCTACATCCCCCTATTGATACCCCATTTTTCCCCATCTCAATTTTCAGTGTCAGTGAGAAGCTCTCTTTTGATTTTTCCATTAACCAGGTACTTTATGGGAAGATGAACAAACCAGTCAGAGACTAAATAAAGAGGCTTCCTTCACCTTTCCACAAAAAATGAAAGACAATAAATCCACCTCTTCTTCCAGAGCCTCTTCACCGGTGCAGCTTGAAGCAACTGAGAAAATGAAGCAAGTCAAAACGAGACTGCAGCTGGTGGACCTGGCTGGGAGCGAGTGTGTCGGTGAGAAAACGTGTCTGTTTGTGGGCATGGATCTTTATGGATCTAGATTACAATAAATGCCTTAGTTCTTTATGGAGGGATACACGCTGCTCACAGGGGGAGTTTGAACCCACAGATCTTGGTATAAACAAAATTTTGAGGGCTAATTGATCTGGTTTTACACTGGTATAGTTTAACTCAAAGCATGACTGTATAAGCTTGAAATAAGCCCAGGACCATATAACAGAAACACAATTTGTTCAGACTGCTTTTATTAGGCCTGTTTTTCTATTCTGAAAATTAGCATGTCTTCGGTACAGAAATGTTTAAAGGGCATAACTTATTTAAATATTACAATTATCTATAATAATTGATATCACCATGTGTGGATTTTTCTGCTTTATTGTGGAAAAGGTCTTGGAAGAATTAGTGTGGAAAAGATAATATTGTTTTCATTGTTTCTTCAAAGCATTTTCCTTCTGCCTCCTCTATGCACACAATAATTTGAAAAACTTGATTATTTCCTAAAGGACAAACTTTCTTAGCAAGAAGTTTCTTATCATGCAGCCAAATGTATCATTCCAGAAATAATGTTTTGAAAAGTATTATGAAAGACTCTTTTACTTTACTGCCAAGAATGCATCCTTTTGCTCACTGTTAAACTTTTGTTCTACAGAGAAACCTAATATAATACATTATTTTTTCATTTGCTCTAAATGCTGAAAACATGTAATTGAGCAACAGGGCGTGTGTTTGTTCTCTCAGTTAAACCAGGACAAACATTTCCTCCCTTTGGGGGTCGGCAAGCCAGATCCTCCAGTGAAGCCAGAAGAGTTGTGCTCACATCAGTGTTAGATGAGTTAGTTAGTGGCAGACTGACCTCTGCCATCAGATGTGTATCCATCAGATGTACTCTGCTGAAAGTGAAGGCAGTGTTAACTTGTAATTGTTTTAAATTGTGGTAAATCTAAGTGAGCAGCAGTACCCCAAGCTTCTCACATATGTCAGCACCCAGCCCTGTTGGCTTTACAGCTGGCCTGGGCAATTTGCAGCATTTACAAGCCAACTTGTCCCTTTTTAGCACCTGTGTTTCACTTTGAAAACTCAGCTATAAATGCTTTGTCAAAGTTCATCTAACCAAATGCAGATAATCAGTAGTTTAAATATGTACCCCTTCCCCTGTTTGCAGTTTTCTCCTTTAGGGGGATAACTTTTTTCCCAGGAGTCCGCTTTTCCTTGATATACAAGCATATAATGACCCCAGTAAAATTACCTGGAGTTTCATCCTATCTTGGATTGTTATCCACCCTTTGGCAGTGTTTTTCAAACTGTGTTGCTCTGTCCCTCTCTGACAACTGGAGACTCTACCACTCCAACCTCATCCTTTCCCACAGTTACAGTTCTACAGCCCACTCTGTCCAGACTCCTGAAATTTTTGCTATTACTGTACTTTTTCACATTTTCCTCTTGAGCTTCCCTTTGCTAGCCAGTGCTGGCCTGAGGGGAAAATAAGATCTCTAGCCACTCCCTGAACCTGTCTAGAAATAGGAGAGTAGGCAGCAGAGGAAGCTGTTGGCCCCATCTGATCCCACTGTCATCAGCTCTGCCTGACATGGATCACGTGCTCTGGGTAAGAAGTGACTGAGGGTTTATCTGTACCTCATCCACTACACTCAAGAATTTGAATTTGAATAATATGATGCTAAATGCTAAAAGCAAATTTCTCTTCCCCAAATGGCAAAGGTAAGGACAGCAAGAATTAATTACTCTTAATTGCACCCTCATCCAGACTGATCAAAGAGTTGAACTTGCTGCACCTCTTTGAATTGGTACAATGTGTTGCATAGACCAAACCTTTACTGTGTTGCTGAGGGGCAGCATAGCTACATACAACCATGCTGGGTGGGTGGTAGAGGGGCACCATTTTCCTTTATCCATTTCCTTACAGCAAATCATGCCATAAAACACCACTCCACAGGCTTTGGTGAACACAAACACTTCACACTTGTGGCTGTTGTACAGTTTTCTCTCTGCAGCTTACATCATCAGTGTCTTATCTCTTTTTCCAAAGGGATACAAATGGGGCAGCTAACTATTATTAAAAAATGGTGGAAAAAACCAGGCTTCTCTTTGGGGCCATTGTGCACTCATGTTTTCAGAAGCAGTGTTGTCTTGTCTAATCTAAACTTTCTTGTTTCCTTGTTCTTAATACCTATGGAGCAAAAAATGCATTGTACATCTGCAGAGATCAACTTTAACATGAGATGTTTTGGACCATCTGTAGACATTGAATCTTCTTTAACTTTTCCTCCACATTACAGTTTTGAAGCAGATTTGCTTACTGTTACCAGTGCCTTTTTCTACACTGTACCAGGTATGTCTGGAGTGACAGGAGCAGCACTGAGAGAGACTTCCTTCATTAACCGCAGCCTGTCCGCCCTGGCCGACGTTCTGGGAGCAATAGCAGAGCAGCGAGCTCACGTCCCATATCGGAACAGCAAACTTACACATCTGCTTCAGGACTCTGTGGGTTAGGGATTATTCTGACTTTTGTTCAACAATATAGATTTCTTCTCCTGATTTTTCATCTCCTTTGCTGTGTAAAACTAGAAGATGATCTTATACTCTTTGCATGAATTTGCCCTCTATTTCAAAGACTCTGGCTCGGGAGAGTGTGAGCACACAGTGACAGTTCTGAACTCCTGAATCAGGCTAAACCTTGCGGTTGCCAAAGCTTAGTTGAAGAACAACATCTCAATAGGATCATATAAAGGGTAAAAATTGCGTTTCACCAGTGTTTCATGTCAGGTACAGTTTAAAAGTAAAACTTCAATCTTTATTACTACAGGGTATAATCGCCTGCTTGCACATTCCTTAACGATGTGCCCTGCAGCAGCAAGACAAAGGAGGAAGACATGACATGGCACTGTGCTATAATTTCCGATTGTGTTGGGATCACTTCCTATTCTTTAGCTCCTCACCAATTCAGAAGTAATTTTAAAGCAAGTGTTATGCCTGCAGTAATGTCAGATTTGTACCCATATGTGTAGTACACTAGTTCATTTTTCTTCACCCAGAAAAAATTAGCCCTTATGCTTTTAATCTCCAGTTCAAGGCATTGACAGTGAATGAGGTAACAGTTCTCCAGAGTTTCTGAAATGCTATTAATTTTTTGCTTAAGCTTTGATTTTCACTTCATACTGGAGTCCCTACTGTGAAAAGGGAAAGCCAAAAAGAGAAGTGAGAGCTATGTTGTACGGGCACTCAGCCTGATTTTAACGAAATCTGTTACATGACTTTGGTTAAGTGTTGAAAATGGCCATTTCTTCCTTTGTTTAATCATTGTCTATAAACTTAAAGTCTGTTTTGTTTTATTGTCAAACAAGCCATTTTGCCATTACCCAAAATTTACAAATATTTGACAGAACTTAAATAAGTGTCCAGAGCCATAACATACATGATGATTAACTAATGAAGCTGCTAATAGGGGAAAAAAATTGTAACATTACAAATTGTGAAACATTTGGGGGTAAATATCATATTGTTAGATACAGACTCCCCATGAAGGAGCTGTCTGTTTCAACAGCCCTTTTCAGGAGCAGTCTTCTGCTTCATGAAAGCAATGGTAACCTGTGCTCATGTTGTACAGATCAGTATGGTAACAATGTATAACTTACTGAAAAGAATGAGGTAAATAAGTATGTTTTGTCTTTCTCTTGCTTTTAGGAGGTGATGCTAAACTGTTGGTGATGCTGTGCATCTCTCCTGGCCAAAAGTACTTAACAGAATCAATGCAGTCTCTGGGATTTGGAACTCGTGCTCGGCAAGTTCAGAGAGGACAAGTCAAGAAAAAAAATTTCCCAGTGCTGAGTAGAGGAAAATAAAACCTAAGACTCCGGTGGATTAAAGTATCATTAATGAGTTCCTCAGACTGAAATGTATATTTTTGTCCTTAAGCCATTCTTTTAGATATCAACTGCCAGCTGAAATAAACAATCCTCAACATGGCATTAATAAGCAATAAACCTGCTAATGATGTTCTTACTCCAAAGATAACAGCAAGTATTAACGACAGCTACCATGGTGGAATGGTAGAGAAATAAACTGGCTTTAAAGATGTGCCTTTGGTGATGTGTTTCTTTAATTCTACTTGACCTAAGTCAACAGGACCCTGATTTAGGGTGTTTTGCTTCTGACAGGCCAAGGGTGCATTCTGTCTTCTCAGTAGAAGTCAGGAGTCTAAATATCATTCCAGTGCTTCATAGCAGCAAGTGAAATATGTCCTCCCAGCTTGGATTAAATGAGACATACCATTTTTGACTGTTCTTCTATCTGGTATGGATGGGGTCATTCCTAATGCACTAGCAACAGGTAGGAGTGTAAAGGAACCCATCAGTTGTACTGAATGGAGTTTTGTTCTCTGGTTTTAGGTAGGAAATAATGGCATTACTGAGATGGAGAAAAATAAATAAGGTTATACCTGTTATCCCTCTGGAATGTAGCTTAGAAAGCAAATGAGGGATTACACAACTTTTTGAAAACACACTTAAGTTAAATAGTTGGAATGAGTCCCAGCTCTGCTGAGTTCATTAAACCCACAGCTTTGCCTGTTTGGGGGGTATTTTTGCTTCATGAATGCTGAGAGGCCCTGAACTACAGATCCTAATGGGACCCAACTTCTACAAATGTAGCAATCTGGCCTATTGTTTCACTTGAATTTCTGAAGCAAGTTAAATACATCACAATCTTGATGCTGTGCCTTCAGATTAAAAAAGGATAACCACACAAATAAAACACCAAACACCAGCTTGTGATATGCTGCTTGTCACCTGCAAGAGGCTTTCACTCTTTTACACCAATGGAGAGACAACATCATGCAGGGTTTGTGAATGAAGGGACACGGGGAGAAGTTTCAAGAAGTTTAAGCAGTGTTAGAGGTGAGAAGTCGGTCTGAGATGAACAATTGGGGTCAAACAACATCTGATGTGTTCTGTGTACTAAATTACTGCTCAGCAGAGGCCTCAAGAGCCACTCAATTTTTTTTCCAGCAGCAATTATTCTGCCTGTAGACTGGGAAAGAGGTCATTGTCAGGTCACTGCAAGAAGGCTTAAATTGCAGTGGCCTCCCCCAAAAGCTGGAGTTTATAGTACTCCAAGTCACTTAACCTTCACAAGCACAAATATTTATCCAGAGATTATGTAGCATACTATTATTGGAATTTCACCCTTGAATATATAACAGCTGCTGTGTTGCTTGCAGTGCCCTGGTGCTCAGAACGTAAGTATTGAACCAGAGAGCTGTAATAACACTTGCTTTCCTAAATAATGTCATGAGGATAAAAAAAGCCTTAACTTTACCTGATTCCAGCAGTAACAGAGTGGTAGAAAACAAATCTGGCCACGGGTATTTAGAAGCTGAGTGGTCAGTAAAACAATCTGACGTGAGAAAGTGTCAGAGCAAGGAATGTCAGCCTGGTAAACAAAATGCAGGAGTAGCTTCAAACTCACCTTAGTCTCTGGACAACTAGGTTACTAAAGCAGCCTGGATTACAGCTCAAAGAGGTTAAGTAACAAGGGCTGATTCTACCAGTAGTTAAAAGTAAGCTCAAGTATTTTAAGGATTTGACATTTTTAAGTGTTACACAGAAGCGCAACTTGCCATGAGCTGTTTTCTTTTTCTGAAAAACTGCCCTTCAAAACTTTGGATTTATTTATAATCTTTGTTGTAGGAGAAAAGCAGCAGTACTTATTGTTGAAGCACAGAAATAAACCCCTCAAATATGAGCAAAAAGGTTAAGTTTCTACATAAACATTAACTCTGCCAAAGAGAGTATACAACATTCCCTACTCCTGTTTTCCTTGTCATATGACTCACTGTCATATGTCTCACTGTTTGACCTGCACAACAGAGTGTACAGGATATGCAGGGCAGTAGGGTTAACATTTTGTTCTAACAACTTTCAGGTTTGGAATTTCCTGGGTTATAGAGATGAGATTGCTCAATCCCAGTGTCAGAAGGAAAGAAGGGTAAAAGCTGTAAGGGTGAAATGGCTTTACTCACGTGTCTAAGCTGAATTGCCTTCTGCCCTAAGAGTCACTCAGGCCTGCCAAAGGAGGATATTCAGACATGTAACTTATGTCTTGGGGAGCAAGAAAACAGCATGTGCAAGGCCCTTTACTTCTTTGCTGTAATTTTTCAGTGTTTAGGTCTTTTGTGCCTTGAAATTATATCTATTTTAGAAAAGCATATGTGATATTCACAGAGCTGACCTCGAGGTTTCCCTCGTTGACTAAAGCCTATCCTGATAAACCAGTCCTCACTATCTTGGCACTGTAAAGCTGAAACACACATACCAACACTGGGAGAAAGAAAGGTGATGTTTGAAAGAATTCTGAAATATTGAGATCAAAGGGCATAAGCACCAGGGAAAAGATGGTTGTTCTCAAGAGTGCTCATGTAGTCTATATGCTAAAACAACTTTGCGCTCTGAAGGACAGAGGCACAACCAAATGAGAGTAGAACCAACATAAATCAGGAGAAGATCCTTTCAGTGAAGTCTGTGAGTGCATAATGCAGCATTCAGCTGGTGCCTTGGGGCACTGGAGCTGGAGCACTCTCAACCCTGCTTCAGACAAGTCATTGGGTCACTGTCTCAGAATGCTGCCCAGTGTAGAGGGGTGCTGTTTCCTATCCATGATCCACATGCTTTGGTGGCAGTCAACATGTTAACCTTCCACTGCTGGGCTCTCATTCTCCTCCTCTGGGCCCCGACTTTCTCTTGTGACATTTCAGTTGGTGCTCACCTATGTCACACGTTGCACTGTCCCCTGGCTGGCCCTAGGAAATAGGCACACATCCACATGATGCTGCAAGGTACCACAAACCCCAGCTACCCATAGGACTGGCCTTCAGGAGCTCTTCTTGAATTTATGCAGCTCCCTGTAGAGGAGCTGAGCAAATAATTTCAGCAACAGTATCCAGAAACCTCCAGCTCTTCCTCAAAGAGCCTGCCGACTGCAGAAAACACAGCAAACACAAGAGAATTTGCTCTCGTGAATACTTTTGGTACTTAGCATCCTGGTTTAGTGTCCAGGTGGCCAAGGAGCCAATAGTGTGAAGCCTGACCAGCACAGCACCTGCCTGGGAGGCCCAGGGTCCCACAGTCATGCAGATGTACCCCAGAGCACCTTATTTAAAAGTGGAAGTAGCTTCCACACTCCTAACCCACAGGCCAAGCATCCTCCCGCAAAGCAGAAACTTCAGATCCAGTTCAAAGACAAATCTTTGAGCTCCTGTCTCTCCCAGTACATGTGAATGCTCTGGCTTGAAGATCATTTAGCAGATCTGAAGATGGAGCAAGGAAAATGGGACTCTGCCAGACCAATCCCCAAGGCCTAATAGCAGCAAGTGCTTGTCTAAGGTAGCTTGTCTTTGTATAGGTTTACATGTACACAGATGTGTACATGTAAACCTATACAAAGTTAGCAGAAATGTAGACTTATCTAGAATCATGCACTGACCTTTAAAGTACAAGTCCAAAATTTGGACAAAAGTACAGTTTGGTGCACATATTTCTCTGTGGATTTATCGTTACAGACTGAATTTATCAGCTGAGGTTGGTGGTTGGCCTTGCAGCCAAAGGAAAGGGATTAACAGGATAGATCCACTTTCAGCAAAAACTCTGCCTCCCTAGTCTAGCAAGGGAGTTCAGGCAAAGGGTTTAGAGCACCAGTTCTCAGTTTGCCATAGCCAGGGAAACTGATTGCTCAAGAACTTGATCTTGAAGAACATACAACTGCTTTGGAGGATTTTTACTTATGTTTTGCAGCCTTGAAAGCTACTGTGCCTGCCCAGCTCTGCAGTGCTGGTTCACATGCCTTTCAGCCTTTGCAAATCTCTCTACCCAGCTCCCTTGCAAAAGTCAGCTTTCTGAACAGGGCAAGGTTGCATGAAATGAGGCAGAGCAGATCACGTGGCACAAGACCAGGTGTCCACCAGTTCTCTCTGAAGATGTTTTACTTGGCACCTGCAAGATACATCTTTGTGCAGGGCAGTTCACCATATATAGCTTTGAGTGCTAAACCCACACTGCAGTTCACAGCACTCTACACCCCCTCCAGACAAACCCTTAATCTTCCTCATCACCTAGGAAAACTCTTATCACCAGAGCCCAAGAAAGCACTGTGATTCACCATTGCTTAAGAGAGCTGCACATCATCACAGGGTTAAAACAAACCAGTAATCAAACAAGACAGTGTCTTTAGCCCACTCTTAAGCAAAACCTTGACCTATGCTGATGTTTGAAAATTATATATTTAATTTCCATATGTGGCTTCATGATTTGGCAGCAGCCACACCACAAAGAAAGCCTGCTTTTAGCCAGGCTAGAAAAACCATAATCAGCATTGGAAGGTTCACAAAAATTTGTTATTAAATTGCTGATTCTATTTTATGAAGCGCTTTTCCAAACGCTTGCAAAATGTGAGGAACAGGCAGAATGAAGCGGTTACTGGCAAAGGCTCTTGGCTCTTGCTAAGAAGAAACAGTCGCAAGCTGATGGGCTCGCAAGTCCCTTCCAGCCAGAAGAAGCAGCAGCATCTCATCATGGAGGAGCAAACAGACCCAGAGAGCAGGGATGCCAAAGGTTCCACAGCCTTTCACAAAACCAACTTGGCATTTAAACAAGGACATTAATCATAGACGCAGCCAGAGGAAAATGCCAAATGTCATATAATGGAGGACACAGGGGGACCTAATTGAAGGACATGAGAGAAGAGGATACACTGCCTACAACTACTTTTGCTCTCTTGTACACGCAATTTGATCACACCAGGTTTTATCTTGCAATGCATCTTCCCCTTTTCATTTTGTTTATTTTTAAAAAAATCTAAGGTTAAATTTGAGCCTTCTTGAATTTGTGCACATATCTCATGAGATTAGCACATCTTATCCACAGATCTTCAGGCGTAAAGTTGCACCTCTTCTCATTTCCCTGGGGAACCTCAGTTAAGTCAAATTATCACCCCCTTCTTCTCCCAGGTTCCCTCATTTCATTTTTGCAAGTATCTTCTCTGTCAAGTAACCCCTCTTACTCTTTCTGTTACATGAAATTGCTATCCCGCCTGGGATGAGTCAGTGTCCAGCAGTTCACTTAAAAGCAGTATCAGGAGTGCTTTTCCTTTTCATTTTCCTCTGGACTTTACTAATTACTTGTGTCCCTCTTCCACATAAAACAAGACAAAACAAATAAACCACCAACAAAAAAGCCTCACCCCACTACTATAAAAAGTTTTGGTAGCTACATCAGAAGCTTTGAAGTTCCAAGAGAAAGAAGATGATAGCTCCCTCCCTCACTTCAGATGTCTGGGTTTTTTATAGCATGAGGCTCCTCCACCTCCTTCTGAGCATGCACACATACTCAGAGACTTTGCCCACTACTGACTCTCAGCTGTTGTTTTAAATTATACAAGCTTCAGGAAAAACACACAATTCAGAAATGGGAGCATTTTGCAGGGCAACTGATACACTAGTGAGCTCTGCTTCTTTAAGCTTTAGTCCTGGGCCTCCAATAATTCCAGCCTTTTGGCCAAGCAGCACCAATGTTGCTGTCACAATGTGCATTACACATGCTCTGATAAGTTTTTTTGAATTTGAGATCCAGGTGTCTACAGCTCTTTTCTCCTGACCCATGTCCCACACCCTCCCCAAGGCAGGCCGCTCGGTGTGGGTTGGATGCATGCACTCATCCATGTGCTACCTAGAAAGGAAGTCAATGAGGAACCCATGCTGCTCTGATGGGCTCTGCTGCCCAAGGCTGAATTCACTGAAAATGGTTAGCAGGTATTTACCATGCATATGCAACTAAGCTTAGGCAGTCAAATCTGACAAGTTAATTCACAGTCTCTTTTTCGAGGGAAGCACTTCCCAACAGAGACAGGACAAAGTTCACAAGAGGCATTTCAATATTGCAGTGTCTAAACAGGGACACCTCATGGAGATGGAACAGGGCTCAGCCCAGAGGGACAACAACCCAGGTGTTGGGAAGGTGCCAGGCAATGCAACAACCTCTGCCTGGGCTGTCTCCAGTGAAGACAAGGGGCTATAAAGGGCATTGTACCTCTGGACAGCCCCCACTGATGCTGCCTTATGGAGACACGTGCCCAGTCTCCATCCAGAAGAAAGGCTGACTTCTGCTTCCTTACCAGGATCTGGTTTACCTGCTAGATTTGGCATAACACTTGCAACAGCGAGGGGCAGAATGTGACTGTGATGCCTGAACACAAGAAGCTGTACCTTCACATTCAGCAGTATCAGCTCTTTTGTTTGCTCACATGAACAAGGAGAAAGCACTTCTGATTGGCACATTGATGTGGGCACCACGTGGCTGTAAGAAACTCACAACAGCCACTTTAAGGATGTGGGATGCAAGAAGTAGGCCTACATTTTTCCAGCACAAGTAGGCCTATGTTAAACCCTTCTTAGGAGCTTTGTCCCATAAACCCAGAAAAACCAAAATGTCACAACATTTGTAGTCCCAGCTGCATGTCATGAGCTCAGCTCCTGTGGCATACAGACACAAGGCAGAAGAATTGGTGAATAACAAAAGTGTTCAAATGTGCAGTTGCATGGGGACATGGAGCAGAGGACAATAAGCAAGCTACCTGCACAGTCCCAGGAAGGATCCTGGTAAAGAAATCTTCCCAAGTTACACAGCAGGGAAATGCAACACCCGGGGAAGAACACAGGTACTGCTCCTGATTCTCACATCACCAGGATTGCATCCAGTCTGGTTGTGGACCTTGTATGAGCTTAGAAGCAGTTACAGGCCATATTCAGGCCAACAGAGCAGCTGCTCTCTCCACTCATTTTTCTCCATCCACTTCCTCTTACTGGAGGTGAGTACTCATGCTTTCATGCTGTGTCTCTCCTGAAGTGAGCCCTGCACCTCCATGGCATGGTGAGATGGTCCCTCTGCAGAACATCCCTGTCAAGCCAGGGAAGGGGCGGTGCCAGTGAGGACACCTCTACCTCTTTGCAGACAAGTCTGGTGCTGCACAAGGCAGGAACAACTGCCATCTCCCAGGACATTGTTTTGTAGAGACCAGCCAAGCACAGAGGATCCCAACATCCCCAAATGCTCTGGGAGAACCAGAGAAGGTTACACACTACAAGGCTGGGCATGGACAGCACACAGGAGTCCTGCAGCCCGGTGTTCTCTGGGCCACACACAGCGTCACATTTACAGGGTGGTGTGGTGATGGGGAGCTTGTGTCTGTGGTGAGGTTGCTTGAAGCAACCTCACCACAAACACAAGAAAGCAAAAGCACCCAGACTCAAAAAAGGCCAGGGACTTTTGTGCACCATCTACTTCCCAAAAGGAATGAAAGAGAAAAATGGAAAATGCCAGAGTCCTGAGGGAGCTCTGATAAAGTAATGGCAGGCACAAGATGGTGGAGATGCCATGACACACCATCACTCATACAAATGTTGACTCACTGAAGTCCTGAAAACAACCCTGGCAGATTAGATTTCATTGGCACTTAGCACCATGCAGCTGAGGTCCCAATTGTCATTGCTGAGATTTTGCCAGATCCTGGCCAGAGTCTCAGCTTAGGAACGTGCTTTTGACAGAGCAGGTCTGAGAGCCCCCTAAAGAAGGGCCCCAGTGTCTCCCACCCACTCTCACCAAGTGGCACTGCCACCAGGCCAGTCCCTGCAGGTGTCCCACTGTGACGTCGTGCTGTCCCCTTCACCCTGCTGCTCACGCTGTCAGGCATTTGTGGCCCACATCCAGACAGGGCTGCTCCCAGTTTGGACTCAGCAATCACAGCACATGTACCTTGGGAGAGGACACTGTTGGACAATTGACATGTTTGAGGCCACGGTCCTCTGCAGCTCAAAAGACCAGGACTACAGAGCTGTTCTCACACAAGAATCCCAAGCTCCAGGCAATACAAGAGCCACATACATGATAAAATAAGGGCAATCACAAGTAAAATAAGCCCTGGCTTAATGATGCAGTGAGCACCATTAGTGCATGAGTGCAGAGAAGACCTATCAAGGTCCTGCCAAGTTACTGCTGCCTGTAGTTACCCGTGCTGCCTGTAGTCCTTGCAAGTTATTCCTTACACCAGCACATCCCAGGGAAGAGTCAGCAGTTATTATTATTCATTATTATTATTAGTTATTCATTAGGAAACACCACATACGAGGAAAGTAGAAACAGTTTGCAGGACACATCCCAGCAACTAATATGGCTCTTAGAGTGAACAACATTTGGAAAAGACTAGGAAGGAATCAAGCCCTACCCCATTACCCCAGAAAGGCTCTCCTTCTCTCCTGGGCAGCTCATCCATAAGACCACAACACTGTAGCCTTCTGGTCACCTCTCACAGAGCTTCTGCTGAGCCCTTCTCTCTTACTTGGCTCTTAGCCTCAGAAAGACAGTTGATTTCCTGTGCCTTGATTGCCTTCCTCTGGAGCACCCTCCTCCTGGACCTGCTACCAGCTGCAGCAAGTTAAACACCTGAGCCACTAGGAACACTCTGTGATCCTTGCTGTCAGGTGCAGGAGAGTGGCTTAGAGACACCAGAAACCACTTCATGCTCCTCCACACCTGGGATGTCACCACTTCACTGTCCCTGCTGTCACCATGCCTTGTGAGGATCTCTGTTTTAACTATTCATCCTGAAATGGGAAGAAATTATATGGAGCTTTGTGGGCACCTGCTTAGAGCTACACGAGCAGCTCTGAGCTAAGGACAGCCTTGATGAAGCAGGGCCAGAGTGGTGGCAGTAGCAGTCTGAGGCAGCAGCTTTGAGGAGTCTTTAAAGTTTGTTAACCATAAAGATACTGGGTTGTCCAAAAGCTCAGTTGTGTCCTTGGGAAAAAGAAGTCTGTAAGAGCTCCTATCTGCCTGTGTTTATCCTGAAAACAGGTTAAAGTTGACATTATGGCTGTGGAGCTCTTCCTAAGTTTGCCTAAGCTGCCCTATGTTTTTCAGTAGTAATGCTGAAAATTTTGGAGCCCAAATGGTTTTGCACTGAAGCAGATTAGAAAGCAATGGTTTGTACCCTCTCTATTATTTGCAGAGCACATGTTAAGCAAAGTCATACCCAGCTGCTCCCACAGCAAACCCTGCTGCTCATCCCGTTACAGGATGTGGCTATAGCTGAAAACCAATGCTGCCAGCCAGGCTGGGGGCACAGCTGCTCCAGAGCAGCTGTCCACACTCCCAGTGTCAAGGCATTGTGTAAGAGTGGGCTTGGATCTAGATGTTCCAAAACATACCTGTACTCAAGGCTCTCTACTGCCCTTCTGGCATGGGTCCCTTAAGCACTCCTATTGCCAAATTTTCTCTTCAGCCAGGTATGCTGTGAAGCATTCCTTGTTTTCCTTCTTACAAGCCGTAAGTCTTATGCAGAAGCATGATTCAGGGTTTCCAAAGAAAACCTAGAGCACTGCAACACCTGTACACATGTGGGGACAAAGTTGGCAATACTAACACCGTCCCCTGCCCTCAGGTGCCTCGCTGGCCTTAATGCACCCACTCTGGTGACTGGCACTTCCTTCCTGACCATCCCAAGAACAGGAGAACCCAAAAATGCATCACATAATCCAATAGCACTTTAACATAGGAATTATGGGTGCCCTCTCTTCACATCTGACTAGAAAGACCATAGGCAGAAAGTTTGCATTAGCCACAGAAAGAGCACATGGGCAGAAAACCCTCCCTGATAGCAGTAGTGGTACACTATGTGCACCAGAGGAGAGGAGCGGGACACTGCTGGTGTCAGTGGTCCTGCAAACACAGAGGGTTTTAGGATCCATTTCAGGGGACAATACAGGTAAAACCCAGGCTGGCTTCCCAAACCTCTTCCATACACCCAGAGAGCCATTTCACCCATGAGATAAAGAGTGCAGCTCATAAGCCAGAGAGGGAAGATTTCAATACCACTGTCAGGTACAACAAAAAACTGCATCTCAGTCCTTATTTCCAGCAGTGGGTATCTCAGAACAGGGCAAAAACCTCCTCCCTCTCATCCCCAGAAGTTACATATGGAGGGGAGAAAAGTACCTGGCTTCCTGCAGTGCAAGATTTTGCTCAGGAATCTCCATCCCAATAGCCAGAGCTCTTTTGAATGCACTTGAGTTTGAGAAGGTGTAGAGTGGAGGGTAACCCTACAGCCTGCACTGAGTAGAAAAGCAGGGAGGGACTGCTTTGATGCAACTCTTCCAGTCTGAAGGCCCTTGATTTGACAGAGACCCATAGCCAAGGCTTCCTTTTTTACAAGGGAGGAGAACATGGATGAGAGAATTTGTCTCCATTGCGACGATTGTCAGACAGCTCAGGCTGTTTGTCATCTGGTTGTAGCAAAGGGGCTGAATGCTTTCTGTGGTAACACAAAATGATTTTTCCTACACTGAATGCACTACTGTTACTAAAGTGGTATTTTCCATGTGGTGGCTTGAGACCCAAGGCTGCAGATTGGAAAGCAGCACATACCATATCGAATTATCTCACTGCATATGAGAACGGCATTGACTGGAGAAAGAAAAACACAGATTGGTATAAATGTATTTATGAGATTTAAAATAAAAATGTGATGTTTATATTTCCAGGAGTAAAACCAAAACAGAATTTTAGAATGCCACAGCTATGCTGTACAATAACCCATACTCAGCTGCCCCTGCAGCCTGCCAGAAAGGATAAATATGATTTTTCATCATTACATCTCTGCAGTAGAACAACAGACTTCCCATGCAAGGCTTGCTACCCGGATCTTAGTCTAACAACTACAACCTCCTGCTTGGAGAGACAAACTCAGGGTTCAGAAGGCCAGATACAGCCAGTACCTGGCTGACTGGCAGCATGAAAATACAGCACAGCCATAGGCTGGGGTGTGCCTCCAAAAAAATGAGCTTCAGTGCCAGCAAAGGAAGGACGGGACCTACTTTGAGCTGGGTTTACTTTATAAAATGCTGTTTGGATGAGAGAAGTGAAACAAGACCCTTTTATTTCAAGATCCTGTACATTTCTCCATCATCTCCTTGCTCCCTCCAGCCCATCCCAGCTGTTCAAAGGCATTCTTGCTGACACCATACTCACCCTCTCCTGTGCTCCACTCCTTCTGAAGCCCTGCACCAGTCAGGGCTACCACAGAGTGTGCTATGCCAGGAGGGTGTTGTGCAAGCGGCACCTGTGCACTGTCTCGCCGAGCTGTGGGCTCAGCCACCATGCCAGCTGCCCCTGCTCCAAATGGGCTAAAGGCAAGGGCAGAAGGGCCCAGCTGTGAACAGACAGCAGCCCAACCCTAATACTCAGCTACACAGGGGGGCCATGCAGCTGGAGTTGGATGGTGGGCAAGTGCAATGACACTCAAATGTCATTAAAAATTCAGTATTGAATTAAAAATTCAGTACATCTGATTTCCTTGGTGCACCTGAGGGAAATACCCCGTGGTGCTGCTCTGACACTGCAGAGATTCTGCAGAAAGGAAGCTCGCTCCAAGTGTGAGAGAAAAGCGGTGTTTGGGGCTTCCTCACACCCGTCCTGTCTCCAACCATGGCCCGTGTGTGACACAGAAGTCGCAGATGTCCCAGCTACAGCATCTCAGGGTCCAGCTGCCCCAGCCCCTGGGACTTCTCATCCCATTAAACCCGTCTGCCTTTCTTAATACAACTTGTCAGAGGGAGGGAAGGTTCTGAATTTGTATCAGCGATTCACGGCTAAATTATCCTGGGTCAAGGGTGACCAGAGGCTGAAGGGCATCAACTTTCTCCCCAGTGGAGTTTGGGTACACATCCCTCCCCACAGGAGCTGGGCCCCCGAGACCTGGAACTGCTCCATGGGGTTTTTGTGCGGCATTCAGGGAGGACCCAACGGCCACCGCTGGCTTTGGGCTCTGCTCACTCAAGTACCGATCACCCCAGGCTGCCCCGTCCCACGGGAGACAGTCAGCCTAGACCCCGCAGAATGCTGACAGAAGCGGCCCGAGGTGAATCGCACACTCGCCCGGCCAACCCCCGGCCGCGGCCTGCCCGGAGCCCCCGGCCGCCGCGCTCCTCGGGCGCCCCCGCGCGGCCCGGCCCTGCCGCACAGCCGGGCCCGGCGGCAGCCGCGCTGGCCCTTGGTGCGCCGTGGCGTGCCGCTGTCGCCACGGGCTGGGCAGAACCGCCAGGGGCTACGATGGGTCCCTTCCTCCTGTCCACGCCACAACTGGTAGGCAGGAGAGACATGAAAGCAGGAGCCAGGCCTTGGGCACCACGAGCTAGGGAATACGGTCCAAGAAAGGGGAGGCGTCATAGCAGGGGCTCCATGAGGCAGAGCAGACGAGCGTAGGGGTGAGGGAACAGAGCTGCCACGAGAAGCCTGGGCAAAGTAACTAGGAGCCACCCGACCCAGACAAAATAACCACCTTGCTAGGGGACAAGGAGCTACAGCTTTCCAGTGAGAGTCTTTAGGACCAGTTCCTGCTCAAAAATGTTCACTCCTAGAATACAGTGTCAGCCTTCAGTGTCTCAGAATTTGCTGCCAAGAAATCCATTGAAGAACTGCTCTTGCATTACCCAAAATACTTGGGTTGTTTTACCCATCAGCTTTAGCACACACCTACAGGCCTTACCTCCATGCAGCTCCCACAGTTGGCATGTCTCAAAACAGATCCAGTGTAGTAACCATTGTCCCCATCCCACACTGCAGCACTTTACTGAACCCACACAGGATTTGCTGGTACCATGAGAAGCCCCATCTTCTGAGACAGACACATTCTATATATGTTGGTCAGCAGCAGTCCACCCTAGAGGGCAAGAAAGTGCTAATACTTGCCAAATAATGAAACAAAGAGCAGTGACCAAGCCCTTCAAATTTGGGTGACCTAATGCCAATCTGTTACTTAGTTTTACCTCCATACAAAGTTCCATGTGTAATCAAATCACCCTCTCCCAGCATCCCCAAGCCAAAGTTGGATGAGTTTCTAAAGTCCTTGAAAATTTGTATACTGGAAACAAAATATAAAGTACAAGAAAGGAAATCTTAAGAATAGGGGAAACACTACAATATCAAAGTACATAAAAACTAAATTTCTTACAGAGAAAAAAAAAAAAATTGAAAGAGGCTCCCAGTGAGCCAGCTTCTTCAAGAAGAGATCCAGATAGTCCTGCAGCACTCCTTCATAGACTTATGACCCAAGAAAAGAAACCTTTCCTTTTTCCATGCCAGACTCCAGGCCAGCGGGTTAGGTGACTTTGGTGGAGTGCTCTTCAGCAGCACTTTGCATCCTGTTGGCTGGCAGCTGTCCTTGGATGCAGCACCCGGAGGATGCTGACAGAATCCCTCCACCTCCCTGGGAGTTCACATGCTTGGTTTTCTTGACTAACCACCAAGAGCAACTTGTCTCCACCACCAACTTGTCTCTTCAGTCAGATTCAAACCCCTTGAGTGTCCCACTGACTCCAGCCTGCTCAGCTGTGTTCCTAATACCTGACAAAGGCACTTTGGCATTGTGCTACTGAGAATAGCAAGGAGGAACAGGAGCTCTTCCAGTGAGTGCAGTGCCTCTGGGTTTGTCATCACAAGCTGAGCTCATATGGATTAGTTTGACAGCAAATTAATTTCTACAACCCATCTCAAATGGAAGACACAGTCCTCCTTGGACACAAAACCAGCTACAGAGCTTACCTTTTTTCTAGCCATACTTTATTGCAGGTGTATATATAATTATTTATGTTTTATTTTAAACAAAAAATCCTTTCATGGAAAGGAGAAACTTTTACCATTAAAATAGAGTGATTATAACATGAGTATTTTACAAATATGTACAAATATTGGTAGCTAGTTCCTAACATCAGCTGATAAATGCTTACACGCTAATATCTACCAAACTATCAAACTCAAAAATAAGAGATCTTCTAAATCCAAATAAAAAATAAATGTATTACTAGCAGAAACAGGTGGATTTTTTAAAATACAAATACAAAAGTTTCATAATAGATATTCACAGTGCTCATAAAATATTGATTCATTCTCAGTCTATACACAAAGTGTCTGGTCTCCCCCTCATATGCATATGTCATTTACAGTACTGGAGGGAGCCGCACAGACGACAGAGAGAAGATGGTAAGACCTGTAGAATTTGCCTTCCCTACCAGCCATGAATAAATAAAAGAACTCCTCAGGAATGTACAAGGCAGTGGATTAAATGCAAGAGTCAGTTATGCTGTTTTCAGTCATTGGTGCATTTTGTAACCAGCGGCAGCAGGATTACAGCACCACCAAATCCTTTGGATGCCTGCTAACTGCAAAACCAGAACAGCAAACTGCCTGGTGGCAATAAACACTTCTGTGATGTGGTTAGGCTGAAGCAGATAAGGATGTGATTGTCTTTGAGAGAAGTGTGCACTTGGTGCACATGCATTTTATGACCCATTTCCAAACAACTATACTCACTGAATTTTGACCTTTTTTTCCTGTTAACAACCATTCCCAGAACCACAAGTAACTGTGCATCTACATGGGTAGGAGAGCAACAGGTTAGTGGGGGCCTCAACTCCAGAACTCCCCCCACATTTTTTATGGACAGGCACAGTAGAATTAAAAACCATCCCTCCAGCTCCGTGGTGGCTGCAAGAGCAAGGCTCCTGCATTGCTGCAAGGCTGTTTCCTTTCGTACAGCCACTGGCCTTCCTGGATCCTGGCCATGTCCATCTCCTGTGGCTTATGGCTAAACAGAACCCAGGTAACAGGGAGTGACTGACAGAGGGAGGTTTGACTGGACTGTTTAAGAGCAGCCAACCAGATCTCCTTTACCCATTTACATCCATTTAGAAGAATTTATTTTGGATGCAGTAAACATACCTCAAGTACTTTGCAAAGGCATTTTGGCTTTGTTTAGAACAACAGAAAAGAGGCTACAGTAAACACACACTTCCTAATTGTTCATCACAACAAGAAAGAACAGTGTGATCAAAGAGGGAACAGTCCATTAAGTCATGTCTACAGTGCACACAGTTTGGGTTTGGTCTGGATTCATCTCAGAGGCTGTAAAGCAGTTGGTCCCACTTCAGCAAATGCAGAGGCACTTGCATGGCCTGTCTCTACATGGCATTCACACAGAAGTAGCAAGATGATGGCCTTCAAGGATTTGCTACTTTAATGACTTAAGGGAATGCAATTTACCAGATAACTACTGAGCTTGCATGCCCACCATCAAAGCAGCAGCTCAAACCTTCCTTGCCATAGTCTGGCTTCCTTCCTTTCCTGAATTAGGCTGTGTTCAGCTTTTGATGATCAACACTGCACAACACACACTTCCCCAACCACTATTTCTTTCCTTCTAGAGTTTGCCAGAACACACCTAGATGGCTGTCAAAAACTGGGCACAAAGCTGGGCCTTCAAGTACAAGCTTCCCAATGCTGGGAATTGATGAGGGGAGGAAACCAAACACACTTATTTGCATGTAACAAGGTAGCAGGATATTTTCAACACCAAATGCTTGAATCAAACAGCATAATTATGATTATTTCCCTAATGAGAGCCAGCACAGCCAGATCCACCACTCTCAAAATCACCAAAACAAGTACCCTCGGTCTGGCACACAAACACCCTACACCTGTACCATCATCAGCCCTGCAGCACCACACACACATATTTGCATGACCTATCCATGACTAAGTAGGACACAGTCACTCTGTCTGTCCTTGCAAAGTGACTTTCTCCAGTCCTTACTTGCCTCCTAAGCAGAGGGAAAAAAATCTAAGGAATAGATTTATTAAAAACAAATAAAAGAACAGCATTAAAGTATGAATCAAAGTAAGGGGTGATCATGCCTGGACAAATTCTCCAGTCACACTCCTCTCTTCAAAAGCCTGTCAATTAATGCTCTTGCCCTTTATCCTCTCAGAAGCAGCCAAGTAATTTGCTTTACCTCCTCCCTATCTCCAAGGATATAATGCCAATCTGCATCACAGCAGTAGGAGACAGCTGACAGTTCCATTTGTTGCAATAAAGAAAAAAAAAAGACCACATATTGTATTTGGCTGGATGCTTACAACAAAATAACAACAACAAAAGAAGAAACTCCTTGCAGAGCAGGTCTTGCTCCCAGTGCAGTGAATAAGCAACTTGTGTTCATTACAACTGAAACAGGCCAGACACTTCCATACACAGCCCTCTAAATGTGCTAAGAATATATCCTGGCCTGACAGCTGTTGGCAATGTTGCAGCAACACAAACTGAAGACAAACTATCTGTACACTAAAACTAAGAAAGATGGACCACAAGAGAAAGGCAAGAACATGACAAACTTTAAATTTCTGATTAATCCATTTAGACAAAGTTTGCTTTACTAGCTCACTGTCAGTTTTGGTCCACTGTTTTTTGGTTTTTATGCTGGTTGTGTCCCTGCCAAGGGTGCAGGCTACTTCCACATTCTGCTCAGACAGACACTACCAATGCCAGTGTTTAGTGCTACACTCTAGCTGATTTGCCCAGTAGCCAGGTCTGCAGAAGTGATGCCACTTACTGATACGGAACTGAATAACAAAGCCGCTCACCATCTCCTGCAAGAACCAGAGTGACCTAACACACGTTAATGAGGTATATATTGCCATGATGAGCTGTTTCCTGGTATGGAAGAGCTCCAATCTCATTACACCACAAACTCCTCTGGGAGCTGGTCCTCTCCCAGAAGATCCAAGGAGAGGCAGTTCATGGATCGCTTCCCGTAAAGGGCAGACTTGGTTTTGCAGTCCGCTGTGGAATACACGCAGCCATAGACAGACAGCTTATCCTCGAGGCTGCAGCCGAAGGTGTAGCTGTGGGACATGTCTGAAGACAGCGTGGTACTTAGTGATGGGTGCTGGCGCTTGTACAAACGGATGTCATCCAAACTCTGGCTGTGCTGGTCCATGGAGCTCCGGCTTTTGGGCGATCTGACCTGCCAGTTCAGCAAGACACACACAAATAAAAACAATGAGCTCAGACACAGCCTAAGGATGCTGGCTATGCATGCTGGAAGTTTCTCAAAATTGTTCTTCCCCACTTTCAAAAGAGCCCCACCAGCCTTTTGAAGGATGTTGGCTTAAACAAGGAGCTGTGAACAATTCAGAAATTACAAGTGCATTAAGCCACCATGCCATGTTGAGCTGGATCCTGATCTGTGTGCCCTGTGTCCTCAAGTGTCCTGTACAATGGGTGAAACACTTGACAGATACTGACACCCAAATGACCTCACACTTCTTGGCAGACCAAGCAGCTGTCCTCAAATGGACAAAATGCACTTAACAAAAAACTACCCCAAGTGCTTGAATACATTAAGTCTAATGAGCTGAAAGGAAGGTTCAGAAGGCAACCATGCAAACTAATGGGATACAGTGTCCAGTAATTGCCACAAACAGTTTCATCTACATAACACTGTTCCATAAAGAGTAGCAACAAATCAGCAGTAATTCCCAGAGGCACCATCTTGCTACACAAGCTTCTGTGAAAGAATTATTGACCACTTGAGAGTATTTCCAGCTTCAACACTTGTATATTTTTCTCACTCTGCCTCTTTAATAATCACCTTTTATATGCTTATATTAAGGCTAATTTCAAGAATATAATTTTGAAACCAAGACACTTCTACTTGCACCACAGAAAATTTACTCCCAGTATAATTTCTCTCATTGCCACGGGAGGGGAATGAAAAAACTACCGTGAGGAAATGCTGTGCTGGCTCAGCTGTACTCCCAGAAACAGGAATATGTTGCACTGGCTGGTCAAGGCTAAGGAAACCCTGCAGCATTAGTTACATGGCCTTGTAAGGAATATTTTGATAGTTTTCTAAGGAGCCACCACTTGGTGATGTGATGCACTGAAGTGGCAGCCAGGTCTCTGCAATCATATAGACAGTCCTGTGTTGAGCAGAACCATTTTTATAAAACAGATGCCCCATGATAATTTAACAGCGTACGCATGGTAACAGCGGTAACTTTAAAAACACTACAGCTTTAAGCAAGATGCCCACTTTCAGCCATGAGCTCTTAAGTCTTCCACTCAAACATTATGATTTGTACTGTATGGTCTTTAGCTTTGGAAAAAATAACCAAGATTTGTTCAAATCCCCTACAGCACTTTATGGACTATTTTGCTGGTAAATGAAAATTTCTTATAATTCTTGACTGGGTCAAGAAAGAAACATGGAAAATTAAAAACAAAGTCCTAAGAACTGATTGGAATCCCTGTTAAGAGTTTTAGAATTCTCTCAGCAGATAAGGTAATTTTGGATTAAGAGGGAAGAAAGGGTAGAGGTGCTTTTTTGTGGTTTTTGTTTTGTTTGGTTGGGTTTTTTTAAAAAAACATATTTCTACCCCAGTGGGTACAGCTACACTTTGAAAAGAAGTCCTAAAAAGACATTTTAATAAGCTTCTTCCAAATATATCTTCTTCTTCTTTACCATATACAGCTTTCCTTTCTCAAGTGTTTGGTGAAAAGAAAACCTTGACAACAAAGACTTCAGTAAACACAGATTATATTCACACAATTGATATAACAACTAGAGCTTGAGCATCTGGTTTTGCTCTGATGTAAGCTACTTCTGGTTTCAAGATGATCAAGTTTGCAACTCACATCCAAACTTCATAGATGGTCTTTGCTCTGTATTGCATTGAAAATTTTGAAGTGGTTGATTTTCCATGTCCATCCAGAAGACTAAAGTAGATAATAACTGGCTTGCAAGATCTCCCTACTAATTGCTCCAAACCTTTCTATACTATTCTGAGCCAAAATGCTGCTCTTATCCTATTCCTGAGAGCAGTAGCTGACCAGCAGCTGGTTTTGATTATACCATGTAAGAATCAGTCAAATCCAAACTAATCCAGGTGTTCTGATTTACAGCTGCCTCCATTACACTAGACCTTGGTTCAATGCCCACACACAGGTTGCTTCTGCTGAGCAACCTCTCCCTTACCTGGTGAAGGGATTCCACACTTTGGCCTCTCATTTTGATTAGTGTGACTTGCACCACAGACAGAGATTCCTGATTTATAGCTGCAAAGGAGAAGCAGAAAGTAAAAAGCAGTGCAAGTTTGAGGTTTTCTGGGCAATAGAAAAGGGATGTTGTTCTCACAGGCCACATTGAAACAGTATTATCCTCTTAAGACAAATATAAATCATTAAGCACCCTCAACGCTCCAGGAGTTTTGCTTAAAAGCACTCATTTTTGTCCCTAAAGATGAACATTTGAAAACTTTCAAGGAAACAGTTTCTTGCCAACTTGTCCCATTTTCACCCGTCTTGCTTTCCTATTAAGGTTGTATATATTAAGGCCAGACAGATCCTGCACAGCCCTGTTGCCTGGTTGTCCCTGTATCACAAGCCACAAAACTTTACCTAATAATTTCTGCGACCATCCCATTATTCTGTGGTTGAGCCCCTTGGCTGTTTTGTGGCATACAAGAAATTAAAACATATTCCTTCCCTACAAAAGGTTTACCTCAATTATCTTTTTGTCATTAACTGAATATAAGCTTGGCACTTTAGAGAAGGGAGACTTTGAGGAGCACAGAGGAGAGCAGCACTGTACATACAATACAGAATGCTGGCCTATAAACTCTAAATGAGCTGCCTGCAAATCCTGTTGCAGTAGGCAGTAAATAGCACTGGCAGCTGTTTAGAAGGAGATAAGAGGTTTTTGTAGAACTCTCAGATTATGCCTGTTGCTAGAGCCTTAAAGAACAGCATTGAGCAGCAGCAGAAAGCCATCTCACCTTGGCAGCTAGCAGCATCTAGAGGCAGGGATTCAACAGATTGTCCCACAGTGGCCTCCACTAACTGGTCTCCCTCTAAAGGCTCATCTACAGGCATCTCCTCTGGCTCATCTACTGCCAGTTCAAGCTCTAGGAGGAAGAGAGCAGCAGGAGAATGGTTAGCATTACACTTGGGCTCCAAGCTGCTGTACAGTCTCTTACTCCCTGCCCTCCTGCAGGAGAAGACAAAAGGCTTAGAAGTCGCTCCACATGTCCAAATTCTTTACCATCATCCTGAGTGTCATCTTCAGTCCGCCCTTTGCTGCCACTGTCAATGCTGGAGCTACCATAGCTGATGGTTGAGCTACAGGATTTCTTTTTCCTATGCACGTGGTCAGTGCTGAAGGGCTCATCCACAGACATTTCCACAGACACACGGTGCCTGGAGTCAGCCTCAATGCCTGAGGTGTGGGAGCTGCCATGACTCCCGGTGGACTGGCGTGAGAGGCGGTTATCGCTGCGGCTGCCCCCGCTGCTCCCGCTGCCATGGGAGTTCTTGTCACATGGGTCCAGGTCCATGTCTAGAGTGTCACTGATATAGGACTCCCGGTAGCGCTTCTTCTCTGAGGGAGAAACTAGTGAGAACTTTAAGGAAGGGTAACAAAATATATTCAGGAAGTTCTGTTGGCATCAGCCAACAACAAAAAACAACTGCAGCAGCTACTGAACAAATACAGGGACAGCTTTGTATTTTGTTTGCTCAATAGATGGATGCTCATGTGGTTGCAAAAGAATTACTCATACTTGCAGTACAATCAGCATCTCCTAAATTAGAACAGGCAGGTAGAGGCAGTTAATGATACAGAAACAGTAGGTTTCCAAGTGAAGGTCAATAACAACAAAGTTAAAAAAAAAGCAAAAAAAAAAAGGGAATTACTTCGTGAAATTTGGTGCTCAATCTTTAAAATCAGATGCACTGATTGGCTCTTGAAATACCCACCACTACATGAAGTCAACTAAGAACAAGATTCCTGTGGCTGGTATTTAGTAATGATTTATTATTTCTCCCATGGCTTGTATGTGCTGAGGGTAGTTGAGAAATCCCTGTAACGGACACAAAACAACCAAGGGCTTTTTGCCCTTGATCAGGGAGCCTTTCTACAGGTGACTGGCATGTGCCACTAGTCACACCCACACAGCTCAAGGCCGCTGCTGTAACCCCACTGAAGGGAAAGACAAACCACTTGACAGAAGATATCCCTCTACTGCTCTCACACAAACCACACTTTCCAATCACAGTCAACAATGTGGGAGCCACAAATACTTCTTAGGAATGGACTTGAAATGAACCTAACACCTCTGCTTCTATCGCTGGCTCCCCGATAATACAGAAACACCATTAATTAGATGAGAGTAGGCACCATGAAACAACAGAAGAGACTAAGGCACTGTACTCTTCCTCTTACTAAACTCACTTGCGTGTTCCCTAACATACCTTCAGCCTCCTCCAGTTTTTGGATCTGCTTCAAAACTGGTTGAATATTCAGAAAAAGCCGGTGGCTGTTGCTGAGTAGCTGCAGCAAATGGCGTGACCTGAAGGGGCAACCCGTGTAGTAAACCAGTTTCCGTGCAGAGGGCAAACCATCTGGCTGGATTTCAAATTTTTTCCCCTGCACAAAGAGGAAATATGTGAAAGAAATAAGCAAGAGCACATTTTCAGCCACACAGTTACCAGAGACAGTGGTGGTCTCATGTGTGCAAGTGACAGGACCTGATGCAGCAGCACTGGCAGGCCAACAGCTTTGCCATATCCCAGGTTGGCAGCCACTGGCAAATGGCTTCCATTCCATCATACTTACCAGAAAGGCCAGCTTCCCGATGTGTGACCAGGGAAAGTCATAGAGGAGCTGGCGAACGTGATTCACCTCCTGCAACACATCAAACTCAGAGTGACACAGGGATTGGCAGGTACAGGGTGGAATCAGTGACGTGCAAAGAATTTGCAAACAACCAAGAATTTGAGATATGTGGAGCCCAGGGTTTGCAGGGGAGGCAGAGGAGCCGCGATGAGGGGGGAGGACAGGGAACTGGGCAGAGTTACTGCTACACCAGAAGGCTTTCACAGCAGTCTGTTACCTGATAGATGTGCATTCCTCTCAGGGTCAGGCCCAGGATAACTGTCGGTCGATCCTCCTTCTTATCCTAAAAGAACAGAAGAGTCAAAGGTTAATCTACAAAGGCCATGCTCTTGTTCTGGCACCTACTGCAAGAGTGGTAGCAGGACTCCTCATCACACAGATGCCATCAGCTCATTTGGTTTTTATTATGTTTGTAAAGTGCACCTGGCCTTGTTGACCTCTGAAATACCTATACCTAACCTATACCTAAAATCTTCTCATGCTGGGAGGCTGAGGCATTTCACCAGCATACGTCCTAGCTGCCCTGGACAGGGAATCCTTTAGCTTTAGTGATTTGAGAATATGGACAATTACTGTTCTCAGAGGTACCTTGTAATCTCTCTCCTTATCACGTGCTGTCTCTGCTGTCCCCATGAACATGCACCACTCTTGCCCTCCAGGTGACAGAGGGCCCAAAACAGAAGGGGAACCCATTCCCCTCTCCTTGCCCTCCCTCTCTCTGCTATTCCCATCCAGGGATTTGCTAGATCTGAGGTAGCTTTTAGCTGGGGCGGGAGCTAATCATGCCCGTTATGGGCATGATTAACATGGATGATTAACATGCCAGTTATTGCGACTTTCATTCTAACATTCAATCTTGGTGTTGGGAGTAGGTGGTTTTACACGAGTTTTATTACCTGGGTTGAAATACTGTCTTTTAACTCCTGCTGCATCTTGGTATGACATACTTAGTCTCTATTCATGTTCTTTTGCTTGAAGACCAAAAATATTATATTCTAATTCTTTCAGCCTCTCCTAACACAACAGAGTTAGGGAGGGGAACATATGCATTTTTTTTGTTAGGAGGAAAAGCAGAAAGAAAATTTGGAGGTAAAAATGTACGGGCTCACAAAGTTTAAACTTTATGTCACAACTCATCTTTATTTATGTCTCTCCACATCTGGCTTGCAAGATACAAGCCTTATGCCATCGCATTACCCCACCCTTTGTCCATGGTACCATCCCTGTCTTCAGCTCAAAGTAAGACATATTAAGAAATAATAAGAAATATTTTCTGCCTCCTAAGGATAAAGAGCTTTGTAAATCAGTACTGGTCTGAATGAGAGACAGGGGGTGTGTTGTATTTTCTTTAGCTCCCAACCTCAGCAGAAGCCATGAGGACGGTGTTAAGACAAAAGTGCCTGCTTTTGAAATCTCAGGGCAACCAGCCCACCAACACCTTCACCAACTCCTCTGCACTTGCTCAGGCGATCTGTGACCCAAACATCACCTAGGAAGAGCATCTCTCACCACAAAATGAGATTAGATAACTGTGTCGCACGGCAGAAATAAGACTCTATTAAGGATCAAACAACACATGGTACATGATGCCTAAATTCTAGTCAACCAGGAATTCAAATATTAAGAGCAACCAATGTACTGCCAGCTGGATTTCTTATGGCATTCGAATGTAACTAACTCTCTCATGACTGCATCACTAACAGCACTAAGAATCAAAACAGAGAACAGAAGGTAGGCGAACATCTTTGATTTGCAAGCAACTAAGCCTGGACTACTGATCAAAACTTATTTTGTCTAGAAAATGCAAGTTTCTTCAGTAACTAGAGCTGTTAGATATGTTCAAAGGACATGTATACTTCCCAGACATAATTCCCACTGAGCACAAAACCCCAAAAAGTTTAATTATGAGTCTGACAAGGAATGCATCTCCATTTGAAAAAAAAGCCCAAGCCATTCCTAATTGCATAGGCAGGTTTCACTCACCTAAGTGGAACAGAAAACTTCTCATTAGTCCCATTTCTAGATCTAAACACTTAGCATGTGAAAATGAAGCACGTTCTGTTTAAGCAGGTTTGGGTAAGGAGTCTAACACGCAACGATATAGGAATCCAAAACTACCAAGAAAAGCAGACAGCTTAAAAACGCCAACCAATCTGGCAGGGTTGGAGAAGGAACGGGATTTGAAAGTTGGCATGACTCAGTGTTACCTTCAGTTGTTACATGACATTTGTGTGAAAGCTGGCTAACCTTTTGTCATTATTTCAATGAACTACAACAAGTAAAAAAAGAGGCTTCATTGATTTCCCTGGTGCAATTCTACTGACAGGCAGGGACAAATATGAAGTTTTGCCATTCCTGTGGCCAGTTTCTTGGCTGAGGAACAAAACCAAATTCCAGCTACATCTGTATATTGGCAATGTATTTGTTTGTAGGGACAGCCCTCATTTGGCTGAGCATTTTAGATTTGTTTGGCCTCTCTGAATCAGAGGCAACTGTCCCTCAAACAAACAGAAAGAGAAAAATGCCATGGTGCACGCAGTTAATGATGGGAGAGAAGTTCAAAATAAGAAGCTCTTTGTTTAACCTTCTGCAGCCTGTAGAAGTGGACGGGCACATCTTCCAGCAGGCAGGACTCCTTAATGAACTTCAGCACCGCTTCCTTAGCGCTCAGCCCTTGCTGTTCTCGGTGCATCTCTGGGGCATGTTTCAAGATGTAGTCGCTCCCCCTCTTTGCAATTATCTAAACCGCAAAGAAAACAAACAGGTCAGCAACTCTTCAGCAATCCCCATGAGAGGCAGCTGTGATCAACAGCAAAGCAGTGGCTGGAGGTGGAGGAGGTTCATACATTCCCTCAAGATGTTGGTCTGTGTTTGCCTCTGCCTCCCTGGAGGATAAGCATTTAAAGCACCCCAGGTGACAGTGATGTCTCCAAACAGATCCTAGTGACAAAACTGTAACAGACCAAGACTACAGAGGTCACGTATTGGAATTAGTTTTCCTTTTAAGTATTGGAATTAGTTTTCCTAACTCTTGGCATCCATAAATGTTTATGGGCAGATAACAAATACTTCTCTGCATGCCAGCACAATCAGCAGCAACATCTCTGAAGAGGCAGAAATACTAAGTTTTCCTTTTAAGACCAGAAACTACACATTAGGCTTATTTAGCATTTCTATTCTCAAAGGGATGGATAACACTATCTCAAGGTATTTTTTTATCTATTAGGAGTGGTTGGCAGGCACGTGGCTTCACTAAGCAGTAGGAAAAACCTGCCATGGACCTTTTGCTCCTGCCCTGCAAGTGTCCAGTTCCCACGTTTGCCCACATGCCCTCTCCGTACAAGGCTACTGGGCAGTTCAGCTCTCTCCCATACTGAACTGGTTCCGTTCAGGCTGTGAGTGGCTGTGACAGGTAAAGGGATGATTGGCTGAATTCACTTCCCAACATCCCCCACCACCAGGGGCATTTAAAACTAGATTGCACCAGGTACCTGAGAACATACTGGCAGAAACAACCTGTCCTGGCTGAAACCAACCAGAGCCCATCACCACCTAGTTGCCACTTACATTTAATATTAAAGCCCTTGCTTACTCTCTTTGCCAACACCTCTGCATGCCCTGCCAGATTGGTTGCCCTCCCATGAGGAAGGCTGGCCTTGGTGGAGAAAAATATTGATGCCATCAGCTGTGCAGTGTCAGCAGAAAGAGATGTGCCAGCTCCACGTTCAAAGCTGGGTAGGTCAGACCAGGGCAGCAGTGCCTCTCCTCACTGGCACAAGACTTAGGGCAGCCCTTGGCCAAATGATATGAAGCATGTGTTGAAGGAAGTGATTGTGTTGGAGGGGGAGATTGCTCACTATCTCCCCAGGGGCAGGGAGAGAAGCGTCCCCATGCCTGCCAGATTTTGTTGTTTGTAATGATGTAATAAATCAACCACATACTTGCTTGGGGTGGTGGCTCAGCACAGGTGAGCAACAGTCTGGAATAAACTTTTTAACTGCCTCAGAAACAGCACACAAGACACACTATTGCCAGCGCTTTGTTAGCTACCTCCTGACAGGTGCCCCGTAACAAGGAATGGCATGGGATGAGGGTCTGTTGTCTGGAGAAAGGCCCACTATGGCACAGCAAAGCAAACAGGCTAGGATTTGTGCATAAAAGAGACTATTGGGCTTCAAGACAAGTCCTGTCACTAATCTGAACGTTCTCCCCAAAGCAGAGGACAGGGCCATCTTACAGGGGAGATGCAGTTTGCCTGGGACAAGCAGTCAACTAACAAAGCCTTAGCTAATTTGCCTTCATTTGACAACTAAATCAATTCTTGGTTATAAGTCCTGAAGGGCACAAGTCACACACACAATGCTTATAAACAAACATGCAAACTCTTTCTCTTTCCTCTTACTGCACTTGAGGCAGAGTTTAATGACAAAGCAAGCACCAGAGGCACTGCACAGCAGTATTACCCCGTAGAGTTTGGATCTATCCATTCCTGAGGCAAGCATTACAGAGAGGAGAACAAAGGGAAATAGACTTGGCTTTGCAGCCCTGAGGTTTTCTGGAGAGCTTGGGTTGTGCAGATCGTGCTGATGTACCACTGGAAACACACAACTCTTTAAGCCATAGAAGAATTAAACAAAGACATCTGCACTGTCAGAGTTATTCATGTGACACCAATACAGGCCATCACCAAGGAAGGATGTACCACCCACCTCACTGATGAGTGAGCCCAGGAACATGCACCTACATCCAGTGGAAAGACAAGAGATTTCTCCTGAGGGACCTTCAGGGTGATACTCTACCCATCTGCCTAATCGTTACAGCAGGAGATGGGGAAATTGTATGGCTGCAATTAGGTACCACCTCAGCATAGCTCCTGCTACATGCATGATCTGTTGACAGAAAGGATCCCCCCAAACTTACCCATTGTGGGAAATAAGCCTGAGGTTCAAAATATTTGCCAGCATGGAACTTCTCTCTGTAGTTGCCCAAGTCTGCCTGTAAGCTGTAGGCAGCCAGCAAGAAGTAGATTTCTTCTTTGTGGTTGCAATGAGACATAAGTACTTGCTCTTTGAGATGGCAGTAGTAGAGCTGCCGTGCCACCTTATCGCTGCAAGACAAAGGCAAATTTACTCCAAGAACAAAGTTCAGATAAGGCCCCTCAAAAACATCATCCTGCTGAGAAGAGGGATTAAACTTTGACATGTCTGATGTGATCCAATGCCACCCTGATACAACTGTGTGTGTAAGGAGCACCAAACCAAGATCAAGGTCTTCTCCCACTAAGTGTTGTACAAACACGAGAAATGGTAGCTTCTACCTTGAGGAGCGTGAGATCTAAGAAGTTAGGGCAGAAGGCAGATGAAAGAAAAATCACATCACACCTGTTTTGAAGACTGACTACAATCAAGCATTTCTGTTTCCCTGAAAAGCCTGTAGCAGCCAGGAGAGTCAACTCCCTTGGACTCCCAGTCCTGTTTCTTGCACACCTGTCCTCCTTTTCCCTCTAAACTTGGCACTGCTTTTTGTTTCACCTTGCCTTAGGCTCATGATAGTTTTTAACAGCCAATTCCCAGCAAGGTAGATCAAAAGACACCGGAGCCCTGGGCTTGTTTTTGTCTTCTTCCTCAAGCTGCTAAACAGGGATTGTCTGATAAGGAATAACTATGGCATAGCTTTGATAACCCACACACCCTGCCCCCAGAGATCATGGTAAGCAGGCTGCTGACATGTGTATGTAGATGAGGTGCCGGACACTACAGTCTGCTTGTAAAAGTGTGCAAGTATAGTTTGAAGGGGCCAGATAACTATCTCTGCATGGCTCTACAAACCTCTCCAATTAAACTATTACTACAAGAGAAATATGCCTGTGATGGTGGAGGATACGTAACTCGGGAGTGGAAGAATGGTATGTACAAAAAAGACAAAACTAAACAAAAATCACTTATCAGCCAGACAGACTCCATAAGAGTCTCCACTATCCAAAAATGCAAGACTATGGAGAGAGAAAACACAGAAAACCACATGCTTTGCTCAAGACAAGAATGAATGCCAAAAATTTTGTAAAGATTTTAATCCATCTAAATGATACCAGCTCTCGACTTCCCCCAGGCACCAAGCCACACCAGAAGCATTGATGCAAATTAACTCTGTCAGTTGTTAATTTTTAACTACCTCATCCTTTGTTCTGTACCATGGGTGAGGGTGGTGCTGTTTTGAGTGCAGCCCATATTCAAAGTGAATGGACTACAAATGAAAAACTTTAACTTATCAAGTAATTTCTATTGTCCATGTATGAAAGTCCATTTCCAGGAGTAGACTGCACAGAGCACTGCTCAAATACAAAAAACAGATCCAAAACATGTGCTTTGGAGTATAAATAACTGGTTTTGGTATATTCATTCGGTGCCTTTTATACAACCAAAAGACACAAGCAAAAGAGTGCTAATCATGTTTTGATAATGTCGTCATTCAACCTGCACTTTCAACACGGATGGAAAAGCAGCCATAATTTTCCTAGGGATATGGAGTATGATTCAGGCAGAAAACATTCATAGCTGAGTGAGAATATCTGTGAAGGTCTTAAAAAAATTCAAGCAGATTTTTAAAGCTTATTTCAATGAGTTCACAGAGACGAGCTTAACAAAGGAACATTATTTTTCCTTCTTTTTAAGAACACACTGAATAATTCAAAACCCAGTAATTACCACAGAAGAGCACTTACCCTATTACTCTTCCATTTTCTACGTAGTATTGTACTCTAAAGAACGCAACAAATGGAGGGCTGAATTTCTCTGTTCCCTAAAGCAAAGACAGAAGATGAGTTAAATTATGATCAGCATCCAAAATTCCTGTTACCTATCTGGTAATGTTCTCTCCTTTGAAATTCACTCCCCATACTGCTTTTCATTTTCTACTCTTAGCAAGTTTTAGGAGGGAGTCGGACTGTCTTGGAGGCTTATGACAATGAGGCATCACAAAACAATCAGACAGGTTGAATGACAAAATCTCCTACGAAGAGCAGAAGATTTTTGGATAGGAGGGATGAGCTGGTGTAAGACTCCCAGTGTAGCCTGGGGACACCCAGGCTGGCCCAGAATTACCTAGCTCAGCACCTGGCAGCACCACAAACACATTCGTGCTGAACGCAGCAAGTTTAACCCAGCCTCCCTCAAAGCGCCAGGCAAGGCAGCAGTGCAGTGTGCCACACTGGCACGGACATGGCATTTCCAGGGCACTCCTAGGAGCAACCATCCATCCCTGCACCGCACCACACCACATCACCCAGCATGGACACACATGCTGCCCTGTTCAGCAGTCACTGCCTGGGGCTCAGGAGCACCAGCCTTGTATCAGCTACATGCTTGTTGTTTGGCAGGCCTCCTGGTTAGCTATTCACACATTCCTGTAGCCATAGAGCAAAATGCAGTAGTAGTGTCTGCTTCACACTGAGGAGTGCTGTTAGAAGAAAGCCAGCATGAGGCCTGTTGTTTTAGCCACAGCCTATCTTTCCAACTTAAAGGCTTGTTTCAACAGGAGAAAAAAAAAAGAACAAAGGGAAAACGAAGAAAGGAACATCTTACTAGCTCATTCTCTCATCTTTCCTACTTTGCCACTTTCATGTTCACACAGGTAACTTTGCTCCACAGGCAATTACAAGGCTTTGCTGGTCAGATCCATCTCACTGGGACAAGGTACATGGCATGCCCTCCACACCTGATGCAGCTTCTCGACCATGCAAACATCTCCATTTTATTTCTGGAAGTTGTTCATAGTCACCCTATTTTATCTGTTCATAGTCACCCTATTTGATCAGCTGGACTGGGCTTTCCACCTGAAACCTCTTAATAGGAATTAAATCTTTGTCAACTAATCCAGTCCAACAGGCTAACTCATCTCAGACTGTAGTACTGCAAATGGCAAATCATTAAGTCTTTTGTGATTTGCATCACATCAGAGGTTCAACACATATCCTGACCAGGAAAGTGTAGCAAGAATCCAATCACAGAGAGATCTCAAAGCATACCCTATCCTGAGGTGACTAGAAACACCTGCTTTGGGCAGCGCTCACTGGCTGGACAGACAGCCCCTCCACATGACTCTGTCTATTTCTGAAGTAACTCTCACTTGTTTGGAAAAGCAGAGCACATGCTTGAGGATAAGAAAAATGCCCAAACCTCACTAGTTATCTACAAACTTTGGTAAGTAGCAGAAGTGGCAAGTGTGCCTACTCTGCAAAGAAAACGCTTAGGCAAGGTGAAAAAAAGTAATTTACAACTTTTACAACGATCCAGTTAAGATATCTGAAAGCAATTGCATGCTATACTTTGTTCTAGACTATGGCTCCTCTATTAATGACACACACAAACAGGCATTATCATGTTTGAATGAACAGTATTAAACAATGACATAAGCTTGTCTTTATTTCATGTAGTTTTCCCCTCCCTTGTCAGGGTTAGATAGCCTTAAAGAACTAGGACTCGTCTCAAACAAAATTTCCTTCCTCTTCCCTCCACCATCCTTTTGCACATACTGTGGGAAGAGTCACAGCTCCAGCATTTCCCATGCACCAGATTCAACTCACCAAAGGTTATTTTAGGCTGTTTTGCTTAAGGAAATGAGGTCTCCAGACTAAGATCCAGACTAAATACAAATGGAAAACTGACCAACTGACCTTCTCCACTTCTGCAGCAGCCAAGCAACAACCATGTGGTTACTATTGCTCAGCTAAAGTTGCATAAGGGGCTGGTTTAACTAACTGTACAACTATGCAAAAGTCACTGCATCTTGCTACTGAAAAGTATTCTGCAAACCATCTTCAAAAAATGCTTGATGGACCTTAGTTTAAGAGTTTTCATTTCACTGTGCAGTCCAACAAAAAAGCAGCGGCTTCCAAAGTTAAACACCTCTCTTACTTTGGTGGTCTCTTTCTTCCATTCCTTTGAAAAGTATTTGCTAAGCTTCTGCTCCAGGTCTATAAAAACATATTCATTATCTGAAAGATAAGAAAAAAGGAATTCAACATAAAATAATTGGAAATGTTTAGTCATTAAACATTTAGGTTACTCTACAAGTTATTTCCAAACAATACATTTGCTGACCAGGAAATAGACAGGGCAGTGAAAAAAAAAAAAAAAAGAAAAAAAAGAAGACTACTCTTAAGTACATGTGCTACTCCAGACAGCATGGAAGGAAGGTCATTCACCCCTTCAAGAGAACTGAGCTAAAGGTTCCCAAACATCTTAACCAGAAATGCAGAATTCCTGCTTTATAATCAAGAAGCCATTTACAAAAAAGAGAAGCATCATATTACCCAGCTAATTGTACTGTCAGCTTACCAGATTCTGTTTTTTCATTATTATTAAATGACCAAGTCCTACCCAAGCTTGTATTCTGCCATCATGTAGCACCATGGTCCAGCATGGCAAAAGTAAGTAAATAGAACTGGGTACTTGACAGGTTTCATCCTCTGCATGTGAAGGGGATCCTCTGAAAGGGTGAGAAACAAGAGGACCAAACACAAATGCCTTTCTCAGAAGGTCTGGTGCATCCTGCTCACACCTGACTTCTTTCATATGGAGAAAAGATGAATTAAAGGAAGGGAAACCTGGCCTGCCTCAAAACACTAAAGGACCAGGACTTGCTCTCCAACCTAGTGAGAGTGAACAAGACACAGCCTGAATGGCACATCATCTTGAAAGACGTTTGTGCTGCTTTCAAAGCTGATGTTTCATAACACTGCTTACCAATTATCAAATACAAACAACACATCCAGTGAAAGATTTTTTTCCTGAGTCTTCAAGTCTCTTAAGAAAAAAATAAAAGACAAGACCTGACAGGTGTTTCAGGCTGCAGTAGCAATGCCAGCTGAGCACATTCACCTGACCAGTCCCTCTACACTTTGATCTTGCTTAGAACAGTGTTTTGACAGGTGACACAAGTGCCAAGATGAAGAGCATGCTCCTTAAACATGAAATGAGCAGGAGTAAAAAAGGAAGGGAAAAAAAAAAAAAAAGATCCCTTCACAAAACAAACTCCTGCCCCTTAAGACCAGCCCAGACTTCCAAATAAGAGCCTGCACTCATGTCTGTATTATGGCAGATGCAGGCCTGGCATGGCCAGTGTTATAGTAGGTGTTGAAGGGGGCTCTGAGCTACCTCACAGCCCTTCCAAAGCATTCCAGATCCTTACAGGGGCAGATACAACAAATTCTTTCTTTCTTGCTAGCTTTCAAAAAACAAGCAAGCAAAACAACCTCCTATCACCACCTCCTTCAGCTCCCACCTGAAGTTAAAGAAACCACATCTGGTGCTATCCAGAACTGGCCCACACATCACCCTACTAGGAAACCTCTTGTAAAATAGCAGTAACACTGGATACAAAAAGGACAATACCCAAAAAAGTCCTGTTTCTGTCTCCATGCTCTTTCCTTCATTGTACTGCTTCCAACTGTACTTTTAATATACCTATACTTCTGTTTATCACATTACTTGACATATCACATACAGACACAAAACAGTATTTAACTGCACCACCGAAGTGGCTGTCTAGAATTTCTGCAAGGTGGGCAATTTATGTGCTGTAGCACACAGGATGATATTGAAATTATTTTTGCTGTTTTGACAAGGAAAGGAAGAGTTTTTACAATCACAGAGATTGCATCTTGTACCTGCCTCTTAGCTTCTGTCTAAGATAGGGTGGCTGGGGGTTACACTGGCCCCAGCCCTTCCTTCTCTAGGTTCATTAAGATGAGATAACACTGCCTGGAAGAGGCTGATAGAAGTCCTAGTGAGTGAGAGAAGGGTTTGTTCATGTTAGGCTTGTCTCTGTCCCACATCAGCTGCCAAGCTGGTAAGCATCACTCCATAAAGATTTTTTTAAAAAAAGTAAGTAAAAGCTCATTTAGGGAATCAATTGCACAGCAAGCGACAGGAGCGGGATAACATGAGCACACCACCCAGTCCCTGCCTGGGCTTTGGCAGTCCTGCAGCAGGGCAAACCCTCCACTATGGACTCCCCACATGGCATAGGGCTGGTCCTGATGGCACAGCCCATCACTGTACCCAGTGATGGGTAAAGCCTGTGTCAGCTCTGCCAGCACTGTGGTCTTCAGCTGACACCTTGTTAAGAGGTTATAACAAGTTGAAGTGTCAGTTTTCCTTTCTACTTCAACAATGATCCTATGCCCAGAGGCATTTAGAGAAACATATTAATTCTATTCCTCAATCAGGAGGGAAAAATTGCAATAGCAAGCACAGTGACATCCCCCAAACCATCTCCTGAATAGTACCTCCTGAAAGGGAAAAGTGTGACAGAACACTTACACTACAGTAAAGCCATTTGTTACCCACACCCCAAGCCCCTCTTTATCTGTCATGTTAATTAGGTTAGAGATGATTTTGTGAGGGCACAGATGTCACACCTGAGGATTCCAGGTTATTATCAGGCCTACTGGGAGATATACATAAACCACAAGAATAAGCCAGGCTACAGGAGCACACCCCAATGTATAATCTCTTCTTGGGGGTCCTACACTTCCCCAGCCTGGTTCAGCATCTTCCCTCCTGTGCAAGAATGCAGCACTGAATTCCTGCCTTAATGAATGGCTGGAATGTCAATCTGCAATGTAAGCCTCCATCTACAAAAACAAAGAGGTATTTCCCTCCACAGACCTACTGCTTTGTGGATGGCTTTAGTTTTTGGTTTGGTTTTTTTTTTTTTTTTCCTTACACTGGATTAGTGATGAAACCCTAAGAGCTCTTTTGTCAGATGCTAAAACTGTCTGCTTTGAAAATAAGCATCTCTAACAGATACGAGGGCACCAAACTGCAGCACCTCTGAGCAGTGCTGTAAAGGACAATATAGAAATGCACAGATGGCCTCCTTTCCAGGGAAGAATAAATTTGATCTGTGGATCCAAACAGGGCTGGATGCTCAGCAGGTACAAACTGCCATTGCTTCACTGGTCTCATCTGAAGGACAAGTGAAAGGTACCAAGAAGCTGACTGAGAAGCACGCATAAAAATACACTCTCATCCACCTGCAGCTACTGGCACCGCGTTCATGAATCTCATCTCAGCACTGTAGGTGATCTTACAAATACATCAGCTTCTCTTGAAAGGTTCCCCTATGTATGTATGTGCAGATACCAGACCTGGCACAACTCACCAGTGCACTGCACTGCAATCCCAAGAAATGCATCTAGACAGCCAGCTCCTTTGCAGTAAAGAAATTCACACACTTCTCCCAATTTCACCTTTAAGAATTCTCAAATGAGATTGAAAATTTATGCTGTAAAAATCACATTTCAAAATAAGCAGTTAGCAGAAATGTAAAACACTTCTACTCTGCAAAATTAACTTAGCACATTTTATGTATTTAAAAAAATACAAGACACGCATTGTTGCAAAAAAATAATGTGCCAGGTCCTCAGTTAGAAAAAAGTGGCACAGTTCCAGTCAGTTACAGACTTACAATAGGCATTATTTACACTGCAGGAAAAATGTGAATGGAAAATTATGGCTGTAATATAGGGTCAAATCAGTTCTGAGTCATTGTTAACCTAAAGGCCATTATTTTGCATTAACCAGTTCATCCTCATCTCATTTTTTTATGAAAAGTAAGTTCTCTGCATAAAAGCTAAGTAATGGTGATGCCAAAAACCTGTTCTCCTCCTGTGCCCATTGTGGGCTAGGAGCACCAACAAATTCCACAAAGGTGTCCTACCAAGAGTCAGTGCTTAGCCCCACAGGCAGCCAGGAAGATCCCTTTAACAAATCTGGCTAAGTCATGTATATTTTAGCAATGCAACTAGATGTCCAGAAGAATAGGATTCGAATAAAATATGAATTAGTGCAAAGCCAAATTTCCACATAGCGAGCATTTTCTGCCTAAATGAGAAGGGAAAAAATTATCCATAGCTACTGCACTTAACTTTTCCCAGATGCTTCAATAAGCTTCATGGCAATACCACTACGTCCCCTGAGGTACAACAGGAAAGAGAGCAGGATAGAGGGATGCTAGGGTTAGGGGAGAACTGAAGCTTAAAAAAACCACAAAACAACAAAACCTCACAATATACCTCACAACACATGCTGTAGCCCTCACATAACCTGAACACCAGCATGGATTTTTTTTGTTTGATTATTGAAGAAGAGCTGGCTACACACCCCCTCTTGCATGTGGATCTCCCTGAGCTTCCAAGCATTAGTGATTTAGGAAAATCACTACCCACATAGCACTTGCTCCCACCACCCCTGCATAACTTCTCAATGCTCCTGGTGTTACCTTTCAAGCCAACAGAAAGAAATGTTCACTTTCTGATATGTGGTTGATCAGTTTACTAAAGGGTCTAAAAGAACTTGGTTCAGGATAACTTTGCATTTTTAGCTTTAGCTGGAAAGTACATGTTTCCCAAGTGAAGGAAAGAATCACAACACAGACTGGGAGTAATGCAAGGGAGATCCTGGCTGAGGTCACTTTACCTGGGATGGACAAAAGGCATATGGAGGGTAGCATGAAAGGAGACAATATTAAGAACCCTTAGATCTTGAGGTGTTAGGAACTGTTGAGGTCTGAATACTGAGCTAAAGGTTCAGTCATTCCTGGTAATGGATAGGTACTGCCAGAATTTGATGTTGGCATCTTACATTTAGCAACAAGGCATGCCCAGGCAAAGATCTTCATACTTCAGCAGTGTCACGGGGTATTCTCCTGCACAAGAAGAGCTGCAGAACCATTTCCAGCACTGCTCATCCAGGGGAAAACAAACCCTTTGCAATTCTCAGGCAGGAGAGCACTTCTCTGGATGTTGTACCAAAGGAGAACCAACTGACAGCAAGTACAGGCAAAAAATTGCCTTCATAGGAAGAGACCATGTAAGTCCTTTCAAGGAGTACTTTATACTCTCTGGACATCTGAACCCACCCACCAGGTGGTACATTTCTGCATGTGTTTTTCTTATATTGCATATAATTCATCTGAGGTACCAAAGTAAGTGTAATAGAGCTGTACCTTAGGTTAGAATACAGGAGAAATTCCTAAAGAAGATTCAACTATGCAAGATTTAAGAGAGGACAGGCAAGAAGCACGGATAGTGAGGAAGGACTGGTGTGTAGAAATCATTATAAGGTATTTCAGAGAACTTTTGTTATTTGTCTCCTAAGAGACCCCTTGTTATAAGAGATATTCATGTAATATAAAGATAACCTGTTAGCATATCCTGTCTATGAACTTCAGTACTGGAAGATATACAGATGCAGAAGAGTTAACTGGAAGCAGAGTGATTTTGGCAGAGTTAATCACTGAGCTCCTTGGTAAGCATGTGCTGGGAAGCATGGGCCTGGCAAGGTGAACAGCCATAGCTTTAAAAAACAGAGTATTATCGTTGAGGCAGGAGAGCTAAAGCAAAGGGATTTGTTTTCGTAAGAAAGGCAGCCTGACAAATTCATAAGAGGACACAGAAACAGTGGCAGGGTATAGGAGCTGCAGTCTTGCTCCTTCCCAACTGAAGGCTTCCATCTGCTTAGGTCAAGCAAGGTTTGCTCCTAGAAAGGCATGGCCCAAAACTCAGGATCGAAGGGATCTGGGTTATAACAACAAAGGAAGCCTGCCTGTTCTTTGTCTGCTGACATTCAGTTTTGTTTTAGAAGACTGAATGTGTCACTGCACACACTTTCTGATAACAAGAGGGAAACCTTCTGCAAGGTACTAGATAACGTTGACCGCACAGGAGGATTTTCCATATATGACCCTGCTGCTGAAGCCTATGGAACCAGATAGAACCTGGCAGGGTCACTGGATCTTTCACTGAGCAAACTACAAGTTAAAAAAAAAAAATAAAACCCAAGCACTTCAGCAGCAGGAGCACACAAGGTAGAGCCTGCCTGATGATCCATGACAAAGCTAGAAGAGCAACATGTCCTGAGGTTTGTAGGACTTCCCATTAACACACATGCCTGAACATGATTTTCAAAGTGATCAAATTCTTATAGATACAATTTTTTTTTTCTCCTCAGATATATAGGGCTGAAGCGGTTTTCCTCCTGAGAACAAAAAAACAGTTCAAGAGCAGAAGGGATGAAAAATTCTATCCTGACACTGTAACTGTTACTCTTAATCCTGAAGCTTGCCCTCAGCAACAGCCAGAAGAGAAGGCAACATATTTAGGCATCAAATGCTGGGAAACTCACTCCAAGACCTGCAGCTTAGATCTTCCAGCATTCATGGGTTTGCAACTTGCATGGTGCTTTATGTTCCTGTTTCCCTTTTTGCCACACTTAGGGGTTAAACTTCTGTTTATGATTAAGGACCCCAACCTCTTCCCCCACACACATACTTACCATGAGACCAACTGAGTCTTAGTGTATCTGTACAACGTCTGCAGGTCAAATGGGCTCCTAATCCAGATAATCCATGCAGTGTGATTGGCTACAGTTCTGAAGAAATCCTTTAATTTTCATTCTCTTGCTACTGCTGACAGTCATGGTTTTGTTGACAAATTAGCAGCAAAGTAATGGATGCAGGTGGATTAGAATACCTTGTTTTGCATGTGGCAGTATCAAACCACCAAAAATAAATACACATTAAGAAATTGGGAAAGATGTCATTACTAAAAAAGGGTGGCTGTTTTTTAAAAAGTGTCTTCTTGAAGCTGCAGCACAGAGGTGAATGCAGGATGAAGGAGAGGATTACCTTGTTCAAAAACGTAGATGCCTCCTCTCCATTTTTTGGATACCTAGCTCAGCCTTTCCTAAGGGACCAAGCCAAGGCCTCCCCCCTTCTCAGCCTCTGTGGGATGTACACTGACTTGCCACTCAGCCAAGACAGTCGACTTAAACAATCATAAGGCAACCCAAGGAATGCAACACTTACCCAGGTCCCCCCACGACCTGACCTGAGTGCTTCCCTTTTTTGAGAGGATATCTTGTTGTGAAGTCAAAAATCCCTGAGAAGCAGCAATACCTTAAAATGCCAGACTCAGCACTACATTTGCTATAGAGGCAAGACCTCAGCTATCACAGATAGCAAGGGAGATGATCACCAATCTGTTGACCAAAACAAGGTGGAGAGAAACCAAGTTGTGGAACAGAAAAAGTACCTCCTTTCAGGAAAGCAAATAACCAACCCCCAAAACAAACAAAAAAGAGATGTTAATTCAGGCTACTGGACTCTTGTAACTCTTTTCCTTGACTTTTTAAGAGCTTTCTGGAAGAATTAGTGGCTAAAGAAAGGAAGAATACTTTCATGAAGCGAGAAGACTGTTTCCACTTAAAGCTGTGGGCAATGTACTCTAAAGTTTAGTCAGAACAGCTCTATTATGTTCTTTGGGATGTGGTGGTTACAATGCATTTCCAACAGGCTGAAAGGTATCTGCCATTACAGGTTACTTTGGGACCAAAAGCCCTGTGCTTGATAGGGTGAAGGAAACTGCTTCACAGAAAAGGTGTGAGGGAAGGCAAAAGCAGGGTATGGAAAATATTAAATAAAAAACATGTGAAGGGGAGAAAAAAGTGAAAGAAACATGGGAAAACAGAAGAATTCAAAGAAAATAGGAATGAAATTGCCCTATCTTAAAGGAGAGCACAAGAGTTCCAATTTCAGGCAAGATATCCTGCAAGTGGAATAGGCAAAACCTGGTGTTAAAAAAATGTCACAAAGGGGAGGACTCAGAAACACAGATGATTTGTGAAAAAAGTTAAGAGCATTCAGGCCTCCTCACATGAAAAAAACTATGCTGGTTTAAACCACAGGTATATTAGGTCTAAGGAATCCTTTGGAGACTCTACAAACCTTATGGAGACAAAAAGCTTATGTTCCTCTCAGTTTGAACGCTGCACTCAAAAAAAGCAGTTCTTACAGAATGGGAGCATAAAGGAAATGAGACAAACTTAGAAAAAACACCTTATTTTATCCCACATATTTATAAAGAGGCAAAAGAAACCTTATTTAGAAGGACTTATAAAAGACTGCTATAATTTCAGTGAAATATCTAGAATTGCAGTAGTAAATAAAACACCTGAGAAAAGTTTTTGGAGGAGAGGCAAGTCTTTCAGTGCTTTTGGAACTATGACGAGGCAAGATAACCAAACAACAGATCCATTTCTAATTACTAAGAGTCGGGGTGTGGGAGGGAACATAAATGCTTACACAATACCAGAAATGTGATCTCTCATATCAATTTGCTTCTCTAAGGCATCATCTTAACACCATTTCCTGGCCAATACTAAGCCATAGGACCAAGCAAACTGGACTTTAACTCATGAACTAGAAGCTTTGTATTTCCCATGTGATATTTCAAAACCCAATGTATCCCACGCATGTATTCAGTCCCTTATCATTTGACTTTCCTCTCCAGTGCCACATTCTTCACATGTGACTTCAGAAGATAAGTAACACTTTCAGCCCCAAAATCCTTTTAAAATCCACCTCCTGTTCAATATCTATAGTTTTGAATAGAGTAACAAAAACATTGACTAGCAACTCCCACTACAGGAGAGAAAGCAAGCCCCACAAAGAGGTGGAATCCAAGAACAAAGGTGGAGAACAAACACCCCCCTCCCCTCCGCCCTTTACTCAATTTGTCTGCCCACATACCAAAGATCAAAAGAGCTCTGGGAAGGCTCTGCATAATCTACATACTTTGTGACCTTATTACAATCAAATTCCCCCTGCAGGCACAAGCTCTGTGTATATATGCACACACTGTAAATACACAAGCGGGTCTGTGGATGTTTGCCAAGTCACTTGCCCCTGCATTGAGTTTGCTTACTTTTAACAATGCTAAGGCCAAAGAAGTGAGGCTCTTTAATCTTCACTAAATCACAAACTTGCTGAAAGAGCTCCTGTCCAGTGGCTTTGACCTGAAAGACACAAACAATCCAACATTACAGATGGCTTATGCACCTGGATGGAGTAACTCTTCTAAAGAATTTGAGTTCTAAAGAAGAGTTGCAGACCAATACATTTTTGGATACCAAAGTAAAATACTCAAACAAAACCACACCGGAGAACATCCTTTGTTGTAAGTATTATTGCTATTATCATAGAATAATAACATTAATATTTGCATAAATGAAAATACTGCTCCCTTGCAATTTTTTTTAAAGAAAAAAAAACCCAAAAAACAAAAACACACACACACACAAAAAAAAACCAACAAAAAACCAAAACAAACCAAAAAAAAACCACCCAGAAGTTTTCATTCAGGAGAAACAGGAACAAAAGTACCCAACAAACACAAGACTCTGAGTAGCTCATAGGTTAGAGATGTGTTTTTTCTGTGCCTCACACAGAAAAGCTTGTTCTGTCTCCTGCTGACTTCTAGTCACACAGCCATTAACATTTTTATTTTTGGCAGTTGCAGCCAAAAGCCTGTAAGACCCTGCCTGTTTCTCTGCACACTGAGACCTTCTGATATCCCTGCCTCCTGTAATGCACAGACTACCCCAGAAGGAGCATGGTTCTGGTTAACTGCATGTGCAGACCTGATGGTGTACTTTGATAGGAAGATTCCCCCACTAAATGTCCCCCCATCCATAGCCTCATTTCCCCCTGTCCTATGCACTATCCCAGGAGTACTGACAGACAAAGCACAGGCAAATACAGAAACTCCTCAGCCCACAGAGACACGGGGAAAGGAGTCCAGAGAAAGAGCAGATGGGGAGAAGAGAACAGCACTGACACAGACAACCTCAGCTGCAGCCATGGTGCAGCCAGCTGCAGCTGCAAAATGGGCCAAGACCTTGGAATTTCATTACCCCACTGCTGGACCATGCAGACTAGCAGTGCCAGGAGCAGCTGCCTGCAGGGGTACGCTGCAGTGCTATAGACCGAGCAACAAAGATGACAGGGCAGAAGTTGACTGTTTAACTCTCCTACAAACCAATCACCATCCTAATTTCTAAAGCTCTTTTAGTGTAGGTATGCCACACACCCCAGAAACTGGCTTGCATACACCTCCCTACCCCAGGCTGTACCATGTCACTAGATATGGACAATGGGAAACAGGAGGTCATTTAAGCACTCATTTTCTTCTACTTGACAAGGCATCAGTAGCCTGGAAGTCTGTACTACACCAATGCAAACATGTGTAAGCCTTGAGCCGGGAGGAGGTAGTGCAGAGTTCTGATAAGTCTCAAAACCACATCTGGGTCTTATGAGTCCCCATGTGAGACTGCACCCTTTCAGTCTCACACCTAGATGCAGTGTTTGGTCAGACACCCTGAACACAATTTGGAAGTTAAGTTGGTCACAGAGCAATCTCCTTTGCCAAAGAAGCAAGCTCTGACTATGTTCTCCTACCTGGGAAGGATTTGCTAAGAAAGATGTGAGATACCTCTAGCCAGAATGGTTATAGGCATACAGGAGTCACTGGCAGCACAGGACTCTCTGTAAATTGTGCAAACACAATGGGATGAATTTTCTAAGTGGCAAGCTTTTATACCTAAGGGAAGAAAAACCTGTTTTAAGGTACTTAATTCCAGGGAACTGAGCGCTTCAAGTGACAGTTTTGTGGCACACAGCTCTAAACAGTGATTTAGGCAGAGTTCTTGCATAACAGGTGTGTTACTACCACCTTCTCCATTCTCCTCTTGACACTTTCCTTCTGTATCAAGTTCTACTCCCAGCCTTAAAGGCTATGCAATACCAATTTCATTTGCTGTTCCCTCCTACTTTCCCCTCTGCTCAAAGCAACCAGTACTTCCCTTTGCAATTTTCATCTTTGGACTTTCCTCCCTATGCATATGGTTCCTGTGCAAGACTGATCTCAGAAGTGCTATGACTCATTCATTTTACTGATACTCAGCTTTGCCCCATGTCAGGCTCAGGGCTTCTTTACACGTGAAATTTAGTCCAAAGTGAAATTAAGTGCAAGTTTACAGACAGTACCTGCTACTCCAAGGTCATTCTGTGTACAGATATTCACATGCATTAGTTGCCTCTATCTATTTTTCCTGGTACGTATGCTTTGAAACATTGGCTCTCCTGTTCACAGAACAGCTGAAGACTTCAGACCTATGCTTGCCATTCACCAACACACAGGACCTCACCAGACTTCCTCCACTCCAAAACTTTCTCCCACTTTGCCTTGCCCTTCTCAGAGCAGCTGGTGAGGTGTAGCATCCCCTAGCTCCCCTCACTGCTCTGCTTCTCCTCACATTCACAACTGAAGAAGGCAGTTTTACTCCTCACCATTCCTCCAGATTCACCGTACATTCAGAAAGGTAGACATCAAAGCTAATTAAGAGATACTTGATTGCAGGGGAAGAGAATTTAAAATGGCTCCTGCTCTTCCCTCTTCAACATCTGTGAATGGTGTAAGACAAATATATTTTAAAGAGCAAGCTTCAATCTGTATGTGACCACATAAAACACATATAGGTAAACTCTTATCTGCAAGGGTGGAATTTATATGGGAGGGGAAAGGGAGGACTTACCTACATAAACACTGTGTTTATCATGGGAAGGATCTGTAATTTATTCTGCTGGAAAAATAACCATTCCTACCTACCTCAATGAGCTGCAAGCTTGTTTAGTATTTGCATTCCACACTGAAGAGGTTAAAAGGCTTTGGAAATCTTTAGTAGTAGCATTATTATTCTAATAAATGCACAAAGTATCATCGGTGGTTGTGCTAATTACATTTGGGTTCTACCAACATCACTAGAAAACTGCCTTGATGTTTCTTTAAAAAAGAAAGATCTTTTCAGCTGTGAAATCTTAATTTTTGTTGCTGTTTTGAAAGAGTGTTGTCATAAAGTCAGAAGCCAAATGAAAAGCTGTTCCTGGTGACTTGCCCAGCTGTAACAGGTCATGTTTCACTCTCTATGCAATTAGGACACAACTGTGTGTTGAGGTCTCATGTTTTGGCCCAGGCAGCTATTCCCTTTCACATGCAGGCATCTCCAAGTACATACTTTCCCAATTTCCCAGACATGAAAGAAAGGGGTATCAGAAATATACAAGAGTGAATATCTTTAAAAGGAATACAGAGGGTTGCAGTGGAGGATTCCTCTGCAGGACAACGTAGTGACGCACAAGGCACTGCAGCTTTTTGGAGGGTCAGCAGGCTGGGACAGGACAGGGGAATAGGAAGGGACACAGAACTTCTCCTCTATTCCTGTCAGCACTCAATGCAAAAGTCTATTTCTTACGCTTACTAAATATTTTAGAGGTATTAAAAAAGACACGCAGATGTAGCATTTAGGAACCTGGTTTAGTGGTGGACTTGGCAGCGTCATGTTTATGGCTGGACTCGATCTTAAGAGTCTTTCTCATTCCAAATTTATTTTACGACAAATTGCAGGTTTTTGTGATGTACTGGAGCATGACCCAGTGGTGAAGGAACAACTGTGTGCTTTATTCAGGCACACCCACAGCAAGGAGCAGTGACAGTGTCAGCCCTGCTGGCACTGCCCTCCTGCACCTTCCCCATGGCTGGCTGGCTCTGCTATTTCCCATCTTTAGTCTCCCTGATAAGAGCTATAAGAAGGTGAGATTTAGGGTCAGCTGCAACAGACCATTACCCAGGTCCGTACACCTGTTGCCAAGAACTTAATTAAATCATCGTTTTCTGCCTTGCACAAAAGCCAGTGGATTGCAGAAGCCTTCTGGGGCAGTAGACGGGCTGGGTTTGAACCAGTAACCTAAAAGCACAGCGTCCCAGATTTTTCTGTTAAAGCTTTATTCCATCCAGCCCTCGAGGCTGTTTCAGTTAAGGACGCTACACTTAGACACAGCAGGTAGGAAAATTCAGACACAGAGCACACATAGTTTCAAAAGCCACAGTTTCAATCAAGTACTTAAAACAACAGTTCAACTCAACTGTCTTTTCCCCCTCCTCATCCCAAAGCAGGGGAAAAAAAACCTACCCAAAACAAAGCCATATCTCCCCAGCCCTTACCAGTGCATGCACACACACACAGGAGAGCACTTATCTTTGAAACTTGCTGGTCCTCTGAACGCCAAGTGCCTCTTGTCAGCTCGGTTTCTCACAAGTTCAAGGAGCAGCCGGCATTGCACAAAGAGGCACCATGCTGTGCAGACACCTTGGGCTGCCAGCTGAGCTGGCCCTCCTGTCACTCATGCACACTTTGACACATTTGAGGCAGCAATCAAAGAAAGGAAGTGACTTACCTCGATTTTTTGTGTGTATGAGTACCCAAGAGGAGGGAGAAAAGCCCACCCTCAATGGCTGTTTGCCTTAGACTCTTTAAAAGGATCTGCAGGCTATCAAAACCAGTGATAGCTGGACTCTTACAAGAGTAAACAGTCATATGTTGGGCACACTTGCTAAGTAATCAAGGTATTTTGTGTTCAATTTTTTAAAAATTGTTGGATCATTACAAGCAGCAAAACCATTCAGAGATAATAAAAAGTAAATAACAACAGAAAAAGAGCAGAGGAGACCTCCACCCTACAAACACAGCCAGGACTTCTAACAAACTCTGAGAATGAGCTGAAGCTGCCCAATTAGAAAATGAAGCATCAATTACCCTAAGCTGGCTAATAGCCTTTCGGTCAGCAGACTAGCACCAGGCTGTTGGGAGAACAATGGGAGCTAACAAAACTGAACCATAGCTGCGATGCAGCGACCTCCCGGCCACTCACCCCGACTGCCAGGCTGAGCTGCTCACGGGTGGGCAGGAAGACACAGACGCTCCGGATCTCCGGCTGCATCCTGCCGGCCAGCAGTGTCCTGCTCATGGTGGGCAGCTCCACAGGGGCTGGGGTCTCCTCTCCAGACAGACGTCAGGCTCCCTTCATCCCATATACCTGTTGAAAAGGTGAGAGCATCAGTGCCATGCTTCTGTTGGCACTGGGAGCAGATCACAGCATGCATGTGATGAGATGTTTCAAAACAAAACCATTCCCAACAGTCATCCATTTTCCAGGGCCAGTCAATGTTTCCACCAGCATCACGGCACAAACTAAGCAGCGTCAACCCTTTAAACAGCTTGAAAGTCCCATGAGAGTGCCATAAAGCAATGAGGTCTCCCAGGAATAACAAACCAGACTCAAGGTTTCCAAACTCGTACAAGCGATAAGGCAGGTGAAACCTTGGGCCATTGCCTGAGAAAACCCGTGACATGGGAGAGTGCCCCATCCTTCAGTCAGGCACCTTGCTCACTCCCAAAGCAGAGATTTCAATGGGCTGTCAACAGGCACACGTCAGCGCAGAGGACTTCATCTGTCTTCCCCCTCACTCCATCCCTACTCCCTGGGAAATCACCGCCTGAAATCCTCTACACCTCAACTCAAAGGAGGAGGTGGAACACAAAAGACTGAGCCACTGTATAACACCTTTTGTCAGGTAAGAATTGTCCTCCTCTCAAGCACTGAGCACAGGCTGCACAAGCATCTTACAGATGAAGTTCAGATATTAACAGAAATAAGAGATGAAAGTTTTCTTTGCAGCCAGATGCAAACATAATCTTGACTTTACAGCTAGGTTAGACAGTTTCTTCAGCAGCTTGTACCATTTTATGTATAGCCCTCTTCTCTCCAGCGCTCTCAGCATTCCTATCAGGAAGTATCCTGTGGCACGTGATGAATCCATCAGGAAGGGGAGAGGCTCCTTGAGGGTGGGTTAGGTATCAATGCCAGCAGAGACCTAAACCAGCAAGATACCAACCACAGGGTCCACTCCATCCCTACACAAGTTTTGATGTAACTCAGCCCCCAACTGCCCCGAACAAAGGGGGTGACTCCCTTCCACCAGCAGCACCTGAGCACTCACCTGCAGCACAGCAACAGAGATGCTGCTGGCTGATGCCTGTCCCCAAAGTCCCCATACACCCGGGGACAGATGCAGACCCCAGCAAGGGCAGACCAACGCACTGGTTCTGGCAGTGCCACCATCTCCTCACCACCCACAGCCCAGCCCAGCCCACCTTCAGGGGACAGCTGTGAAGGGAGCCATGGGCTTTTCCTTCACCCTCCACAACGCATAAAACAAGAGGGATCACAAGCAGCAGGGAAGCAGGCCATGTTACGCTAACACACATACACATACATGCATGTACTTGCGTGCCTGTGCACTATAAGTAAGTCCAAAAAGCATTTTGTGTTTAAAATCATGTTTGTCCTGTTTCAGGAGAAAATTGTGGCAGAACCAAATTCCTGTGTGGGAGATGGGAAAAGCAAACAATAATGTAGAGTACAGCAAATAGAACTTGGATTTATATCTCTTTCAACTCTGTACTCACACATCAATTTTTTAAAAATTATTTTTAAAGCAAATACAAAATAGATCCAGGAGTGTCCTCTTGCAAATACAGAAGCTGTTCCATGCACCGCCTTCCCTGAGCCAGCATATACAATGCTTTTTAACAAAGCAATTTTTGATTCAAGCTATGTAGAGCATTCCTTCTAAGACAGAAGTACACAAAAATGTAGACAAGGGAGTTATTAAAGTATTTTTTCAAAACAAGTATTTTGTTTAACAAGACCTAGGAGTTTTTTAAATATTGCTCTAAACTAAAGCAAGTGAGAAAAAGATATTTGACTTTATGGGACATGTGAAAGCTGCTATTAACTGAAATATTATGAGGAAAATTCTGATTTATCTTCTCTCATTGAAATAATTATACTCACATGCTCTCTTAGGGTCTGGGCTACACACTATTAACAGTTGTATATAAATTACAGATGTCTACAGAATTACTTGAGGGCAACAGGTCACCACTATTATTGCCAGCTGATGTAATTCATGCCATAAACTTTATCAACAGCATAAAGACCTCAAGTATGAACTTATCTTAATTGTCAAACGGCTGCACTGGCCAGTACACGTTCCCTCTCACAAGGAAACATCACAGCCAGTGAAGACATTAATGGGGCTCAAAAGAGAACTGAAAGTAGGACCAAAAAGTTACCATAAAACACAAACACATACACACAGATTCCTTTGGACAGCTGAAGAAACTGACTCCTACTTCCCCATAGCCTCTATAATAAAAAGTTTTTGGAGAGTTTTTTCCCACACCTGCTTTTTCCATTTGAATTTTTAAGAGAACAGCTGTGGACCCTCAGAACTGGGCAGTGAGAAAGGCAGAAGAGAAAGTGTTTTCCTTCTTATGATTCAAAACAAATGAGCTTCTGGACTCTCCCACAACAGGTAAGGGGTTAAAGAAAAAACATCCTTAATCTGAAGGGGGAGGTCAAACACAAGCCCAGCTCAACCTTCTCTTCTTTACAGGAATGTTAGGATGTGATAAAACATAATGAATCATTAACTTGCTAGCAATGCATGTTTACACCTTTACTTTTTTTAAAAAAAAGCTGTGAGTCAGGAATAACTGCCCAATGCAAACAAGTGACCAGAAGGAATGCTCTTACTTAAAGATACACAATTTCAGACTGCCCATACGCCATTCCTTTGTTTACCACAGATTCCAACCTCTTAACCTCAATTAAACCATAAAAGCTCCAGCAAATGCACTGCAGATGAAATAATAAAAGCTGAAGTCAATCATCAGCCTCTGGGACATCCTACATGTTGTTTGTTTTTGTTATGTTACTTTTTTTTAACTAACATCACTTCATGTTTTAGCTCCTGAAGAAGTGCATTTTGAGATGCAATTGCTTGGTCAAAGGCCCAGCAACTCTATCAATTAAAACAGTCAAAGGCACTATTTATTTGTATTCTTCTGGTATCAGGCAGGAGGCTGGGAAATCACTGCCTGAAACCCTCAGAGTGGTGGCACAGCTTATTTAGCATTGTTTATTTTACCTAAACACACATGCAGAGGATCTTTGGAAAATATGCTTGTCATTAATTTCAAGTCTTCTCTCACTAAGCAGCTCAAACACGGTCATAAAAACTCAATTAAATCTTCTCCTCCTCTCTCCACAGACCCTCAAGTTGCCTCCCAGCACAGGGCCAGAACCTCAGCACTTGCTGGATCAAAGCAGGAATGGATGAGGTTTGCTCCAGCAAGGCGGAAAAGTGCAGCAGAGCCCCCCATGGGAGGAAGAGGAGTTGAATGAGAAGGAAGGAGCCATTTGCTTCAGGGATCAGCAGGATGTCTCACTGAAACACTCACACCCCACCATACACCCAATGACACAAGAATGTCCTGCCACCACTGAATTTGGGGCCATGCCACTGCCAGCCTGTCTGGGAGAAGCTCTCATCCAGACAGCATGTGGGTTCTTGTAATGAACCACTGTATTTTACACACTAGTTCATAAAACCACAGCAAATTTGGTCCTAATTCTCATTTCAGCCTCTAGGTAAGCTACAACCACATCTCAAGAGGGTAAATGGGAATAGATGAATGAGCCATATCTTACCAACTCAGAGTAGCAAAGCAGAACAAAGTTCTTATCTGTCAAGAAAAAAAGCACAGGTAATTCTGTGCTTCTCTCACAAACACCTGGAAACATGCTTTTTAAGGTTTACTACAGGAAAACATCTGCTTTTCTAGAGCTGATACTGAATGAGCACCAAGGATCTTCCTGATGAAACCTTACCACAGTGGCCCTACAGCCTCTTATCAAGAATTGTCCAGAAACATTAAGACTCTTCTTAATATTTTCCAGACATCATCCGGAGATCTCTTCTAAGGCTTCTAAGAACACTATACCCTTAGGCTGCAGTTTCACAAACAGCTTAAGCAGCTTTAATCAAGGCAGTCCTGCAGACAACTGCCTGGAAAGAAATCTGCCTTTGGCAGCAACCCACACTTGGGCTGCTTTGTACTCATGATGAAATGCAGTCGTAGAAATGAAAACCCCCCTCACCTTCCAGGTATTTTGTCCCCTCAGATGCATACTGGAGGGCACCAGTACTATTGGCAAAAGAGAGTAACAAAGAGCCTGAGCAAGTAAAAGATGTCATGATGGCATGTATAAGCTGTCTCAGCAATTTTAAAAAACTCCACCCACGTCCTTTGACTAACCCTTGCAAAGACGAAAATTTCTCTGAGAAGATACATCAACCAGGAAGGAGTGGAAACAAAGTTGCTTGTCAGGGCAGAAAACAAGACTGAAGCTAAATAGCTTTATGTCATGGCTGTAAGATGATGTGAAAAGTGCCACCTGTGACCAGCAATTAGGACAACTAGGTCACATCCTGCAGCAAACTCCCAGAAGCACATTGGCTTTTCAAATGTGTCTACCTCACTATCATTCCAGAACTAGCACAACACATCCAATGGCAAAGATGCCACAGAGAGGTAGGTATCCACACACTGCTTTTTGGGTAAAATACACACCTGTCTTCAAACACTGCACACCACTTCATAGGAAACCCCTGTTCAAAGCCATTGAACAAGGAATACCAAGACACCTCCCAGTCACTTGGGTGCTTTGAAGCACTGGATTCCAGAAAATTCCACTGGTGCAGCTTGGCTGTGGGCATGTGCAACACTGACAGCAGAGACAACTAGCTTCAGCCCACGGAAGTGGGAGATGCAACTATAGCAGGGTCTCCATACCTGGTAAGGTGTGACCACAGTTCTCTCACAGGACAGGGATGTGGGCCTGGCCCCCACCCTTCCTTTAGGATTCTTCAAGAGGAGCAATGCGAGATGCATTCAAAAACTCCAGGGCTGTGAACCCAAGCAGATGTGATGGGGAAATTGCTGAGCATTGGTCTTAGATACCAGCCAACATCCTTTCCTTCTTACTGTACAAGCAGCACTCCTTGGTGACACCGAGCTTTAACAACAGCAAGGAAAATGCTTTCTTAGGAAATTTCATTGCAGGATTAGATGCACCTCTTAGTTAGGCGTGCCTGATTGGGCTCTCCACCTTTGTGCTATAAAGTCTTCCTGCCCCACATCAGGCAGTACAAGTGAATCCTAGAACAGGAAACATACTCTAGTGCTTGTAACTCTTCTGCTCTGCAGCCTCCCACAATGTGTTTAGGAAGAAGGGATCTCGCAAAATTCTGTGGACACCAATTCATAACGTGGGACCATGCTGCTATGACACTCTGTAGGCTGCCCTAGTCCTTAAGTTCAAAAATAGGGACAGCTCTCCTAACCCAGGGGTGGTGGCATTCTCTTCCAGCCAAACAAAAGCGACTGATGTTTTTGGGAGCACTAACTCGTCCTGAAGGAGAGGAAAAAAGGCTTAACAAAGGACAGAGCACTGAAGGAGGTGCTCCTGCAGCACATGGAAACACAAGGGCAGGGCAGCAATGGCAGGACCATGCAGGGTAGCTGCCACACTTCCACCCACCTCTCCCATGGGAAGAAGAAAGCTCCTCAGCAGTTTGCTCCCTTTGAGGACAGCACAACATGAATCACTTTATGATCTTAATATTTAGCTGAAACAAAACTGAGTTCAGGAGCTCTTTGAAAGATACAGACAATGAGTATTAAAGGCTTCAGGCAAAAGGGGATGAATTAGGATCTCACAGGGACTATGTTTTTCCATCACTTATAAGTGATGGAAAGTGGCTTTGAATTTTTGTACTCAAAACCAGGCAGCCTTTTAAAATACATTATCAGTACTACATGCAAAACTTAGTAATGTACATGTTTTAAAGAATGCCCAAACAGTAAAGTCTGCATCTAGAGCACACAATTCCTTTTCAGCACGCTTTTTAACCTGGGGAGACAAACAGTCTTCTTGTGGGAAGATAAATAGATCAACTGACCCTTCCTTTTCACTGACTGCTAAAAGTAGTAGTATGTACTACTACTTTTGTAGTACATACAGCACATTTTTTGTACTGTAGTACTACTGTATGTTTTGTACTGTAGTACTACAGAACTTTTTTTCTACCCTGTAGCACCTGACTACTGAGACACAGTATATATTGCAATATATTCTATTACTGCTGCATAATCTACTAATGGACTTGTTTATTGAATACCAATCACTTGTAAGTCTTTCTCTTACTTCATAAATCAAGCACATTAATTAAAGTTTAAGAGTACGTGGCAATTTAAGGTATCAATTGGCCTAGGCAACTGCAGAAGCATGAGAAAGAACCAGCAAAATATGGCACTGGCCATGAGCCAGCCTCAGTATCCATTACACTTCACACAGAGCAGCTGCAGAGGAAGCCTGGTCAGAAATGCCAAGCTCCATTTTCTCAGCTGGATCCCCAACACACATCACATGAGATCTTCCAAAAGTTAAGAGAAGTGAATTGCTGGAATAGCCATTCCATAACAGCAACCTTGTCACCCCTCAAACACAACGACATGTCCCTTTTGAGATGGACCCTTAGGGAAATCTCATTTATGGGCACACAAATGCACAGCTGGGAGTGCAGTAAAGACAATGCCAGTCCAGAATCTCGGTGTAAGAACCAGAACAGAGATACTTCAATTTAGCACTTCAGTGCTTGGAATTTTGCCTTGTAAATTGCAGCTCTTCAGTAAAGACCATTCATCTTTTCTATCTATGTGAAACAGGAGAGGCAAAGTACAGGCAGCAAGTTCTTTACAATAAGGGAAAGCCAGGCTTCTTTCGCAGGCACAGCAACTGTCAGGAAACTTAGGAAAAGCAGGAAAGCAGCAGCAAGACCTCTCTACTGACAACTCAGATGAGAAGCACCTTCCTATACTGTGCAAATTGCAAATGCACGACACGTCCTGACCCAAAAGTGTATCAGTTAATTCTCCAACTGGAAACATATTCCATTTTTAGTCTACCAAGGCTATAAACAGGATTTCTCCCAAGGGGATCCATTATACTCTTGTGTCAAGCACAACTGATGAGAGATACTCTTCTACAAGCCTGTCTTTGCACAAGTTATTTTACAGGGATAGTATTTTTTCTCTTGAGCTACACTGGACTAACTTGGAATGTATCAATAAGACTCAAGAAGTCTGTTGCACTGAAGAAAAATTTCTTCATTGCTATTCTCACCAAGATCTTCTAACAGTTATAGAAGCAGCAGACTACAAAGTCTTTATTAAATAAATAAATAAAGAGCAAAGCGTAATTATAATTTCACAAGCAATACCTTGAGCTGCAGGACAAATAATGAGAGACGTGGAGGGTTTTTTTGGTGGTTTTTCTTTTTTTGAACAACGTAATAAATTCTTCTGAGTAGGAATAGCCTCTCTACCAGTAATAACCATGTAAAAAAATAAATTGGCTTGCTTCCCCTGAGGAAGGGGAAAGTCCACTGCTGACCTCATTGCATTTGAATCACTATCTAAATATCCAGACCAACCAGGCAGTTTCTGCATCAGTTTGCTTCTAACTTTTTCCCCCTCAAGTGTACAGCTAGTCTTGAAAATATTCAGAGCGGAGAGAAATACTGATTTAGGTGAAGTGGACAAAAAGAATAGATAAAATTCCACGTGGAACACAGCTTGCCTGTTACAAGTGTGAAAATGCCAATCTGCTGATACCTGGACAAAATTAACACAAACAGCAGGGTCTTTATGATTAGATGCAGTTTCAGAGACTGCACACAGCACTGTCAGACATCAGCTTTAGCAAAGCAGTGGGGAAGACACAGACAAAAAAAGAAACAGAACAAAAAAAACCCCAGCCTTACAGAGTGCTACATTTTTGAGGCAATGCTGCATTGTGCAAAAAGAGGAAATAGAGGGAAAAAAAGAAAAGTTAAGAAACAGTTAAACAAGAAGCAAATTATCTTCCCCTGTGATACTCCAGGGAGCAGCTCCTCCTTGCCAGAGGATCTTGTTTGGGCCAAGCTCACCGTTTGTCTGTGCAGTTACTAATCACACACCACAAATTAAGGTGCCACTGCTTAACACCACCAAGACAATCAAGCAGCAGTGCAGTAACAGGGGACTTTCAGCAAGAAAAGAAGTGCAAGCCTAGAGCACAGTAAGCATGCAAGTCATTTACATCGTCTCACTTTGGAGGAACAGTAGGGTGACTTTACAACAAAAGCCAATTGATAGAGAGCTAATCATTGGATTCATATGTTTTTTACCTGCAGTGCTGGGAAGAGAAAAGTGTTGTAGCTTTAAAGTACTATCAGCTTTGATTTTTAAAAAAACCAAAATATAACAAACAAAAAAAAAACCACCCAAAACCCCACAACAATTCACCATAAAAAAATCTAAATGCCTGGCCCTCACCTGGGTCTAAAACTTTCTATCAGAAAAAGACTTAGATGAGAAAACCACATGTAAATCCACATGGTTTTGGTGTTACTGGTGTCCATCCCATTTTATCAAGTTCATATTAAAAAATCCAGTTAACAACAACAAAAATTTTAAGGGGAAAAAAACCTGCCCAAAAAGCACAGACATTTTTTGGTAGACCACTGCAAAGAATCACTACAACTCCTATTCTTCAACAGCATTGTGCAGACTTATTTTTGTCTTATTCTTTTTTGTTTCCTTGCCTCTTTTCTTCCACAAGGTGATCTCTACAAGAAACACAACCCCCATTCACCTTTTTTTCTGATTTGACACTTCTTATCTGAAGCCAAAACACAGGCTACTACACAGACTCCCACCACCACTAGTGGTGAAACCAGGACACTTTGAGTGTTTAATTGTACAATTAAATGGAAGGAATAAACAACAGAGAGGCCAAGGCATTCTGTTGTCATTCCAAATTTTCCAGGAACAAAATAAAAATTAAAAATGCTAAACAAATTAATGGGTCACCAATGTTCACAGTTATGGTTTGTTGGTTTGGGTTTTTCAAAACATTTCTGAAGTGTTTATTGTCAGGGCCCAGGCATCACCGTGGTACTCTGAAGAAGGGATAAGGTTCAGACAGGGTGCTAGTTTTCTGGTGTGGTGGAAAAACACAGATGTGCATTTTAAATGCCACCAGGGAATTAACCTGAGAGCCTGTCACTGCCGAATAGTAGGAGAAACATCTCTCCTCTCGATGCAGACGATGATGACTTCTCAGCACAGTAAACCCAAAGCCTTTCCCTATAAATCGTTACCAAAAGAGAATTCCAAGAGGTGGAGAAACAACGAGGTATGGAGACTTTTGCCTGGCTGACGCCCACCTCTTCTCCCGCAAGCACACACCTGCGGGGACACTCTCCTCCTGTCCCGCCCCGCACGGGCGCATCAAAGTCCCTCACGGCTCTCGGACCACCCAGACCAGCCCCACGAGATGCCTCCAGCCCCTCGCCCCCGGGGCTGCCCCACGGAAGGAGGCGGCCCAGGTGCTGCCCCACAGGGTGGGACCCACGGGGCCGTGTCCCTGTCAATCTCCCTTGGCACCTGCGAGGCAGGTGGCAGCCAACCGAGCACCAGCTGGGACGCGTCCCATACTCGTGCCATGGCGCGGCCCCACGGGAGCTCTCTGGGACACGGCCAGCCGCCTCGGGTGTCTCCCGTCGCGCAGCCGGTGTATTGCTGATCCCGCCCCAGCATCACCCCAACATCCAGCGAGACCCACCGGCGGGCCCCGGTCCACGACACCGAGGGACGGATAAGTTACCACGACCCCAGACTCCTCCAGAGCCCCACTCTCTCCTGTCCCCACCTTGTGCCTGCCCGCTCTCGCTGCCTCCGCGCAGGGTCACCCACGGTGGCGGCTCCGACGGAAAAACCCCCTGATAACGTGACACAGCCGGAGATCGCTCCGGCCGACGCTCGCACCGCCTATCCAAGCCACAAAGTTGTAAATAGACTTTGGCAGCCGCTGCCGCGCAGTGGGACCGACCGCTGCAGCACGGAGCCTCTCCCGGCTCCGCGGGCAGCACACCGCCGTCCCAACGCCCTCGCCCCCACCATTCCCTCCCGCGGGCGGCGGGCGCAGCCGGGCGCCCAGCGGGTCCCTCCGCTCGCACCGCGCCCGGCACCCGTCCCCCCTCGCCTTTGTCCCCCGGCAGCTCACCGGCACCGCGCCCGCCTCCGCTGCCGCAGGAGCCCTGAGACACCCCCTCGCCGCTGTCCCGTCAGCGGAGCGCCGCGGAGCTCCCCCGGTGCAGCATCCAGGGCGCACGCCGGAGCCCCCGAGGCGGAGCGGCAGTGGGGCGGGGCCAGGCGGGGCCGCACACGGGGAGAGGAAGCTGCGGGGGCGGGACGGGACGGGCGCTGTGTGCAGGGGAAGCTGCGGTAGTAGTCGGACTGTCTGAGGTGATGAGGCTTTGCTGGCGGGGCTGCGAGGTGGTTTTGGTGGATACTCATTCCACCGTACTGGCAGCAATGAAGTTTGTGTAGGGGAAATTGCAATTAAGAATGACCGCAGCAAGTCACTGGAACTCGGTCCGGTTGGTGTGCCGCAGCCAGGTTAATTGGGTGATGCTGGCAGGGGGAGATGGCTCAAAGCGTAAAGAGGTACAGTGTAAGAGTCGGGATCGGATCTGGGAACTCCGCACCTGGAGAGCCACAGTGCTCGAGAGGGAGGTGCTGTGCTGCACGCATGACATAAACCTTCTTGTTTCCATCCCTCTTCTGCGTTATCATCTGCTTTTTAATGCAGTAATTTTCTGAAAGAAGGCAGATGTCATCTCAACTTCTGTTGAGTTGCTCCTTCACGAGTAGGTTGTTGCTCAGTTTCCCCACATATTAAGTTCTATGTAATGATGCAGCAGGCATGGAAGGGGAGCAGGTGGAAAGGCTTTTGCACAGTGTTGCACAAGTCCATAGCAAAAAAATTGAGATTTGCCCAGGAGGAACCACAAGAGTGAGCCTGACTTGCTGGTCTAACATGGTCACCTGACAGGGTGATGTGAACAGGGCACCAGGTCAACCTGTACTGACCCCCAGGTTTTAATCTTGCATTTGAGGTCGGACACGAGACTGGCTAAAACCTCAGCCTTGCTAGCACAGGTAATAAAGAGGACAGCTTACTTTTGCCTCTTCCCAGCTGGACTGTAAGAGTGAGGCTGCTCTGTGAGCAGAGGGAATATCTCATCCCACAATAATCTTCTGAGAGAAAATATTGATGTGATTATCTGAGCAAATGGACAGGTACCTAATTTCAGGAATGGTTCCAGGGCTGTGGATCCTAACTGAATAGAGGCAACTCCCAATGGCCGAGGTGAAGTCTTTCATGGCTTGTCCTTTGGTTAAGCCAAGGCTGATCTATGTAGTTCCCCTCTCATCACGCCAGCTGTTTCTATGCTATTCTGAGGTGCCTAATGTGTGTTTTCATGGGCAGCTGACTTGGCATAACATCTTCCTTCTGTCCGCAGAACATGTTACACTGTCTATTTTTATTCTTTACCATTTTCTGTCTCCTTCGCTCCCTTTGCTCATGGTTGTATCACCTTCCTTAAGCCAGCACTGGAGCACTTCAGATTGCTAAACTGGTCAATCCCACTAAATGGACACAGAATCTGAGGGGTTTTTTTGTTTTGTTTTGTTTTTTTTCCTGGAAGAGTGGCCTGCTCTGTTGGTGGATTAGATTGTCTCATGGAGTGGTCCAGCCAGTGCTGGAGTCAGCATCTTGCAATATCACCTACTCTTCCTCACTTATTTTCCAGCATGAATTTGCAGGATTGAATGCAAGGGCACAGAATCTAGTGCCTAAGTGTAGGCTCTGTTGTTGAATCTATTCTTATTTAACCTGCCCTGTACCACGTATAAAGCCTGTAGCAGAGCCAGCACAGTCGTCTGGTCAGTGGGACTTTCTGTCATACTCTGACAGCTAGTGGAGAACTTGAAATGTTAGTAAACAGCTCTGAACAGTTGCTGCATTCTTCTGGGTTTTGATCATTTGAAAAAGAAAATGTTACAGTAGCTTACAAACTCATGGCTCCAGTTTCTGTGAAATGGTGCTTTAGCTATCACATTTTCCCACATACTAAGTTCTATGTAATGATGCAGCAGGCACTGTTTCTAGGCTGTTGAGACAGGGGTGTGCTCTGTGGCACACCACCTTCACCTGCTCTCCTCATCATTTGCACTAGAATCCTTAGGGCTATTTCCTTCACACAGAACCTGAGTAGGAGAGTAAGAAAAGTGTGGGTTGTGTGCAGGTGATGTTCCCAATGTAGCTGTGATGAAAAGGGAATTTAGTACAGAATGTCAGGTACCATTACCTTAATTGGAAGTATGGTAATTATTGCATGTAGCAGGTCTTCTAGGATTGTGTGGCACCCTAGAGAAAACAAGCTGCATTTTGAGAAACATCAGGACTGCAGGAAAACTGAGATATTGTCAGCCTGTTTGTTTTTGAAGGAGACATCAAAGTGTTGGAATCTGAAGATATCTGTGTTCCAAGGAAATACCACTGCCAGCTTTCAAAGTATCAACTCTAGCTCTCCTGCTTGCAGTGCTGATAAGCATTTTCATCCAGCTTGCTCTGTAAAGTGGAACCTAGAGAGGGGGATTTATGGATCGGTTCTTAAAAGCTGGTGTCTTTAGAAAAAAGAGTGGCTTTTGTAAGCCGATGTCTTATGCAGAATCATGCTGGAGTCAGAGGGACCCCATGCAAAAATAAAAGTTTGCATAAGCAGGTGTCTTTACTCACTGTCTGCATTGAATATAGGCAAAGAGATCTGCTAGTGCAAAAGGGAAAGCTGTGGCTTGCCTTCTCTATAGAAAAAGTATCCCTTTCCTTTTCTTATAATAATTATCACGGTGCATGTAGGAGATAATTTTGTTGCTAGTATTTAATGTCTAGTTCACAAGCAGTGCCTCAGCTTGGAGAGAAATGGGTTGCTTGTAGAGTTTAAAAACAAAAGGAGTTTTCACTAATGATGTCGTGGAGCTGAAGTTGGCTTCAAGCTGTTCAAGTCATGAGAGGATGACTCAGAAGTCAGAAATTTGAGGCATTCTTATGTCTAGCGTTTAATCAACAAGCAAAGCGTTGGGAGGTAAGTGAGGAAATCAATGGCAAATCAAAGGAGACTAGGTCAGCTATTCATTAGAGAAAAGACTGATCTCAGGATATTAGCAGAAAGGAGGGCATGAAATGAATCCTTAAGAAAAGTTGAAACTAACCGTGTCTGCAGTGAGCCCTAAAAAAATTACACTTGAATATCTTGCATGAAGGGCTATTTGCAGAACTGCATTCTCAGAGTCAGATTTAATCAGCTGCATACAGACACTTTCCAGCCACAATGCATCTCTTCCAGGAAAAATAGCTGTGTATTTTTCATTGCGTATACAGTCATAGGTATTACACATGAAATTATAACAATCTGCTTTCTGTTAGCATACATGCTGAAGCAAAATCATATTTGGTGATGTTCTCAGTGCATGTTACAGCTTGATTTTGCTGGCTCTAGCCTTATTCCTAGAAAATGATCAATAGCTTCAGTGGGACTATTCATCAAGCTATGGCTTTCATGATGAATGTGTTGCAAAATCAGGTTTAATTCTGAGCTCTGGGATCAGGATTTTTTTTTTTATTTTTTACATATGAAATATCAAATTTATCTAAAAGAGCATGTAAACAGTAAAAATAAAGTTGCAGTGTGGCTTATCTGCTGATAGAGTGTTGGTTACATTATTGATAATAATTAGTCATTATACCAAACACCGTATACATGGTATAGGTATAATTGGTGAGGTATAACACACCAGTTTATATTAAATAAAAGTCAAATGTTGTTGTGCTGATCATTGACCACATTACTCTGCAAGTGAGGCCAAGGTACAGCTCTGGAGCCATAAACTGCTTGTGGGCACTTGAAGTTTGGCTCCTGTACCAGGGATGTGCCATGTGACTGGGGAGGACATAGGCGATTTTACTTTATACCCTATTGTCTCTGGTGCCATATATGTCACTGTGTGTTGCATCTTTCATCCCAGGTTGTTCTTCTTCAATAAGTTTTTCATTTGACATTTCAACAGAGACACCTTCAGGTAGTGAGGGAACAGCTGCATAATGTTGCTCCGTCAGCAACCTTTGAAAACCAGGTGGTTAATCTGGGTAGGAAGAATGGGTTCATGAATCAAATTTGGCCCAAGAGCACAAAGGTTGTAACTCTTACCCTTGGCAGAGTCTCTGTGGGACTATATTTACTAAAATGGTCACAAGCCACATTTTATTCTAAAGAGAAATAGAATCTTTCAGTAACACAAAATCATTTAACCTCATTATAGGCTTATGGTTTTATTCTAACTCTGACCAAATTCCCAGGGCCCTTGATTTCAAGATTTCGTAACCCAAGCTCTAATCAAGCCCAAACCTGTGTTCATTACACAGCCTCCTGAGATCCCAGCTGGTGGTGGCAGAGCCATCATGTGGGTTTGTCAAAGATACGTTTGATGTATCTTTGCCTACACAGGTGCTCTGGCAAGTTGGTATCTGCAGCTAAATACACAAAAAGTGCATAAGCTGCTGGTACAAATTTCTTTTTGGGGACAGGAGTTGTCTGCTGATTTCACCATACACTGAAATTCAAACTGTGAAGTTTTGGTTACTTTCTGATGACTTTAAAACCATGCCCGAGCTGTTAAATGCCTGCCCAGGGTTTCACAGTGCTTATCATGTCACTGATAGGCTTCCATGACAGCACTAAAATAATTTCATGTCCTTGGCATGGCAAACGTTGTCATTCATTGATTAATGAAGAATTCTTTCTGGCTGTCTGTTCCCTGCAAGTTTTCCTCTCTCGACCCCTAAAGACAGCAATCCTGCCAAAGAATACCTTGCAAAGGAGTAAATTGGCTTCTGCCGTCTCTGAATGTGGGTTTCACAAAGGCTTTTCACTTCATTTTACTTCCTTTCATCTATGTGTTTTGCTTTTTGTTTTGATTAGAATTACTGTCTGTAGTATTGTTTTCCTATTTTTAAGTTTTTTCTCTCTAGCTGACTTATATATTCTTGGTCCAAAAGGAAGAATAACACCAGTATAGGGAAGGGTGGAATTTTTTACATAAACTAATCAACTTTGGAAATATTTGGAAGAATACTCCACAGTTAAGCTTTTTTCTAAAACTAAATGGAGGTTTTCTTTTTCTTTTTTTTTATATGTTTTTATCTGTTCTTCCCTGGATGTAATAGAAATGTCTGCAATTATAAAGTGTTAGAATATTAATAAAAAAGCAGTAGAATCAGGAAAGATCTACAAAGGCACTTGGGCTAGGAAGAGTTTTCTACAACACCACAGATTTTTTCATGCCCAAAGCATTGGCCTTTTCTCTTTTTTGAAAATCCTGTATGTTCCCTCGGATCCCCACCCCCCCAGCAAACTGGGATGTGGAAGAAATGTAATCTTGGCTGCTGAGGTCCTGCCTGCAGCCCCCTGCCTGGCGAGCACCTTGCACGGCCGCACAAAGGAGAGCTGATGTTTCTGGAGGGGTCATGGGGAGGGGGCTGGAGCGCATGGGAAAGGAAACATGCCTGAGAGCAGCTCCACCAGCTCTGAAATGCTACGTGCAGGAAACAATTGGCTGAACAGAGGCCACCGCTTGCAAATGCCCCGGCGGCCCTTTCTCTACCTTCTGCTACCAGGCAGTGCTGCAGCTGTCCCTACCTTGGGAAATCTTGTGCTTAGATAAGAAAATACTGGGGGGGAAAATGCAGAGAAAGCCAAAAATAAGCATGCAATCCTCCAAGTTTAAGGGAAGCAAAGTGTGTGCTGTGTCATCCTGCTTCTTCAATGAGAAATGGGGGATGAAAGGATGAAAGAAAAGGAGCACATTTAGGCTGAAAATTTCCATGAAGTAATGGCACTAAGATGATTTGAATTACCCACAGGATGAATTTAGCCTAACGTGTAAAATCTATTTCTGCTATTATCACTGCTAACCTAAGCCTATTCACAGATAATTACAGTCAAATGCTTACCATGCTCTTGCTCATCTGTTTTTCCCTCCTGCCCATTTAGTAAATGCATCAGTTATGTATTAACACTGGTATGCTGTGTCAAAGCAGCAAGAGCTTTGAAATTAGGCAGCAGAAGCAGAATATAATATGACAGGAAAGAACCAGTGAAATCTGTAAACAAAGGGTTGTAAAAATGGTCATTGGAAGTCAGTTATGTTCTAGCAAATTAAGGTCTTAGAATTAAATAATTTACAACAGTGTCAATGCAAATGGAAGTCAATGTGGTAAGTTTAGCTAAAATGCCAAAAATCCAATTTTTGCATTACTTGGGGCAAAACAGATCCAAACATGAAGAAAAGTCATTGCCTGTACCTGATTTAAAATGCTGTTGAAATTAATGAAATGTTGTCTTCTGCTGTACAGTGTGAATCTCCTGCACAGACACATTCCATAAATACACTTTTCTCCACCATGTTCTGGATAAAATTACTAATGCGTAGGTCCTGTCAGGTTTCTTCCTCATCACATTACCTGGCACTGAGTAAGAGGTTTGAATGAATTCCCAGCTCCTGTGCAAGGCCAAGTGTTGACCGGGAAGAGTGCTGTGATGTCTCTCCATAGAGGAGGTGAGATTAGGAAAAGTGCCTGAAGTATGGAATTTTTTCCATCCAGAGAGTATACTTTTAAGTATATTAGAAAAAGACGCATCTAGATCTCCCCTCATTCCTGATAAATTCTGTCTGTGTGGTTCAGTGGGTGCCCAAGGGTGGATTTGCTCTCACCTCTGAAAATGGGGCTCAGGTTCAAAGGTGCTCCACAAAACCCCCTTTTTCTTACAGATGCCCCTAACCTTTACAGCAGCACCACTCTGGTCAGAGGCTTGCTTACCTGTCATAAGAGCTCTTGCTATTTTAGTATTCTTCTTGTCTCTGCAGGAGATGGTGGTTCTTCTACTGCCAGAACAAAACAATTTACTTGGGATTGAGTGTTTAAACCTGTCATTCTTCAGGAAGAAAAAAATGTCTTCTTCCTGAAAATAAACAGAGCTGATGTGAAAGCTTATATCAAGAAATAATAATCACATTTCACCTGGAGGCTGCGTGGAAGTGTTAAAATGTCTGCTGGAACTCATTTCATTAAATTATTTCTGTATTGAAAGCTATTCCATCACATTATAAATATTTCATCAAGTTATACAAAAAACTTAAGTATCTTATAAGTATAAAAAGTCTTGAGCACTGAAGCCCCCTTGTAAATAAAGAGTGTGGCTGTGAAATATAATCCCTGGTGGGATTGGATTCTGTCCTTTAGAAAGGACATTACTTTGAGACAGGCAAAGACAAAGTAAAAGCTGGAGATGATGGCTGGTAAGTGGAGAAAAGGCGAAAGTAATAAAAAATGTACACACAGGGGTTGCTAATCTGCAATGACGGTAAGCATGCCTCACTGACTTGAGTTCTGAATAAATCATGCTATCTATACCAAGGTTATCTCCTTTTGTCATCATACATCAAGTAAAGATGAGAAACACATGTCAGCCTGGTTCACTTAAAGTTACTTCCAAAATGTAAAATGGTTCAAAATCTGTAAAAGGTAGGAAGTGTTCTCTAATTCTTTGTATGTCCTATAATTACTGTTACCATTATTGATTCTTGAAATCTTTTAATTCAAGGTTGAGGATTGAGTTTTGGGGGTTTGTATGACTGTTTGTTTTTTCCATGGGAATGATGTCCACAGCCTCTTGGAAATGATCACACAGAGGAGTCCTACTTTTTAAAAATAGCTGTTTCTCTTCCTTCCATTAAAATGACAGAAGAAATACTCATCTCAACAACATCAAAAAGTAACTTTTAAAGTTACCCCTTGCCATCTCCAGTAGTAAAGCTGAGGTCTAGTAGAGGGAAGTCCTGCTGGCACTGAAGTTCCTTGGGGGTGGGTCTCATTCTCAGGGGATGCAGTGGGCTCTGGACACTGCCCCAAACATAGCACTTGGTCATGTAGACATGAGCAAGCTGCTGAAAGAGGACTTTTCTGAAGAGGCCAAAGCATTTCAACTGGGGATCCTACTCTGTAGTATCTTCCTTTTCAGGCCACTGATAAAATTAATGTTAAGATACATAGCACTTTATAATGTCCATCACATATTTCATTCCTTTTTTTCACTTCCTTTCAGGCGACAAATACAATTTTTCTTCAGTTTTTGTGTTGAAAAGAATTATAAGGAAATTAGAAAAAGGTAGTAATTTCCAATCAACATGACTGTGCCAGTTACATGGCCATCTGTCCTCATCAGTTTTTCTGGTTTTTACTTTACTGTGACTCTGCAGGGGTAAAAATAAGTAGGGTAAGTACTTTTATGTAAATAGAGATACCTATGTCATCCTTTCAGTCAAATGTCATGTGTAGAAAGCCAGTCCAGTGTCCCTGGACTGACAGGCATAAAGTCATTTCAGGTACCTACAGTATTTTTGCTCTCTAGCTGCTCTCTCCCCTACAAGCGTACCTCTCTGAAACAGAAAATAGTATTCCCAAAAGTATTTGAACTGGATCAGTTTACTTCATCCATAAATACCCATATGTGTGCATCCAGGCCTATCCTCCATTTCAAAGGAGGGGAACAACATTGGCACTCATGCACAGAGGATGCCCATGGTAAAGATTGCTCTTGTGTGCCCACACGGAACCTGAAAGCAGGGGTATCATGACCTGCTGAGGAGGCAAACAGAGCTTGGCTCATAGCTGACTGTGTCCCTGCATTTTGGTCTAAGCTTCTGGGTGTCAAGGGGCAAATTCCTGCTCTCTGTTTTTAAGGTACCTAATTTATGATGCAGCTTCAGGTTACAACTAAACTGGTCCAGCCAAAAGGAATGTTCTGATCCTCTCTCTCTGTCTTCTGCTGCTTCTTTGGAGTGCACTCTAGTAATGGTACAGCTGCAGGGTGAAGGCTATTTGGCCTACCCTGGAAAAATTGATAGAATATTTTTCTAACTCTGTGTTGAATTGGAGAACCTTGCTCCAACAAAACACAAGGAGGGATGGCAGGAACTGCAGTTGAAGTTGCTACAGTGGCAAACAACCTTTTCAGCAGAAACCCGCTGCTTAATAGGGTTTACTGAAATGTCAAGTAGCACCTAACTCACAGAAAGTAAAGGACTAAGTATTAAAATTACCTGCTTTCTAGATCTGATGTGAAGCAGAAGAATGGGAGTGGATAGCTGAGGTAGCTGCAACTGGGAGATAGGCTATCCATGTTTCTAACAGCGAAGATACTTAGCAGAGGGAATTATCCAACTTTTTGTACCATGCCTCTTATCTTCTGGAAGAGTTGTGGGGCTTTGTATGTACCTGCCTTTCCCACTGTACATTCTCTTCCCCTCTTCCCTGGGGGCACAGCAGCCAGTCTAATAAAGAAACAAAAACTCCTATCTCTGACTGGCTGTGGGGGAGGCCTTTCTCTTCTATTACTGTACAGATCATCTCACCTAAAATTGGGCAGCATAAATAGCTCTCAATAGTCCAGATCTGCATAGGCACCTGATGTCAATTACCTGAATATATTTGGGCATGTAAATAAGACCACAGTTGTCTGTACCTTAAGTACTTGACTGCACTGCTAGCAAAGAAAATTTGGAATTTCTTGGTTAATTTTAGGTGACATGAGAGAGGTTGGGATATGAAATACTGTCTGTGACACCTTCAATTCTGAGGACTAGAAGCTTGGCCAAGTGCAAGAAGATATGATGAGCCACGTATACATTTGGATAAGACTTGTGTCTGTAAGTAACACTTGCAGATGTTTACAAGGACTTTATCTACAGAATTCCCCCTGACTGGGACACAAGTCTTTTTGAGTACAGGTGTATTCCTTACTGAAATTGTCAGTAACTGGTTGTATACATGCTATTTACTAAAGGCAAATATTGTACTGTCATTGCAGGAGCTAAAGCAAAATGCAACCTCTTCTGTGATAGGACATAAAGTAAATAACATCATCCATCCAGTATTTACTTACCCTTAGCCTTACATGCGATAAACTGGTGAATGAAGCCAAATACAATGAGATAGTGGACAAAAACAATGTCAAAATTTATTTGCATTTAGTCAGTAGCCCAGGAATGAGAATTGTGGTGGTTGTGGTGATGAGCCAGAGGAATGCTGCTGTTATTAAGAGCTCTTTGCTGTGTCACACATGCCTGTATTTTTCAGGATCTGAAGGAATTAGCCTCAGGAAAGCTCAGAGTTTATTTCAGGTGGGTAAACCCTGTTTTCTGGCCTTTTGGTCGGTGGTGGGAAACATTCTTAGCAGTTGAAGGAAAGATCAACCGGCTAGATAAGAATTTGTTATCTTCCAGATGACAGGTTATGAAAGCAGAGAAGAGGGCTGTGTCTGTTAGGTGTAGGCTAGGAATGACAAAGAAATTTAACCCCATTGCAAAAATGTTAACCATATTGTTCACGCTCAGCAGTGAGGAGGCCTGTGGCTGCTGTGAGATTAAACTTGTGACCCCGACAAGAGCTTAGACCAGCCTGTCAAAAGCATTATGCTTGAAGGCAGTAATCGTTCTTTATTAGAAGAACAGTTACTTTGCCTTGTTTCTACTGCCCACCTATGAATTGCATTTTGGCTGCAGCACCACCTTTAGGAGAGGGTGTGTAGTTTAATTACTAACAACAGCAGATTCCTAAAGCCTGTGGACAGCCTCTTCAATGTGGTTTAACTGGCCCTTAAAAAGTAGCTCAATGTAAAAATGTACTTATCTGGTGTAACAGTGATTTTCCACAGGGCTGTTAGGGGCTGGTAGTAGACTTTAAATTATTTCAGAGCATGTAAATATTTTTATTAAAGGAAATTGGGAAAATTTTGTTTTGTTATTTTCAAGCAGACTTAAGACCTAAGTTTTTAGAATGGCTGTGCCTATTTATGGCCATCAATTTCAGATCATCCTGTGAAAGGCACCTGTTTGAAGAGCTGCAGGATTGAGACTATTGCAGCCTCGGTGGTCCAGAGAAAGGCTATTATGTGGCATTAAGAGCTCATACAGTTGTAAAAAGTGAGTGAGCTTTTAGGCCCAGAGGCTCTTCAGCAGGTTTGCAGAGAGTAAGCTGCTCCTGAGTGCTCAGCTTCCATGACTTTGGTGGACTTGTGACTGCTCTTCCAAGTCCTCAACAAAAATTACAGTTGTTATAGTTCCCCATAGTTGTGGGATTTTTTTCACATTCTCTATTGACAAGTTCTTTCAAAGTAAAAGTGTGAAGTGATTTAGTATTTTGTTTAGTAGGCTGATTCACTCAGTTTTACTCTAGTGGTTCAGGCATTTTGTCACAACTGTATTACAGCATGTGCTTGTAATGAATATGCACTGAACAAGAAAATAACTAATTTAGGCCACAGAATATATTCATTGTGGTCAGTTTCAAAATATGTGAAAAGCATTTTTAAAGGAATAAAATCTTTTAATAATGTCATTTTATATGGAAACTGCTGCACAATGTTATAGCCACATCCAGACCACTTAAAGTTTTCTGCAAACATCTGGATCCTTATTGCACCCCCTTGCCTAACTTCATCTTTCTGATCCCTCAGGCTCTGTGGATGCTGAGAGTTACATTTGGAAACATCTTAACTGAACACACCTCCTGCTTCTTACTTTTATAAAGGAGATAGACATAGGATGTAATTTTTTCTTTTCAGGAGCACTGTGGATGCTCATACTACTAATGCAGTCTACAAGTACAAACTCCTACTCCTGCAGACTACTTACACCCTAGAAGATGCTAAAACAGTGGTATTCCTCTAAGTTCTCCTTTCCCAGGTTCCATGCTGTCCACTTTGAGGTGTTTGATTCACCCCTGTGTTTATTTTGATGAGGATGCTGCCACCTGCTTTTTGCTATCAATCGATGTTGCCAGTGTGATCATGGTAGGGCATATTCAGCTGCAGTGTCCCTTGGGACTGGGAGTATCTCTCTCCTACCCTTTCAGGATAAAAAGCTGCAGCAAAGCCATTCATCCCAGGGTACAGGCATTACATCACAAGGGCAGATGCAGAGTTTTTAGTGAATGAAGTTCACTGCTATTCACAGAAAACTGTCTTTAGCTATGTTTAAAATACCTTCAATGCCTCTGTGTGTGTGTGTGCGCTGAGAAACAGATAACTGATACAGTGAAGTCTTTGATACCTTTTTTCAATGAGGCTAATTGTCCCTGCATAGTTTTTGGACAAGCCTGCAATAGTGATGTTTGGTTGCTGCCCAGGATTAGCATGTTTAGCAATAGGAGAAGGAGAAATAGGGAGAGATGGCATCCAGTACCTAGGTGATGGGCCTAGCTCAGTGACATGCATCTGAATAAGATAAGACATGGCTATTTAACCCTGGAATCATTTTTCTAGCTAATCATGGAATGTGCATGACATTTGTTATTACTGAGATTATAATGCATCCATTCACTCTACTAGAACTGCTAAGCTGTTCCCACTGAAAGTAATGGAAGCTTTGTATAAGCTGAAGAGAAGCAGAAGTGCCACTGGAGCAGGTCAGGCAGTTTCTCTACCCAGCTTTATTTTTAGGGACCTGGATAACTGATGTGGAAGCCCTCCTGCTGCAGTTTTGGTAAGAACACATTGGAAAGCTATATACTTCATAGAAATCTTTATTTCCATGTTATAAGTTTTCTCTAAGAGTACTTTTGAATTTCTTGGCCTTCAATAATGTAGCTTTATTTGATTTTGCTTTATCTTTATTACAGAGAACATTGTAATTCAGTTTTCACTCTCATCAGAAGCACTGTGTGATCACGAGATCACGAAATCGACTCAATGCGTGGCAGGTGAGCTACAAAGCTGAGGGAGCAATGTTGGCCCTCACCTTCCTGGTATCAAGAGGATTTATTATCCCTGTTTTGTCACTGAAAGTGCTAGCCATTTTGCTTACTGATTTTGCACTGGGTAAAAAACATCATTGGTGCACTTGACTTGCCTGCCTCTCAGAAGTGCTACAGAAATGTCTTAGAATTTGACAAATTCAAAGTAGTGAAAGACACAAATAGGAAGACACATGGTCCAAAACATTAGACAGTTAATTCACTGATTCATATGTGCATGTCTGACACCCTATGCATATTTGGAAAACTGAGCCAAAATGTACTAGGACACTGTTAAAGCACTCTGCAGTCTGCAAATAGATGTGGAACTGGGATGCCTTTAGTTCCCAGGCAGTAGTTTTCTCAGTCCTAGTTGTAGTTACATATTGGTTTGCTGTTGAGCAACCAAAGAATACCATGAAATTGTTTTGATCACTGCATATTTTCCACTTGCAGTTTTTAAAAATATCCTTTGAAATATCTCCTCCACTTTCTTGTTGAGAACAGAAACTAGGCTCACAGAACAGGCAGATTTCTGTTGTTTCTCAATCAATCTGGCAAGTGCGTGGTCTGATGCTAACATTTTCGTTAAGCTCAAAGTGGTGTTAAGGAATTGATTTGACCCTTTAATGGCCTGATGTGTTCTGTTTCTGCATGTAATTTAGACAGCTGCCTAATAAAAGAGTTTTAAGTGTAACAATAAACATTGCTCTCTCTTTTTGTATCTGGTGGCAAACCTCCAATTCCTCTCTCAATATTCATTACGTGTAGAATACAGCAAAGTTTTGGGGACAAGAATAATGTCTTAACATTTACACAGCATTAGATATACATCAAGTCACTGCTTGCTGGAGCCTAAGCCTCTAATCAATATAAAGCCATATCTCATGAGGATACAGTGTAGTAGAATTGAATTACTGAAGTCAGTGGGAAGAATTCAGCTGTGTCCATGGCTAGAATATGGATCTGAGAGGACAGTTCTTTCTTACTGTGCAGCACTCTTTTCAATCCCATACTGAAGGGGAGTCCAGCATCAAGAAATAAAAATATTCTGAAAAAAGCCTTCTGACTCTGTGCTAGAGGTCCATGTGGAGAGATATGGGTGAGCTAGTTGGGGCTGACTGATAGCAACACCTGAATCCTGTCCACTGCAGAGCTCCTGCCACAATTCCTATAGGCTGTCATAGAACAGAATATTTCAGGTTGGAAAGGTTTATAGCACATCTAGTCCGACAACCCTGCAATGAGCAAGGACGTCTTCAACTACATCAGGTTGCACAGAACCGTGAACCTCATCCAGTCTGACTTTGGATTTTCCAGGGATGAGGGGATCTGCCGCCTCTCTGAACAACCTGTTCCAGTGTTTTACTAAGTGCTTTGTAAAGAAAAGGTCTTTCTTAGATATTATTTAATATACCTTCTTTCAGTTTAAAGCCATTCCCCTTTGACCTATCACTACATGCCCTTGTAAAAAGTTCCTCCCCAGAATTCATGTACCCTTGTAGGTATTGGAAGGCTGTTACAAGGTGTCTCCAGAGCCTGCCCTTTTCCTTGCTGAACAACTCAGTTCTCTGAGCCTGTCTTCATAGGGGACATGCTCCAGCCCTGTGATGAACTTAGTGGCCCAATATGCTGGTTTCAGCTGGGGTATTTTCTTCATAGTGGTTAGTACAGCTTGGTTGCTGACAGGGGTTAAACCACAACAGCAAGAGTCCTTCTCTGGGCTCACTCCACCAGGTCCATGTCCTTCTTATGTTCGGGGTCCCAGAGGGGGATTCAGTTCTCCAGGTAGGCCCTCACCAGAGTGGAGTAGACAATATTCCCTCAACCTGTTGGTTACTCTTCATTAAGAGCAGAAAAGATATCCAAGATCATCAAGCCCAGCCTTGGACCAAATGCCACTGTGCCCACTAAACCATACCACAAAGGTTTGTGCAAATGATGCAGCCCAGGATACTGTCACTGTGACAGCAGCAGCGGGGTGGGAGAGGAGGTGAAATTCAGTAGTGGAGATGCAGGCTGGAGTGAGGCAGCCTTCCTGGGGGCCATACAGCCCACTCTTTGAAGTCGTGGAACAGTTTCCAAGTGCCATTTGTGCCCCTGGCTTGGTTTGCATACACACGGCATTACCTCACCCAACAAAGCCGCGTCAGCCAGGGCTGCACAATGGTGGGGGCTGGCTGTGCCCCATGGGGGGCTCCCAGTTGCCCTGGGAACGCAGCATTCCAGCATCAGCTGCTAATGTGCAAAGCATGCTGCTGGGGGTTGGCTCGGGCAGAGCATGGGAACATTCTTGCATACTTGATGAGACAGAAACAAACCGACTTTTAACAGAACAACAGCCAGGCATAATCCCCCCCACCCCTTTGCCCCACCGCCTTGAGAGCTAGGAGGTTCATTTCCAGGGTATTTTGCCAATAAAGTGAACCAAGGATATGTTCTGATCCAGGAGTGAATTTTCCATGTCTTGGGGAAAGAATGGCCTTAGTGTTGAATCCCTATAGTGTTATTTCCTACAGTCTTTTAGACTAGGACATCCAGGCATCCTTGGCCAGGCCCTTCCTGTGGAAAGTTAACACCTGGGACAGCTGGGACACTCAGTGACCATGATCAGTCATCTGCCTTTCTCAAGCCTCCTTTTTATTTTTCCTGCAGTTTACCGCCTGCAAAAAGAGCACCAAAACATGGCTTGGCTGTCTCCAGAGCCCCTATCCACAGCGAAGCAGTGGATATTTACCACAAGGTAGTAGCTCTCGATATCACCACAAGGCTTTTGTGGGGAAAAAAAAGAGTGAGATCAAGGAAGGCAAAGTGGCACTGAGGGCCATTTCCTACTTCAGGATTCACTAAGTGAGAGAATATCAGTATGGGACTGCGTGGAGTTCTCACCTTAGCCCCCACTTATGGGCAGAGCTGGCTTCAGTAAAGGCAAACCTCATCTTTGTTTAAGAAGAAGCTAAACAGTAACTTTATTGAGTAAGTAATTCAAGGCACAGCCTCTGTGTCTCTGTAGCACATTGGTGTAACAGAAGGAACAGTGATGCAGAGATTGTCTTAGCAGGATGCATTAGTGAGTTTTTGCACTTTTCATGAACCTTTAATTATTCAAGGCATCCATGTGCAAGAGTTACTTGTGTATTTTTCCTTCTACACACAGAAAAACTTGCAGCATCCCCTGTGTAAGACAAGCTGCAGTTGCACAAGGCAGCTCTCATGGCAGCTCTCATCCTTTTGCACTGAAATATTCCAAATCCCCTCTCTGGCTTCAAAAAACACTTTTAGGAGAAGTGATAGGCAGGGTTTGTGTAGCTGGTTTGCAGTTGATGGCTGTGGGGGATGCAGGTTTAGTCTACCAGTGACAATGGTTCTCAGATCCTGCAACTCAGTGCCCATTGATGCAACTACTGGAAATAAATTTGGTGACAGACCTTTGCTTGCTGGTAATCCAGTAAATAGTGTCTGTTCCTAAACCAGAATTTTAAGAGACAGCTAATGCTGCAGCGCCACATGGCAAGCTCTTTAAAGGAGCATCAGTTTCAAATCTCTCTGTCTCATCTGTGCTGTGCTGGTGCTAATAGCTGCATGCTGTACGCAAGGCTCTTTCAAATAAAGATTTAAGAGAAGACTTGATTTTGTCTTCTCAGATTGTTTACTTTGTAAACACGATGTTATGTACTGTCAGTTCAGCTATTTCCTCCCCCCCCGCAGTCTTCTTCTGATTCTTTATATCTTGCTTTCACACAGCATCTAAGGAGAGAAATTGCTGTGCCATATGTCTGTAAAATTGTTATACTTAATAAGTAGTCTGGATAGTAGATACAAGGCTTACTCCTACTTCACCCTTTTTTTTAAAGAATATTTTTGGCATGAGGATGAAGCTTTTTTGACCTAATAAGACCGCTAAAGCTGTATTTACAACATCATCAAGCTATGGCCTGAATTCTTCCTGTGGCCCCAAAGAATCTGGAGACACATCTGTAGCAAATCCCTTAAATCTCTAGTTCAGTGCTTTCAAACCATGTTGGTCATGACTGAATACTGCTATTGTTCCTTGCCTTCTGACACATCTCTTCATCCAGTTGATCCACAGCTGAGTGGTTGCACATCTTTGCAGGCTGCCTTCTCCATGACGGAAAGATTTATGAACAGTGAGAGGCCAAGCCTGTCTGTATGCAGCTGTACACAGATGTCCTACAACGAGTCTGGAAGCAGCCCAGTGATATTTACACTGTACTGAATTTAACAGTTTCAGATGTCCCCATATTGTGTTCCCCACTGTGTCTGATTCTGTTCCCATGAGTGAAGGCAGACACAAAAGAGTATCTTGCAGTGTTCACGGCACTCTCCAAAGCAAAAGGAGGAGCATGGAAGGGGAAATCATGGAAGGGGAGCCAATCCTCCAGATTGTCTGCCTCCAGTCACCTTCACCCTCAAAAATTTATCCTGTTCAAAGCGCAGGCAGAGACCAAAGTGTCTGTCTACACTCTGTCTCTACAGGGATGTCTCCATGCCACCATCTAAGCCACAATCAGCAAAAACGTGGTGTCTTTCAAAGAGCCACCATATATTTGCATTAGGAAAATGGAATGCCTGAAGAAATCTGCCTGGGTGTCACCATCAGGCAAAATCTAATCCTAGGCCAAACAAGAGGCAAACATACTGAAGGACACCTTTTTCACACAGAGTACCCTTCTGATGAGCAATCTTCCCCAGTGACTGGGAGAACACACTGGGGTTTTCAGCTCAAGGCCGTTCTGGTCACTATGGCCTTTTTGCCTATGCACTGCTGCAAAAACAGCTACCACCATTCATAGCTGATCCAATTAAGCAACCCACCCTAGAATGGGAGCTGCTGGCTGCTGCAGCTGTTGCATTTCTGATGTCCAGCTTTGACTACAGTGCTGCAGAGAGTAGGAACAGCCTGGAGAAAGCCCATCAAAATTTAGAAACAAAATTTAATGCAAAATTTAGAAGCTTCTTTGCTTAACTGTGTGTGTAAATGTGGCAGCATTTCTCTGCATGGAGAGATTGGGTTGGGCCATAGCTGAGATCTTTGCTTTATAGCCAAGTTATTACTAAGGGATTCAGCACTGGGCTGAAGGGCTGAGTAAAGGAAGCAATACCACCAGTTCTGGGATAAGCACTACTCCATTGGTGTGGGTAAATGTACTGTTGCTGAGAACATTGCACAAGCACATCCCCTCTTGCCAAATAAAAGTCCATCTTTATCGCACTCTCTGGAATTTTGTAGTATTTAAATATCCAGTTCGTGTAGTAGGGTCTCTGATATTCCTGAGTTGCTGACTAAAGTAAATCCAAAACAGATTTTGTTTGGCTTTCCCATAGCTTAGTAGTTCCCAAAAGGTGTTTTTGTTATTTTAAGTATTAGGCATGTGCATGGGAAAGAATTTTGTTAGTTTAGCACGACCACTCCCTAGGAGTTTTCTTGTCTCTCCCAGCATCTCCTTACCCTCAGGCTGCTCATATCTTTCAACAGATCTCACTACTGGACTCAGCAGCTCCTTGTTCCTTGCCTTTCCATGCAGATCCCAGCAGGGCTGGGCACCCACCACCCTCACCAGACAAGGGGAACCTGTGGCCTTTCACAAGGAAGGGGTCACACTTTTCAAGGGCAGGGGCTGTAAGGGGGAAACTCATGGTCTAGAGTAAAAGCCAGTACAAAGCTGTATGCTACCTGGATCTCAAACATATTTCAGACTCTTTCTCAATCATTGTGTAATTAATATATAAGACTTGTACTGGCCTTCTGCATATTAGTGAAATCCATTGCTTGCCCTTTACTCCAATCAACTGCTTCTTGCTTGTTCTGTTTCTTGTCTGAATAACAGTAGTGCAGTGTAGTGCTTTTCTGTGGCTAAACAGTAAGGAGACAATGCTAATTTACACCATGTGAAATTTTTCCCCAGTTTCTGAACAGAGTGGTAGGTGAGCAGCAATGGAAAAGCCAGGCAGATAAATTCATATGGGAAATAAAGAGCATGTTTGAACATTCAAACACCTTCAGGTAAAGCTCTCAAATATTTCTGGAGCAGAAGAACCAAAATTGCTCTGGAGTTTCTTAAAGTCACCAGGAGTCTAATATACTGAAATTGTTTGTGAAAAATATAAGAAGAGATGCCACAGGCAAGCAGAGCATTGCAAACCATTTCCTTCCTATTTGTATTTAATATTGTTTGTATTACTTGAATGTTACACTTCAGTTCAGAAGAAAGCATCATGGGCTCCAATAGCTTGTCACTCATCACACAGGAAGCTACAAGCTGCCCTCAGTCCCAAACTGTCCTTTGTTAGAGCTGGCCGGGTTCACAACATGGGCACAGGGATGAAGTTACCCTTTTTGTTGAGTGTGTTCAGGTGCTCTTTGCTCACCAGACTCCTGCTGTGGCTTTGTCTTTAGTTAGCTGGAAGCCCAGACTCTCACAAGGCTGAGCTGATCAGTCCAGGTGAAACAAAGACTAAATATGGATGAAGTGATAAGATGCAAGAGAGGGTAGAAAAAAGGTGGATCTCTCACCAGGGCAGTGTGCACAAGATTATTTGCAAAAGGTGGAAGAGGCAAAGGAAGAAAATGCTGCGTGTGTGATGTTACTGGCAAAACATGTTCAACTCAGAGAATTTTTACTTGCTTCAGTTTACTGCCAATGAACAGAAGCTTCTAATCACTGATTTGGGTATGGAGAAAAAGAAACCATGAACAATTAAGCAAACACTTGGGTAATCAGCTTTCTCGACTCTTCTTCCCCAGGTACTATTCAGCAAAACACCTTTCCTCCCTCCTTCCTAGACTCACCTCCCCCTGTTTTTGATGTGGGTTACACTGAATAATCCAAGAGGCTGGGGCCATATGCACAGAAGTTTAGTCTGCTACCTTTCCACATTCCTTACAGGTATTCCTTTGGTCATCTGTCATTCTTACTGTTTTTTCTCTGTCCTTCTTGCCTCTTACAGTTTTGCATGTTGGCCACAGTCCCTCAGAGCAGTCCTTTCCCTAGTGTTGATCACCCATTGCCACAGTCCCCCAGGGCTGTCCCTGCCCACTCTGGGTTGCCTATAAGCTGCAGGCTGCCTCCCTTTAATGTGGAGCTCTTCCTTCCAAGAGTCTGTCCCCAGCTCCATGTCTTCACAATTATCTCTGTCTTAATTTGTCTTCCTAAAAGTGTTATCTATGTGTCTCCTGCTTGCAGTGGCTGCTAATCTTCCTGAAATATGTCTGAGATGGGATGCTGTGGGATCCTCTGCCTGCCTGGCTTCAGCTGTGGTGAGTGGTGGTTGCACAGATTGGTTTCAGAAATGGCTGGACCCAGCTGTGACTAGCACACAGGTCCCCACCACACAGGTTCCTACCACAGCCCCTGCTGCTGAAATCCAGCCCTGCATAGGGAAACATATCTTGAGACTGAGAGATAAAGAAATTAATTTTTCCCAAGGAATGGCCAGACAGTGGAAAAGGAATGCAGCACACAAGGAAGACATGTGAAGGGTGAAGGTACAGTTGAAATTCATCTCTCCTTGTACAAATAAGCATTTACTTCTTCTTGTATGATATAAGAATATGCAGTAAAATGGCTAAGCAGCACTTTGAAAAGGTTACTCCAGAATTTCCACTGTAGAGTAAAATGCTTATGTGGTATTTGGGAACAGTAAAGAGCAGGAAAGAGATCTCCTCCTGCCAGAGATGGACCCTCTTTCTCTTGCCAATTTTTATTTTCAGTGAATTTGCTATACTGATTCAAACACCAAGGACTGTGAATTATTCTACTGTCATAATTATTCTACTGTCATATACTATTTATGGTTACCTCCTGCAAAGGATGAAAAGGCAAAGAAGACCTTGGCCCTGCTGCAGGAATTCCAGTCATCCCTTCCCAGTAACAGCTTTTGTGGAGAGATTGCCAAGGGTTCTCATTGCCCTAAGGAGAAGGAGAGTGGGGATCCATCACAGGTTTGTTTCAGACTATTAGTTTCTCACCTGAGTGAACAAGCTTGACCTGTCCTCTTAGCAAATGTCCTACATGAATGGTAGATTTTCTGACTATTGCCAAAGTCCTTATTCTGCAGTCTAGAATTTCTCTCTAGGAGTGCAAGACCTGTGGGGATTGTTGGCACAGGATGATTGCCCTCTTGGAGGAGGAACGCCTGACCAGATCTGTCCTTAACATAGCTCTAGAAAGCAATTTTTTTTTCTTATGCATCCTCATCCATATATGAGAGGCCATTATCACCAAAGCCAGAATACTGAAAAGGTAGTGGCTGCAGCACTCCCAGCTGATATGGTAGCAGGCTCTTGCAGTAAGACTTGCAGTGATCTCTGTCCTGCTTCTCCCATTTCACTGCTGTCATACCAGTTTGTGATGAATTCTCTGTGTCAGCTTAAAAGCCTTTCCTACATCACAGAATTGCTTTTCCTTTTTTGTTTTTAATGATTAATATAAGAAGTTGTCTATGATTGCCATAAAAGTGACATAATGAGAGAAAACTCTTGTTACCTCGGCTGTAAATCATCCCAGGAGTCCTGACGTAATCACCTACCTCTCAGACTTCCCTTCCAGGGTTTGTGATACAATCACAGGGCCTGGACTTGCTCAATCCCCACCTGGTACAACCTAGCTATGCCTGCTAGTGATTTGATTGGTCCATCACTGGCATCAAACAGATTTATCTTTGCAATTTTGGGTTTTTTTATACCTCAGAGTTTTAATCTCTCCCTTTTTATAGGGAGTCTTCTCTGCTTCTTCCTTCAGGTAGGAAAATATGTGATCAGTGGTAAGATCTACTTAGCTTTTGTTCTCTAAAAGTTAAGCACTTGGTCTGTGCTACTTGTCTGTCTTTTTAATCAATGAAGGCAACCTCCTCCAGAGGGCAACTGATCATGTTATTACAGATGCCTAGCAAATATGGGAAGAACTGTTCTTTTGAGGTGCTTTTATTTTTGTCTCCACTGACTGTAGATGAAACTCAGATAACTAGATTAACACCACTATTTTAGATGACTAAAGAACTGTTGATGCCTAGATGTTGGATAAAGCTTTCTTTTTTACTGGTTGAGAAAGCAACAAGACTGTCCCTCAGCTGTTTTGTACACAACACTTTCCTGGGTTTTTGTGAGGGTGGGAGAAAAGTTACAGAGGAGGTGGAAGGCTTTCCAGGAGTCTGACCAGTACCACAGCCCAGTGTTGGGCATTTTCAGGCTCAGTCAGTGGCTGGGTCTCTCATGACACAGGGATGGTACTACAGTATGAGTATATGCCACTTTGGAGGGCTGAATGAATATGAAAAGTGAGGTGCAAGAGGATGACAATCAGCTTGCAGCTTGCCCTGCTCCACACAATCAGTCCAGGGATGCTGCTCTGCTGTAGTCCAGGAAGGAAATGCATGGACGATAAGATATGTGGAGCAATTGTTACTGGCCTGGAGCTGAAGGATGCTTGGGGATATGGTAGCACTTTAAACCAAGGATTTCACCTTATATGAAATATTTCTTTTGTGCCTTGTGTTTAGTATTTTTGAAAACTTTATCAAGTTATGTTTTAAAATTATTATGAACTTTTAAAAGCTGGTGTCAGTTGCTTTTTAAAGATTTTTGTATAAAGTTTAGATTCTGCAAAGGTGGAATAAAACTTTTCTTTCTATAGTCACAAACCTCAAAACCAGCAAGGTAAATATTTTGTGTTGCTTCATTGTGATTCATACTTTACCAGTGGAGCTGAAGAGAGTCACAACTGGTTTTAGCTGTTCTGGAGAAAATATCTGTTTTGCTAAGCCCAGGCTACAGTCTGCATATTATTTATATATTCACATACTTAAGTAGAGTTGTAAGCAAGCTCGATAGAATTAAAGAAATACCTGTGGTTTGACCACTGGGAACATGGCAAATATCTGTTAACAACACTCCTGTCCCAAACCCTCTTTGCATTCAATACAGAAGTCAACCCATTCTTGCTCCAGAACAAAAGATAAGTCTTAAGCTATGGATCCTATTTAATTGAGAAGTTTCACAGTTTTCTGTTCCCCTTCTTTTGTTTGTTCTTCAAAGCCTGAGACAAAAGCCTCCAGTGCAAGTTGCCTGCTGTGCACAGCCCCAGTACCTGTTTGGTGAGGTCAGGGCTATGTGCATCAGGAGCAGCGCTCTTGGCACTGATATCCTGCCAGCAGAAAACAGATGCATCCCAAGTGAGCCGAGTGTGAGAGCCATTGGCACAACTGTGGGATATCCCCTGGGTGATATCCTGCCTTGCTCAGCCTGTGGAAAATCTTGCTGATGGCAGACAGGCCAATGAAGACTCAAGGGCTGTAGTTTTTCTTGCAAATGCCCAGGGCTGTTTTCTGCCCTGGAACTGACTGGCACAGTCTGGAGATACCCAACTGCTCAACTCCACCCATGCTGGGTTCAGAATTTGCCTGGGAGAGTGCTCATAGGCTCACTGTGCAGGCAGCTGAGCCGAAGCTGTGCACCAGTGTTGATGTAGCACAACTGAAGTTGAAATCTCATAACAAAGCAGACAAAATGACATGTAATAAAAAGATCCCAAGAACTTTCCAATTTTCCTTGGACATGATAAAATAATAGACAATGTTATGGATAAGGTGGTAATTTGTGCTGGAAATGTAAGATTATTAATGTAATATAAAATAAATCCTTAAGATCATGCCAGCAAAGGGGAGAGGGAGATTGCCACACAGGACAGCTCACAGCCAAGGAGGAGGTGCATCACTAACATACAAAGAAAACCTAGCCTGCACAGGAGACGGGCACTCCCCAATGGCATGAACAAGAAAATGCCCAGCGATGATGGCCCATGTAGATGTCCACCTCAGATAGACAGGACATCAAAGACATACATCTGAATGAAGGATTCCGGGAACTGGACACAGATACACATCAATTCCTGGACAAGGCTTTGTCCTGCATAGGACAGAGAATAGACACTGCACGAATATGAAGGACTCCAGGAGGGGACAAAGGGACTCCACTGTGAGGCAAGAAAAAGTATAAAAATCAAACTCTGCCAGGCCTCGGTGGTGAACAGGGGGATTTGGTGTGATAGAGGCCAGATCATTGTTCACGCGCTCCGATCCCGGGGTCAGTGCTACTTTTTGATTGTTGGCGGTTGGGACTGTATATCAGTTGCGAAATATTTAATTTTTATTTTTTATCAATTTGGCTGGATCAATTTTTACCTATAACAATCTTGGTGACCTTTCCCGATGTGATCTGATCCCAGATTCCAGGGACCCTTCTCATGGCCCGGGCAGTGTCCCACTGATTTCAGCGGCTGGGCGGGACTGGGAAACCTGACGGAACCAATCAGAACCACAAACTAGAAAGCCAAAGCCACAATCAAAAGGATAAAAATGGGCCACAGAGTTCTCAAAATCGGAGTGGAACCTCCAAGACTGTGGAATTTTTTCACTCATAAAAACGATGTGCACGAAGAATCCACGTGGGAAAAAGGACCGTAAGTGTCGCATGGCTGAGTGGGGTGTGATCGAGCATGTGTGTGAGACATGACACCATCACAAAGCAAGTGTGTACCCCAAGATTGCAGTTCCACTCTTCCGCGAGGAAAGTGGTTGGTCAAGGGGGAAGTGGTTGAGAAACTCATTTCTGCACACACACCAAAACCCAGGAAAACCCGGGAAAATCGGGAAGGGGATGGCGTCGATCATGGGCAGGATCAGAAAGGGGTAGGAAAGACCTCTGACATTAGGGAATTGGTAACTCCCTTGGATCCAGGAAAAGGTCAGTACAAGAGCTCATTTACAGGCAAAAATCCACAGACAGGTTCACTGTGTGATTGAAAGATTCCCTTGCAAGACCAGGGGAATTAGGGAAATTTTTAGGTTCCTCTATTACAACGAAAAAGGTATGTAAAGGGAATTTGCTAAACCTAGTGGGATGGGACAAAGAAAGAATAAAATCTTAGGGAAAACCCAGGGTAAGCCTGACAAGGCAGAGGAGGTCGAGGGAAAGAATGATTTACTATTGCACGGAGAAAGGGGCAAACGCAGAGGTGAAGAAATATTTATTCTGGGCTATGTTTGGCACCTTTGGAAAGGAAACATGTCAAGCCTTGGATGAGTTCGTTTCTGAGGAGGCGGGGCCAACCAGCGAGGAAAGAGAATATGCCCGACTATGGGAATATGCCAGTATGGGACTATTTCCAGTTAGGACCTACAGAAATCAGAAAAACCCTGGGGAAACATGGGAACTTTTAGACAATCTCCCACCACCTTACCTGACACAACAGGACCTTTTCCCTCTCCCCACGCCAGTAAATCCAGCGCACCACTCTGCAGTACCCCAAGCACCACCAGTGGAAGCCTTACCTGTACAAGGATCGGCTTCAGCAGTGCAACATTCACAAGAACCGTCTCTGTCCCCTCCTCCCTCACAACAAGTAGAAAACGCCAGGCACACTGTTCCCACGGGTGTGAATGGATCCCGCCTGCTAGTAGAACAAGACAGTGGACTCAGAAGGTAAACTTCGAGGATAGTGAGGATGAGGATGGTCAACAAAGTCTTTTTCCATTAAGGGAGGTTCCAACAGCTCCGGGAGTCATTGGATATGTTAAAGTGCTGATAAACTCCGGGGATGTATGGGCATTCAAGAAGGAAATGGGGAAGATAATGGATGATCAGCTGGGGGTGGCAGAGAGGCTGGATGAATTTCTGGGGAACAGCATATACTCCTGTGATGATATCAGTGCTATCTTAAGGTCATTGTTTAATGCGGAGGAAAGGGAGATGATTAATAGTGGCAATAAAAGACTGGGAGCATAGAAACCCTCAAGTGGGAAGTGGGGAGGATAAATGGCCTGACCAAAGACCTTCTTGGAATGCACAGACGGAGGAAGATAGATGTAAAATGATAGAATGAAGGAATATGGTCATACAAGGTATCAGGGGGGCGGTTCCAAAAGGACAAAATCTGAGCAAGGCATTAGGAGAATGCTAATGGAGCGATGAAACTCCCACCAAGTGGCTGGAGAGATTAAGGAAAAGTCTCCAGATGTACTCCGGGACAGACGAGTGGCTGGAGAAATTAAGGAAAAGTCTCCAGATGTACTCCAGGACAGATCCAGACTCCCCAATGGGGGCAATCTGGCTAAAAAGCCAGGCTGTCGCCAAATCATGGGAGGATATATGGCGAAAGCTAGAAAAGATGGAAAATTGGCAGGAAAAAACTCTGCAGCAATTGCTAAGGGAAGCCCAGAGGGTTTATATGAGGAGGGAGGATGAAAAGCAAAAGGCACAGGCAAAGATCTTGGTGGTGGCAGTAAGGGAGGCCCAGAAGCAAGAGAAAAACATGAACACAGGTAAGACTAGTCAGCCACACAAGCCTCAAGGGAAACCTAAGCAGCCCCAAAGGAAACCCCTGAACACGCAGGGGTTGCTATTACTGCAAGCAAAGAAGTCATTTTAAGAGGGAGCGTAAGAAAAGTCTGAGGGATGAAAGGATCTTTCAGGAAGACTAGAGGTGTCAGAGGCTTTTTAATTTGGGGTCCATAACACCTAGAGACATGAACAGGCCATTTCAGTCATTTGTGGACATGAGTAACCAAATGGCCCACAGAGTATTGACTCAGGAGTGGGCTGGGTCAAAGAAACCTGTGGGGTATGTGTCAAAGTTACTAGATCCTGTCAGCAGAGGGTGGCCTACATGTCTACAAGCTATCGTGGGGGTGGCTGTTTTGGTAGAAGAAGCTAAGAAAATAACTTTTTGAGCACCCTTGGTTGTTTTTTCTCCTCATAACATGAGGAGCATTTTGCAGCAAAAGGCTGAAAAGTGGCTCACTGATGCTGGCTTCTGAAATATGAAGCTATCTTGATCCACTCACATGATTTAGAATTAGAAACTACTACAGCCCAAAATCCAGCACAGTTCCTGTATGGAGGAATTCCGGGGAAACCTGCCCATGACTGTGTGGAGATAGTGGAATTACAAACCAAAATAAGACCAGACCTGGAAGAGGAGGAACTGGAAGAAGGGGGAAAATGGTTTGTAGATGGGTCAGCCAGAATCATAGAGGGGAAGAGAAAATCGGGATATGCAGTGGTAGATGGAAAGATGGGGGAAACCATGGAATTGGGGCCCTTGAACGCCAGTTGGTCAGCCCAGGCCTGTGAACTAAAGGCAGTAATGAAGGCTTTGCAGATGCTAAAGGGAAAAAGGGGACGATCTTCATGGACTCGAAGTATGCCTTCAGGGTAGTTCACATGTTTGGGAAGACATGGGAAGAAAGGGGGCTGATTAACACCAGAGATCAAGGGTTGATGCATGAAGGGATAATAAAACAAATTTTGGAGGCTATAAGGGAACCCAAAGCAATTGCGGTCATTCACGTAAAAGGACACCAGGCGGGAGTACAGTTTCGGACCCAAGGAAACAACTTAGCTGATAAGGAGGCTAGAAACGCGGCATTGCTGCAGGTAAGCACCCCAGAAGTCAAAGTGGGGGAGGTATGAGAATTTCCTCCACAGCTCTCTCAGAGGGAAATTGAAGGGTACGAGAAGATCGAGGGAAAACTAGAGGAAGGTCAGTGGAAATTGACAGACGGGACGGAATTACTATCCAAAGAGTATACTAGAAAGATTTTAAAGAGGCTTCACTTGCAAACCCACTGGGGAGCACAAGCAGTAGCTGAGCAGTTTTTAAAGTTTTTTGGGTGCAAAGGAATTGATGAGCTAGCTAAACAAGAAGTACAAGGATGTATGATATGTCAAAGGGTTAACTGGGCAAAGGTGAGACAAGTGGCATCAGGTAGCTGCCCGGTGCCACTTGTCTTTGAAAGGATCCAGGTGGATTTCACCGATATGCCAAAGGTTGGAAGATACAGATGTCCTCTAGTAATGGTAGATAAGCTGGCACACTGAGTGGAAGCAAGCTCCAGGGCCACAGTGCAAGTAGTGTCAAGGCGCCTAGTAGAGGAAATCATACCTTGGTATGGTTTGGTAAAGTGTATAGATTTGGACCGGGGCACACATTTTACCTCGGGAATTATCAGACAATCAGTGGAGGCTTTAGGAATCCCCTGGGAATATCACACCCCATGGCATCCCCAGAGTTCAGGGCAGGTGGAAAGAACGAACCAGACTTTGAAATCCCAATTATCCAAATTAATTTTGGAAACCAAGATGTCCTGGATAAAGTGCCTTCCCTTGGCTCTATTAAATGTCAGGACACTGCCTCATTCTGAAACAGGACTATCACCTTTTGAAATGTTGTATGGGATGCCCTATGAACACAGAATGCCTATAGGATACCCGAGAGTAGAAGATGGTCAGATACAACTTTACCTGATAACCATAGGTGTCACCATGATATTTTATGAAAAATCCTTTGCTAGGATTTTTCCCTCCTGAGGAGCTGAGGGCCTCAGGAAAGAAATGTAAACAATAACTATCTGCTGCTGTGGAACGCAACAGGTGCATCTGTGATTGGTGCATGTTGGTTGTTTCTAATTAAGAGCCAATCACAGATGCAGCTGCATCGGACTCTGAGAGTCACAAGATTTTGTCATGCATTCTATTCTTGTTCTTTCAAGCCTTCTGATGATCTTTCTTCTCTATTCTTTTAGTATAGTTTTAATGTAGTATTTTAATATAATATATATCATAATATAATAAACCAGCCTTCTGAAAACATGGAGTCAAGCCTCGCATATCCACACATGGGGTGTTTCCAACACATAGGTAAAAACCTACAGGAACTAAGGAAGCAGGGAATTTTAATGCAAAACATTCCCCTAGGGTTCGCAGTACACCAAATTCAATCCGGGGATAAAGTACTCATAAAGACTTGGAGGGATGTTCCCCTCTCCCCACACTGGGAAGGGCCATTTCTTGTTCTTCTAACCACAGATACAGCAGTGTGAACCGCAGAAAGAGGCTGGACCCACGTTTTGCAAGTAAAGAGGGTCGAACCGCGAGAAAAGGAACCTGAGTGGAAAGTCACTTCTCCACCTGGGGACTCCAGGTGGAGAAGTTACCTGAAAGTAACTCTGCATCGTAGGCCAAGTAAATGACCAAGAACGACTGAATAAAATGCTCAGAGCCAGTTTGTAATTGCTACCTGTTTGCTCAATTCAAGTGCGAATATGGTAGCAAGGTGTGGGTGGTACACTGCAGAAGAGGGGTGCAGCCAAGGGGTCTATGCGATAAGTGCTTGGACGGAGAAATGCGTCTGACTAACCCAATCTTAATGCTCCTCACAGAGTTGGGTGTAATTGAGACGGATTCAATAGAGTGGTTTCGGTTATTTCAAAACGGGGTAAGGGGAAAACTGAGATCCAGAGCAAAAATCTTACCAGGTACCTTGCAGCGCCATATCAGTCAAGTTATCCAGGTGGGGCACTTTTAAAAGGAGATATGCAGCTTGAGCCATGAAGGATATTCCTGCTCTCAAGAAGATGTTTTTCCCTGCCACTGGAGGCACCCCAGTGGGCGTAGGTAGGGGCAGAGGAATGAAACTAGGGGAAGTCCTGACGAGCCTGAGTCTAGTCATGTGTGTCAAGATTAACTCGCACCCACTTGGCTTGGGAGAACGGGTCTCCAATAACGAGTGTGGACCATGCATGCAAACCATCCTGGACGGACGGGGCAAAGTGGAGGCTTCAACGCACCCAGCCTTGGGAGATTGCGAAAAAGATAGAAAAAGCAGGTACTGTTTCTTTAATGGCACCCGATATGGGATATGCAAAATAAATTAAAAGGAGATTTGCTACTTGAAAGAGGCAGCATCTAACATTGGAGAGTCAAAGCACACCCAGTGCAAAAGAGAGGTGAGACAAGCACCTATCCATTTTTGTAACAGATGTAACCGTACTGTATGGACCGAGGGTAGGATGGAATCAGTGTTTGTTGGGTATTTCTAGGTGAACAAACTGTGTTATGATAATAACTTACTGGAAATATGTATAATGGGGGGAAAAACATACTGGGTGGAGAAGAACTTAAAATATGGGAATAAGTCGCCACTTAAAAAGGAACCGGTTATCATCAACCTTCTCGAAGATCATGATGACTGAACATGTTTACAGTATGACATGACCTTTTGTTTCTCTGAGAACACAGAGGGATTGGACCCAGAGAGTAAAATACAACAAGTAGCCCAAGAGTTAAAAAGACAGGAGGCTGAGATGAGGAAAAGAAGGGTGGAGCAAGAAAGGTTGAGGACCCTAAGTGAGCAATATGACCAATTGGAGAGACAGTACAATGATCTGGGGTTGCCTGCTTCGGACAAAAATCTTTTTATCGATTTGATGCAGGAGATGGCGACGAAATTAAGATTGTCTAATTGTTGAATTTGTGGAGGACTGAAATTGGCAGAGAAATGGCCTTGGAAAAGTGAAAGCTTAGCTCCAGAGCAGCTTCTTAAATGGGATAACACTAAAATACCCAGACTAATACAACAACCAGAGGGTTGGGTTTTGGACCAACGAGTAATTGGAACAGTCTGTATTAGCCAGGAAGAGAGGGAGTATACCAAAGTAGTTGGATATACCCCTTGTATCTCCACTCTAGTGGTAAATTCAAATGCTAAGAGTAAAACCTGGCAAACAGAGCCCGCGACAGGGTATTGGAGCCGGGAAAAGGGAAACAATTGTGAGTGGAGTGATAAAATTGGGCTATGCTGGAATAAAGCCTCTGGAACTAACCCTTACCAATCTCTGGAAGGATTGAAAGGTTACTGGAATGAACGAGGGAGTACTGCCAGTAAGTGGAAGGCTCCTAATGGTTTAAATTGCATCTGTGGGAAAAAGGCTTATAGTGAATTGCCTCAAAAATGGAAAGGTTCCTGTACTTTAGGAATAATAAGACTCGTATTCTTTACTTTACCTCGGTCAGAAAGCAGCTCCATAGGAGCTCCTTTGTATGAAACTCTGAAAAGACAAAGGAGGGAGGTAAAGAAATTTCCTATTTTTGAAGGAAGCCAAACTTGGGGAGGGGAAGAGTGGCCCGTGGAACGAATTACAGAATATTATGGAACAGCAACCTGGGCCCAAGATGGAAGTTGGGGTTACAGAACCCCAATATACCTACTAAAGCAGTTAATAAGACTCCAGGCAGTAATGGAAATCGTTTCAAATCATACTTCAGATGCCCTGCAGTAACTATCTAAACAGCACTCCCAAAGGAGGGCATTTGTGTACCAAAACAGGATAGCCCCAGACTACTTATTAGCAGAAGAAGGGGGAATCTGTGGGAAATTTAACGAGTCGGAATGCTGTATTGAAATAGATGACCACGGAGAGACCATTAGGGGTTTGGCAGCGGAAATAAAGAGGGTTGCTCATGTCCCAGTCCAGAAATGGAATTCTATCTTAAATGTGTCTTGGTGGGATAATCTGATGGAGCATGATGGAAGAAATTAATATTCTTCATCTTCTGTTCAGTGGCAGAAATCGTATTCTTACCCTGCCTGATACCATGTTTTATTAGACTAATACATTCAGTTGTACAAGGCATGCAAATAGCAGCCATACCCATGGACCCAGAATGTACCCCAATGAGGACTAACCCAGTCTCTAAAATCATGAAACTAGAAGAAGGAGATCCACACAAGTGGGCAGCAGACACCTTGGCCAAATTTGAAAAACAAGTAAAAGGAAACAAGGTTGAATATAAAATGTATCAGGAGGTACCCAGGGAGGAATGGGAAAATGAAAGTGAGATTGAATAATGTTTTACTTATGTCTTGTCCTTTTTGAGCACAAAATAGGTAGAGTCACACACACAGGAAATAAAAAAGGAAAAGGGCTAAAAATAAGTATGGATAAATATTTTTAGAAAAACAGTACAAATTAATGGAGTAATGAAAAGAGAGGTGGGATTGTTATGCATAAGGTGGTAATTTGTGCTGGAAATGTAAGATTATTAATGTAATATAAAATAAATCCTTAAGATCATGCCAGCAAAGGGGAGAGGGAGATTGCCACACAGGACAGCTCACAGCCAAGGAGGAGGTGCATCACTAACATACAAAGAAAACCTAGCCTGCACAGGAGATGGGCCCTCCCTGTTGGCATGAACAAGAAAATGCCCAGCGATGATGACCCATGTAGATGTCCACCTCAGATAGACAGGACATATATTTGAATGAAGGATTCTGGGAAATGGAGACAGTTACACATCAATTCCTGGATAAGGCTTTGTCCAGCACAGGACAGAGAATAGACACTGCATGAATATGAAGGACTCCAGGAGGGGACAAAGGGACTCCACCGTGGGGCAATGAAAAGAGTATAAAAATCGAACTCTGCCGGCCTCTGTGGTGAACAGGAGGATTCAGTGCTATAGAGGCCAGATCATCATTCACGCGCTCCGATCCCGGGGTCGGTGCTGCTTTTTGATTGTTGGCAGTCGGGACTGTATATCAGTGGTGAATAAATTTAATTTTCATTTTTGATCAAATTGGCTGGATCAATTTTTTACCTATAACAAGGTGACTAATTTGTGATACTGAAACTTTGGTTCCCTTTGCCTAGAATTTAACTCTTATTATTTGTGATGCTTCTGAGGAGCCTTCCTAGACCTACACAGTGTATTGAAGCACCCAGTTTTCTATCCTCTGGCTATTTGAATCTAAATCCTGAGCCTCAATGAATTTGTATATTTGTTAAAAAGACAATTATTTGGATTGGGGTTATCTCAGCTCCTTGTCATCTGAGAGATGTGAAAGCTACTGTTAGTCACATTGTGATAATTTTTCAGACACCAAACAGTATAAAAATAATGAGGCTGTAGTCAGAACAATTTCTGAGCCAGTTAGGTTCCAGGGCTGGTGCACCAGATGCTGTGAATCCAGCATTTGAGGTGGTGCAGATGCTCAGTTGGGAGTAAGAGGAGGATGAGACCAGAATATGAATGTGCTTGTCAACAGGAGTGAAATGAGGTGTGAAACTTGTATTTGAGTTTTAACTGTGCTGTTATATCTAGGATGTCTGAGGTCCATGGCCAGGCAGGCAGGACTGAGGGGAACTGGAGACCAGACCTGCTGCAGGGACTGTCAAAGACTAACATGGGGTTCTGTGTCATGGGCAGAGTGGGAGGTACTGGGAGGCTGAAATAAGATCTTACTGGGACAGGTACAACTGGCAGTGCTACAGCTCTACATCCCTGAAAGCAGTACCCCCTCAGTCCCTCTTGACAGATGGCGAAGAAAACACTTAAAAGCCATTGCAATGGTCATTGCAGGGGGTCCAGGTTACACCTTCTAGCAGCCCCTTAGCATACAGAGTTCTCCCATCTCTATACACTGTAAATGTACAGGGCATACACTGTGCACAGGTGTAATTGAATTCTGCATATGTTTCTATTCCCTATAAATTCCCTCCTTGGTTAGACATGGCCTCTTCCCAAATGCGGCTGCAGGACATAACTGACATAAAAGTAACTTTAAAATATTATGTTTAAAGATATTATGAGAATAACACAATTTAGAAGCAAGAGGTAAGGCTCTTTAATTTTTGGCTGCTGAGTTAACTATGCCACCAAGTCTGTCTGAGAGATGTGTAAGATATGTATAAGATATGTTCACTCACAGACTTCAGCTATAGTCCTAGCAGTTCAGAAAGATGCGCAAGAAGTCTGAGCAAGAAGGTTAGACACAAATTTTGTCAAAACTGTAGTCTTCCCTTTTTTCTCCTCCCTTTTTACAGTACAGCTAAAGATACAAATATTTTTCCAGTGCCTTCACTGAAGGCTTTTCTGCTGTGCTCCTCTCCACAGATGTCTGGGATTTGTGCCTGGCATAGGGCTGATGTATTTCATGCTGAACAACACTCTTTAAGGACTAGACTTTGTAAACCTGTGGGCCAGACAGTCACCCCAATGTGTGTGTGTGACCCCACACATGTGCCTGTGCACTCTGTCAAGGAGGAGGATGTACAGACGCAGAATTACACCGTGGTTTTGGTGCCATCCCAGTTTCTCGCACAGGTCTCGTCTGTCTTCACTCCTGCAGATGTTTACACAGTTCAGATGCAAATGTCTTCTCTCTAAAGCCTCAAAGAGAGAAGTAGAGGACCTGACGACCACACCTTCCCCCAACGTCCATTCTCGGGTCTGGTGTAGGAGTCATCAGCCTCATGCTCTGGTGGCACTACAGTGGGGTGACAGCCTGCCATGCAGTCCTGGTAAATCCAGTCATAATACCAGTACTTTAAAGCACTAATACACACCAAATTTGGTCAGAAACTCTGTGGTTAAAATCAGAGAAAGTGCAGATTTGTTGATATAGCCATACCTGTGGAGGAGCTCTAGACCAGCACGGTTGTGTCTGTCAGGGAACACTGCTCTTCACACCTTTGGCAGATGTATCATTGCCAAGCAGAAGTCTGTGCTGGCCTCACTCTATCCTTCATGTTTGTGATCTGAGAACCACAGGTATTTTTCACACAAGATAAGAAAAGCAGAGGAGGAGGCTGAAACAATGGCCAGTTGTTTTCCATTCAGGATGGTATTGTTCAGTGGGTTTATCTTATTAGTATTATTATCACATCACCTCTCAAATGTATCTGCACTACCTGCAATATCTCAGGAAAAAAGAGGAGAGGCAAACTGGGGGGAAAAAAAAAGGAAGATTTGGAGTCACTTAACCCATTCATCTATGGGACTGGACAGTCCAGCTCTCCCTACAGCAACCCTGTTCACAATAACCTTCCCAGCTTTGAATGAGCACTGGGCTGTGCTGCAGTGCTGGAGTTGGGAGAGTGTTCTGAAGATGTGCTCCAGCTGAGGCAATGACCATTGCACAGCTGGGGTCCATAAGGATGAGCACTGGAGCAAACATGCCTCTCAGTGGCACTCTGAATATTGTTCCATGTTGAAATAGCTGGTGGACAGCCAAGAGGAGATAGATATCCCAGAAATCTCAACTACTTTGCATTGCCTTTGCTGTTTGTGCTGTACCAGATATCTATTTCAGTTACTGCAGATGGAGTAAAGGAAGAAGATAAAAAGGAATAAAGAAGTGTAATAAAATGCCAGACAGGTGCAGTACAGAAAGAGAACAAGGAAAGCATAGCTGCCTTGGGTACAATATATCTTATCTTTAAATACTTTAAGCAGCTTTCTCACAATGATGAATCCCTTGGAGAGACTTAAACTGAAATAGTTAGTTAGGGAACTAAAGTCCTAATTTGAAATCAGCTCTTAAAAGCAGAACTAAAGCCCTATCTGTATTAAAACACAAACTGAACCTGGCTAGGAAATAATATATGTCTCTAGGGTGATTTTGTAGCCATATATTTCCAACAATACTATAAGCAGCAGGAGGTTAGAATGAAGGATTCTCTGATGATGTTGGCATGCTGGCAACAGATAGAGTTAAAAGCAGTCTGAGACTAACACTAGTCAGCCTTTGAGAGCAAAACGTGTATATACTTCAAGACAAAAAAAATAAAAAAATGAGACATTTAATAGACACAGTCTCAGATTTCCCCAAGATGAATACAGGATATATTCTCTAGCTTATATATAAACACTCATAATGTCCTGTCTGTGTCTGATAATATGTCGTGACCTTTCCTATTCTAGTAGCAAACTTTAAGAAAAACAATGGAAAAGACTAGATAAGAGAGCCAGCACACTGCTGTGCCAGGAGAAACAATCTACTGCAACCATAGAGCCAGCCCTCTGTGATATCTGGGTTGGGTCCCACCTTGGGAGCCCAAATTCATCACTCTCTTGAGCACAAGCAATGTCCCCTGTCGAAGCTGTCCCTGGCTTCAGCTGCCTGCTCTCACCTTCACTGTGGAGCATCCCTCCCACCACGGCAGTGGCAGGACAGATGCTGTGCTCGCTCCTCAGCTAGCCTTGCTCAGTCTCTGTCAATAATGATTGCCTGAACTTTGAGTGCTGAATGGGGCAGTTCACCGAGGACAGGGTACCTGTTCTGCCACCTCTCCTTCTGTGGGAACACTTACAGTCAAGAGACTGGGACAAGCTCCAGGAGTTTGTATCATCATATCCAATCACAGCTTCCTGAAGCAGTGGCCAAGCTTTACATTTGATCACAGCAGTGGGGCTGGGAAACAACTACAGGTGGTTACATTCTTGATCTATAGAAACTTTATCTAACAATGACTGCAAATCTGAGCTGTAATTCCCACTACAGGTAATGCATTTTTTACCATAGGTGTTACCTGAAATAAGAGTAAGACTCAAGAGGTGTGACTTCTGAATGTTTCAAAATATACTAAAAAAATATTTGGGGCTCTGGAGGAGGTATTGCCACAATGTGGGCAACTTTTCCAGATCTCCTCCCCTCACACCTGTGTAGGCATTCCCAGTAATCTGAAGAATGATTCTATCCCAACAAGGGTACATTGTGACAGACAAGGAGGAATGGTTGTAATTTAAAAATAGCAGGTTTAGATTATTTATACAGAAAAAATTCTTTGCTGTGAGGTTGGTGAGGAGCAGGTTGCCCACAAAAGTTGTGGATTCCCCATCCCAGCAAGTGTTCAAGGCCAAGTTGGATGGAACTGTGAGCAACCTGGTCTAATGAAAGTTGTCCTGTGCCAGGACACTGGGCAAGGCTGGGAACTAGATGATCTTCAAGGTCCCTTCCAACCCAAGAAATTCTGTGATTTGATGATCTGTGTGGAAATTCTCCCTATCAAATGTAGTGTATCCAGAATTCAATGAACTGCAGCAACACCTGTTTTGAGGCACAGAACCCCTGCTGAAGCAATACTTGCATTCATGTCCCTGATTCACCCATCTGATAGTTTTTGTACAACCTGTCAACATATGTGCGCAGCTCCTGTGTGAGCACATTCTGCAAATGACATGTCTGGCTTGGTGAAAAATAAGGCAGCTCTTTTCTATATATGAATGTAGTTATATTTTTCTAATGTTTTTTACGTCTTAAGAAGAACATCTTTCATTCACTATGGAGTAAGGTTGACTAGGAACAATAAAACATTACCTCCCACCCCCATGGCTGAAGCTGAGTGACTAAAAGTAGGTATGTTGAATGAGGAATTTTGTGGGAGACAAAGAGAGTTGTTATTGACCTCCAGAATCCAAAAGCTAATGTTCTTAACTTTATTATTATGGCAAAATCTCTATGGTGTGCCTTCCAGAACCATGTGGCTACTGTCCAGAGGGCTCTAATCATGGGTTCCAGCTACTTGGTGTTAAAAGTAGCTCACCTGGAATTGAAACTGGCAGATTTGTTCAAAGATTGTGTCTTTACACACAGAATGGTGTGAGGCATTTCCTCCCAAAGATAGCTGGAACTCAAAGTTTGAAATAAGGGCAAACTGGAAAATATGCAGGGGCATCTTGATTCAAGTATGTTTGATCTGTTTTTTGCCCTTTCTTAGGCAAGATGAGTTGGTTCAGAAACAAACTTCATTATTATCATGAGTTGGCAGCCAAATACGCTAGACGTATATTTATTTGTTAAATAAATACAGGGAGTATACTTCACTGATTCACCACACCCACACAGAGCTCTGTATAATTATAGGCTTGTTGCCAGACAAGCTAGAGTTTTTGGCCTTTTGGGTTGTTTTTTTTTTGTTTGTGGTTTTTTTTGGTTTTGTTGGGTTTTTTTTGCAAACAGAGGTCTTATTCATAAGTTATAAATAACTGACTGTGATGGACCTGATAATTTTTCACTGAAAGGTTAAATGATTGTTCTAAGTGCCCTTCTGCTACCAAAAGGGGGGTTGTATTTAGTTATTGCTAGTAGTATTGCTAGATTCATTGGTAAATCTCAAAATATAAGTTTTCTACCAGGTCTAAACCTCACTGAGATAGCAAAGCATTATGTAGAATAGGGATGCTCTCTCCAACCACCACTGCACATTAAGAAAACTTGGCTTCAGTAATTTTAAAATTACTGTTAACTTATACACACTTCAGTGTGCTAGCTGCTGTGTCAGAAATATCTCTGCAGCTTTCCAGTTGGCGTCTTTTACCCCATTTACACAAAAACTAAAGGAGTAGGAGAGATTGCTCTGGATGTAATTTCTTGGTTCATGTTCTTAGCCATTTCTTAAGCTGTCCATAATGGGTGGTCAGCAGTAAGAGCCTCAGCTACTGGTAGAGCTCCAAGCATCACATGGCCATGCTGCTACAGTATTTCCAACATAGCTAGGGGCCAAGAAACTGGTTAAAAGCTATTGTATACATCCAGTTGGCACCTTCAGCTTGCTTACCTCCTACTTCCAGCAAATCTGCAGGAATGAGGCCTTGTGGCAAGAAAGGGAGAAGGAGCATGTTGTACACTGCTTGGGAGGACACACAGTGGGCATCCACTGCTGATCAGGCACCCTCTGTGCTGTGGGATCGCAACTGAGAATTGCAGCTATTTCTACCCAGCTCTGTTGCCTCATGCTCTTTTTTTGCCTTTCATTGCTCTTGTTTAGAATTTAGCCAAATAACAAAGACTCAGCAATTCTCTCCCAATGCCATGTGCTCTGTGCATGTCTGCCCACGTACTGGTACTGCTGGTGAGAATAGCTAAGGCTAACAGGCCTTGACTAGAAAAGTAGCTGATAGCAGAGTGGGGCAGAGCATTGCTCTCTCACATTTTCTCCCTGTGATAATTGCTCTGTGAGAATCAAAGGTAATTTACTGTCTCTTAATCCTTTTTCCTCTTCCACACCTCTATGGCTTGTTCCCCTATTAATACTTTTCACCATTTTGATAATAAAGGCACATAAAATATGTCAAAACTTTCCAAAGTATTAACACACTTTCTGCGCAAATTGTCATTTTTCCCTACAATGCTTCTAAGGATGCACTGTGCAGTGAGTCTGAGTCCCATAAACGTGCACTTCTGCCTCTACATCTGGATTCTCTTGTTTTGGAAGCTTTCCAGGATTTTTGATTTAGATTTATTCCTCCCATAGTTTCATTATTCTCAGTATGTTCTCTCTGACATTTCATTAAAGTAAATAAGAAAAAAGCTGTCACTACTGTATAACAAATATTTTTTTCAATCACCCTTTATCTCTGGCTGATTTCTATTTCTAAATGTTGGGCCAAGGAATAATAGTTGCAACAATGTGTGAAGAACAATGGCGTCCAGTGTCTTACAGAGAGAGGCCAGTTCACAATCAAGAGACTTGGAGGTAAGCCACTCACTAGATTAGATTTACAGAGTCTACAGTAGGTTGAATGGGAGAGGTAGAGGGGAAGCTGTGAAGAAATATTTTTCAAACCCTTTAATGCTTGGCATTTTTGTGGCTTTCCCTCTCCAGCAGCTGATATTGCTAATCCCTTTCCAAAGGTGTTTGAACACTGCTGTCGTCAGGGGTCCACCCATCTCCCAGCTCCACCTCCTTGTTCCCTGCTCCTTTCTTTCTGCATCCTGGTCTAAATCCTTATGGGATTGATAAGGTAAAGGACTGCCTTGCCATTGCACACTGCAGCACTAGAATGCTTGCTGAAGTTGATTAACACTGGTCAAAGTATATTTTAGACTGACTACTTCCAAGGCTCTAGAAGTAAGCCTGGCAAGTAAGCTCCCCTTCCCTTCCAGGGAGGCTTTAGAGAGAGACATTGAGGAGAGTGCAAAACACAGTGCTTGTCAGAGCAAAGCTATAAATTATTCCTACGTAAGTGAGTGCCCTTCATTTTGGAGGAATAACCGGGGCAGGATGATCATAACCCATGGTGATATCTAGCTGTTGGAGATTAGACATTTGCAGGCTTATAAACTATTCTGCTGCTGAAAGTGATCTTTTGTCTAAAGGGACAGTTTCCTCCTTTCATGTGGACTATCACATCTTTGCTCAAGTTAGTGGAGTTAACCCCATCTGAAGGTGTGGTTTAGAGGCTGTAGTCTCAAAATCTAGCCTGATTTTTTCCTGTTGCTTTTTAATTACCAGTAGAAAATTAATCTTCAGAAGGATATGAACACTGTCAGTAGGATATCTTCAGTAGGATATAAATACACATCACCCTGAAATTTCAACAGGATGTGATGTTCCCACTCTCTTTCTTGTTATCTGTTCTATTGTGAACCCTATTCATATCTGAGAGATTATTAACCAAATAAACATTGTCCACCCTCAGCAGAGAATTGTCATCAAAAAATAGATTACTATTTTATTATCATTTTGCCGTCCCTACAAGCTTTGTTTACTAAGTGGAAATATGCTAAGTATGTTAATATTAGCAAGATACAGAAGTGTGATGGAAATCAGGCAAGTCAGATAATAAATATATTTGTTTTATGATAGCCAGTGGGAGCATATTGTGCAGGCAAAAAGCGTTCTCTTCAAAACAGGATATGGACACCTCCAGAGATTTACTGAAGGAGTAAGATGCTGGACCCCTCTTCTTAGCTCTAAAGACTGTTACAGTTAGGCATACCTTACATTTTCCTTTTATTTTATAACCTCACTCAACAAAGTGATAAGATAGCAAATAGCACTGTGTGCATTCAACTCACTGGCAAACAACATGGGGTAAAGTCAGTCAATAAAGCTAATTGTACCTGACAATCTGGTTAAAAGCATCTTAGCCAGTCATCAGAACTACTCCTGCTTCACTCAACAGAGTCAACCATTAGATATATCACACTTGGACATCTCTGAAGTTTAGGATTCGGTCTAGCCCTTCAAACCAAAGCTGCAGACCTCTTTCAAAAGAACAAAAGCAGGCTGGGTTGCACTGTCTGCAGAAATGTGCTCTGCAAGGATATGCACCCTCATTCAAACTGACAGTAACAATAGTGATGTTAGTAGTAATACTACCAACATATTGAAATGTGAACGAACAGACCCCTAAGACAAAAGTTACTCTACTTAGGTAAATGTAATGCATGTGCATTTATTTGCAGGATCCAGACATTTCTAAACACTTTTAAAATAGTCCTCACTGGACATAAGTTGCCATTTTTGTCTCATTAAAGCCTGTGTGAAACTGAGGGACTGATGATGAGTGATAAGATTATCAAGGATTATAGTTATTGATAATGCTTCTGTGAGGGAGGAACTGGAATAGGTTGTAACACAGTGTAGATGCCCCATCCCTGGAAGTGTTCAAAGCCAGGTAGGATTGGGCTTTGTGCAACCTGGAGTAGTGGAAGTTGTCCCTGTCTGTGGCAGAGCGGCTGGAACTAGAAGACATTATAAGGTCCCACCCAAATAATTCTGTGATTCTATGTTTCTTTGATTCTCTGATAATAAGTGCTTTGGAAAACATAAGGCAAAAGAGATACGTCTTCTTCAGGGGATGACAAATTTTCAGCCAGAGATTGGATAGGGAAGAGAAGGCAGTGTGTCTACCTACTGAGGTCTCCTGCAGGCTCCTTTGAGTTGTTCTCTTGTGGGTCCTCTCTGAGACACCACTGAGTGCTGCATAGTCAGTCAGTCCCTACATAACAGCACTTTATTACTAGTAAATTGCTGAAGCTGTTTCATTCAGGTTTGGCTTCCACCCCATAACCTGTTGAAAGAGTTGAAGAGGAAGGATGACTCGGAGTAGATCGGCACTAAACCAGAGATGTTATCAACAGCACCAGATAGTAATTGTCTTTTCTGGGAGGCAGCACAACTGCATAGTTTCATACTCAGGCTGGTCTGGGGATCTCCTCCTGCCTCCCTTGCCTTTGCAGTGAAATCCTGGCCCTTTTGCTTTTAAGGGCACTTAAAAGCAAAGGGGCCAAAGTACTCTGAAATGATCGAGCTGTGTGATAATGTAATGAGAGCTGCTGTCCAGGTGGTGACAACTCACGTGGCTGGGGACACAGGAGGGGAACATGATCTGCTGGCATACAGCCAGGCAGCTGGGGCTGCTACTAGGCCTGTCTTGAAGGCCAGAGGAAATTTTAAATAAATATTCTCTTCAGAAGGGCAAATGCCAAGACTCAATTTTAATGGAAATATTAATCCCAGAGGAAAATGTGCATCATGTGGGGCTCTCAAAATGAGACACAGACTTCAGAACGTATTTCTTTATGACATTATTTATGTTTATTTTTCAGTGCTGTGGTAGCTCCTAGGAGCTATGAACCAAGTGCCTCTTAACCTGGGGACTCTATAAACACAGGCTGAAAGGGTGATCTTGTTCTGGAAAGCTTTCTCTCCTTGGCAAGCTGACATCTGAGCTGATACGGTTTTACTTAAATTGAGCTAGTAAAATATACAGTTGGTGCCTGTTTTTCCAGTTGGGTGCTTACCTGTCTCTCTCTCTCTGTGTTCTGTGCTTGGCCACATGTCTCTCACCTTTATGGACTGTGGCATTCCTTGTGTAGCTTCCTCATTTCTATGTTCAAGTGTGTGCTCTTAACGCATTGCAGTCATGCCTGATAGTCACTTAGAATAGTGTGAATAATTTTATAAAGGAAAGATAATACATTTCCCCCCAGTTTTCCTGACTTTGTTTTATCAAGTTAGAAGCTTTCTGATAGGGAGAATGATGTTCTGGGAAGGAAGGTAGAAAACCTTACTCTGAGACCTGTCTCAGCACAGTCCCTGCCCTAACTTGAAATGGGACAACAATTAGTAACTTATAAGAGCATCTTTTTGGACTGGATACATCTTTCTTTGTATGATGGGCATCTGACATTGTTTATATCTCATTTTCCCTGGTGTACACAGTAAAAGATATAAACATATAAGAGGCAATTTCTGTTTTGGTCAAAGTTACATTCAAGTGTAATTTAATTCTCTTTTGAGAAATAAAAAGTCACACAATCTTGACAAAATTAGCTCCTTTCTCTGCATAAATTAGGTCCAAACCACTTTTTATGGTAGCTGGAAGCACATTGTCACTAATAGAAACATCTCATGAAGAAAAGGTATTTAATTTCTCTCAGTTTATGATGTATGATATTGCTGTAGCCTGGTTTGGCTTATTAAAGCTAACCTGGAATTAGTAATTTAGATGTTAGGCTTTAAATTAGTGATTTGAGACAGCTGTTCTGTGAGTGTCTGCGCAGTGCTTGTGGCCCAGCTGATGATTTTGAAAGCAGAGCTAGGGTCAAGTATTAAAGGCAGGAACTGTTTCAAACACCCTCAGCAAGCCAAACCCTCCTGGTGGTGTGAGGGACTCCCAGAGCACCACTGTGGTCCTGCCCATCCACCTCTGTGCATCCCTGCCCTCCCAGCTCAGCTTCTCTGCCCCTTAGTGGCTGAGCCACTTAGTGGTTTTTATCCAAACAGCATAAAAAATAACCCCACAAATAAAGCAAATAGTCTGCCATTGGTTAAGATCCCTAAGCAGATGGCAACAGACAGTGTGACCTCGAACAGCAAAAGAAAGCCAGTGACAGAGATAGGGATTACATCAGGGCAGATTTGGATCAACCACTGGTGCTGTGGAACAGCACCCTTAGGGACCAAGGGCAGGGATGAAAAATATGGAGAAGAAGTGCAGTACTAAGTAGTACTGCACACAGCATGAGCTGGAAATGGGAGCTATAGTTTAACTACATGTGAAATGGGAGTGTTGGCCACACTAACTCAATAAAACTACTGATGTATTCAGCTCTTCACGAATCTCGTAGGCTATTAAAAAAGGTGAGAAGGAAATACAAGTAAAATATAAAGCATCATGAGAGGTATGGAAAAGAGAACAATTATGTACCTACTTATTACATCAGGGACTAAGAGGTACCCACTGAAATTATCAGGTCGTGAATTAAAAGGAAATGGAAGGACTATACAGAATTGAACTGGTTGGAAAGGAGCTAGGAACTCAGATCCAGGGCCCCAGAGAATTGCTCCCCACAGCAAAATGCACTCATCAAGCAAAAATTATAAGAAAAATCTTTATATATCATAACATACTTTGGCTTGGAGAAGGTCTTCTGGTCCAAGCCCTGCTCAAAGCAGGACCAAATATGACACTAAGTTACATTTCTATGTGATAGAGTATAATCAAAATGTCCATATTGTATTGATATTTATGTGTTTGGACTACTTGTGATCTCACCTTTCCTAACTTTTGAGCTCTTGAGCTGCTAACAATGCTCTTGCAGTACACTGGAATATTTCCTGGCACTAGACGTGCAGAGGCAGTTGGTATTTTGCTGTGCAAGAGTTGCAACTTGTCCTAGCAATTATAAACCCCACCTGCAATTATTTTTAGGCATAAAAGGGTAAGCTGGCTTTAAAAAGTATGTCTTAAGAGCTGTATGAATCTAGCAAAGTTGCAACATTGCCATGAAGAAATGTGCTGAGGCATGTGAGCCTTTGACAGATCCAGTCTGCTGACAGGCTGGATCTTGAGTGGTACCATCTTAGTAAACCAATTAAATAACGGGTGCTAGTTTCCTAAGGGTATGGCCCAAGGGAATTTTGAATTGTTCAGCTGAAAGTTGGAATTAGTGAGTCAAACTCTTCCCTGAATTAGACTAATTAAATTGTGACCTCAGCTTTGTTACCCCAGATTTCCATTCAACTAATATAGGGCCTTACACTCCAAATGTACAATAGAAGATATTAAATTTCCATCCACTTTTGAAATTAAATCTTATTTTCTCTAGCTACAATGTGTTTCCGGAATATGATAAGAAAAACAGTTTGGTTTAATTTGGAATAGAAAAGGAAAATTATGGAAGACGATAATCTATATGAAGAAATGCTTCATGCAGGGCATGAAGTTAAAAACTTAGAAAAGTTTGAAGCTATGGATTCATGAACAAGCAGGAAATTACATTCGGGTGTAAACTCAGAGCTCAGTCTCTGATCCAGGTGCAGCTATTCATGGCAAGGGATGGGGATGCTTGTGAAAGCCTACACCTCACGTGTCAGTGGTACTAACTGGAGTGGTGGGTGACACCTTCATGGACATATGCCTGCACTCACCTGAGAGCTCCAGAACTCTGAAAGCTCCAGAGCACCTCTGTCTCAACTGCCTGCACATGCACCATGACCCTGAGGTCTTTGCAAGGCAGCCTACTGCAGCACAAAACCAGGATAGCTTGAGGTCGGACTGCAACAAGCACATCCAAGTAGTGCAGAACAAATAAATGGGATCAAACTAAAGAAACCAGGAGGCAGAAGAGAGGTGAGTTGACAGAAATGGCCTGTGGAAAACAATACTTGCATATACTTTCTCTCAATTGTCTGCTGCAGCCTTCAGGGGAATCATATCCCATGGAAGACAGAAACCAAGAGGCTATCAGTCCTTGGCCAGGAAGCAGATGGGTGGATACGAGCAAAGAAGACTAAGAATGGAGTCTGCAGATCCATGAGAGTCTGAGAATTCCCCGGTCAACAGTCCAGTGAGGCAACAACAAAGGCAGACACCTCGGGTAAAGCACAGGTCATGGGACTGGGAACAATGGTGACAACAGGATCAGTAACCCAGTGGTGTCTGCTAACCAGAAACTTGGAAATGGTCCAGAATCTGCTGGTGAAGAGACAGAAGAAAGGTAGATGGGTAACGAAAAGGGACAGCCACACCAGAAGATGGAGGCCCTGCAGAAGGAGAGCAGCATGAAGATGAAACACCGAAACATGAAGGGGGTTTAATAGGCATCTCAGGGCTTTGAGGTGCATCTTTCTGCAGTGGGAGTTCACTGAAAGACATGTCCTCAGGAAGAGTTACATATCAGGAAAATCCTGCCACAGTGAGTCAGGAAACTTTTAAGAAGTATGCAGAAAATAAGACTTGGAGAAAGTCCTTCAGAAGCTGGAGGAGGAGGAATTGGGATGCAGCAGCACAATGCTTGTTTCTGCATATTAGTTCACAGGCTTCAAGGATAAAATGTCTGTAGGAAGTAACTGAGCCACTCAGGTTTCGCTGCCAGGAAACCTTGGCCAGCATCCAGCAGGTCACACAGTTTAAGATGTTACTGAAGATGATGCTGGTTTTGGAGCTAGTGCTGACCGGATCAACGACATACTGAATTCCTGCCAGGTAGTGTTTGTTCTCAGCGTTTACAGCGTGGCTCCTCCGCTGCGGCTGCCCGGCAGTGCCCGCGGAGCGCGGCCGCGCGGTGCTCCCGCTCCGCGGGAAGCGGCTCCCGACGGGCGGAGCCGCAGCGCCACCTCCCGGCTCCCGGGGCACTGCCGGAGTCAGATCTCCTACCTTCCCAGCAGTCCGTACGGGGCTGCGTTTTGGATTCACTGTGAGAATAATGTTGATAACACACTGATGTTTCTAGTTGTTTCGCAAAAAGGTTTACCCAAAGTGAAGGACTTCTCAGTTTTCCATGATCTGCACAAGAACCCGGGGCGGGGGGGGGGGGGGGGGGGGGGGGGGGGTTGGAGGAGAATGGCCAGGATAGCAAACATATTATTATTATTATCATCGTTACATTAAATTTTGTTTCAATTATTAAACAATTCTTATCTCAATGCATGATTTTTGCTTCCCACCCCCNNNCCCCTGATTCTCATCCACACCAGGGGACAGGGTGGGGAGTGAATTAGCAGCTGTATGGTACCTAGCTGCTCCCTGGGGCTGAACCATGGCATGATACCAGCAATTACATTTTTCCTCGTGAAATGCTGTTGTTGTTTTACTTTCACAGCACACTTTTGGGGAGGAAATGTATTTTGATTTCTTTGCTAGACAGCACATAAATACCACATAAATTTGGTTTGTAGGTTGAGAGGAGATGGGTTTTATGACAAATTTCTCCAAGATCTACATTTTGGTTGCTGAGTTTCATTTACCTGTCGCAGTTTCCTGTTAAGCCAGGGTTTGAACAAAATTGTTTTTCTGCTTTTCAGGTCCAATGAGATCTTACTAAGACAGAATAAGTTTATCAACCATAAGTTAGTAATTTCATAATACTAATGGTTTAGAGTGCTTCATGAATTATGTTAATGTGCTTGAACTGGATTGTTTTGTTGTTTTTTTTTTAAATTCTGCTTTGAATAATTGCCCCATTTCATTATTTATAGACATAGATGTCCATTCACCTGGGAAAGACCTTCAGGGCACTACCACATTCCCTGCTCAGACACATTCATTCCAGTCTTGCTTGTCAATGTGACAGACCTTGTGTTGTTACAGGTCTGATCTCCTGCAGCAGCAGGCAACTGTGACCATGTAATTGCTCTCCTTTGCCCATATGGTCAGAGAAGTCTGGAAAACCAGTGGTGAGGGTGAATGCCCCAGAGAAAGCAATAGTTCAAAGCCTGAGCAAACTAGTGAGTTGGGGAATTTATTTGCCCAGAGTCATTAGTTTTGATTTATTTGCTTCAACTGAACTTACTGACCACCACTGAATGGTTTTTGTCAAATGGTTTCAACAGTGCTAGATAGTTGTTGAACAAAAGTCATGCACACCCTCTCCCAGATGGTGTGAAAAATACATGATTTAAGCCTCACCTGTCCTCAGGACTTGCTCTGAATTGTTCAGATTTTGCCACACTGGATGATATGGATTGCTTTATTATTTAGGGTTTATATGCTCCAAATTTCTCTAAATTACACATTGCCTTGTCTTTTTCCTTCAAAATGAAAAAGTGAAAGAGCATACTAGTATTGAGCATTGATTTCTCTCATCACTGGCTCTTTCTAGGAAGGTCAAGCTGGATCTTTTGGGCTCCAGGTGTGATTGCCACCTGCAGGCATGTGTGTTGCAATGCTTCCTGCAGGAGGACGTTTTGACATCTACCCTCAACTAGGCTGAGAATTCAAACCCAAAATCTTTCATGAGTTTCTGGATAAAACCTTCAAAAAGGGAGGTATTTAATATGGAATCAGTTTATATCATAACCCTGCTTAGAATAACTCAGACTTTGAACTAGATTTGCAGATGTTTGACTTTCTGCAAGTCTCTTGGTGGGATCTGAACCATACTATGTTTTTCAGACTGCAGGTTTTAGTGAATAATATCTATTTAATATCGCTTTTATGCATACTATATACTTGCCATAGACCACACTTGCTGGAGACAAATAAAAATAAAAGTCCACATGCTATATGAAGTTCAAAATTTGAATTCTTCACAGAAATGTTGACAACTTCTTCTTCCTTTTCCTGCAACTGCCCGCACAAAACCATTTTCTGTGTCATTGTTAATGTTATTAGAAATTCTAATCAGAACCCCTGAAAATTATTTGAATGCAATAACTATTCCCATGTGTATAAAAACTATATGTACCTGTATGTATGCACACACTCTCACACACACTTACCTGCCATTCAAGAGGAGGGGGCAAGTGGTATCTGCTTTTGAGACCAGCTTTTCTGATCATCAGACTCTCACCACATCAGTATTTTGAATCCATAAAAGCCAGTCTCAGGAGAACTTCCAGCCACTTCATTTTCCAACTCTGAGACTTGATTCACATCTCAGAGCTTGACTAGTAGAAATATTTTGATTACAGGTCTAATTGCTAAAATAAACCCCAAATATCTGGATAAGTAAAAGCCCAAGCCTTGATATAGTTTTAGAAAGATGTGGGTGATACATGCCAAGCATTTTATTAGCAGGGAATAAGTAATTATTATGTGATTTTTTTTTGTGTCTGGAACATGACTGTGTTCTGGCCAATTTCAAATGTCAACAAAGGCAAGTGGTGATGAAGTGTGCACATTTTACTGGTGTTCATATATAAGGACTTAATGTTGCTCAACTGAAATTTCTGTGGTTGTGAGTCATGTAGACTTTTGGAGCAATTATTTCTAAAGATTTAACACTTCTAAAGCTTTAACACAGTGATATTGCTAGGCCTGAAATGGCCATGAACAATGGACCAAAGAGGGGAAAAATTATGGCTTAGGTAAAAAGGGAAGAAAGAGATGCAGAGCAATTAAAAGGATGAAGAGATAAGGTGGATGGGCTTTAGTGGAGGTGGGGGGAAATGGATGAAGCAATATTTGTATTGAGATTTAAAATAAAATGGACGTAGAAAGTCCTAAGCAAATGGCTGATGTTGTTTTAATCCAGTATGACACATTGATCCATGTATTCATGTAGCAATTTTATTAAAACAAACAAAAAAAAAATCCCTAGGGTTTAAATACTGGATATTTGGTAATGAGCTGCTCCATCATATGACTGATTTAGGCACACACATTATAATTCCTTTAATGCCAATTTTGTAATGTCAGTTAACTGGCTACACTGAAGACTTATAAACTGTAACTGCTTGGCTGAGCTGACCACTCAAAGCCTATAAAGCTGAGGGTTGCTAATCTCAGTCATGGCTTGAAGTTGCTATCAAGTCATCCACATCAACCAGACTCCTTCAGGTCATTTCCCCCAGACCCACACACTTGGTATGGCATGATTGTTTGTATGCAGTGGGGCAGATGTACCAAAGCTCTTGTGGAAAAAGGGAGCTTAAATCGTCCTGTGTTCACAGGCCTCCCTTCCTTGCTCAGGATGAAACTCAGTGCTTCCCATTAAGATTTAACTTTGGTTCTGAGCCAATTCCTCAAGCATTTCCTAGGAAAATGTTTCCATGTAAAGCAGGGACAAAAGTGTCTGCTGAGCCTTTGCTGACAGAAGCTGGCTGACTCCACGTGTAGTTATTCCTGCTCAAAGGACACACTGTGTAGAAAGAAAGTTTTCTGTCCAGTTAAGTCTTTCCCAGACTTATTTTGCAGAAGGGTAGCAGAAAAAAATCCCTAGGAAGATGGAAAGATGGAAGGAATAGAACTCCCACACAGCCAACTTACAATACTACTCTTGTAGTTAGAAATGCCTTCAGGTGCAGGTAGAGTCGAGAAGTTGCTAACTAGTTATGGTAATGCTCAGAGCTGTAGACAGACATTCTTGCAAATCTCATGGAACTCAAAAGAATCTGCACAGGCTGAATGGAGGCTGCAGCAGTTGATCTTGAGTTGTTTTTATACTGCATCTCAGATGGAAAGAAGACAGTAAAGCAATTCTACCATGCGGGTGTGCCTGTGGTAGGCAGGAAACACCAAGGGAATAGAGATGTTCCAGTTCACCAGCTTTTTGGCACTTTCAGGGATTGAACTGGTTCAGCAGGCAGGATGTCATCTGAGTTCAGAGAATCTAATAAAAGAAGTCATACCTGTCAAGGTCTTTTTCCCTAAAGGCTGCTCTGAATCAATACACTGGAGATAACAACATTGAACAAGATTAGCTGGAGCAAGGGCTGTTTTGATAGTTACGAATTCATGACCTTCTCCCTCAGCAGCACTGTGAATTGAAGCTGAAATATTCCTGGTAACTTGAACAGTAAATCTCAGAAATGGTGAGGGAGGGAGTCACTCAGGGAGGGAGCAGATGAAAGGCCATGGGTCATAGCATGGAGTGCACAGTGCCAGCAAGATTGAATTTCCCTCAACCCTGTTGTAGCCACTTTTCATGATTCTATAGGATACTTTGTGGATCACAGAGAAGAGCACAGCTGTTATTTTTTATTGTGGCCAAGCAAGCTGTCTGTCCCTACCAGAATAGGCCTCGGCATTTTTTTCTCTAGCTTTTCTTCTCTTCCTTTCATGTATGTTACAAGCTGAGAACACCACTGAGTAAAAATATAAAAAAGTCATCAGAAGTGTGGTTATTTTCTAAACATAAGTGGAGGATGAAATTATGTTAAAATAGCACTGTCTTGACTAGATCTTCTGTGTGAATTATTAAACTTATCAGGACACAGAAATATTTCTAACTCAGAAGACTTCATTACAAAGAGAACTATGGATGACATGCATGTAACAGGTTGTTAAGGCCCCAGCAGCTGAGAACACAGATAACAGGCTGAAAACTTTTCCAACCCCAGCATTGCTGGTTCCAATCCAGATATTGGCATAGGCGAGTCTCCCAAATGTACACCAGCATGTATTCCTGATGACCTCATTTGCCTCTATTAAGTGAGGAGGGTTTCACTTCAGTGTCTGGATGACCTTTTAGACATGGAATAAAATCTTTTTCTATGGCTGAGTCAGAGCAGAAAATGGTAGCAGGAAAAATCATTGACTTTCAGCCACTGTACATTTCCCACAAGTCAATGTAGCATCTGACAAGTTGTCACTACTGTTTCAAGTGCTTTGGAAAGACGTGTTTTCTTACTGGAAACCTTCTGCAAGCCGAAAAGAAATAAAAAGGGAGGAAAGTGTAGAGGCAGCTGGTGCTTATAGCAGAGACATTATTTTGCTGTAACAAGGGTTTAGATAGAATTGGTTCTTCAGAATGACACAGAGGAAATAAGAGAGTGCATCCAGCTGATCAGCCTTTCTCTGGCTGAATTATGTCCTGTGAGTTAAACCTGAGAGTTCTTGACAATATCCTTGTTTTCACTGTGACGTTTGCTCAGACAAGGAGAAAAAAACGTAATAAACAGCCTAAACCAGCTCAAAATGTAAAAGAAAATGTGATAAACAGCCTATACCAGTTCAAAATATACAAGAGAATTTCATGATAGCAGGAGATCAATTAATCTTTTCCTTTCTGACAAGGCTTTCTGGAAGACATCCAGCAGCCTTTAATTCCAGCAGTTATATATATACACACACACACCATTTTAAGGCATTTCTATTCTAATGGCTCTTTAGCATTCTTCCTTTTTTTTTCTTTCTTTATTTAAACTAATGATATTGCTGGATATGTATTTAATTGACCCTTCAGGGTATTAAACTGTCTGAACATTTAGGAAAAGCAGCCTAGTCTGATCTTGTGTCATAAAATAAGGGAGTTTGCCAGAGCCTGGACACAGAAGCCTTGTGCATGAGAGCTTGACCAAAACACAAGCAGAAGTCTGATAGCTGAAGAATTATCCCATAGTTAACAGCATGTAAATCAAGGAACCTCTGTGAAATTAAGTATCAGGTACTATTACACTCTGCTGCGCTGAGACATCTTTTTGGCTCAAAGACCTATTTATCCTAGAGCCCTTTACCAGGCCTGTGCTGAGTGTAAGTGCAGACCCTCTCTACACATAAGGAGGCCTTTATTTTCTTGCAGTGAAACAGAGGTCCAGCTGTGACCCTTGCTGGCCCTGGTTCCCACCTCTTCCCAGGGCTCTCCTCAAGCAACTGATTGACTGTTTGAAGTTTGGCAGACCAGCAACAAGGGGAATTTGTATTTGGTTCCTCTGAGTCTTAATGAGAACTTTACTTGTCACTGCCTCTACTGATGCTGGAGTCAGGGAGTTTTTTAAACACATCAAGGCACATTTAAACTCTTACCCCTAGGCAAATTGGCCACTTTGTCTGATCACAGCCTCTGTGCTGATATAAAGGTCCATCTGTGAGACTGCACAGACAGTTCTTGTAAAAGCCCCACTGACTCGGGTGTGCTTCAAATGTTGTGTACTTAGTACCAGTCAACAGCTTCTCAGCTGCAGGAGTTTTCTTAGGGCTCTGTGTTTGTGTATGTCTTTGTCACCACAAGGGCAATATGAATTCTTTGAAACAGCTAAGGAGCTTTTAGCAAGATATTAGAAAGGTGAGGTGGTAATAATAGCCACTGAGTGGCCTTTCTTGTTAGCCAAAATGCTATTGGCATTTTACACCATACAACTGCTGTGTTTAGAATAGGAGGGCTTAGAAACGTTCAGATGCTAAATCTGCAGTACAACTATACAAATAAGTAATTTGCAGTTTACTGTCTGGGGTTCAAAACCAAAAAGCTTAAATTCACCTGACTTGGAAAAAAAAATTAAAAATTGAAAGCAAACAAATATTATATGTGTAGTATTAGAAATTGGTTTTAACTTTATCAAGCAAAAAAGCAGTTTAGATAAATGGAATAATAAAATTGGTTTGGAAGAAAAAGCAAAATGGTGGTTTGAAAAGTCCATTTAGAACTACAGGAGATAAGATTATTGGGCATTTGCATAATAATAAATGCAATAGCACGTGCTATTGAGTACCTCTTCTCATCTTCCAGTGGGTGGATCAGTATTTGTTAAAATCTTGTTTAATAACACTAAACAATATACTGGTAATGGTGCATTTTTGGGGGAGAAATACTTTTTATTTTCAATTTTATTTTTTTTTCAATCAGATGCTTTTAAAAGTCCTTAGTACACTGAGATTGCACATTTTTGCAGATCTGGGCACACCACTTGCTTATTCTATAACTTGTGGTGTTTAACTAATATTTTAAATCACACATTCAAACCATAGCATCTAGGAGCCTATATTAATCAAATTAAGTCTCCAAGTAATTCAAACTTTTCTTTTTTTCCCAACACATATGTTTACAAACAGCAATAATAATAAATAATCTCATAATAAAAATAATCTTTGCACCTCAAAAACTGAAATAAAATTATAAATATTCAAATCACATGAAATACAAAAAAACATTCAGGAGGCACCATGATTTACAAAGATAGTAGGGAATGGGTCTTATACACATCTGCTGTTTATTTTGACATCTTTTCTTGATGATTCAATTCCTTTTTTGACAATAATTTCCCACGTTTGTAAAATGTTTGAGCTTTAGCTATTAACATGTAAAATAGGGCTATGATAACCTGTTGTCTTTCCCAGCAGCATTACTGTAAGTGACATGCACCTTTGCTGCCTCAGAGCACAATCCTTGCATCACACATCTTCACTGAGTATGAAAAGTCCCTTCTTCCTCCTGGAAAGGCTTGGCTGTGAGGACAGCTGAAGCTTTTGCATTACAGGCATATCACAAATAACCTCCTGTAGATGTTGGCATTGAGGTGTCCCACAGAGTAAAGTGTGAGCACCATGGTATATAACAACAAAAAGGGCAGCTGCTTTCTCTTCTTAGCCCGAGAGGGTCCTGATTTTCAAAAACTGCTGTAACATTTTAGTGTTGTAAATGAAAGGAAATCACAGTCCAAGCTGCTGCTTCTTAGAGTCCAATCTACACCTTGTTGTTGTGGCTGTATTTCCTCATGAGAGAGTTCCCATTACAATAGGACATCTGTCCAGCTGGAGAGTCTGGTGCCCTTAAGAGCCTGAAACATTTTGGTGCTTGGACCTTTACAGATGGGGTAAATTAAAACTGGATTGTGAATCAAAAGCAATTTCTATATTGTCCTGTGATCTCAGTGACCCTTGGCTGAGATCTTACATCCTCAGGAAGTGGCACCAGCATTGCTGTCATTTGGTGGAATCATCCTTCTATTTTTTTTATTTTTTTTTTTGGTACCAAGAAGTCTGATTTCAAACAGTAAACAGCACATTAAAAAGTGGGGTAAATCAATAAAAAATGTTCACACCTTATACCTTATTTCTGTTTTAGAACAAGCAGTTTCTTCCATCTATCTGTGGTCTAAGCAATGCTGTGTATTTGTAAACAGCACTGTAACTGTAATCATCAGGAAGCATTTTCCCCTCTAACTATGAGGACAAGGTCTCCCCCAGCCCTGCTGGGGTGATGAGCAGTCAGTGAAAGAGAGTGAGTTGTTCCTCTTTGCCAAACAGGCCTGATGAGGATTGTATATCTACATAAATTATAACATAAAAATACAGTTAAAATATAAAAAGAACACATATCTATAATAGCTAGAATTTCAGCTGCTGGGCTTCAAAGGTGTTCAAAGGTTTCTAAGTGTGGAAGGTGAAGGTGTGGAATTTAGAAGGTGTGGAATTTGTATCAGATTGTAAGCAGATTTGGTTCTTAACTTCCATTGCCTGCTTTCGAAGATTTTGAAAGCCTTGATGGTCATCTCTTGCAGATTTCAGCAAGCTAAATAACTTTGAAAACCTTCCCCAGTGACTGGAAGAGGCTGAGAGTATTGTAGAGGCTGGCAGTGAATTGTAGCCTTCATTTTTTTCTTCAAAAACTTGGCCAGTTCAGTGGGATTGGCAGGCTGCTGTCAAGAGAAGCAGCTTTTTGTGCACTCTTTGCACTCTGCAGGCTGAACACTCGCTCTAAACTATCTTGTATCAGCCTCTTTGTGAGGCAAATCTGGCAGAAGAATTCAGAGTTGATGAGAATACCAGCTTATTAGTTTTACCCTGAAAGCCTCCTGCTGAGGATTGATGTTCTGGTCTGTCTCTGGTGGGGGTGCTACTCCTGCTGGCAGGTTGTTTGCAGTTTTTCATGGGGAACAACTGGCTTTTCAGCCCGAGTGAGAACAACAGAATTAGACCATACATATTTCCTCAGTCTTATCTCAAGCTAAACTAATAGCCCTCTTCCTAATGAGGGTGGTAAGGACTTCATAGTGTGGACTATAATTAGCTCTGCTGCAGGTCAGAGATTGTCAGAGCAGATGGCTTTGCTCCCCCACAGTGGCTGATAGAAGATGGTCCTGGGTGTTGTAGTTGTGTGTGGGAAGCTTCCTTACTAGGGCTGTCTCAACAAGACATGGTAAACCCCACAACTTTCTTCTCTCCATCTTAGAGTGGTTTTCCTGTCACAATTTGTTTTATTTTTCCAAGTACAGGAGTGTTCCATTGAGTTGTCCACACCGAATACGTGAATGTCTGTCAGAAACCTGGAAGAGTTAGGCTGGGTAATGCAGACAGGGAAAAGACATTTGCTTTCCAATGAGGAGTGGTGTCATGACTCATCCTGATAGTGTCTGGGTCCTCTGATGCAGAGGGACTTGCTGTAGCTGCTGCAAGGGAACATCTCATGGCAAGATGTGTGCTGCAGTTGAAGTGTAACACCTCTCTCCTGTGCTGGGGCACACGGAGTGGTCACCTGCACTGGCACATGGGTGCTGCAGCAGGGCAGGCACTGATGCTGCTCTGCAAAGGCAGGGGAGAGCTGCAGGGAGTCAGCAAGAGGAGAGGAGACTAACCTAGGGTCTTGCAATCAGAGCTGACCTGATAGACACAGATTAATTTCCCCCTGGAAAGGTAATTGAGATCTCTGCACCTTGGGGATGGTGTTGGGATACTTTCCCGTTAGGTTTGCCAGTCACAGCTGGTAACTGAGGATGGAAACACATGAGAGTGACAGGTCCGTTTCCCCTTTGCAGCACAGTTCCTGGCAAGGGAATCTCTAGTCACGGCTGAAACAGGATTTTGTTAAACAATCAAAAAGTCTCAGCAGTAGGTTTATGGGTATTTTCAACAGTAACTAATGAGCACTTAGGTGCCTTAGGTGAACTTAAATGTTCCAGCTAAAAATCTGATTAAAAGCTGAAATAGCCAGGAAGTTATTCTTTTATTTCTCTTCATGGTGAGACAACAAATAGATCTGGAGTTCTTCCAGTCTATTTGTGCTTCAGAATTATTCATTGGATTTCTTCAAGTAATTGACTTTGCAAATCTTCACATGTTCACAATAGCACAGCTGCATATCGCAATTCATGCTGTGGTGTTTAATAGATATAAGACTCTGGTCTTACTGAGTATGAAATCCTGGCATCAGTGAAAGCAAGTAGGAGCTTTGACATTAAATTGAGACTAGGATTGAATCCTAATACAGTCCTACCAAAGCCTTCGTTACACTCTCTTATTCATGGTGGAGAGGAAATCTAAATAACGTATGTTGACTGGCAAATACGTGCAACCAGATCTGTTTGAAAGAAAAGAAAAACAACTGCACCCCATCAGTTATTAGTGAATTTTAAGGACTCACACATGAATCAGTAAATTGGAAGATTAAACTTCCTTCCCTGCTACCAGATCACTGCAGGCATTTTCCCTGAACTGCACGTTGCTGACAAGGTTTGGCAGATGGTGAATTATTGCTCTTCATGAATATGTTTCAGTGGCTGATTGACAGCTGATAAACACTTTTTCTTTATACAACAATAAGTCATATTTTCCCCATTGCTGTATTTATAGAGGCATTGCTTTCCTTGTTTCCAAATGTGACATGGGTTTGTATGGTCTGGACCCTCCCCAAAAGCAGGGTACAGCAAGCTCACAATCACACACTTACTCTTGAGGCTTTGGAGGGCTGGGGCACCATGCCAGGCATCCCGGACTTCAGGGCTACCCGGAGCTGCTGCAACAGGAATAGCCAGCAAAGAAAATGCAGATGGCTGTAGGCAGTTTTCCTGTTTGCACAGGCCAGGGTTGATGTATTTGATCTTCGCACCAGGAGATGGCAGGGTCGTGCTGTCCATGCAGCCTTTACCAGCGCTAGTTACGGATCCTATGCCTTTCTAGGAGGGGATTTTAAAGCTCACGATACCAAGCCTCTGACTGGCATATACGAAAAATATACTCTATGTGCTCAGCAGTATAATTAAAGAACCATCACTCTTGAGACTAGTCTGAGTTAAATACACCAGACTCAGACAACCGCAGGGTTTATGAGAGTGCAAATGAAGGACAGAAATTTCAGTTTACTCTATTTCTCTAGAAACTTCTGTTTCACTTATATTGTTTTTCAGGAACCTAGAAAATTGTGCAATTGATGATGTCAACCCAACTTTTCTCTTGACCATTCCTACTGCCTTCTCTCTCCCTGTGAGTTTTCCTTTATTAAGGATATTCTGAAAGAGAATTTGATTTTGGTGTTAGTTCTTTTCTTTTCTTTTCTTTTCTTTTCTTTTCTTTTCTTTTCTTTTCTTGTTACAGTCATTGTCAGCACAGCTTTTCTTCCAAGCTCTGAAAGATAGAGGGATGATGAGTTCATGCATGCTATATGGAGGGAATCCTTAACTTGTTCTGCCTACTAAACCACACCTTCTCATTCAGCAGTCACAAAATCATACTGATTAAGAAAATGTTGTTGTCTGTTGCCATTAAGAGAAAATTCTGTTTTGTCTCAGAGAAAAAAACCAAAACTAGGTAAATTATGCTGAGCTCTCATCTAATACAATAGCTTTCCACTGCTAAATTTTATAGACATAGACTATAAAATTTAAAGTGTGAGGTTTGATGGTAGGGAATTTTTGGACTTGCTTTATGTACTGGCTGAGGCCTTGCAAAGTACCGGAAAGCTGTATTTTTTCTGTTCTGTTATGTATGGATAAGGGGATTGCCATAAAAATGGAATTGTATCTTGCAGTAAATCATTAATCATAGTAATAGCAGTGGCAGTGATTAATTGGTCAGACAAAAAGCGTGTGCCTGACCCATGAAAGTCACTGGAAATGTGATCTGACTTTTTAGCCAATGGCAACTGGTTGCTTTAAATCTGGGAGACCACAGTCTCTGCTGCCTCTATGGACAATGCCCAGACTAGCAAAGGTGGCTGCAGAGCCCATCCTACTTTCAGTGCTAACTTATTCCTGCCTGCCCCAGCTGTGTCCATGGGGTGTTTCAGCATGAAAAAAATCTATTTTACTGGCTAAACCAGCCCACTGCCAGCCCTGATTCCTGCTGCCATAGGTGCTCCGTTGGCTGCCTGCACTGATTCAGGCAGACCATGGGAAAAGATCAGCAACATCTATGCTGGCTCAAAACACACCTGGGCATTGCTTGGAGAGAGCCAAACTAGGCTGACTCTTGCATGCTACAGAGGGCCAGGGCCAGCACGTGGAGCTGTGCTTGGGGCATGTTGTGCAGTGCAAGATGGGGAAGTGCCATGTGTGTGCCTCTGACTGATGTCAGACATGATGAGTCTGCAAGATCTGCTGGTTGACTCCTTGAAGACTGGGAGAGACTTGGTCTTATCATGCCTGGCCTGCTTGGAAGGGTGCAGGGTCAAACCAAGCCAGTTGTTGCAGCTTGCAGGACAGCCAGCCAGGCTTGTGCCAGATGTGAGCCCTTGCTACAACGAGCATGTAGGCAGGGTAGCTGGCTCACCACCCACTGACAAACGCTCAACCTGCCCTGGGAAGAGATCAGCTCCTCCCAGCCAACTCCACCCAGTTTATATACTGGGCACACCATTCCATAGTATGTAATATCCCTTTGGCCAATTTGAATCCGCTGCCCTAGATGTATCCACTCCCAGCTCCTTGTCTATATGCACTTCGGCAGAGCATGGGAAACTAAAAAGTTCTTGACTTGGGGTAAGCACTACTGAGCGAAAGCTAAAGCACCATCAACATTATCCTCATAGTGACTCCAAAACACAGCACTGTACCAGGTGCTGGAAAGAAAATTAACTCTGTCCTAGCTAGAAACCAGGACACTGGGCAGGCTTTTTCCCTGTCTCCCTCCTCCTTGGTGCCAGAGGGCTTTACTGGTGATGGCTGTCCCATAGTTTAGCTGTGTGAACAACAGAAGAGCATCAGGACAGGAACAACAAGTAGGCAGCGTTAAGTGTCTCTTTGTCAGCAGCCCTGGCTTGTTATTACAGTACACTGTAATAACTGTGCGCTGACTCCGGCTGGGTTCATCAGGCACAAGAAGGACTTTAGTCCTGAGCAGCATGCATGATTTATAGCTGTCACCTTTATATTACCCTGCTGCCAGAGCTTCAGTACCCACTGGTGTGGCATGCTGCATCAGATTAAATGCAGGGCACAGCTGAACTTCTCTGCGGAGTGACAGACACCAGGGAAGGAAATCTGTGTCAATGTTGAAAACAAATGCTTTCCCTAGTCCAAAGGTTGGTTTTAAACTACCTGCCCAAACAGGTTTAGGCTGGTACCACCAGAGGTATGGTGGCTGGTAAATTGGTACCAGCCAATTTACAGTATGGAAAAAAAAATTTAAGCAAATTTTGCCCTCTCAAGGATCTTCACTGAAAGTTCCCACATAAAATAGCAATTTGGTAGCAAGGGCCACAGACAAACCAGCCATAGTTACGACCACCTTGCTTTCAAGTTACTGTATCAGATGTTTTGAAAACTCCATAATTCACTGCTTTTTGGGCCTAGGCCACTTCAAGAAAGGGACATGGCTGGTGTCCACTGTTTGAACTATTTGTGCTGACACACAAAGAAGACACACACATATTCAACAACAAGCTTCAAAATCAATGTGTTAACATTATGTCAGACTTTTTTCTCAGCTGCCCTTTCTTTTGTTCCAGCATAGATCCATTTTTGTCAGCTTGTTTCCATCTAATTCAGAGCACCAGGTGGTCTCTGCACCTTTGAAAAGAGCCTTGCAGTGCACTCCGGTAATTGCTTTGCACACCCTTGCATACAGCTGGGGGAAGGCATGGCTCTGGTCAGATGCATTTGTGTTTTTTTACAAACTTATGGGAGGTTTAGGGCAGTCAGCAGTCTGCAGAGGCAGCCTGCTTTCTTGATGGCCTGATCATTTTATAAATGCTTCCAGCCAAATGAAAAGAAGAAGAAAGTATTTGTGTGTGGAGGTTTGAATGAGCAAAGACACCGAAACAGAAAACTGCACTTTTGGGGCACTGTGTGCATTTAGGAGCCACCACTCCTGCAGCCCAGGCGTGTTCACAGCAGGGGTTTACCAGAGCAGGCTCTCGAGGCTACAGTCTGGGTCAGGCAGAGTATCCAGCACTGCATGTGTGGGGAGGAGTGTTACAGAAGCACCTGTAGATTTGCTCAAGCACCATAAAGTTATTTTTTCAAGCAATTTCTTAGTCTTTTTAGTCTGTATTTTCCTCTTAAAACCTTATTTCTTTGTTCTTTTCCCCCCTGAGATTTTGAAGCTAGGTTTTCACTGTCCCATGTTTGAAACCTGGAGTAACTGTTCTAGAGAAAATGCCACATGTGCTGGCTGTGCTGTTTAAGTAGAAGGCAGACAGGGTCAGAAATGCCAGGTCAGCCTGGGGACTGGCAGTACCAAGTATCATGGCACAGAGAAAAACTGACCATCATGAGCACTACAGAACATCTCTTTGGTAAGAGACTGGCAGTGGTGAATCAGCTGGTGGCATCAGGAGTAAAAGCAACCTGTTACAGGTCTATAAGGTCATGTTCAAGTGCTTCCTAAATATTGCAGTATATAAAAGGCATTTATTAAAGGATGAATCTGGGTAAAGGGTTTTTGGAAGAATTACAGGTAGGGACTGTCCCTTTGCTCCTATTGAAACTCTTGAACAGCAAAATACCTAAAAATTCCAAACCTAATTCCCTTTGAAAGCACAAAGCTTAACCCAGTTTCTGGTGGCTGACCTAAGCAAACCTTGGCTTAGTGACTGCTATGAGTTGAATTAGGTGCCTACACCCATGAGGTAGGCACCTAATGTAGGTCTATGAGCCTAAATCAAAAACTTGCCACTTGGTTGCTTTGTGCATCTCACCCTAAGTATTACTCTCAACCACCGCCAGGTTATTTCCAGAGCTGCTGCCAGTGGGCTATTTGCTCGAAGCCTGCTCCCTTGTTACTTAGGTCCAGGGTTCAGGAGAGAGCTGGGGAGGAAAAAAGTGAGTGTGTTCAACAGACCCTTTCAGTGCTATCATATTTAGGTTTTGCCTTCATTTGGAATCCATCTGGGATGTTTGAAGTCCCCTGTGTGCAGAGATGCAACTCTGGCATTTGGCTGCTCCCTGGGTAATTACACCAGACTTGATCCCAGGGATCTCGGGGAACAGGGCACCACATGCCAACCAGCCATTGAGGGGGTATGTGTGCCTGAAATGGGACATGTCCACAGCGGGCTGAGACAGCATGCCCCAGAGGGACTCTGACAGCATGGGGCTGTCTACATGAAACCTATCTACTTCAGTGTCTTTGCTGGCATCCTGGTAAAGCAAGAAGAGGTAATTTTGGACTACAACTGTAAGGCAGGTCTGGGAAGCTGCTGAAATCCTTCTGTCTACACAAGGAAACAGTGCTAATTTGGCAGTATCCCATTTTTAGAGGTTTCTCTC